>NC_081764.1:8091407-9291407 GCF_963082965.1 Carassius carassius
GCACAAAACTTGACCTTATGTTTTCAGTGTGATGGATGTATGTTGTAATGGACAGCATGTCACAGGAGCTGTCAATACATCTTAACTTGTATAGAACCTATGCAATTTTTTAGTGCACTGCAGTCTTGCTCTGTATATTTTTGTATCTGTATATCTTTCCCCAATTAGGTTAGACATTTAATGAGGAAACCATTATTCTAGTGTATAAAATTGCCCATGAAAATCTATTTTTTATCTTATGCAGTCAGCTGGGAATTAAACCATGTGTTCCTTAATGGCCTGATACTACTGCTAATTTAAATGACCTTTCTGTTCAGTCAGACATACTTACATTAGTCATCTCACAAGCATGGGTGTCAAAGCCTACATCAATCGAAGAAAACCACATTTAAATATTAGTGTTTATTAAATGTTTCCAGGCTTTCAGTCTGTCTGTTGCTTGGTGACAGGCTTGATGCTTTGGCTTCTTGTGGAATTATTTTCATGGCTGAGAAAATATATTAAACTGGCTGGTTTTACCTGAAGCTCAAGTTACTCAGTATTAACATTCTGTTTATAGAGCTGTTGTATAAATTAAATATCACATGCATAATTGCATTGAAGATAATCTATAATCATGTAGACATGAGGCTGATCAGTAATACAGTATAATGTGTTAAAAATAGCTTTGGTAAACAGGAAGATGGGAAGGTTTGGCCTGGTCATGTGAAAAAACAGACTTCTTGAATGGAAGGAGCTGCAGGTGGAAACTTCTCCATCTTGCAGAACAAAAAATGTCATCAATAAAAATTATACTTCCTATTCCTGTGTGTGTGTGTGTGTGTGTGTGTGTGTGTGTGTGTGTGTGTGTGTGTGTGTTTTAAATGTCCACTACCACAAACATATTAAACAAGAACAAAATACCTGTCACAATTTCACTCAGTTTGGACAACGCTTCAATTTGCACTTTTCCCATGTTGCGTTTGTTGTCATGGTTGTTGATTTGATTTCGTCATTCAATTCAGGCGTGTCATTAATTATCCATGTTTGCTCATACTTAAGTTGCTCGGTTTCTGTTCATTGTTGTCGGGTCTTGTCTGAATTGGATGTGTTGTAGCTGTTCTCTTTATGTATATTATTTACCTGTGCCTTTTGTCTTCATCTTTGTGAGCGTTTATGTTCTACAACACAGTTCTGTGACAATATCTTGTTTGGTCAGATGAAATTATTTATTGTTTTGAAACTGCATGTGTAGTAAGGATGCACAATATACTAGCTGTACTGTATATTAAATATATATTGGTTTTTGCCACTTATCAATATTGTCTGACATAACATTTTTAATTGTGCAAGCTTATTTCCCGTTTTTACATTTAGGGTCTTCATCTACTAATTTACTGTCCATCGTTAAAAAACGAAAAAAGTTTAATAACTGTTAAATATGATGTTTAGCATTACTCAAAATTTGTACTCATTTTTATAATGTTGTGATGCCCAAAATCACTTATTGTGTGTGTGTGTGTGTGTGTGTGTGTGTTTTATTTAAATTATTTAGACTAAATAGAATTAACTTTAATATCTGCTGGTTCATTGGCCATAACATGAAAATCATTCAGAAATAAAATATAAAATTAAAAATCAGCTTATTATATAAGACATAATTTTGCCTCTCTAATCTTTAGTGTACAATAAATACTTGTATGTATGACAGTATATAGAGAAAGTAAAAATTTGCTTGGCTCAGTTTGTAATGGGAATGACACTTCCGTGGCAGTTCAAAATAAACCAGTCAATATTTTTATGGAACAAGCTTAAAAACATTATGCCCATTCTAAAATATTAATTAGTCTAAATGACCAGTCTATAAGCAGTTCATGCATCTAGCTTGTGTATGCTGGTGTGTTTGACTCTCATTAGATCAGCGTTTTTTCCCCAATACACTGCTAAGGTGAAAGCCCTTGATCAGGCAAAGTAGCAGGATGCTTCCCAGGAATCACTGCGGGATGCTTGTGTCTCATGGGACACACTCTAGGCCTAGTGCAGCAGAAGAATGGCTTATATTAAGTTCTGCATAAGCTCATCAACCCTGATACATCAACACCCTTTAATATTCTTATGTTTCTTTTATGTAATTTGTATTTTTTGTGTTTTCTACTTTTTTTTAGTAAGTTAAATGTCTGACCTTTTAGAATGAAGAGAGCTTAAAGGTATTCTGAGATGAGGTGTATGGACATTCATATTGCATTACAGGTTAAAGTTAACAACAACAGCATCATCTTAATCAACAGCAACAATAATATCAACAAGAAAAATGTCATCAAAAGTAGCATCTCTCTTGTAGGCTGCAATAAGCACTTCTGGATTGGATGCATTTAAATATTAAAGTGGGGCTGGCAAATGCTATTCCCTTCTCCTGAAGGTGTGTATCAAAAGTGGCAATGTGCCAGTACTAATATAAATGTAATGATGATGAGTATTTGCATAGAAGAATAAAACCCATGCTGAATCTGTCTGGGACATTCTCTGTTATTGCAGAAAGCAGCAGTTAACTTGGAGGTGACTTCTAGAAAGCCTGTCACTATCACAATTTAAGAACTTTTTGATGAATAGTGGCTTTGATGGGAAAGAACAGACTGTCATCTTAACTGGTGGTGTTTTTACCATTTCATCAAAGCTGAGTCTTTCAACGCTGACTGTTTTAGCTCATACCCTTTTGTACTTTGCTGCTGTTTTGTCTCTATGGATAAGAGAAAGTATTTTTAACAAGACTCAAAATGCTTTTGTGATATAAGTTAAACACAGTATATATACAGTATTATATAGTATTTTATATATTATACAGAACCTGTTTATATGTGCCCTCCACGAGTGTTTCTTCAACTGAATATTTACTGTATACCCTGCTTCTGATCATATTTCTTCTCATCAAAACTCTCATAGATTTAAAATTCTCGGTGACAGGATGGACAGACAAATTGCAGTGAGAGAGATAGTTTGGACCCTCTGTCACAACACATCACTAACATTCTGTCAGTCGTCTGTTATAACTCACTATAAAACGTCATGGTAGAACTGACTTCAGAGCTGGATAATTCATTCTGAATATGTTGTCTCCTGAATGAGAATCTTATTTGACATGACAAGCCAAATCAACTAATTTCCCATCCAAGACAACTTGAAAGTGCCACTTCATACAATTATAGAGCAAACAGATCTGATCCAGCTAGTTAAATGTGTGTATAAATATAGAATATTTTAAATTTGATTTTATTATCATTTTAAGATGAGAACCATCTCGATTGGGTTCAGGTCCGGTGACTGTGGAGGCCAGGTCATCTGGCGCAGCACCCCATCACTCTCCTTCTTGGTCAAATAGCCCTTGATGCCTTCAGTGTGACTCTACAATTTTCATAGACATGAAAATAAAGAAAACTCTTTGAATGAGAAGGTGTGTCCAAACTTTTGGTCTGTACTGTGTATATATATATATGCATCTCTGACTTGTTCCTTATTTTAATAAGTTTAGGCCCAATGATTTTCCAGTAATGATGGACTGGTGAAACGTGACTGGTAAATGCAGAATAATTAATAACGTTAAAAAAGGTTAAGATTGTTAACTTAAGATTGAGATGCTTCCTGTGGATGATGCATGCTGAGGAGAATTCATTTGTAATATTTCCAAATAGCTTGATCAGTTAATTAGTCAATCAGCTCCTAGTAGAGTTAGGCCAGGTTCACACACACAGGCAGCGGAATGGGGGCAAAAAAGTCAAGGTTTTGTTATGTTTTGTTTTTTTGTGAATGCCATGTCATGCATGAAACACATCAAAAGATAATAGACTCAATTGCAACATACTTTAATACTTAATAATATATTAAATAGCATATTTGATATGTTGTCAGTAATAGATAAAAAAAACCCTGATATTATTGCTGTAAATAATACATTTAGACTTGCATTTTATTTTCAGTTGCTATTCAGCACTGATTAAAAAGAGGATCTAAGCACACACAGCACTAGAACTCAGAAAAGGCTTTTGGTCTTTTTGGATGGAGAACAGAAACAGAGATGTTTTTCATACTGATAATTTATTCATAAAGCATCTGAAACATTTTGTGTATTTATTTAACTGTGCTGACGATAAAGACACATGCAGAGGCACTAGTTGCCCTTATTTCAGATTGTTTCAGCAAACAATACCCTGTCAGAATATGCCTTTACTGTCACCACAGTTTCATCAATGAGATGCTGTAGTGTTTCAGAAAGAAGTCATCTTTGGAGGAACAATTTAATTCTTTAGTGTTATGATTTGCAAAGTTTGTACATTTCAGTATAGATAAAAATAGAAGAAAGCACTATGTTTTTGCGGAGAAAAGAGCACTGTTGCATATTCTATGTCTGTCTGGAGTCTTTATGTTCTGTTTATGTTTCTTGTTCACACAAAAACATATAATCTTGTTTTCTTTACTGGAATGTTTTTTTTGTAATCTCTATAATCTTTTGATAGTTCCAATATGTATGAAATATGTATACAGTTGCCATTTCTCTTTCATAAATATGTTTTAGATGAGCAAAATCTGCAGCTCAATGTTTTATCCAGACCATTCCTCTGCGGGGAAACGACTGAAACTTTTTTGGCTTCTGTTTAAACTCTCATTTCTCCACTTAACATGCCAGTTTTCAAGGTTGTGTCCTCTGCGGCATCCAGATATCGGGCGCCGTTTGTAAAGCTGCTCATGCTGAAAATAACAGCAACATTTTGTCACATTTAGCTTCAAACAATGTAAAAAAAAACGGTAATTATTTTTTGACGGTCACTTTTTAGCACATTTACAACAATATTTGTCAACTTAGAGATATTTTAAATAGTTAAATATAAATATTAAATGTTAAACCTAAATGTTAAATGTTAAATCTAAATGCTAAATCTAAATGTTAAATCTAAATCTAAATGTTAAATCTAAATCTAAATCTAAAATCTAAATGTTAAATATAAATGTTAAATATAAATGTTAAATCTAAATGTTAAATCTAAATCTAAATATAAATGTTAAATCTAAATATTAAATCTAAATATAAATGTTAAATCTAAATGTTCAATCAAAATGTTCAATCTAAATCTAAATGTTGAATCTAAATGTTTCGGTTGAAACTAAATATTTAGCTAATATGCAAATTCAAAATGCCGGAAGTGCCAAAATAAAAGCTCGATGAGGTCAGTGTGTGTTTATAGCATCATGTTAAATAAGGAACGAATAAAAATCATCTCATCCGAGGAAATTTACTCTTGGACATGTATTATCTTGATAATGACTACCGTATTTTCCGGACTATAAATCACACTTTTTTCATAGTTTGGCTGGTCCTGCGACTTATCAAAATTAATTTGACATGAACAAAGAGAAAACATGACCGTCTACAGCTACGAGAGGGCGCTCTTTGCTGCTCAATGCTCCTGTAGTTTTTATATTTTTAACTCCACTAATGTTATTTTTTTTTTATAGAATTAGAAAACCCCAAATCGTTATCTCTATAATACTTTTTCAATTATTTTATGTGATTTTTTTTTTCTTGTATAGGATCTCATATGATGAACACGTTACATTTTTATTTAATGTTTTATGGCGTTATGATTGTTATTGTTAAATACAACCATCTTACCCTGATCTTTTATGTTATAAGTTTGGCAATAATAATAAAAAGAGGTACAGGTGCACTACCACTTCACAGCATCACTAACTCCACAGTCCAGTACAGTTTTTCTCAGCGACTCTGCAATGTCTGCACACGTCGAACAGCTGCTCGAAGATCTCACCTTTGGAGAAGACTGATGATTTTATACTCTAAAAATGTAAGTATTACTACTCAACAATGAAGATTACCCCATAATGAACTGCATCCTTTGCTCACACCAACACTTACATGCAATAATAATGATAAATGCCAATCAATAATTATATAAATTTTTTTCCTTAAAATTACATTTTAGTAAAAGAAGCCAAATGTATTTTCTGTCGTGACATAGCTATACATGAATATACACTAATGCAGTTGATGTGAATGCATCAGTTTTCAGTCAAGCAATTAATACATGAATAGATAAAATATTTATATTTTATTTACTGACAACAAGAAACATGTTTAAATGATTAAAAGAATGTATAAATGTTAGCATCACAATAAATGCATACATGTACAAGTCAACAACACATGAAACAAAGCTTCATTCAAACTTACTGTTCTAACAATCATGTATTTACAGATGGTGAACCCCACATCTTACTATCATCTCAACACAGCTGTGCCAATTCTGCTGCTGCGCTGTGCTTCACAGTCTCACTCTTCTCAACGGGGATGTCGTTGAGCAACAGGATGAGGAAGACCATGATGTCGGCTCTCTCAACCACACAACCTTGAAGCGAGAGCAGAAGAACACGTGCAGGACAATCTGACTGCTGCTGTGTCTGCTCCAAAACAATCGTGTGCCTGCTCTCCATGAGCACCACTACCTTTAAAACATTTACACATAGTTTACAAGTACATGCATTAATTTATTACTTTTGTAGTGGGCTAAACCACTGAACTGGTTCAAAACCAGCAGTATGTCCTTGAGCACGGCTCTTTTCTCCAGGTGGATCAGAGGATTGTAGGCCCCTGTAATAAGAGCACTGTCAATGACTTCAGATAAAAGCTCCATCACATTTTTTGATGATGCTTTTGAAGCTTCTGAAAGTCAGCCTTCATTGTATAAACAGAAACCAGCAGAACAAACTTTACCAAAATCAAATCCTCTGTGTCTTTTGGTCTTTCTCTAGATGCTCTCACTGCTCTGGGGCCACCGATGAGGAAGAGACCACAGCAGCATCTGGTCCTGATGAGACAGTGAGAGCTGGAGTGATGGAGCATCTCATCCATATCTCTGGACCATTTCCGGATGCTGCAGTGGATTTCTCCATCCTCAGTGCACACACCAGTCTGCAGACATTTTCATAACCTACACAAATACACACACACAAAATACAAAAAGTCATTACTTTATTCTTTTGTTTCAGGTATTTCCTTTTTTCCCCTTTCCTTGCAGGTCCTTCTCCACCACAAAAGATCTGCAGCAAATGCACAGAAATCAACAATAAGAAAAGTGCTGTTATAACTCTTTGAAATTACACTAATTAAAATGTTTCATTTATTTTTGTAGTGTACTTACACAAATCCTTTGATGGCAGCATTCCTTCATCAGTCTCTCTTCACCAGATAAACACACGTGTGTCTCATCTGTCCCTGTAACATCCAGACAAGAGTCAGTCTCCTCTGTGATTTATCTGTGATATACTGCATCTGCATGTTGAGTTAGTAAATGATGTAACTCGCTTTTTATCCAACACAAATGTTCCTAAAATTATCAATATTGCAAATGGACAAATACAATAGATAACCTGTGTTTAGTTACTGTATGTAGATGTGTTTGATTACATGACTTACACTCATCTAAAGCAGTGTTGACAACAATGAGTGAACTCAGATGCCTGTTTCATGTCTGTTAAATGTGCTCACCTGCAATACTTATCAAAGACTATCCTGTCAGATGATAGACATTTAGTAATAGTCTTCAAGATGTATATATGGTTTATATAAATCCACTTTTGAGTCGTGTACTTAATGGAGCTCCCCTGTTAGTTATTCATTATAAAACGTGTTTTTACAGCACAATCACAAATATGCTGTATTATGTAAGTAACAAACAGGGTTTAGATTAAGCCTGGATCAGGCCATGGCTCAATTAGTCTTGCCTGTGAAACTGGAGGATAGCGTCTTTACACCTTTTGCTTATATGTTGGTGACTTTACACCTTAGATTTAATAGATTATTAACTCCAAAATCGATACCACTGTATGAAAATAACTTGTACTCTTAAATTGAAATAATTATTTCGTGAAAAAAATATATTCTCACCATTGTAACTCACAGCAAGCCGTCATATTCGTCTTCTTCCCAGTTGAACGGCGGTTGGCATCCAGCTTATTGGTGCAACACCGCCCTCTTCTGTTCCGGAGTGTGGATCAGATAATAAAACTAAACGTACACATCACTCACATTGTTCCCTAACATTAATATCTACATACACTAGCGTACTCTTCAAATACAGTTTCTCCAAACGTGTTTATTACTTTAGGTAGTCATTATCAAGATAATCCATGTCCAAGAGTCAATTTCCTCGGATGAGATGATTTTTATTCGTTCCTTATTTAACACAATGCTATAAACACACACTGACCTCATCGAGCTTTTATTTTGGCACTATCGGCATTTTGAATTTGCATATTAGCTAAATATTTAGTTTCAACCGAAACATTTAGATTCAACATTTAGATTTAGATATAGATTTAACATTTAGATTTTACATTTAGATTTAACATTTAGATTGAACATTTAGATTTAGCATTTCTATTTATATTTAACATTTATATTTAACATTTAGATTTAACATTTATATTTATATTTAACATTTATATTTAACATTTAGATTTATATTTATATTTAACATTTAGATTTAAATTTATATTTAACATTTAGATTTAGATTTAACATTTAGATTTTATATTTACATTTAGATTTAACATTTAGATTTAGATTTAGATTTAACATTTAGATTTAGCATTTAGATTTAACATTTAGGTCTAACATTTAATATTTATATTTAACTATTTAAAATATCTGACAAATTGACAAATATTGTTGTAAATGTGCTAAAAAGTGACCGTCAAAAATTCATACTAGTTTTTTAAACATTGTTTGAAGCTAAATGTGACAAAATGTTGCTGTTATTTTCAGCATGAGCAGCTTTACAAACGGCACCCGATATCCAGGCAGGTTCATTTTATGTATGTAACAGTGACACCGTGCTCCCCGTGCCCTATTCACGAGTACCCACAGGCGAGCACTCCGTTGTGCAGAAACAGTGAAAGACGTATTTATGGCGCAAGAGGGAGAGACATCCTTTCACATGACAGTTCATTAAGATGACGCCTCCCAGAAGGGGACCTAAGAGTCACTGTGACTAATGTGTTTCCTGTAGCATGCATAGGATATACAAACCTGGGGTTCATGACCCTGCATAGTCTCAAACTTAAGTTTACTAAATGCTTTAGCCCTCTTCCTTGATGCTACGCAGTGTGTGATCTCCAGGGTTTAGTCCTGGACTTAATTAGGCAGGTCTGGCCTGGTTTGAAGCAACTGGATGGGACATTACAGGAGGAAATTGCTTTACCTGCTGTTATATCCAGTGAATAATTTTTGGTTCATGCAACCTTCCTCACCGGTGTCATTTCTGTTCTTATGGGTGTGTTTTATGTGCTCAGTGATGTATGGCTTTCATTATGTTCACTTGATGCAAATTAGCATGGACTTGTCTTGGTTTATAACTTCGCATTCATTTATTTTGGCAGGGACATCATGGGTCATCTTCCCCTTAATTCTATAATCAGAGAGGTTAATTGTCTCATCGTAAAGGATATTTTACTGCAGATTCAGGGAGTAAATTTACAGTGTCTGTCGTCCATACAAAACCCAACAGTGCAAAGCAAAAGGGCATATTTGAATTTAATTGTTGTAATTCAGTACAACAAGAGCATTTTTTTCTCTATCAAACTCCAGCATTCATATGCATAAAGGGGTCTGCTGTTCTCAGAAATACTTTAGGATTAGCAGTGCATGTTTTGGCAAAGCTTCAGTGAGGACCATTGACATCCAAATAAATATTCCTCAGTCCAAATCGCAAGCAGTGGGACCACTGTTGCCTCTCTGCTCTCACAAACCCTTCATTCCAGTTCTTCCCATTGATTATACTAATCAAACCTTGAAATGAACCACCTAACTCTCCATTGAGCTCTCCCTTGTGTCAAGCTATTGTCTGCTTTTGCCTTCCGTCATCCATCAAATTAGGAAACCCCCATTACTGGGCATATGTTCCATTCTCAACATCGTTCCTTGAGAACGGGAGTTTCGGAACGCAGATTTGAGGCATGGGGGAAGCAGGAAGAGGCTTCTTCTCCGTCTTTCCCAGCCTCTACTATAATGGGCCTACTCTGGGGTTGTGCAGCAGTGGTTCTATTGAACCTTCACAGAGAGCAGGGCACGAGCCTAACGTCAGGGTCAAGGTTACAGCGCTTAGGTCGATGAATATGGATGATGTTGCTCCATCTGCTCCCACTGCAGTGTGTAAACAAACACAGGCGTGTGAATAAGAGGCGAGCGACATGCTCCCACAAAATGACTTTTGTCAAGGAAATGGCAAATATTTTAACAAAATATAAGAAAATAAAAATTTTCCTTAACATAACAGACAAAACTACTAATTGTAAAATAAACAATGCATACAATTATGGAAGATGTTAATTTTAAATTCAGCAGCTTTTTTACTTAGGAACATTGTTACAAACTTCATGAATCTGGCCCAAGTTTTTTTAATGAATCAGTCAAAAAGATTTTTTTCTCACACTTGTGAGTTAGTGGCTTGAATCATACTCAGTAAATGAATCGTTCAGAGCTGTTCAGTTCACATCTGACTTCCTCACTGAACCGAAAGTCATTTTTCATTTATGATGCAAAGTGAACTAGGAACTAGTGCTGTGATGTACGCTTTAAGAGGCTATCTTTTAGTCTATGTGTATTCACAACAAACTTGTATTTATAGTGAGGTCATAATATTGAAAAGATTGTAAGAGAAAATTTGTTTAGGAATAAGACTGTTATTTTTTATTTTTTTCTTGAACAGGCACAACATTGATATTCAATATATATATCTGGCACAATCAGAATGTCTAGAGTGAGTTTCCCAAATTGGAGTCTTTTACCTACCCACAAATAGACCTAACAAAGTGCCTGAGATTTATGCTTGTAGTGTTTTAGAGCTCTCAGGGGGAGCTTGCGCCTGTCTGCAAATTTAATTTACTCATCTGATATGTCTACAGTTTTGTCCTCTTTCATGTATTACACTGATATGCACTGAAGGAAGACTAAGCTTGCATGATATTTTAAAAACCACAATGGCAGTGGTTTGATAATCATTTAATATATAAATCAGTGAAGATTCATTGAATGACTAAGAGCCAAACAAGAAGCATTCAAGTCATGTCCAGACAGAGATTGCAGATGGCACTTAATCAAGATTTCACTAAAGGCAAAACGGATTATAAACTTAAAAGTTGAAAAGAGGCCAATAACAGCACTGTATGTACGGGTGACCATTATAAGTATCATAAGCTCTTTCCAGTGGGGGGTTTTAACATTGACTGGTAGTTTGGTGTAGTGTTTGTAAGCCCCATGTGGTCCAACTTTAAGCTCCTTCTGTTTGAAATGCCAATCAGCTGTGCGGAGTGAATGCATGTTGAATTCACGCATACTGAATGCCAGTCTAGAGAGTTTAAAGAGGGCTATTGTTCCCTGATTCTTTCTGCCTCAAACTAGCAGGTGTAATCCACAGTATACATGTAGTTGAGTGAATCATAGCAAAAAATAGCAAAGCAGTGCCCATATGTCTGTATATGTTTGGCATTTAAAACAGCATAGCAGCCAAATTCAACACTGTTTTATATAATATTGTACATAATGTTGTTCACTACCTTGTTTATGTATTAAAATCATAAGGAAATGTTGCTTAAAATTATAGCAGACCTTTAGTGAAATGAAAGCAGAAACTAGAGAATACCATCTGTTACATGGCATACAGTAGTAATTCCCAAAATCCCTATTTGATCTTATGCTTAGCTGTTATGTCCCTGTCAAGAGGAGTGACTTCGCTTTGTGAATTACCAGAAATTTACAAGTAGTAATTAAACATAGTTTTACCAACCTTTCTCTCTTCATTGGTGGCCTAGTTAACAGCGCTTTTCTGAAGAAAATAAATAAATAATTGGAATCTCTAAACTGCTATGGCTTTGCGACGAGGCGTCCTATATCTGCTGAAAGACACTGTGTTCCCAATTTTACCACTCTATTGTATTAACAGACAGTGAGAGGAAGCAGTGATGTCAGGGATTCAAGATAAAAGATTGTCTGGATCTCAATCTTTGCTATAATTTAATTCTGTATTGTGTAAAGTGTAGGAAAAAGTAAATATTAAGCCTTTAACTGCCTAAACATTTCCTCATTACCATCAAATTATAGAGCTGCTTTCATATTTTAATTGTTTAAAAGTTACACCCAAGCATGACCCAAAATGTAAAAGCAGCACAATAATGGTGGTTGGATTGCATCAGTTCAATATCTTATGCAACTACCATGGGTATTTATTTGTTCAATATATTTTGAAATGACAAAACAAAACTTAAGGGTTGAATTGATTTTGTAATATTCTTTGAAAGGTTATGGTTGCTGGCAAACAAGGGCAGAAAGTAAATCAATAAAAAAGTTTAAAATGTAGCTATTTTTGTAGCAAAGGTACGTTGTCCTTGCGAGCACCAAGTGAACTACAAACATGCACTGTCAACATTTCTGAGTGGCTTAAGGTGTGTTGTAAAACATATATTCACAGTTTTGTCATTTTAAAATAGGGAATATTATAAACTGGAAGCTGACTCTCTTCTGTCATGTGAAATATTCAAGGCAATAAAGAGATCATGATGGTTTCCAGGAGACTTGATCCTGGGTTATTCTTTTCCTAAACCATGGACAGATTGTTTATTTAATTAATAAACATTTTTTTAATAAAAATGTGCTTTTTGTGCAGATGTCTTAATAATCCTTATAGTCCTGTTGAGTGTTAGTTGCAGTATTTTTGCATTAATTCGATTTTTATTCAGTGGTTCTTATTTCTTTTCTCCTTTTCTTTCAAAAGTATTCTTTATTGTATTTTGAGCATGTATGTGAACAGTGAACATTTTTCTTACATATTTTTGTGTGAAATTATTTTTCTTATATATTTTTGTGTTTAATTGCCGAGACTTGTTTTTGATGTTGAGATGAACAAAGGCCCCCAGTTAAAAGATGAAACAAAAGCATTTAAATATAATCTCTCAGTGCATTGGATTATACAGATTAACCTCATGTTTACACATCAGTTTTCCCGGGCAGTGGGGGATCAAAGTGGCACACAATCTGATTTGTAGGAATGGTTGACTTCAGCACTTTTTTTTTTTTTTCTTGCTCTCTTTCAGACTCACATTAGTTTAGAGCTTTATGCAAAATGACTCTATTACCACTATCCATGATGCTGAAATCCTGAGGGCTATACTGTCTTAGATTTTTA
Source organism: Carassius carassius (assembly GCF_963082965.1). NCBI lineage: Eukaryota > Metazoa > Chordata > Actinopteri > Cypriniformes > Cyprinidae > Carassius > Carassius carassius. The sequence goes on from NC_081764.1 coordinate 8,104,631, forward strand.
TCGAGAAAAGGACAGGTAACGAATGCAAATACTGCAGGTGTACATATCTGGTAAGATTTCTATATATAAAATATTAAATGTTCACTTAGACCTGAATGGTGAGGATTCTCCTTTAGTGTACTTAGAGATAGAAGTTTCCTTATACTGAATAAACAGCTTTAAGATATATTTAAAAAGAATCAAGAAGCATTAAAAGCAAAAAGCATTACATATACTGTAATGTACATCTATATTAAATGGTTGCATTCGAATATTTATATTTATTTAAATTACTCATTAAGAAGTTACATTTATGTTTATGTGTTTGGTTACCAGGTTAATATTTAAATTTCATGTGAGCCAAGTGAATCACCTCTTTGACGTGATGTGGCAAAGACACTACCTCCTTTGAGAGAGATGGAGATTTCAGTTGATGGTTTTTGGACAATTAAATATTGCATAGTGAAGCTTTATATTTTAAACTGGAAGGTATATGAGAGTGTCTCTCCGAAATTGATTTTTTTTTTCATCCATTAAAGCATGTTAAAACAAAATTGCTACAAAAAAAAGAAAAGAAAAAAAAACCTTGATTAAAAGTATTTTAGGTTAATAAATTAAACATTTTGCTTTTGAAAAACGACTATTGACACTGTTATCTGCCAATTCAACCAAATACTTGTTTATTCTACTAAATCTACAAATGCAAAATATTTCTGCTAGCGTTCTTCAGGCCTCAAGTGTTTTGTTATTGCATTTTTCAGAGTAGATGAACAATAGCAATAAGTGTGTGCATGCGATTTGTGGCTCTGATTTACACCAGTTGTACTAACTAATTTTGTACTTTCATGATTATGAACCTCGATCTTGAAGGAAGTAGAAAGTATAATTCTGTTTCTAATAGGAAATTACAGTCTGGCTGCGCAGTTTATATAAAGGGGAGATTGAGGGAGAGCAAGAGTGATTTGACATGTGAAAATGCTTTGCTATAGGTGATTAGATTTTGCCATCGAGAGAAGAAATATCAAGGCATCCAATCTGCCTGGCAACCGTTGCTGTGCAGGCATGAGCTCTCTCTGCTGTATGTTTTCTAGCCCTGAAAGAATCACAAGAAGTTTTGCCATCAAGTCTCTCTCTCTTTTTTTGGAGGAGGGGAATTTACAAAGGCACTGTCATCTATCTCTGAGAAATTCATCAGACACAATACCATAGTTTACCACTGTATATAACATGTAGTGAATAATTACTATATCTTCTCTTACCTTGTACCATGGTATTTACAAAGCCCTTCAAGTTTCTTCAAAGAATACCATGGTATATTCTGTCACTTTTGTCTTAGTTACAAGTATAAGGATGGGACTTTTTCTTTCAGATTTTTACAACCTCAACTGTTTATCATATTTCTAAATGTAATTATTAGCATAGATACATTTTAGGTTTATTAAACAACAAATCAATCATATTTTTTTATTTTTATTTTTTTCTGGAGTGAAAAGAATCTACTACAATCAATCACCATAACCTTGTAGAGGAGAGACCACTGTGATGTTTTCACCTCCCACCCATGAGAAATACAGCTGGTGCTCTCATGATTTGGGGTTTAATCTGTTCTTTCACTGGTTCTTGAGCAAACACATTCCCTATGACCATTATCCCTCTGTTAAAGTTACTGATAAAATCAAATGAAATTATTCTTTTTATTTTTAAACCTATGTTTTATTCAAATTAGTCATAATTCCCTGCTCTCTAATAGCCAGTTTTCTGCCCATGTTCATCTGAATGTGTTCTTAATTCAGGTTAAAACATGGTATAGGCATGGAGTATGGGTTTGTAGACTAGAGAGTGTGATGATTCTCTGTATGTAAAGACTGAGAGGTTTTGTGTGGAGAAGTGATGCATTATGTAGGAGGTCTTGGAGTGAGCTGGAGAGATGAGAATGCCATGGAGAAAATTGTTCAGAAGAGTGCATATATGTACTAGTGTGTATAAATTTGTGTGCTTGCGTAATGACATTACAGATAAAATGTTCATACTGTAAAATAGTGAATCACAGCACAGCGGGAGCCTTTCTTTAGATCATACTGTATCTTGTGCATATGTGTGTTTAGGTGAGTGTGTGCATGAACTTACATATTTACAGAGATTCACACTGAACCCATATTTTTCTTTTACTCACTCCCATTTAGAGGCATGTAAACCCTTCAGCAATTAACTTTAAACAAACCTGCACTGCAGCAGATTCTCAATTGCAACTGTGTTCTGGGGAAATATTAAAGGGGTATTATGATTTTTCACTTTTTTTCTCACAATTTTAGTCCATGTGTAGTGTGTATGTTTGGGCATAAAAAAGAAACTACAAGAAAACAACTCGCTTGGACTACAGCATTGTTTTCCGGGGTACTGTTATGTCACAAAGCAGCCCATTAGAAATTAAAATGATTCCCGCCTACAGAAATTCAAGTGGTTGAGGGGTGGGGAGGGGTTTGAGGTTGTGGTTAGAACTCTTGGTTGAGTGACGACGAAGAAGAAGTGCTGCTGCAGAGTAAGTGCATCAGAGAAAATGAAGAAGCATCAAGTTTTCACCATGTCGAGTTCATAAACACCTGACAGTATAATAATCGACAATGATGTAATCTGCAGAATTTACACTTCAATTATGAGACTATGGTATAAATTCAAGTGTATAACAGTTTCACTGCAATTCATGTTATAATGTTAGAATTAAAGAACAATAAACAATACATATGCACTTATCTGTACACATTAAATACACTTATTTTTCAGCAGTTGTTGACATCGTATCTAAAACGCAATTTAGACAACAACAATAACGTTACCACTCTAATATGTCTTACAATATCCATGCGTGCAAAGGTTCTGCGCGATCCTCTTGTTCAATATTCTCAGGGTCTGAATCCGGCTCAAATTGATTTGGTAATATTGACACAATCCTTAACTACTGGAGCAGATGGAACCTCTTGTCTGTTAACCTCTGTGTCAGTGATTATTTTGACTTATGTCTGTTCTAGAGACATGTTAAAACTTTTTGATAAAGCTCTAATTGGTTTTCTTTTGGAAATATGTTTCAAATTCATACTGAATGCATTTATGACTGTAAATGCACAAAATCGAAATCGGAAAATTGTTCATGTGTCCATATCACACAGCCCTATTTGCATATGCACTTTTTATATTAGAACACAAATATGTGTGATGAGAATCATTTAGCAGAAGGAAAAACTATGTAAATCTTAGTGTTCTGCTGAGTCTTGTTTCATCAATTTATAAAAATGCAGACTTATGTTTTAAGAGGTAGATATTCATGCATGATCTTAAGCTTAAGAATTGGTTTAGAATACTGAAGGGAATCCTTTAAAGCAGACATATCTGACTCTGTTTATGGTCTGTCTTAATTGAATATATTCAAAAAATGTGACACAAATATTTCTGCAACTGAAGCAAGAAGGTCAGCGAGGTGTCTAATTTACTTTTAAGATCTAAGTCTGCAGCTATTTCTACCTGTACCTGATGAGACTTATCAAATGCAATCATTGATGTAACCTAGTCACGTTCATTAAGTCGAATGAATAAAAAAAAAAAAAACTGTTCCTATAATGTTCTAAGATTAATGTTTAGTTATGGGTGAATGTGTTTGATCTTCACCATCTTATCACAATACAAATCTAGCCAATGCTCCTATAGCTTTTACCTGCCAGCTAGGGCCTCAAAGGCAACAGTGACCTCAAAAAGTTTCCCTGTGTTTTCTGCACCCATCCACCCACCCACCCACACACAAACACTGACAGCACTCCATCTGTCTGTATCTCTCAATGGGGATAAAGCATACCATGGGGGAGGCAATGCAGAAGCTGTATTCTCTGCTTGCCTCCAGTTTTCCACTTATATGTGAAGGTGACTCAGAAAAGGCACCTATGCATTCATCTAGCGGTATAAACTCATTGACCCTCTGGGTAAATGTTGTATCTAAATACAGTAGAGATCAGAAAATATTCAGTCATGCGTGCCTTTTAATCAAGTTGTAACATTTTTAGCAACACTATACAATAAGGTCACATTAATTAATGCATTAACTAACAATAACTAACAATGAGCAATGCATTTGTTATTTATTAAGTATTTTTTCTTTGTTTACTTTTGATTTTATTAATGTATTAGTAAATTAACTAAAATACACAGGTGCTTAAGAAGTATTTTTCATTGTTAATTCTTGTTATTGTGTTAAAAATTAATTTTACTGTAAAGTGTTACCTTTTGTGTGTGTGTGTGTACTTTTGCACGTGTTCGTCCAGACATCACCCATTTTCCAAATGTGTTTATATATATATATATATATATATATATATATATATATATATATATATATATATATATATATTTGTACAGCCTTTCAAACGAAATTAATGATATTTTTCCTCTTATCAAGTGTGTGCTTTATGCCAGCAGAATAATTAACAGGCAAATAAATTAGCTCTGAAATGCATTTTCATTCATCACGTATCTCCTGAGATTTTTTTTAATTTTTTTTTTTTTATGTATTTTAGCATAATATGTAGATCAAATAGTTTTATAACACCTATTCTCCATAAACACACACACACGCATTTAATTGTCCATTTAATTTTCCATGTTTTACATTTATAAGCTATTAGCCAAGTTATTGCACAATGATGGATAGATTAGGAAGAACTTTCCCCTTAGCGAGGCACCGAACAAAGGAACATTGTCTCGTTGTAAGTCTTTGGTGAGCGGGAAGACACCATGCAGGATCCTCCATCACTAGTACGTCAAACAGGAGGAGGGAGTCAGTGGAAGACGTTCTAATAAGAATATCACCTCCTTGGCATTGGCGTTATCCCCACCGCGCTCCCCCAGTGCCCGCCTTTGTTCGCATCACAACAATCCCACAACAGATGGTGCTCTGCTTGGGAATCGAGTGTCAGCCACCGGCTAGCAACCAATAGCCTGCTCGCGAATCAGCTGACTCGCCTGGACAGCGCCAGGTGCTGTCATCAAATTTTCCTTGGCGACGCTGCACGGGCTCCACAGTAACAAGGAGACACGGCGGATGGGAGCCAGTCAGCGGATTCCCGTTGCAAGGATCCATGCAAAACCTGACCATGCGCTTGACGAAGGTTGCACATGAATATTCGCGGAGTGGATGTAAAGAAACAATGCCACTGTAAAGCAGTTAAATATATGGAACTTACGAGCGACGTGATGGTATTTATTATCTATGGATTTTCTTTCAGTGCTCATTCGCAAGGACATAGATACCGTTTCTAGAAACTGAAAGTGCATGAAGCAGTCGGAGCGGAGGGAGGACTTCAATGCCATTTGGAGCGTGTAGGCTGGCAAACCAAAGAGGTATGTTCAGATAGATTTTGAAGCATCCATATACATAGCCAATCTCTTTATGCAGTAGCATCTATGCATGTTAAACCAGAACCATGAGCAACTACACAGGTTCAATCATGCGCAGTGCAATATTGAAAAAAAAAAACAGTAGCCACATGCAAAACCTTTGTCTGTAAGAATGAGCTGTAGTTTTAAAGTAACTCATCCAAAAATGTGTTTCCTTCAGCTAAAATGAAAAGAGATGATATCTATACTGCTTAGGTTTTGAGACTTCTCTTCTGGATTAGGTGTATGGCAAGCCGTTTTAACATGTATTCCTTTTAACAACTATAATATTAATAAATAAATTAATAAATATTATAGAATAAAATGTAACTAACATAATAATAATTTGAATTTGTTTATAAGTAATACTTTTTTATAAACTGTTCTTTTATAAATATTACTATAATAAACAGTGTTTTAGAAGTAATCTAGTAGTAAGGTTATCTTCTTCAGTTTCAATAGAAACTGTTAGATACTAGCAGGATACTTATTTAGATGCTAGAAACTTTCACAAATAGTTCATATTTTTTCCTAATAGGAAATCGTCCATAAATAGAATTCAGTTACCAAATTTTGCAGACTGGTACCACCAATGGATTAATTATGTTCAACTGGCCTGCCATACGGCGTGATTTACTGCACTTAATTGCAAGGACGCATCAGCTTTTGCGCTTGAAATGTTCAAGGGCAAAACGTGTGTGATTTTTTTATTAATGATTTGTTTATGCGTTCACATATAATGTTGTATTTCTCAGAACAATTGCCTGGTAAAAGGTAATGCTACAACGTATGTGTGTGTATAAGGAGTAAGCAGAATTTGATGGCAGCGGGCGACCTTTTCAACCTTTTTATCAGACTTGAATGCATGCGATGATAAAACATTAACTAAACGCTTGAAGCATTTGTTTGCAATATCAGTTTTGCTTCTAATTCTATTTGATCATGCCATTTGAATTAATTAAATTCTTCACAGTCACAGTCATGTTTGTTATATTTAGACTGATGTGAGTGATTTTACACTGTAATTGTGGCAGAATCGAGTCCAAACGTTGATCAGATCCCGTTACTTCTGGCTTACCGCAGGCGCGCGCATGAGGTCTGGTTGGCAATACAGAAATGTGATTTGCATCTCAATGTCCAGGCACTCCAGCAGATGTTTCGTTGCTTACTCATTCGAAAAAAAGAAGCCACAACCTCCCTAGGAAAGACAATAAACACGGGAAGACGTCTTTTAGTCAGGGAAGGATGTATAATGAGGTTTGAGGAGGGGGTTTGTATTGTCCCTTGTTGCAGCTGTTGCGTCTGTTGCGTAAGTTGTTTTCTGGCATATGAAGAGAAGCGTCCTCATGAGCACCAACAAGGTAAAGAAAATGCCGGGCGTATGTTAAAGGCAGGGTAGGTAAAAAAAATGTATAAAAAACGTTTTTTCCAAATTTGTTTAAACTTTATTTATATATCAATACATAATTAAAATGTAAGTACTCTGAAAAAGAAAGTATAAAAATCGAGTGACTGTAGACCTCTCACGACTGTTTTAAAGACAGCTCATTATTTCCATTCACTCCACCCCTTCCCTTCTGGGCTCCTTCCAAAGCCTCTACTACGGCTCGCTAAGTAATGTTATGTTAGCTATATTACGCAGCTACGTGTGCTAATGACACATGCTTCATGAAAAAAATATGTATGATCAAAATACAAAAAGAAAGATTTACCTGTCCAGCAGAAATAAAGCCATCAAGGAGTCACTTTTCAGCCCCTTGAGTTCCCTCAGTTCTCGACATCGCTGGAAAGCCACGCCGATATAAACTCGCGTTTTATTTCTTTGTTTATCCAAAGACTTTTTGTTCATTGCCTTTTCTTGTACTGTTACTGTCTTCCTTTTTTGCCTGGTTTGCCTTCACTAACTGCGTAGGCTGGTACTGTGAAATTTGCCTGCTGTTTCTCTGCCATTGTTTTGGTAGTATTCCTAGGATCCATGCCTGTTGAATTCCTCAAAACAAACGTGCACGCGCAAGTGGGCAGGTCATGTGTGGCAAAAGGGTGGTTGCCATGGTTGCGAGAGAGTGACAGTCGCCTAAGCCAATCCTATGTTTCGTCCCGAAATGGAAATAATGAGCTGTGTTTAATACAGAATAAACGGTCTAGAGTCACTCGATTTTTATACTCTTTTTATCAGAGTACTTACATTTTAATTATGCATTGATATATATAGAAAGTTTAAACAAATTTGGAAGAAAGTTGTTTATACATGTATTACCTACCCTGCCTTTAATGAATTTGTCTTTCTCTTTCTCTTTTTCTTTTCTTTTTTTTATGTCAGTCCAAAACACTAGAATTACTGTGGTTTACCATGATATTAGACATTAAACAAAGACTTAAGGTGGTCTGGAGCTGTAAGAGGCCTGTTGTGTTTTTCCGGTAAATGTGCATTTCATGAATTTATCAGTCTTTTGGGATTGGAAGTAACAGTGGCCAGTGTCATAGTGGTGAAAAGAACCAAGCAGCTGTTTGACTAATTCTGTAACCACAATCTGGTTAAGAATCACTCTGACAAAGTATCTGTTTGGACAGGTGAAGGAGAAAAAAAAAAACATTTCTTACTGCTCTTATAAATGCATAAATTTTAAAAAATCTATTTTGTAAATTTGTGAAATTACTAATTAAATTTTATGAACAATGCATTTTTTTTTAAGTTACGTATTTAGATATTTATTTTAAACAACATTTGTAATATATTTGCAGTTCCAAGGATACAACATTTTAGCCTATTTATTTATTTATTGCACATATTGCGGTAAATCTCACAGCATCTGTACAGGAAGATTCACGATGATTCTAGATGCTATTTTATATATTGAGGATTTTATTTATAGAGATTTCAGTATATAGATAATTTTTTATATTGAGAGTTTTAGATATTCCAAATTCTGGAATCCATTGAGTGATGTTTATAAGTGCAAATGATTTGAAATACACTGCTGAAAATAATTGAAATGGGACCTTTGGGGTTTCTCTTGCAGTTACTTCTCAGCACTCATCCTTGTGCAGTGACACAAAGGACTCCATTTGATCAGCAGTCAATGTTTTTATGCCATTTGCAATAGTCCCCATCTCTACAGCACTCTACCGCTCATGTCATTACCCCACAGTTCAACCCTGGGCAATGCTATGATTCACCATTCAATTAATAATACTCTTCAAATTAAGAGTTGCCAAGCGTAGACAGTCTTGAATGTTGGACGTGAAAAGATCTGCTCTCTTGGCCTTATGCAAAGCCTTTTTGATCCAAGAATAAAACTAATTACCATTTATTCCTCACTCCCTTTCTGTGAAGGTTTTTGGAAGTGAGCCCCTTGAGAAGATTAGCAGAGAAAAGACTGGATTTAGAGAAAAGATGGTCATTTTTGGAGATGTCGTTGTAAGCCATTTTAGCAGGCCTTTTGGGTTTCTCCACTTGTTTATTTGGACTTTCGTATTGTATGCTGGAAATATATTTCCAGTGTTTCCTCTGCCTTCACAGAATGTTGTGTGCATAAGGTTAGAAAAGCAAATACAGTTTCCTAGAAAAGTATTTTCAGGATATTTTAAGACCCATAGTCTGTGAGAAAAACAATCAGCCCTGTACATATCTGTAGCAACAACTGTTTTATTTTTATTTTTCTGCTAACAGTCATTTTGGACATTTCATTGACTGTCTAGTATGTTTATAATATGGTTTAAAATTTGGGGTATCTAAACAAAGAGCTACTCAGGATCACACTCAAAACTTGGTTAAGGTCTAAGTGTACAATTCAAATAAACTTGCAGGCTTCAAGTGCATATTTTCCTTAAACTTGAAATAATACCCTGTCAGACACTGGCAGTACTTTGACCCATAGATCAGATGTGTCTTCAAAACAGAAGTCTTCACTCTCTGCAGAGAACAGATCTGCATCTGTCGGTGATCTGAAACGGCAGGTGTTTCAAATAGGCTCCCATTGAATTTCACAGCTGTCATTTGTTATCTTAGACTAGGGGAAGTTCAGGGTAATTTGCCCAGAGATTTGGATATTAATCTTGTCCACTTATACAGTAAAGATGGAATATTTATGAGTATCATGAGGGTGTCCTAATTGTGTGGTCTTTAGGCAAATGGTATTGTGACAAATATGTTTGTTACATCATATTTCTTCCATTCATAATTGCAGCCTGTGCACAGTTTTTCCTAAATACCAATATTGAAATGTAAAAATAGTAATTCTCAGTTTGTATTAACCTTCTAATGAGGTTTTCATTTTTTACCATCTTTAAGAATAATAACCAATACCAATATTGAACTCTAAAACTCTGTGCATCAACTTTAATTTTGTTTGGTAACTTTGCTGCTAGAAGATCAATAGAATCCTCACAACAGACTTAATGAAACTGAAGTGATGTCTCTGAACTACAGACAAACAACTAGGCCTTAATCTAAAAACAAAGAGCTGAAATTGTGGCTTAATTTTAAGCCACAGTATACAGTCTTAAATGAAATTGTGATCTCTGGATTACTTTATCCTACTTATAGGTTTTGGCCTCCACTACAGAAATAATACAGAAAATTGTCAAACAGGCATGGTGGGTTAAAATTATGACATAATTTATATTTTGGGTGAACTATCCCTTTCAGACATAATGCAAATTGAATGCCATGGATCAAGCAAAGATCATGTTCTGGTAAAAATTCTTAGTTAATTAGTAGCTATTCCTGGAAAATGATGGAACACTTTAGTCAATTTTTTTTCATCTGCCCCTCTTTAAATTTTACAGATAAGTTTAATCTTCATCTTAATGACCTTATTAAGATATTTCACATCATGTGATATATTACAGCCTAGATAATTAGATAATGTAATATTTTAATCATTGTATAATTTTTCTTGTTCAAACCTGTTAGATAAATGGACTGAAACCTCCCATTGACTGATGTTTTCAATGTTAAAATAGTGAATTACCAAAGTCACCCCTTAAAATATTTTATTGATTTGACTCCCATCTTTACTAGTTTAGTGCCATTTTCAATGTCATTGTGTATTTCTTTATAAAACGCTTTAAGAATGGTGCTGATAACCGGGTCCCATCTGTGTACTGTACTCTTTTGTGAAAATTGCCGAGACTCACAGTTACAGTCAGCTCTCATTCTAAATTGCCCTGATGCTCCTTTGGGCACAGGGAACAGATCAGGCCTCTTATTGATTTCCACTTTTACATTAAAGTACTTATTTACACCAGCTGTACCGTGTTTCCGCCATTCATTTTCTTGGGAGTATGAGGCGTAAAATTGTTCAAGCTGTCCAAGCTTGTATTTGTTTGTCGATTCACCTTCACAAGAGACTCCAAAGCTCTGAAGTGAATATATTGCTGAAGTTAAATTGGAATATGTAATCTACATATCATGTTGTTAGATTTTTTTCAAATCTTATGTTTTCAGGATGAGTGCAGGTCAGTTGTTTTGAATCTTGCTGTTAAGAAACATTAACAAGGATGAGCAACTTTTGCGGAGGACTATCTGTTCTTAATGTAGGTGGTATTTGGCATGGACTAAATCCCTCTCGCTTGCTGTTTGTGTGATTGAGTCAGCATTAGCACCATATGGGATACCAGATGCCCTGTTCACTGCTCTGTCAAAGATACAATAACATGCCACCTTTGTGTGCCCTTTGCTATTGATAGATGTTGAATTTCCTTGGTTATTTCATTTTAAACTTCAAAACCCCTTCTGTATTAAATAATCCTCAGTAATCTAGGACAACACTGAGTATGCAGAATAAAGTCAAGCTTACCTGATTTGATATGATTGATTTTATATGTTTTTTTTTTTTTACATAATTGCTGCAAAGAGAGGTAATAGTGTATTTAATTAATTAATGCTGTAGTTAGATGGAAAACCATTTTGAATCAGGGTATGGTAATATCTTGACAGAAAAGATTATAAATAAATGTACAGAGACATTTCTTCACCTCACAAATGTTCAGTCTTTGTTTACAATAGCTATTGTTTGATCACCTGAGGAATAATATTTCCTTCCTTTCCTTCCTTTGGTCATCATTTCTTTCCTCTTTGATCCACCTCTTCAAGCATGTCAGACTGCAGTAAACAAAAGCCTGTGAATCTGGTTGTCACATTATCATTACATTTGTATACTGGTTTAATGTATTGGGAACAAGGATATCTAACAATTATGAAACTTAATATAGGTGTTTGTAATGTGACAAATCTATAACCAACTCCTTTCATATTTCTTATGCATAATGCAAATCTCATTTTGTATGTAGTAAACATTTATTTAAGATTTATCGTAATGAACTGGAAGATTTTTAGGGGGGAAAATCTGCCAGTGTAATTAAATTAATCTTGTTTCAATAATATTTGGATATTTTACCTGGAAAATACTTGAATATTTAAGTTTTTTTATTATTATTATTGTAATTATTCTGCTTTCATTTTATATCTCTTACATCTTTATTAGAATATGCTTTCATGTCATGGGATTTTGATTATTGCAATAAGCTTTTCTCTGTTTGTTTGTTTGTTTGTTTTTTCTAGGCCAACTCCCCAGTCCAAGGTTCATGCTGTAAGAAAGTGTCAAACCTGTGAAGAAGTTTCAAACCTATAGGAGCCCATGGGAACTACGCCCTTTTAAATCTTTTGGAAGCTCTTTTGACTCTGCTTTTCAAGCTTTCAGAGGGATAAAAGGGTTGTTCTGCAACACTTCTATTGAATGAGAATCTCACCTAACCATCTTTTTGGCGCTATTGGAATTCCAGCTCAGATCTGAGAAGATAAACACTTATAGTCAGAATGGCAAGAGGGACTTTCTTTTTTGTTTTGCAGGGCCAGATTTGTTTCTTCCTGCTTCTGGCTTCACTTGGCCTCTCTTCAGTTCAGAGTACAGAATGTCCGCCGCTTTGTGTGTGCGAGATCCGGCCTTGGTTCACACCCCAGTCCACTTACAGAGAAGCAACTACTGTTGATTGCAATGACCTTCACCTTACACACATCCCTAGGAACCTTTCAGCTGACACGCAGGTGTTACTTCTTCAAAGTAACTACATTGCCAGAACTAGTGAGGAACTGGAGCAGTTATTGAATCTCACAGAACTTGACCTGTCACAGAACAACTTCAGCAACATCCAGGATATTGGCTTGACCAACATGTCACAACTCACAACGCTTCACCTGGAGGAGAACCAAATAGTTGAGATGCCTGACTTCAGTTTGCAAGATCTCACCAATCTACAGGAGCTGTACATTAATCACAATCAGATCAGCTCCATTGCACCCAATGCCTTTGCCGGATTGCATAACCTTCTGAGACTCCACCTGAACTCCAACAGACTCAAGGCCATTGACAGTCACTGGTTTGAATCAACCCCCAACCTGGAGATCCTGATGATTGGGGAAAATCCTGTGGTCGGCATCCTGGATTTGAACTTCAAACCTCTCACCAACTTGAGAAGCCTGGTCCTGGCAGGAATGGAGCTCACTGATATCCCAGGCAATGCATTTATTGGACTAGACAACCTAGAGAGTCTCTCCTTCTATTATAATAAACTAGTTTGGGTGCCACAGACTGCTCTGCAGAAGCTTCCAAACCTGAAATTTCTGGATTTGAACAAGAATCCAATATATAAAATTCAAGAGGGTGACTTTAAGAACATGCTGAGGCTGAAAGAACTTGGCATTAACAACATGGGAAAACTTGTGTCCATTGATCGCTTTGCCTTGGATAACCTCCCAGAGCTGACTAAACTCGAAGCCACAAACAACCCCAAGCTTTCCTACGTTAGCCGTTCAGCTTTCCGTGACTTGCCATCACTTGAGAGTCTAATGCTCAATAACAACGCTCTAAACTCCCTCTACCAAGCAACGACAAATTCCCTGCCGAACCTGAGGGAGATCAGTATCCATAGCAACCCGCTGCGCTGCGACTGTGTAATTCAGTGGATGAGCTCAAGCAAGACAAACATTCGATTTATGAAGCCTCTTTCCATGTTCTGCGCAATGCCACTTGAGGTTAGAGGTCAGCGTGTGAGAGACATACTTACTGGTGAATCTAAAGGCCAGTGTCTGCCAATGATTTCTCATGACACATTCCCCAATCATCTCAACCTTGATATTGGGATGACAGTAGATCTGGACTGTCGTGCTATGGCTGAGCCTGAACCAGAAATATACTGGGTGACCCCATCTGGTAACAAAGTCATGATTGATACAGTATCCGATAAATACCAACTTAACAGTGCAGGAACTCTGCGCATATACCACATTCAGGTGGACGACTCTGGCCACTACACCTGTGTGGCTCAGAATACAGAAGGAGCGGACACTCGGGTAACCACCATTCGAGTCAACGGGACTCTTCTGGATAGCACCCAGCTTATGAAGATCTACGTGAAACACACAGAGTCCCACTCAATTTTAGTGTCCTGGAAAGTGAACTCCAATGTCATGATGTCCAATCTGAAGTGGTCATCCGCCACCATGAAAATTGACAACCCTCACATCACCTATACGGCTAAAGTTCCTGTAGATGTTCATGAGTACAACCTCACACACCTTCAGCCAGCCACTGAGTATGAGGTCTGTCTCTCAGTCTCCAATATCCACCAGCAGACCCAGAAGTCATGCGTTAACGTCACAACCAAGCATACTATGTTTGCGGTGGAGATCTCTGAGCAAGGCACCAATACGGCTCTGGCGGCAGTCATGGGCACAATACTGGCCATCATCTGCCTGGGCTCAATTACTGTATACATTGCAAAGAGATGGAAGAGGAAGAACTACCACCACTCCTTAAAGAAGTACATGCAGAAAACCTCCTCCATCCCCCTAAATGAACTCTATCCTCCCCTCATTAACTTATGGGAGGCGGACAGTGAAAAGGACAAGGACGGTTCTTCAGACACTAAGCCAACGCAGGTGGACACAACAAGAAGTTATTACATGTGGTGAAGCTTGCCAGACATTTTTTCTTCTTCAGAGCACAAAGACACATCTTTGCTTATTTGTGCTTAACAAAGACATGGATTTCCTTTTTTCTGCTTTGCTTACTGCAAGCATCTATTCAGATTGATATCTCTGACATTTATTGGAGTGTATTGCCTTTTCCTCTTCTCTGACTTTCAATATGGCAGCTTTGTTTAGCTTCCGAGACATGTTAGTAGCTGTGCTTTTTCTTTTTTTTCATCATATTTTGATAGCACAGTATAGATAATGTCAAGGATTGACTTTGGGTCGATTGATGCTTTAGCACTATATCTGATCCGATATTGGTATGTCTTTGGCAGTATTCATAGAGAATGCATTGTTTCTTTCTCTCTTTCATAAGACAGTTTAACTGTTGTGCACTGAAATATATTAACAAATTTGTCTTTGGACTCCAATGTAAGCTGACAAGGTGAGTTTAGACTTGATAGACTGTCTATTGAAAAACGTTAGCAATTGTTCTGTAATGTTGTATCAACTATAATTTGAGCATTTTGGATTTTCGCAAAAGTTATTTTTGATTTAGAAGTTAACTTTGCAGATTGAAGAATTGTAAACCAGCAATAGAAATGTGAATGTTAAACAATTAGTTAGTAGAAAAATACTTTTTCTTTTTAAATTACTCAGATTCTTTATTTTTAGATTTTTAAGATTTATTTTTAGATAGATTTTTAATTGGGTAGAATCTGTTAATCACTTAATTTTGTTGTAATTTAGTACACATGCAAAATATGTTGCATATTACAGTGCAAACAAAAATAAATTACAGTTTTGTTCAGATATTTTTTATACAATGATTTTCAAGTCGAGTGTCATTATTCTAGTTTCCTATTCTGTCTCCCCCAATATTTCCCCCTTCTTTCTAAGTAAATGAGTGACTTATTTTAGTCATGGTGTAATAGTTTTAGCAATACAAATACAAAATATCTCCATTACCAATACCCAATAATGATAGGATCAAGAAATACAGTTACAAATTATGATTAGCCTGTCTTCTTTCTTCCTTCAGTTACTGACACCAAGCCCAAAGTACCCATTAAATGACCTGAAATTTTGGGATGCTAATTTAATCTAATGGTAATTGTGTGTGTGTTACTTTATTGGTATTTTATGTGCAAGGTTTCTGGCCACATGTTGGAGTATAGAGCCAGAAAATCTTTGAAGAAAAGAGTAAGTGAACCAAAACCAGGGTAATCCACAGGGTAATGTGGATAATTAACGAGTCTCCATTGGCACGTGCAGCGTGTTCAGATTGATTTTAATCAGCCAAATGCTAGGTCTCTTGCTAACATCAAACATTCAGAGGCATAACTATATGAATTAACCTAACGAGTCAAAAATCCCAAAAATTCCTGAAAACAACATTAAAGGGATATATTGAGCCTCTGAAACATTGCAGGTCCGCTGCTTGATTGCCTCTTTGCCATTCAGTAGACCACCAATGCACCCATTCATTTTAATACTTGTCTTTGTCTGAGAGAATCCTTATATTGGTTTGTCTTATGCTACTTGCATCTTATGTCAAGATGACTAGTAAAATGTTGCATGTTTGCATCATATTTGCCCAGATAAGCACATAGCTAAAATGTCTACGTTTCATATACAGAATTTTAAGAATACATAATATTATTGACATCTCTGATCTGAAAAATGTGAAAATTGCTGGAATTAAAAAGAAAATTTGTCTTAGAAAGTGAATATTTCTTAAGTGAGGCCATAAAAAACAATCACAATCGAGCCTTGAGATTAGAAACTGATACAATTAATTTTATGTACTAATAAATGTAATATTTGGATGGGAAATCCCATCTTTTATCTGTATCTCTGACTGAGAAGGCAATTGCTAGAAAAATCTTAAATCAGACACCTACTTTTAGTGTCAAAGATCCTTAGTGCATACATTATATTGTATCACATTTAGGCACAAATTAACTCTCTATACAAAACCTTAGCATGATAGAATAGCTTATAACACTGGTCCCTGGAAAAAAATGCTTGATTCTGATTGGCCACTCGTGGTATCCAGCGATAATTGCCTATAGCATACCCTCTTCTGGGCAACTGAAATTGGCTCAACTTCGATGTCTCTTGTTTCATACCATTGACTCACACTCTCTTTTACAGTCTCAATTAACGACTGTAGTGAAATTTACCTTATTTGACTTCTGTATTAATATAAGCCTACTGTAATATTATTCTAGTGGTTGTCTTTTTGCAAGCACAGTTGGTTTGTACACACTGTAGTAGACTTTTCTTTTTTAGTGAAATTATAAAATAATTTCAACTAATCAATATTAAATATCCACATAGTTATGCAATAAGCTAAATAATGTACAGTCAGCTTGTCATTATTCCAGATGGTTAGTTGCATTTAACAGCAAATAAGGAAAAATACTATATCAATCATTCAAATAGAAGAGGCAATGCATGTCTTACAGTTTCTAATAATTGTGACCAAAGAAACTTTTATCAACAATTACCTCTTCATTTCAAAAATTAGAAAATTACGTCTTTCTAATTAAGCTCTTTTGCTTCTTAAGGGACCTATACCACTTTCATCGTCCAAGACTGAAAGATTGCTAGAGACTCAATAAGGTGAGCCAGGTAAAAAGGAAAAAAGGAGGGATAATTAAGAATCACCAACACACAGAGCTAAGGATTTTCCAAAGAATTAAACTGGAGGAGGTTCCTTCTAGGGTTCCTGTTCAGGTATTTAATTGCTTTCTGTCAGCTACCCCTGGCATCATGCCAAGTGCTCTCATACTGACAGGATCTAATGCAATTAAATTTTCAAAAAAACAAAACAAAATCAATGCCAGCAAAATTGGCCAAGGTATGACACAAATCATATCAAATTTATATGTATTGTACTGTAGACTTTTTAATCATATTAATCATAAGTAATTCAATGGCAATAAAATGCCAGGTCTTTTTCATTTTGCATTCTGAAAGCTGCTTAGTTTGTACCACATTCAGGAGAATCACAGTAGTGATAGGTCTTGAAGAACACAGTGAAGAACACAGTTTTTAGAAGATGTAAATAAAACCAAGATTGTTGAAGTATGTAATCCAAGTGCATACTACTTAAAGCATGGCAGGTTTATTTATATAGCATATTTCATACACAGTAGTAATTCAAAGTGCTTTACATAAAAGAAAGTAAAATAATCATTAAAAATAATCACAAAAATAAAATAAGGAATTTTAAAAACTTTGAAAATGATTTAAACATTTATTTAAAATAAATGTAATACAGTTAAAAATAGAAAATTATTATACTTAAAATACAGTGTAATCATTTCCGATTGCATAAAATACAGTTTAGTACATAAAATACAGTGCAATTAGTTCGGCACAGTGCTCATTCACGAAATGCACAGCTAAACAGATTAGTTTCGAGTCTGGATTTAAATGTGCCTAATGTTTTAGCACACCTGATCTCTTCTGGAAACTAAGGAATCCGCTTTTAGCTATTTTACGGCCCACAGAAACAGGTCTTTTTCATTTTGCTGTTGAATCATCATTTTGCTGTCATATCTCTGTTGAATGAGCACAACAGAGATAGGTCATTGCAGTCCCAGTTGTTGGTTAAGGACAATAAGAGATGGTTCACTGGAGCTGGAATGAATTAAATTAACTTTCTTGCTCCTCCAACAAGATTTTTCCATTAGGACAACTCCATTTATTGTACCCAGCCTGCTATCTGGAGGGATCTCTTAAGTAAATTGGTTCATAAATGAAGATATCTATTTGCTTAAAGTGGAGCTACCAGCAAGTGTCATTGACCTGTTCAGTGATTTAAGATTTTAAGATTAGAATTACATTACATTATTCATTTAGCTGATGCTTTTATCCAAAGCGACTTACAATTGCAATATATGTCAGTGGAGCAACTAGGGGTTACGTGTCTTGCTCAGGGACACATTGGTGTCTCACAGTGGATTCAAACCCGGGTCTCTCACACCAAAGGCATGTGTCTTATCCACTGCGCAACCCCCCAGAATGTAGCCCAGTTATGAGGTGGAAGGATGTAATCTTATTTTGTAAACATTAAATTGTGTCCATCCATCCTGCAATGGATGGTGTCGACATTTGAAAGAGTAGTTGAAATGTCACTGAAAGTCATGGATTGTTCTAGCAGAGTTCAAGTCTCGATCTTTTGGTCGAGTTACTCCACCCCAAAATGAACATTTTGTCATTAATCACTTACCCCCATGTGGTTCCAAACCTGTAAAAGCTCTGTTCATCTTTGGAACACAATTTTAAGTTATTTTGGATGAAAACCTGGAGGCTTGAGACTGTCCCATAGACTGCCAAGGAAATAACAGTGTCAAGGTCCACAAAAGGTATGAAAAGTCGTTGTCTGCCATCAGACATGCAATCTGGGTTATATGAAGCGACGGGAACACTTTTTGAAAGCAAAATATATGTTTTATATTTATTGTATTTTTCACATTTAAAGGAATACAAATGAAAATTTACTGAAAATGTACTCTCAATGGAGAAAGCAATAATACAGATGAAGGGTTTATATATAGCCGAAAGCTGGTTTGAATTAAATTTCTCCAGATTTCTTCTGATTAACAAACAAACTCATATACTGTAGATCTTGGATGGCCTGAAGGTAAATTTTCAGAAAATATTCATATTTGGGTGAGTGATTCTTTTAATTAATCAACATTTAAAGACCGGTATTCTACAGTGATGGCTGCATTTGCTCTTTTACAGTCAATCTTTATTCTGCAGATGTGCTGAAATTCAGCCTGCAGGAATCTGCTGCATCTCCCCTCCCGAGTCCCGACGGTCCTGTTTCTGCAGCAACCCGCCATTTCTCTACTTGCCAAAAAGTGGCAGTGGCGTCTGTGAAATGCCTCCAGGCCCTCAGACAGAAATATCACTGACAAGGTCAACTCCCTGCAGGCGAAGAGCTGCAAAAAACACCTTGTAACCTCTCTGAGATGTAAAAAAAAAAGTCTCTTGTGTGAAGCGACTGAATATTGATGGCAAATTAACCATGATAGCATCTGCCGTAATCCTTTCTGCATGTATCCGAAGAAGAATCTGACATTTTTATAGTGAAATTTAAATGCAACTTCAAGAAAAATGCATCATGTGTTTTTTTTAGACTACATGGGGAAAAATGCTGGACTTTTTGTAGGTGTTGCAGATTATTCTTGTCCCATAATGTTACCACACTAGATCTTTCTGTTTATCAACTAAGAACATAGATAGAATAAAAAATTATACATTTCTCAAGTAGGCAACAGCTGAAATCACATTACTGAAAATATGTTTCCTCTTATAAAGCAGCCATTGAATTCAGTTATTAGATACTGTTCAAGAAATGCAAGAACCATGGGCTGACCCAGGTCAAACTAAAGCCGAGTGAAGTTTTAGTGACCTCCCTTGTGCCATGGATCAGAGTAAGACTAACATTGCTCATCAAGCTATAGCCCATAGCCGCCACCTCTAGCTGTGAGAAATTAATCAAAATTGAATCTCCCCTCACAGTGTGTGGGAAGCCAAGCCTCTGTACGTTGCCTGACATCTTTAATTTGGCTTACGAAAAAATAATACTCTTCAAAATAGCCCTGAATCTACTTTAGAGCTTGAAGGAAACTGGTTATTTGGGTAAAAATGTTGTGGCATTGAAAGAATGTTTTGCCTGATAATATATTTAAAGTTCCATATAGCTTATTTGTTTAAATTATCTCAATATCCTCAAAATTATTAGCTTTTTAAATAGAATCTGTCTTTTTTTCCAAATGATGAAACTGTCCTACTTTGAGAAAAGGCTTGTTTACCAAGCCAATCACCCACACGGTCGCAGCAGCCATTTTTAGACCTCAGTTAATGGTTTTTATTTTTTTTTATATATATTTTTTTTTTTTAGGGCTTCTGAGTGAGAAAAATTTGTGCACTTTCAATTCACTTTTAAGTTTACTGCAGCTCCTGCATTGTATACACTTTAAATGGGTTATTTAGCGTGAAGTGCCATAATGATCAATAGTAAGTGGTTTCATTTTGTGGCATATTAAATAGATGTGAGCTTGCATGTCTCTTTACTGGACAAAGAAATATAATTCATAATAAAATATATAGAAGGTTTTTGCACTTGAAGTTTGCATAATAAAGCAAGATGTCCTACAAAATGGTTGGGAATATTAATAAATGTTAACTTGTTTATATTTCTATCTAAAAAAAATAATAATCCTTAACCTAATTTTAGGGCATAAAAGTAGCAATCTTTCTTTTGATTAAAATGAATTTTGCTTTTTTATGAGAGCTTTACTTTGAGCATCTGAGTGTTGTATAAGAGACCTAGAGCTTTCTGTTTTTGTTGTTTAAAGCATCTTGTTTTGAAAGCTAGACTGTGAAGAGAGAGATGGAGACAGTGACAGAGAGATGGAGCGAGGGACTTCTCTAACCTATTTGTCAGACCTGACCTCTGCTATGATGAAAGGGTGAGGATGAAAGGGTGGGGTTATAACAGCGGACACTGACTGAGAGAGTTTCATCTTTACAGAGTGATGTTTATTCTGTTGCAGTGGGACTTCACACTCATACTGTGGACCTCCATGACTTCCTGCAGAGAGTGCACCTGTCTTTCTGTCTCATGAAAGTCCATCTTGTGCTTTGTACCGAACAATGCCCTTAAGTTGTGAGTATATTACCAGTACAGCACGGTTATGAGTGCCTGCGCTGTATTTTATAATTTTATTAAATTATTTTTCACACACACACACACACACACACACACACACACACACTACAGTATATTGTATATTGTATTGTATATTGTATATAAGTATATTGTCATTATATATTTTACTATCTATCTATATAATATGAATGTATATTTTACAGTATATTTATGTAATGTTTACATTTTCTAAAGACTATATTTATTCATTATTTATTTATTTGCTTATTTCTATATATTTAGATAAATGTACAAAAGTACCAAACGATTTTGGGCTACGAAGATGCAATAAATTGATCAACGTTACAGTAAAGACATTTACAATGAAAAATAATATTATATATAATATTAAGAAATATAATATAAAAAGCATTCAGATAAATGCTGTTCTTTTGAACTGTCTATTCATCAAATAAGGACAAAAGCAGCACAACTGTTTTACCATTGATGATAATAATAAATGTTTCTTTATCATCAAATCAGCTTATTAGAAGGATGACAATGAAAACTGGAATTACAAAATTCAGCTTTCCCATCAGCAGGGATAAATTACATTTAATTAATATATATTCTATATATATAATATTTTTCCATATTATTTATATTTAGATTATTTATAATATTTAATATTGATGTTTTTACTGTCAAATAAATGCAGCCTATCAATCTGTCTATTTTATCAGCCTATTTTTTTTATATTCTAATATTTTATTCCTGTGAATTCCTATGGATGTTTCTAGCTGTGAGGGATGAAGTGATATGGGTTAAAAATAAATGTGAGAAGCAAAATCTCACAGATGTCTTCAACAAAAAAATATTCCAGCATTGTTAATTATCTGTTAAATGTATGAGTGCTGTGATTTTGCACTAGAGGAGATTTCTCTTAGGACCTAATTAACAGCTTCAATTGGCTTGCGGTGTGTTTTTAGTTTGCCAGCCAGTACTCTGAGATCAGGCATTTGTCTGTACTTTACCCCAATACAGCTCACGCCCTTGTTTACATTTCAAATGAGAGAAAATAAACATTTGAGAATTCAAACCATGTTTATTTGATGTATTCATGCTGAATTTGATTGTGTCACTAGCTATATTTAAGCATTTAAGATTTCATTTTTTTTTTTTTATCCAGATCTTCACATAACAAGCATTACGTGAGAACAGATTAAGTCTTAATCAATTAATTAAGTTAATTAATTAAGCATTAAGCTGGAACAGATGCTTCTTGACTTTCCCTCAGCATATACATTTGAAGACAGCTCTGATGAATGGATGCAGCCTGAAGAAGAACAGATGATTTGACCATGGCATATTCTCACTTCCTGCTCAAATCAGACAATGAAGTTCCTGTTCTATCTGTGGAACAACTTGATTATTGAAGAAGGGGAACATTTGGCCCTTTTAGGAGTCCCTGGGCAATAAAAGTGCAACGTTACAGAGAAAAGCCATCAATCTTCACCTCTCCCTTCCAGTCGTCCCTCTCCACCACAAGTAGCTATATCTAATCCCACTCTCAATGCAGTATTTACGGGTTAAAAAACTGCTTCAAAGGCAGCCCCACTCCATCACACTTCTCTTGACCTAATTTCTGCAGAAATGGAGACGTTTTAAAAGAAGAAAGTGCTCTCTTAAGGGTTTGCTTCTTCTCTTTTAACATTTCTGGCTTCTTTTACATTTTTTTTTGTGCCTGAGTATGAATATATTATCTAATTAAGGGGATGTGTGAATGTGTTTTTTACAGAAACAGAGTGAATGCTGCTGTCCATACCTGTGTTGTAGCACATATTTTAAAGCAAGAAACATTTGCAGTATCAGCATTCCCTGACATCACTGTAAGCATTTACAGTATTTGTGACCTTACATTGACTTTGAATCTAGTCTCCCCTCACAAGCCCCAACTCCATCCTTCCTCCCTAACCCTGATTTAAAGAGATGGTTCACCCCAAACATGGAAGTTCTGTCAGTCATTTGTATCATTTACTTGATGTTCCAAATGCATTTTCAAAGGTTTTCTGTAAATCATAAAGCACAACATGGCAAGGTGGAATGCGAATGAAGTGCAAATTATTTGAGATTTCAGTGGATTCTTACTCAAATGACAGCCTGTTCCTCACATAAATCTGTCACGACCTCACACTGCTTTCATTATGCTTTTTTGGATCTTGACAGCAACCATGTCCATTTACTTTCATGAAATCATGAGCTAAACCAAAATTTGGAATGTTGCCTTGATGACAAACAAAAATAAACTGAAGCACTAAAATTTACTAACAGGAAATAAAAACAAAAAACAAAAAAGTAACCTAAATAATAATATTTAAAAATAAATCAATTAATAAACATAAAGCAAACAATAAAATTAATATACTAATAATAAATATAAAATTACAATAGCATATTAATGATTTTAAAATAGCATTGATTAAAATCAATAGACAAAAAGATTAATGATATAATAATAAATAAATGTGGGTAGGAATACACTGTGTGATATGCAAAAATTCTTTGTTCAGGTGATGTGTATTGTATGTGCAAATTAAACATATTTTTACATTGTACATTGTTTTATTATACACATATTGGTTTGCCAATTAGACAATTTGGTTGTAACATGATAGACGATGAAATAAGGGAGGCAGGCATTGAATCATCTGGTATCTTGCAGCTGTGTTCCTTCTGTTCTCATTGATGGCATCACATTAATTGAGGAACCACAGCTGAGTAAATACACAACGGTGAGGAAAATATTATTTTGCTGCATTTTTTCAGCATCTCATTTTGATAAATCTGCTAGAATAGATTTATTTATTTTTAATCCCATTAAGGAAAAAAATGTCTGAATGAAAACTAGATAGAAACTGTTGCTCATAGGAATCCCTTCTGTTGTGCAGGAGCCCCAGCCTAATATATTGGTCTGGTAAATAAAATCTAGAAAATATTTCAATGCAAAAAAAAATAAAAAAAATACAAGGCTATTTGGATTGTGGAGCTCTCCTAAATGTGTTATGTTGACAGAAAAATCTTTAGAATTCACTTGCTTCATACAATGGATTAATCCATCAG
Source organism: Carassius carassius (assembly GCF_963082965.1). Taxonomy (NCBI): domain Eukaryota; kingdom Metazoa; phylum Chordata; class Actinopteri; order Cypriniformes; family Cyprinidae; genus Carassius; species Carassius carassius. The sequence continues at coordinate 8,128,798 of NC_081764.1, forward strand.
TCTTGTGAAAGACGAAGAAGAGAAGAAATGTTTCAAGTTCTTTGTAGTTTTATCACAGTTAATCCCACAAAGATATTCAAAGATGGAGGGGGATAAAGCTCTGGGATCCTTGAGATGTTCAGAAAAAGGAACAAGACAAAGAAAAACAGGCAGGCACTGAAAGTTTAACAAATCATTTGCTAGATATGCACCCTATATATGTGTGAGTTGCAGATGAATCTATGTTTTCTGGCTGATTGGGCACCCCTGGGTTTGTTTCGTACTCGACCTGACAGGGGTCCCTGATAACAATAATTATGCTGCCACAGCATTAGACCCCTCTGGTGAAGATGATGTTGAATTATTACTTCTGACTGCAGGAAACATCCTTAAAAACTTTCTTTCTTCTTTTTTTTTCTGTCTGAAACAGAAAATTAAGTTATGACAATCAAGTTACAAGTATCAAGAATACATTCAAAGGTAAGTCTCGTTAAAAAAAGATTCTGGAAATTAGACTTTTGGCATATTAAATAGCAAATTAAATAAATTAGAAATGTATTTGTTTTAAAGTGTTAGGAGGATGTAGGTTGATTTACATTCACATGATACTGCTGTCACAATATATTCACACTGACATAACATATATATTATTTGTAAATATAGATGTGTGCTCTGGGGATACTTTATATTTCAGTTTCTGTTTGACTTGACAAGATTTAGATCTTATTTAATCATTAAAAACAATAAAACTGTCAAAAAGGAGACAGTCTCTGAATACAGGGGTGAATGTGATTGGTTTCAGAGAATAGGAAGTGTATTTAGGCTGATTTTCTATCATGCTAAGCCTTGGTCAAAAGTCATGAGAAGCTCACTTTAATTTTCCCCTATAGCTTGAAAGGGCTGGAAACAGATTGAGAGATTTGAGTCCTTTCAAGGATCTTTTACAGCAACGACTTGTAGACTCGAGTCATTCATATAATAAATAGTATTTTAGGATCAACTTTTCTTTGTTTACCTCAAAACTGGCTGACAGTTTTGAAGTAGCAGCCACCCTTGAACAAATGATGTATATAAATCAAATTTAATCATTTAACACTTGCTAATTTAGCACTATGCTTCTGAAGAGCCATAAATGGGCAATACTCTTCCTGCACTCACAGGCATGGCATTTTCTATTTATCTCTGTTTTTGTCAAGGGAATTGCCCATTCTTAGAAGATCACAAGGGTTCTGCTTAACAAAAGTGAACGGGAAACAGGATGTGGTTGATGCTAAGAAGAAATAATACGCTGTTGCCATGATTGTGAAATGTCATTTCGCATTCAAAATCACGCATGCTAAAACCACATTTTCTGCAATTACAGTAAAAATACAGCGGACAACTGAAATACCTGTGCATTGTTTAAAAGGAAAGTACATTAATCAGTTTGAGGTTTCCTGAACTTGGCTGACAAGTCATGAAAAAAGCAAAGAGCTTATTCAGCTTAATTTAATAATATGGCTATATGCAGGCTATATAAGTGCAGGTACAATTCTGAATTAATATACAACTTATATTTTTAAACGATAAACTTAATACTTTTATGCAGCAAAGATGCATTAAATCTGCTAAAAGTGACAGTAAAGACATTTATAATATTACAAAAGATTTCAAAACATGCTGTTCTTTTGAACTTTCTGATAAATGAAAAAATGGATCACAGTTTGCACAAAATGTTTGAGCAGCACAACTTTTTTTAACATTGATAACAATAAGAAATGTTTCTGGGGCACCAAATCAGTCTTGACCTAATGGTTAGAGACCATCAGACTCGTAACCCAAAGGTTGCGGTGTAACGTGTTGTGCAGAATCAAGCACACAATGCAGGAGAAATCAACAAACTAACAGTCTACAGTAATAAATCCAATGGGAGAAATAAATACAGCTGAAACATACAAACAATACCGACAAGAAACTGTCTAAAACTGAGGGCTTAAATGGACAGATGATAAACAGAATCAGAACAGGATAGAACTAATAAGTAAATATGGAAACAAATGAGAGGAGAAAAAAATGAAGATCATGTGACACTGAAGGCAGAAGTTATGGCTGCTGAAAAAAAGGAATAAATTACATTTTAGCATATATTAAAATAAAGAAGCTAATTTATTTTCAGTTGTAAATACTTTTCACGATAGTAGTGTTTTTACTTTATTTGTTATCAAATAAATGCAGTCTTTGTGAGCATAAGACATTTTTTTAATCCAATATTATTTATTTATTTATTTACCATTATAACAGAGACTATAAGCCAGTGCATGTAATTCTTAAATAATACATTTGGACATATGGAATTGCAGAACCCAGTCCAGGCTGAAGGAAAATAAGCCTATTGAAATTCCTTTTGTCTGCAATAGTACATTTATGATTAAAAACAATGGGCACAGCTGAAAATTCTGAATTTGGCCTAATTACTTCAGAAGAAATGTTGTCATGTGAAGAGGGATCACCTGCATGCTATTGCCCAATGTATTGTATTCATTATATTTCCTCCAGAAAGACTAATCTTTACCATAACTGTAAGGTTTTTATTAAAATACAGTAAATTTTTAGTTAGATTTCCAGTGTGCTTGTTTTTGTTCCTTCTTCCCTCAGCTTCTCTCATGTCCAGATTCTTCACATATTTCTCTTTTGTCTCTGTCCATCTGTCTTTTTCATTATAAGACATGGATTCTTCAGTTGAGTCTATTTATTGTGAAAACTCTAAGCTGTCACTCCCCATGCTTCAGAGGCTGAAGACCTGAGGCCTTCTGATGGACTTTAGGAGAGTCACTGTAGGTGGCCTTTCTGAGAATTTTGAATAATTGGCAAATGCATAGTCACAATAATAATCACCCTTTTAAGGTAATGAAGAGAGACAGGAAGTCTGTGAAATCCCTTTGTCCTATGAAGCTCTGCAAAAGCATGCAGCTAAATGACAGGGAACCGCATGACATGGTTTGTGGGTTTGATTCTGTGGCAGTGGGTTCATGTGTAATATGTTGAGAAAACAAAAGGTGAACACTCAAATTTCATGTCAAAGTCATGTGAATTTTTTTTTTTTTAAGTGTCTAAAACTATTTGTTTGTTTGTGCAGGGATGTGTACATTTGGAAGCATATGAGTTGCACTATCATGTTGCTCAAAATTATAGATTATTAGTTAAAATCAAATCATAGATAAACATTTTAAATCTACTCTTTTTTTGTATAACAAAAATGCATGATGATCACTGGCCGTCAAGTTCAGTTTAGTTTGCTTTATTAAAATATTAAAATAAGTGCATGATTCTCTCACCTCAAGGTTTTATTTTATCTCATCATGGTAAAATCTCTACATAAACCTCAGTGGATGCATAATAATTGTGAGCATATGACTTTATGGACTGTCATTCAAGTGAACATATTCCACATTTAGAACCCCAGATACAAACCATCAAAGAACTTTGCTTCATGCAAATTCTGCATAATATATGAATGTAGATCACAGCCAGAAGCTTCAGGATATTTAAAGTACAATGGCAATAAGATGGCCACTCATAAGCCAAATACAGTTATGAGAAAGAGTGATTTCTTCTTTGTTTTTGTTCTAATGGAATAACAAGAGTGATGGTGTAATCGAGGAAAAACGTTGGCGATGAATGTGCAACAGAATATGATAAAGTATTCAAGCCTGCTAATTCTGTTTCCATCTCCACTTACCATTATTCCCCATACTGGCTTTAATGAAAAAGTGAGAAGATCTAATTGCACATAGTAAAGTGATTCATCTTAGTCATTTATTGAAAGTGATAGTTCAGAGACCTCTGAGAGCTTGTCTCCTGTACTGATGCCAGATACCCTCTAGTCATGCAAATGATGTTTCTTATTGCTGAGTATTCATAAATCGCAGCCTCTCTTAGTATGCTCTGAAAGTCACCTGCCAGTTCTTTGCTATCATATCTGTATGTCATAGTTGTCGTTCCAGTCCATCATCCTCTCATTGTTCCTCTTAGGCCTCTTAGGTTCCTCATAGGCAAATAAGTGATCACTGATGGAAAACTTCCAGTGGCTTGACACATTCTACCCTACACAGTAGCCAAATATGAGCCCTTTATAAAATAACAGAGCATATGGTTGCCAACTTGCCATTAAGATGGGAGAGATGAAAAGGATGTGAGAGGATACGCATAGAGAAGTCACTCTATGAGGGTCACTGGTGCTGCAGAAGGGAAATATCAGCCAGCAGAGTGACCTCTTCCCATCTGCTATTTGCACCCACCTGAGAATTACGAAACCTTCTGTACATCAATTATCCGTGACAACACAAAAAAATGCTGCAATAGATAGCACAACAAACAAACATGACAGAACTGCAACACAAACAAAAGAGAACAGCACATTCAGCTAGTTTTGTGTCTGCAAGGCTTTATTGGTGTCAATCAAATTTCTGTTGCATAGGCCTACTTAAAACAAATATGCCAGTTAATTTTATAAAACATCATCAAATGACAAATTCAAGTTCAAGTTCAAGTCTGCTTTATTGTCAATTCTTCCACATGTACAGTACATACATACAGAGAATCGAAATTGCGTTACTCTCAGACCCCCGGTGCACACAGATAACATTAACATTAAAGCCTAAAAATCTAGATCAAAATATAAAATGTAGATACAACTATACAATAAGGGAATGTTAAAAAAAGACATATAATAAAATTAAATAAAGCAGCGCAAGGCAAAAGGCAGATAGAGTTCAAATCAATGAAGTGAACAGCAGTGCAGATAAAAGGTTTTTTAGTGCAAAAACAAAAGCTTATTAAGTCTGATTAAAGTGATAAAAGGCTCAAGAGCAGTTATTTTATTTAACTGACTGCTGAGGTAGTGGAATGATGTCAGTTCCATGGAGAATGAGGTAGTGAGCAGAAATTATGGCATGATAAATATAGCCAATTACCTTAAACAGTATAAACACTTGTAAGATTTCTTGCTGACTGAAGCGATGACTGTTAATTTCTCTTAAATGCATAGTCCACCCAGAAATAGAAAACTGTGTCATCTTAAGCCCCTTTCACACTGTGATTCCGGAAAATACACAGGTAATGTGTCCCGGCAATTGTTTCTGGTTTGCTAGATTTTGCGCCTTTCACACTGTCAGTGATTTCCCGGAATATGGTCGTGCGTTCACACACAACCCGTAAAGGTCCCGTAATCAAACATAACATAAGGATGTCACGTATAATGTACGAGTCGAAAACTATCTCAGCTTCAGCGCGGATAGTGAGGAGCTCATTGATCTCTGCCTCATTATAGTTTGCACATATTTTTTAATCGCAAACTTTGATCTGCCATAAAAAAAAAACTGGTATAAGAAACCGCATTTGTTCTGGCTTTTGTTCACACAGATCTCCTTCTGGGACTGAACCCGGCAATGATGTGTTTGCATTCACACAGAAGGCAATCCGGCAATTTTCCGGGTCCAACGTGCAGTGTGAAAGGGGCTATATACTCCTCATGTCAATCTAAATCTGTTTGACTTGCTTTCTTCTGTGGAAGACACATAATATATATATATATATATATTAAAGAATTGTTCTCACAGAAGAAAGAAATGCAGTACAAGTTAGGAATGACATGAGAAGGAAACGATAACAGAATTTTCATTTTTGGGTGGACTGTACCTTTAAGGCTATAAGTACTGGCTCATGAAGAACATATGTTCCCTGGATCTTCAATGAACATTTGAGATATAGAAAGACAATGAAATAGAATGCAGGTTTTAGTCGTGAAAATTGACACATTGTTTCCACTTTCCTGCACAATGAAAATTATTGTGAAGTTGTTGTAAATGAGGGCTTGTGATGTTGTACTGTACTCTTCTCCCCAGATGGAGCTGGAAGACACTGATAACAGGAAGATTGATGTCATACACAGTATGACGCTGTCACCTCAGCTGTTTTGGTGAAACAAAATAGGCTAACTGAAGTATGACTAAATATGTACATACTTTAGTGTGCCATTTCACGCGTTTTGAATGTTACAAATGTATGTTGTTGTTTTTTTGTTTAGTTTTCGGTTTATATTAGCTGACTTGTTGAATACTGCCACCTTTTGAAGAAAAAACGTCATTGCTTATTTAGAACAGTCTTTTTACACAAAGCAAATTAACGTAGTGCTGAAGTAGCATATATGTTGATTTTATGTTAACTTTCTATTAATGTAATAGATGGCCACTTATCGCAGGCGCACTGTTAATGGTAAACAAAGAAGATGTGCACTGTCAATCGTAAACAAAATCAGTTAAAGTTCCTACGTCATAATAAATGTATTCGTGTAAAACACGGTAAATGAACTATTCTGTTGATAATTTCGCTTCTGCAGAACAAACGTCACTTTGTTGTCGTGTTTCTTCGTGAATGACTCTTTTAGAACGAACGAGTCGTTCCTGATCTCTACTGACTCGTTTTTCTGCCTGACTATAGTTCCAGCCAATAGCATTCGAGTTAGGGCTGTGAAGGAGCCTTTCATTTGTTAGACTTTATCGAACGAACTCGCCAACTTCATGGAACGAGTCGGGGTTTTAGACGATTCGTTGTTTTAAAAGATTAATTCACAGATTCGGAGTGGCACTGGCATGTTTTGTTGTTGTTGTTTGCAGTATATGTTCGTGGTCTATTTCCCTTTTGATCGAGAGTTGATCGACTTTCGTCATGTGAGTCGCAAGGAAAAAAACAATAGTTAGAACTATGAATGTGTATAACGTTAACGGACATGACTGATATACAAAATAAAAATGACGCCAAGACGTTATTTAGACTTTTTTATGTTATTTTCTATGGTAGAAGTGACCAGATGTTGGAGTATAAAGGAACACATGTGTGTTTTCAAGGGTGGTGCATTCGGAGACGTGTAAACAATGACAACCTCCATTACTGGACTTTAACTTAAGTGTCACAAGGGTGTTGTGGTACCTCCTACAACTGTTTTGGGATAAACTCTTGATGAATCCACAAACATCTTGTAACTGGGTAGCTCGGAAAAACTTCTCTCTGCCCTATGATCAACTGTAGTCAATCATTACTCACTCAGTACACAGGCTCTAGTGTATAAGCAGTTCTCTAATGATTTTGTCAGCTCTTAAAAGAGCTTCAGAATTGCCAGGAACAGTTTGCAGGTACGTTCTCATAAACTCAATGAAGGCTGTGTTAGGATGGTGTTTGAAAAGGGATCTCAAGGACACTGATGTTGTGATAGAAAATATGTATTATGTATTCATTTTGTTTATAGTTGATTACATTTGGTCGTTTAGTTGTGCCTGTCTTATAAGGTTTTTTTTTCTTTTTCTTTCTTTTTTTTTTTTACTTATTTATGCATTTTAATCTGCATGGCATATGCAGTCCAAGTTACATTATTTCTACATTTTAATAATATGATAAATGATATAAAGAAAATGCCACATTATAACACAATACAAAAAAATATATAACTGTATAACACAATATTTTAGTAATATTTAAAAAATATAATGACAGACATTTATATCAGTCAATATTTTGATATCATCTGCATCAAGTTAATTACTGTCCCACCGTCCCAGTTTGGGAAATTATCAGAAGTTGTTTGCCTCAGTCCCAGAATGGACTAATGTTTTGAGTTAACATTGAAAACATTAAATATTTCTGGCTCGCTGAAGATATGAAATATTTTAGAAAATATTTTAGAGTTGCCAAATCCATGGCAATGCACAATTGTGAGTGAAAAAGTGGGAGTAACGTATTTCGATAACCTCTAATGTTACCATGGCAGATTTGGTGACCCTGCTGTATTTCAACATCTGTTCACATCAGATCATAATGCTTTTTGAGGTTTAAAACAGATGAGATTAGACCTCACCAGAGTGAATTTGGGTAACATTAAAGCTGTAGTTTTCATGCTGTTTCGTCAGTGTGTTATAGTTATAGTGATGTGAGGAATGCTTTAATTAATAATTACTGGTTTAATTACTGGTTTCTTGAAATTCAAACATAAGATTGTTGGTCAATGATATTTTTCGATTATATTTAGTAATACTAATCTGTCTGTTTTATATCTCTTTATCCCCTCAGGTCTATAGTGCTTCTCTTCATCTGATGTGGATAGTTTGATTGGATTATGGCTCAAATTATTGCTCTGTCACGTTTACTTCACCTGAAGCACCCACTGCGGGTGAAATTAGCATCATTGTGTTTTCGAAGTATGTCGTCATTAGACACTCGAGCCCGAGCTGTGTTTTCTGCAGCGGTTGAAGGTGTGCAGCCGGACATAGTGGTCCACAGGAGTCTGGAGCGACATGGAGACAAACTACTTGTAGGTGGACAGAGTTTCACACTTACCAATAACCTTTATCTGGTGGGCTTTGGAAAGGCTGTGCTGGGGATGGCAGCCGAAGTGGAGAGGATTGTAGGAGACCATCTAATTAAAGGGGTGGTCAGTGTGCCTCATGGTATCCAGAAAACACTACACATTCACGGAAAAGAGTAAGTATTTTAAGTGCTTTTTTTATTTCATATTGTAATGTGCTTCTGTTTAAAGAGCAATTTACACAAAAATATACTTGGATTTTCACTAGTTGACTAGTTGGTCAGTGGTTGCCCAAAAAATGTAGTAAGAGTACACTACTGTAATGTGACATATTCTCATTATACTGTAATGTGACAAGAAATTGGTTTATTATTAAATAATGATTTATTAATTAAATTTTACAGTTTTAAGTATTTGGTTTATCTACTTTGTTAATTAAAATATAAAATCCAGAATATTTTCTTTATTATTATTGTACTATTCGTTCATTCATGCATTCATTTCATTAATTTTATTTATTTATTTGTATAAGAATAAGGGGTGGAATTGCTCAATTGCCATGAAAATATCACAATCCAAGAAAAATTCACTGATCCTTCAAATAGGTTTCATGCAAAATATAATATATAGTCATGTAGGACTGACGTCAAACTGGCTTTTTTTGAGTTTTCAGCTAGGTTTTCATTTTGTATTTAGCTGCACACAGTACAGTCTGGATGTTATTACTGAAATTATCTGTAGTTCTCTAGAAATTATCTGTATGTCTGGACAGGAAGATGCTCCTTAAGAAGAACAGCAGAATTGCAGTGATGGAAGGAGCAAAGAACAATTTACCTGATACAGATGCCCAGAAGTCAGCAAAGTGTATTCGAGAACTTGCCAGTGGTCTGACTGAGAAAGATCTGCTGCTCGTGCTCATCTCTGGTACCCAAACTTATTTTCTTCATATATTTCCCGTTGACAGTGTGCACTATGATTCAAAAGATTGGGATGTTTTAATGTTTTTGAAAGAAGTCAGCTCACCAGTGCCACATTTATTTGATCAAAAATACAGTTAAAGTGTAATTTAATGAAAAATTACTGCCAATATATAATAATGATTTTATTTTAATATATTTAAAATTTATTTCATTCTAACCATTGTAATTTGGCACTCAAAAAAAAAAAAATCAGTGTTAAAAATTGCTTAATATTTGTGTGGAAACGGTGATACATTTTTTTTTTTAGGATTCTTTGATGTAAAGATTTCTTTCATTGAATAAAGATTTATTTGAAATGAAAAATCTTTTGTAACATTATAAATGTCTTTGTAGTCTTTACTGAATAAAATATAACTTTCTTTCAGAAAAAAAACATTGTATTTTCTGAAAGATCTTGAAATGTTTATATTTTTTCTTTATATGCATCTATGTACAGGTGGTGGTTCTGCTCTTTTACCTGCTCCAGCCCCACCCATGTCCTTGCAGGAGAAACAGGATGTGACACGAAAACTCGCAGCAGCAGGGGCCACTATTCAGGAGTTAAATACAGTAAGGCGAGCCCTGTCATTGTTGAAGGGTGGAGGTCTTGCCCAGTGTGCCAACCCAGCCCAGGTAACACTATTACATCACCAAAAGAAAACACAAAAAACCTTTTTGAGCAGTACTCCATGATGTAAGTTGAGCATAATATTTATTCTGACACCACATTCTCCTTAAGGTAGTGGCATTGATTCTGTCAGATGTTATTGGAGATCCTCTGGATTTGATAGCCAGCGGCCCAACAGTCACGAGTGACTTCAAACCAGAGGAGGTCTGGGCTATCTTGGATCGTTATAAGCTCTCTTTCTCTCTTCCTTCCTCTATGAATGAGGTGCTTAGTAAATGTAGAGCCCATTATGGGTCGCAGGTGCAAAAACAGGCAGAAGTCCAAGACCATGTTTTAAACGTCGTAATTGGCTCAAACACTATTGCTCTTGAATGTGCCAGCCGTAAGGCTGTTGAATTAGGACTTCGACCCGTCATTCTGTCTCCAGGCGTATGTGGTGACGTTCACTCTGTTGCACGACTATACGGGCTGCTCTCTCGTTTTGCGTGCTCCCAAGAAAAGGAAATTCCCCCAGAACTCGCTGCAGAGATCCTTCAGCTTGGACCAGAGGTTGGGGTAGAAAGCTGGGACTTGTGTCGCACCATGAACATGCTCGTAGAGGAGAGGAAGGAAGGCTGGGGTGTGACCTGTCTTCTGGCTGGAGGGGAACCCACTGTGCAACTGACAGGAAAGGGCAGGGGAGGGAGGAACCAGGAGTTGGCTCTGCGGGTGGGGCTTGAGCTCAGTAGGGATGAAGTAAAGAGTGCTGCGGTGTTCCTCAGTGGGGGAACCGACGGACAGGATGGCCCCACTGGGGCAGCTGGTGCCATCACTGACGGGAAATTGATGAAAGAAGCCATGTCTCAAGGTCTGGACATCGAAGGCTTTCTCACCAATAATGATTCGTTCACATTTTTCTCACAGCTCTCTGAAGGACGATGGTTACTCATGCCTGGACTGACAGGAACCAATGTGATGGATGTGCATGCTATGCTGCTGCCCCCATCAGCCCAAAGAGACTTCCAATAATTTTACTCCAGGATGTTTTATGTCTGGAAGCAACAAAATTATGGAGGATTTTTTTTTTTTTCACTAAAGTAGCTCACGTTTTAAGATTTTTTTTCATAATACCACTTATTTTAACCACTAATATTTTTTTTTCCCTGGAAGTGGATGACTCCTGCTTGGTCCTGAACCAAAGTAAGGTGCTTTCCAATGTGAACTGTTATACACTGACTGAAATACAATTTACTTATGAAATAAATAACAGAAAACTAATACATAATCAGATACAAATAGTATTTATTATTTTCACTGAAAAGAGACAGCAGTAACCTCTTGGACTGAAAGCGTGGTAGAGGCACACTTGATGTATTATTTTTTTTTTTTTATCTCTGTACAGTCAAGTCTATTTTCTTACAACACTGATATTAAATGTTTGATTTCTACATACAGACCAGATGACTATGTGAACATTTGGGACCTTCATTTAGAGTAGTATTCCTGTCAGTTGTTAGTCAAATGATACTGTGTGAGAATGGTTCAAGTTTTGCTATCTACTGGCTTCCAGTTTCAATCCAAATAAATTAAAGCATTCTAAAAAAAATTAAAGCTGCTATATATCACAGCATACTCCTTTAATGCTTTCTTTGCCATGCACAGCACCATTCTGTCTAGTATTTTAGAGCCTATATTCATGTGTTTGGACCTTGAGTTTTGCATCTTCACAAGTAAAACTGATTCAGTGGCAGAAGTTATGATTATTTAGTCTTCTTGAAGGAATGTAATTGCCATTGTGTGTGTCTGTGATCTTAGTCCAGTTGCAGGTACATCACTCACGGTGGGTTTTCATGGCATCACCAGCTGCACTTTCCCTAGGAAAAGTTGAAAATATTAGACTTGACAATGAAACAGCAGTATTTACAACAGGGCTATGCATAAATGACCTTTAAAACTAAATACTTATGTGTTTAGAACTTCATGCCATTTTTTTTCAATAATGTTTTATTAATAGTGCTTTTTATTACATTTGAATTAAAGCATGTTTCTGTCTATCCTCTGTACACTTCAGATGCTATGATCTCACTCAATGGTTCCTGTATTCTGAAATGTTGTACTACCTGCTCAACATATGCTACCCCTGCAGGTAAAACAATCCAAATTTAAGCTAAAATGGGTAGCATGTGTTGTGAGGCACAAGATAAGCGTCAGATGTTAAAAATGTAGGTACTTGTCAGCGGAAGAAAAAAAACTAATCAGAATGTGCTACCAGCGTAACATTCAGATGAGGCAAATATAGCTTTGGCATCTAGGGATGGGCGATATATCGCATGCGATTGTCACGCGCATTTCATCAGTAAAGCCAGTTCCCTGATTACCGCTAAATCGCCATCACCTGCTTTCAAATGGAGCGCCATTTAAAAGACAGAACCATAGATCATTGACAAGCTACGCAATATCGTGTTCATTATCGAAGGCGATTCATCTGCGATAATGAACGTGATATTGCATAGCTTGTCAGTGATCTACAGTTCTGTCTATTAAATAGTGCTCTATTTGAAAGCAGGTGATGACGATTGAGCAGTAATCAGGGAACCGGCTTTACTGACGAAATGCGCGTGACAATCGCATGCAATATATCGCCCATCTTATTGGCATCATATACTTATAAGTACCATATATTTTCAGGACACTGGCTCTTGATAAGCCATTCCACGTATTTTGTTTATTTGTTATGTGACACAACTCAAAATTAACAAATAGTTCATGAACACTAGAAAGGCTGGTCACTTAAAGGGGTCATTTGATGCTTTTTTTTAAATATCATTATTTGTGTATTTGGTATAACAGAATATGTCGACATGCTTTAATGTTTAAAAAACACATCATTTTTCAAATACTGTATATTATTGTAGGTCCTGCTTCTCTCAAATGCTTCATTTTCTAGTCCCTCCTTCTGACAAGTGCAGTCTGCTATGATTGGCCAACTGACCCAGTGGATTGTCATTGGCCGAACACAGCAAGAACTCATCGGAAATGTAACGCCCCTTTCCATAATGGGCAGCTTTATCTTTCAAAATAAAAGACAGTTAATAATGTCCTTAGTTTTACTATCAGTTCAAGCCCAAAGGGGAACAGGCTCACATGACCGTGTTGAAGCTTGTATGTGTTTGCAGTACACAAGCCACAGACGTTTAAGACAGCTGACTCCACTGTGATGTCTCTCTCTCTCTCTCTCTCTCTCTCTCACCCCCCCCCCCCCCCCCCCCCACACACACACACACACACACACACAATGCGCAAAACTCTGCATTTGAATATTCAATAGCAAATACTTAAACTTATAGCAGAACATACCTACAGTAGCTGATTCAGAAGTGCCAGATTGTCGTAGCAAAGTCAGAATTACCTCCTCTCCTAGGTTTGAATTTGAATTTATTTTTTATTTGATCAGGGACAATGCACAAAAAAAACATTAGTCTAAAAAGAAGAGATGTCATGTGCCAGGTTATAGCAAAAAATGCTAATTTCCAGCCGCAGTCCCTGGACAGGTAGATGTTATAGGCCCTACGTACAAAAGTTCATAAAATATATACAGAATAATAAATAAAATCATTACTTCACTCACATCATAAAAACACACTCCACTTCAGGAATCTATCACTCACTCACTCACTCACTCAGAATTCACTCAGAATTCACATCGTTCATATCAAAGTCAATTCAGTGCATACAGGTTTGCTTTAATAATAACCACTGTTTGGTCAGGCGTGTAAATGTGCTATAGTTTGTGCATGAGATAATTTCGTTTGGAAGAATATTCCAAAGGTTCGCTGCTTTATAAAAGAATGATTGTTGACCATATGTGGTTCTACGTTTTGGAACGCTGCACTCTCCTCTGACTGTCGACCGTGTGGCTCTAGAAATTCTCTCCGAATTTAATGTGACAAATTTTCTCAAAGGGGGAGCAGCGATGTTATGGATCATTTTAAATAAAGCAGAAATTTGATTATATTTAATACGGTTTTCAAAACTCAAAATGTTATATTTACTTTGTACTTTACAGTGATGGTACTGGCGAGACTTTTTATCATGGATTTTTATGGCCCTTTTATATAATGATTCAAGTAATTTTAACGATGTTTTACACGCCTGAGACCAACTAGACATGCAATACAGAAGATGTGGAACAATCATAGTGTTGAGGCATATATTTGAGGCTTCCGTAGTTAATGAATTTCTAATATGTTTATAGTTCATCAAATTAAATTTCAATTTATTACTAAGATTTTTTATGTAACTTTTAAAACCAAGGTTCGAATCAAGTATTAGACCTAAATATTTTGTTTCATTTACATTTTTAATTGTTTGTCCATTTACTTGAATTTCTTGAGTTACTTGTAATTTACGTTTATTTGAAAAAAACATTGAGACCGTTTTATCCACGTTTAAGGTCAGACAAGACGTATGTAACCATTCTGCAACTTTTTGCATCTCTTTTGATAATTTGTCAGCAACCTCCAGCTCGTTTTCCCAAGAAGTGAAGATAACCGTATCATCAGCGTACATGATTATGTCAACGTCCGAACACACTGTAGGGAGGTCATTTATATAGATGCTAAAAAGCAAGGGTCCCAAAATAGACCCTTGCGGCACTCCCATCGAAGTGGCTCTGAAGGCAGATTGGATGTTATTCACTTGTACACACTGATGTCGGTGTGTACAAAACAGGTTCACGAAACAGTCGTCCATAAAATGCGTTGCTGTTCTGTTGTAAGTAGTCTTAAAGATTTCTAAATGCATCCTTGCATCCAATGCATGCATACTTACTGAAGGCCAAAAAAAGTGCTTTTGCTTTCGCCTAGATACACACAGCATCTCCCCGACATGGCTGCTTAACTGTGTTACTGAAACCACGCTTTCTTTGCGTGAACATTTGGGCGGCATTATGCAAATATTTCCACATAGTGACGTAGACATGTGGGGGCGTGTTTGAATGAGCTGTTTTAGGGGGGCATGGCAGTCTTAACTTTGATTAAAAAAAATATATCTCTTTGGATTTGAGACTTTAGTCTTTGCAACTTTACAGATTTTCTTCATCCACCAAGAGCTTGTAACAGAACATTTAAATCTCATCATATGACCCCTTTTAATTCTTACCATCCACTCAGGTGAGGCGCAGTGTCAGGTGTCCCGCCATTCTGTCCTCCAGTCCCTGAAGAATCATATTAACAATCATATTAAGTCTAATAACTACCTTTCAAAGGGGACAAAATACAGGTATATGCAGTCACAAAATTGTATTCAACTGCCGCTTTATTGGAATTATTATTGATAAGGGGGAGCAACATAATGGCCTCTGTAAATACTCACCCTGTCTGTAGTACATATCGTTGACAGTGTTCCCGTACACTTTCCAGGCAAAGTGGATGGCTACGAGACTGATGATGAGCCAGGTGAACAGTATCTTAAACACTGTAACTCTCATGTCGTTGGCCAGCCAATCGTCCACAAACTCGGACAGAAAGGACACCAGACTGTCAACCATTCGAGACAAGAATTCAAAATCCCACGATTCCTCCATGTCGTGTGTGTTTTTTTATTTTCCTTGTTCTTACATTCTATTGTCTGGTTCTAAACTAGATAGCCAGTGCTTTCAGAAAATGTATGTAATTGAGCAGTCATCTTAAAAGTAAACAAAGCTGAACCGCTGTCTTCTTCTGAGGTTTGAAAACAATCGCGACGTCATCATCGCCATCTGTCGGCCTGGGGTGAGTGCTAATATATATTAAAGGGGTAGTTCACCCAAAAATGAAAGTTCTGTCATTTACTCACCCTCATGTCGTTCCAAACCTGTATGAGTTGCTTTCTTGTGTTAAGTACAAAATAAGATATTTTGAAGATTGCTGCTAATCAGAGAGTTGATGGTTCCCATTGACTTCCATTGTATTTCTTTTCCTACTATGAACGTCAATGGGAACCACAATTTTTTGGGTGAACTATCCCTTTAAGATTAGTCTATATTATTCTAAAATTAGATTATTGTGAGATATTAAGATTAGTCTACATTAAGATTATGCATAGAAATGAGAAACTATATGGGCGTTTCTTCAACTTTAGGTATATTTATGTTTATGTGTCTCTTTTTTTGTAGCGAACATTACATGTATGTTTTAAACTATGATGATAAACTTATTTAATTTTTTTGTGGAAAAAAAAACAACAACAACAACAAAAAATATATATACATACATATATATATATATATATATATATATATATATATATATATATATATATACATACATAAATATATATATATATATATATATATACATATATATATATATATATATATATATATATATATATATATATATATACATAAATAAATAAATATAAATATATATATATATATATATATTTATATTTATTTATTTATGTGTATATATATATATATATATATATATATATATATATATATATATATATATATATATATATATATATAAGTAATTTATGATTATTTTACAATTTTATAATAATATGAAAATTCATGACATAAATTAGTGGACAAATTAAAATAATTGAAAATTAAAGTTTGTAAGAGTGTGACAGAATATGTATTATGTTTAAAGAGAATTTGTTGGATGGATTCAATTTGATGGATATAGTTATAGTACATAAATACTGTAGTTATAATACATGGAAAAATAATTGAACAGGATTCATTGTATAAATAGTTGGGTGTTTATATGGACAGTTCGTTTTGCTGGTCTGCTCACATCTGCAGTCTGTGTTATAGATTGCGACAGACGTACATTTTTTTGCTACGGATAAAAGTATGCTTGTCCAAGATGAATTTCCCTCAAACAGGACAATTTTTCATTAATTCATTCATATAGTGAAAGCATCAGGTCCAAACTGCTGTTTCCTACACATCCTGGTCACAAGGAATGGAGATTCTGAAGAGTGGAAAGTCTTGATTTGCAGCTCATGCACCCTATTATGGAAAGAAATGTATTTACCATAGTAATCTTTTAGTACTGTTTACCTGCTTTGTGACTAGTGAGAGGCTTAAAATATCTAAACTGTAATTTTTTTTCTATTATCTTTGAAGTGCTTATTCCATTTGCACATCGACTCTCTTGAGAGGCGGAATCTTTTTGGCAAAAGTTTCCATATAACCCATTATTGTCCAGAGTGTTTTCAGTAATTCAATATTAATGCACTGAAGCTAAAGAATTAATAGCTCCCTCAAAGGGATAGTTCACACAAACTGTAATAACTCTCTACATATTTATAAGGACCTTTTAAATCCTCTCTCTCAAGCAGGATCACAGACTTCTCAGTCTCAAGACCGGAAGAAGCTTTGATAACATCTGCACGGTAAATGGAAGCTCTGCACTCTTTTCTGCAAAGAGAAAGATGCATTGCAGTTATCTTTCTCTTTTCAGACTTATATTACAATAACAGGATCACATTTCAGTGATTTTGTTTTATGCATATATAATGTTTTTTTTCCTGTACTAAATTATCCCATATTATTAATTGCTACTCAACTGATGATAAAGAGTAAAACAGAACACACTTATTCCCCACATGTCTAACATAGCATTTTTTTTCCTGTAAACGTCAAAACAGTAAACCAAGGAGCCTCATCTATTCTTCCCTAAATGTGTCAGACCTACCTGTTTTCAGTACTGCTACATACGAGGTGGTTTTTCCTATGCAAAACATCTTAGTCATTAGAATACATAGAGAGAGAGAGCACCTTCTCATGTTACACTTGAGTGTTTTATTTAATTTCATTGCTTCAAAGTTCAGTCAAATCAATTCATATCAGACCTGATGTTGTCAAGAAGCAAATGTAAACTGTGGGTGCTTTGTCATTTTAAATTTTGGGTGAAAAAGATGAACGTAACAACAAACAGTTATCTTGAAAAAGTAACAAAAGAACTGAATTAATACCATCAGATAAGTCTCCGTTATTAAACTGAATTTGGCATGTTAGAAATATTAAATGGATGTCCAATTAGATCATAATTTAATTTGATGAGTCATAATTTACATCCACGTTTGCTCTGGTCATATCGTGAGAACATTTACATTCAGAGCCTTAATGTTGGAGTGAGAAAATATGGATTTTTGTTGTATTAATACAGCATTCATTACAGAAATAAGTGACAATGATTTCAAAAGGACGTGATACAGTTTTGAGACAGTCCTTCAAATCTTTGTTTTAAATTGAAACATCTTAAATTTAAATAATTTTATATGTCAATTTGTAACCATTTGGCATACAACTATCAGATTCAGAGCAATGACTTCAACAAATAAAGCTCATTGCTTTTTATATAATATGTATTTTCATTCAACTAAAGAAACAGCAATACTACGTTGTTGTTTTTTTTCCAATGTGGGTGACGTAGATAAGTTAAAATGGGGAAATTGCCTGGTTCAAATGTCACCTTTGTCTGGGTAGAAGTTTCAGTCGCTATTTCCTCTCATTTGAGAGTTACATGTAGTTCCAGTTCCAACACTCTGTAACAGCGTACTGATGTCATGATCTTCTACATGAAAGTCCTTTCCACTCTTCTGTGTATACTGTTACTTCACCAAAATGCAAGCGCATTTTGTCCAGCAGGTATGTATGATTATTGCTAAATACCTGGATTTGGGATTTTACTGTTGGGTTTTAATGGATATCGTTCACATAACACCTCATTAAAGATATCCGTTCATTGCAGGTCAGAGAGAAAATTATATGACGAAAAAATGTGAGGCCTGTCCAAATACCCAATACAGATCTACAGGTGGAACATATTTTTACTGTGAGAACTGCAGCAAATGTATAAAATGTAAGTGCCTGTTTTTATTTTATTTTTTGATAAGTTTAGTAATGTTACTGTTACTGTATAATGTATGTAATGCTGTAAGATACTAAGTAAACCACTCAATATGTGGCATTTAACTTACACCACTGGATGTATACAAAAGAAGGCCAAATCAGAGACAATAACCTTATTTCTATTTTTAAAAAAAATTATTTAAATATTTTTTTCCCTCAGATAGTATCGAGCTCAATTCTTGCACATCTACAAGTGACACTAAATGCAAATGTAAAAAAGGCTTTACACCCATTGATTGGAAAGGAAGTATAAAGGAAGAAATCTGCTTTTGTAAAAAAGGTTCTGGAATATATGAAAAAGGTACACATATTAAATCATGCCTTACTGAATCACTTCAAACAATTAAAGAGCATCTCATGAAACCTGGACTATATCTCTTCTAGGAATATGCAAAAAATGTGAGGATGGCTTCTTTACAGACAAAGAAGACTCGATTTGTCAAAAATGGAGAGAGTAAGTTTTTATGAATAGCAAAAAAAAAGTTAATTTCAAAGGATATACAGTTTGATAGCCTCATGCAAATGCCAATTCAAAGGGCTGTTGTCAAGAGGAGGCAACCCGGAACGGTGTCTCCGAGCCCAGAGGTATGAAGGAGACCCTGTTCAAAATTTACAGCTGACGCATGTGGTGGGAGCATAAAAATTCCCCAGTAAAAAGGGTTGAATGAAGTTCATTCATGACCCTAAAGCATGTTAATGATCTCAGCTTGTTTTGATGTATGATAAGCAGCCTCTTGTGCAAGTCTGATGATTCAGCACTGAGACTACAAAGTGATAGTTTAGTCAAAATTTTTTTATTGTGTCATCAGTTTCTCTTCCTCATGTCATTCCCACACTGTATAACCCCCAACCTCCCCTTCCCCTTTGGAGAACAAAAGAATATATTTTGAAGAATGTTTCAGATATTTTGTCCATAAAGTAAAACTTTCTATTGTATAGTCAAGAAAACTATGGAGACATTTATAAGAATTTGTGTTATGCAGAAGAAAAGTCATACAAGTTTATATTGACATTGGTATGCGTAAATGATGACAGAATTTTCTTTTCCTTTCCCAGAATTTTTTTTTACTGAACTATCCCTTTATAATTTCTTATGAAGAGAACTGCATTATTTATTTATTATTTTTTTTGCTCTGTAGGTGTGTAAGTGGGATTGGGATCCCAGGCACCAGCACTTCTGATGTTGTCTGCAAAAATGCCTCGATAGAGGTGACAAAAACTCCCAAAACCCATACTACTCCATTCCAGACAACAACAATTTCTTCTACATCCACTTCAAGAACTACAGACTCCTCTTCCAACAACACACAAGAAAACAGCTTCTACAGCTTGTGTAATCTTCCTTTATATGTTCCTAGATTTAGTAATCTGTTGCAATTTGTATACAGTATTTCTTGCTGAGATTTAATTCATATTTTATCTCAGGGCTGGTCATGCTGTGCTCTGGTATTCTTCTGCTGGCTGGAGTCCTCTACCACAAGTGTAAAGTCTCCCACTGTATTCATAACCACAAGAAAATGGATTTTCGAAAAGGTGGAGTACCCTTAGTTTACCATATGACCATGTGTGTGTGTGTGTGTGTGTGTGTGTGTGTGTGTGTGTGTGGCTAAACTATATTCATCCTTCTTACATTTATTTTCTCTAGAAAGTGTATGCAGAAAGCCTGTTGAAGAATCTGGGGAAAAGTGCCATTCTATGCTTGTCTAACGATGTTGTTGATGGCCTTAGTGTTTCTTTTTGTGGAATATATTTAATGCATGCAATTTAAGTTGTTTTATAACTAGTTTAATTGCTGTTAACTTGTATAAATTTCCACTTAATAACACCACTTAAAGGGATAGTTCACCCAAAAATGAAAATTCTGGCATCATTTACTCATGCTCAAGTTGTTTCAAAGCTGTATGAGTTTGTTTCTTCTGTTCAACACAAAAGAAGATATTTTGAAGAAGAATGTTGGTAACCAAACATTTGATGGTAGCCAATGACATTTTTTTTGTACTATGGAAGTAAATGGCTACCGTCAACTGGTTGGGTACCAACATTCTTCATTCATCGATATGATGATAGAATTTTTATTTTTGAGTAGGATGACCATACGTCCTCTTTTTACCGGACATGTCCTCTTTTTGGACCTTGAAAAATGCGTCCAGCCGGGTTTTTCTAAATTGTCCAAAATATCCAGGATTTGGCTTTTGCTTTCTATAGTCGCCATTCATTGTTTTTCGTTTTTGTATTAGAGCCCTGTGTCCATTACCGCCCGCTGCCACAAACATTCTAATATTGCATATAATTCTTGCGCATCAGGGGGCTGCTATCAATATGTGTAGAACATAATCTTTTTTGAATGAGCGCTCGCTGTTCACTTTCACTTTCTATTTCCAATCACATGCGCCCTGTGGAAGACCAGATATTTGTCAATGAGCTCAGGATCTTTTGAGCAGCAAATCTTTCAGCATGGTATGCCAGTCATTCCTCCTCTCAACCCTTGACCAGTCAAATCTGACTCCTGCAGCTCATGTTGGATGCATGGTTGTCAAGTGCGCGTGTTTTTTTATATGTTTTTTATGGAATTGTTTCCATGGCTTGATTTTCCCACGTGGGTTAAAGGTTAGAAATTTAGCATAAATTACATTTTACTGAAATGCTTGTAATGAAACATTTTGCATTCTATCTATGATAAAACTTGTTCTAGATGTTAGGTTTTGTGAAGGACAGCCACTGGTAGGAAGCTTTTTAGCTGTGTTTATGATAAATATGCTGTGTTAAGTTTGACAGGAAGTTTTGATTTAGTCTAAAGGTCCGAAAGTCTGAAAGTTGTTTTCAGAAATTTTTGCATGTTGAAAAATAAATACAACCTCACGTTGCGTCAATCATGTTTACACACTGCCTCCGAAACTTTCGTTTGTCATAAAAAAAATTGGATCAGGTTTGATTTTCTGCGTTTTCACATCCGTAGCATGCAATTTGATAGGAAATACAAGAAAAAAAAAAACAGAAAAACGCATGCGAAAATTTCGGATTAGGACCTTTAGTCTTTATCTTGAGACAAAAAGCTTAATAGTCTTAGTCACATTTTAGTCATTTGAGTCTTTCATAGTTTTAGTTGATGAAAGGTCATTGCATTTTTGTCAACTTTTAGTCATTACTTTTAGTCACACTGCAATTACCAACGTTTATTTTGGTAGCTATTTTATATGTATTTTGATATGTCTTCAAACAAAAAAAAAAGAGTAATTAATTCTTCTCTCTTTAGACCAAATCAATTAAGCTTATAAGAAATTTGATTGAATTTGGAAATACTTGAATAAATTACGACAATTTTCATTTTTGGGTGAACTATCCCTTTAACAGTAGTGAAAAGGTAGCAACTTGTTCAATTTATAGTTGTTCATATGTGTGTGTTTGTGTGTGTATGTGTGTGTGTGTGTGTGTATCTTAAAAAACAGTCAAGAGGATTTTTTTGTTCATAATTAATATTACTATTAATATTTTAATGTGCTATATTGGATGTGGTAAGAATGATGTAAATCATTGGTCTTCGCTATGTTTTTTTTCATGGAAGCAGCACTGATAGGGCAAAGTCAATCAGAGAGACACTTGTACTGTGAAGTATCAAGTTAAATCCAGTCATAAATAGTATGCCTTATTATCAATCTATCATCCCTAATATGCAATGCAATTTAACACAAGGGATCATCATTCTTTATCATTTACCAGTCAAGTTTGTAACTGAGACAAGATAATAAAAAAACAGGATTAACTTAATGCTGGAAAGACCTTAAGTTATTTCATTACATTTTTTTACTAGCATTTCACTGTCTGACTGTGTCTTCACCGGACTGCGCATGCGCACCGGCTGATCTAGCCTGAAAAATAAGCTTTTTATAATGCTATCTGAGCAAAAGTAACAACATTTATGACACAGTTGTTGTCAGATTTCTTTGGTGATTTCAAATGTAATCGTAAGCTTAGTGAACAGTTTTGGAGAATTTGATGTTTCCCCATTTAAAGAGATAGGAGTTGTACTTGGATGTCTGAGAGGTTTTTCAAAGATGGCCAGAGAGTGACATGATTTGTATTAAAAGGACTTTGGCCACATCCAGAGGAGACAACATCACTGGGTTCTATTGTCTTTTGTAAGATCATGCCACTTACGTCCGGTGTAGACATGGTGTGAGTTTTTTTTAATGGGTTATGTTATAGCCCTGCTTGTTTTTAATGTTTTTATAAAATATCTGTATTGACTGCATGATCATATCATCGTATTAGTCTTTTTACTGCCATGCGAGCCACAAAGTAAAACTTGGTGAGCCGTGCAATAAGTAACACTGATGTAAATAGTCAAAAGTAGCTTACATTAGTGGTTGCTTAAGACCCGTTTACACCTGTTTCGGGCAACTGGTTTGAAACATCGGGCTCCAAAACAAATGTATCCACATGTGAAGGTGTTCAAGGTAATATTTAAACATTGCGCTTGTAGTGTAAATGCTCATCCATTTGAATTCAGATGGATAATTTAATATAAGCTTTGAATTGATTTCAGTTCATTATTTGGAGATAGATCTACTTCAAAATCTGCTGATTAGTGAATTGGAAATGCAAAGTTCACATTGTCTGAGCTTCATTTGAAAGCTGTAGGAAGATTGATGGATGCCATAACCTTATAGAGTCATTTCCATGTTGCCACAATGACTCATGCATACCTGAAAGAAATTACCTGAAAGAGTTTCCCATATTTAGGTGGGCTAAAGGCAACTCTGAGAATATTTCCTTTTTGTGTGTGTGTGTGTGTGTAGCCTAATTGTAAAGATTGAATCTTGTTTCTGTGAAATGGAAATAAATGACATTTTTGTAGGCAGTAATATTTTTGTTGTAATTCTGTGTCTGATTATATTGTGTCTAATTTACAACTTTAAATAAAGGACTAAATCTTGTACTCTGTTGCATATATCAGCTTAATTTTATTTTTGTTGTTGTTTTGACAGAAAGTTTGTGATATTTTGTTATACTTTTCCTTATTTTTAATGACATTTGTTATTTTTATGTTTTCTTCTTATTATTATTATTATTGCATTAACTCTGGTATCAGTGCTCAAAATTCAAAACTAAGACTAACATTTAAATTATGCATTTTCATCATGTGGATCTTTGTATTTAAATGCACTTATAGCAACATCAGAGCTGGTATTGTCCCCTCCTACATGTACGTTTCTTCCGATAGTCAACAATGTCCCCTGTCACTGTCTGTAGAAACGCAAAACACACTGAGGTTTCTGAGGAGGCGACAGCTTTCGGTTTAACTTTTCCATCCATTTTCCATCCACGCAGTACTCGGGTTCCCCTGAAGCTAAATGCCGTTATGCACCTTGCTGTTACAAAGCCACAAGGCTGTTAACAGTTTAGTTCAAAACTTGCATCTGCT
Organism: Carassius carassius; assembly: GCF_963082965.1. NCBI lineage: Eukaryota > Metazoa > Chordata > Actinopteri > Cypriniformes > Cyprinidae > Carassius > Carassius carassius. The sequence goes on from NC_081764.1 coordinate 8,153,011, forward strand.
TACTTGGTTTTGTGCTAAAGAAAAACTAGAGTTTGACTGCTTAGATAAGGCTTGTAAGCACCAACTATACCAACTATAGCCTACTGCAAGACTTATAATTATTTTTATAAATATACCATAGATGTAGGCTACCGAAGATGAATTTATTAAATTGGTTAAAAGTGATGACGTCTCGTTTTGAGTCAAAGTGCGACTAGCCCTGAACATAACTTTTTTTTGTAAAAGTCAGGGTTTGTTAACCACAAAAATCCCTGACATACCAGCACATGAATGTCATGTCAGAAGATGTTTGTATAGCTAAAAGATTCGGATATATTTTCATGTCCTCTCTTCTGTTTGAACTAGCAGCACCCTCTGCAGGGCTAAATGGCTGCAGATGTCAAGAAAAAGACGACAATAACACTAATTCCTAATCTCTTATTTTTATTTTTGTATTTTTATCTAAAATACATGTTCTGCCCAGATAACCCATGCTTGCATGACCAACAGAATATTATTTTTGCTAAGAATAAGCTGAAATTATGAATTTAGAGAATCTTTATTGATGCGCACCATTAAATTGAAACCTTGATACTACAAACAAGAAATGACAGACCCAGTCTATGACCCTTTGGCTGTTTGGAAAGGTTTTGCAAAACTTTAAACTTTCTATCAGAATGTGAATGTAGCCGTGGATCGACATGGAAGGAACATTTCAAACTAAATTCAAGAGTCAGTTTTTCTATAGTGCAACAAATGTAATAATTTGTTTGGGCTATTTTACAGGAACTTGTTAAAAATGTTTGAATTGATGCTTTTTAATGTGACTGATCTAGTGGGATAACCAAAATACATTTCATTTACAGTTTTGTTTTTAACAGTATTTTAAGTTAAATTTCTATGAATGGCTAAGTGTCGCTGTAAAATGCATATGTGAAATATTCACAAAAAACTAATCACATTAGTTGATATTTTTCATATATATATTTTTTTATTTTATTGTTTGTTTTATATCATTGTATGGTAAAGCTTGCAGCTTTTTGTTTACGTAAGAAAAAAAATTCAGTACATTTTTCATGGTTCAGTTGAACTGCTTGCAATATTTTTAGGGTTGAGTTGCATGTATAATAAATGAGTATGAATATGTAACATTAACTCTGTGGTTCACCGTCGAACCACACTGGATGTGGCATACGTTGGCTCATCAATTTTAATAGCTTATGTAAAACCGAGAAAGAAAAAAAAACAGTGTGAATGTGTCATAGTTAGTAAGCTTAAGTGACGTAAACCTCATGCAGAGCATGACATTTCACATAGAGACCACTTCAGTCAACTGCACTGAAACGGCAACAGCTCTGCTGGGTGTATCCTTTGCACACCTTGTGCACAAGATGTCTGTTCTTGCATAAAAGACATTAAATTCAGAAGTCAGTATCACTTAAATATCATGTTGATATTTTCACTTCAACCCTCATTCTCATTTGCAGATACAGATGTCTTTTGAAGGTAACACACACACACACACACACACACACACAGTATTAAAATGATTCTTACTCAGTTATAAAACATATATACACTATATGCACATTTGTGATATATGCACATTATTTCACTTCTTTCATCTTGTCCTCTCCTCTCCAGTTGCAAGATTTTGTAAATCTCTGGCTTTTTCCTCTGAAAATCAAAACAATTAAAATCACAAAAGTTCAGATGTGTATGCAACCTACAATAATGTTCATGATTTGTAAAAGATGGATGGATTTAACACTGTCAGTACAGTGACGTGACATATGAGGAATTGATATTTGTGGGTGCATGTTGGTCTTTAAATGAAAGGTCACAGCTGACTGCAAATTTGAGCACACAAAACACAAAGAGATTTTTAAGCATTCTTCAACTTTCAGTAACTAGAGATGTTCGCAGCAATAGACTTAAATTAATAGACTTAAATTTAATTATTACTATTCTTTTAATTACAGGTCAAGCAAAAGAAAATAATATAATATCATTCCACTGACATCATAGAGCAAATGACAATGGAGCAAATCAGCAGCGGTAGTTTATGGAATCCATAAAAGGTCATGCATTAGTGTTTTCCCCCTGTATTCTGTATTGACAATGTCGTTTTTCCAAGACTTAATTTTAGCAAATTCTAATTAATGTTGTTTTCTAGTATTTTTATTGACTTTGAACATGTGGCCATTAGCTATTGGTAACACTATCTAATAGCCTGTGTGGTATTTCTGACATCAGAGGAAAAGGAGGAAGAGCATATATGTTTATTTACTATAGTAAAATGGGTTGTGAATGCTATTTCACGTTCATTTTAAGTAACTTTACAAATTACAATAAAAACAAAAAACAAAACAAAAACTGTTTCCGACGGGAAAATGCACAGGCTGTCACAGATGTTGTCAACAAGAGGTAAGAGATCCTTTCTTATTCTGTGGTTCTTCCTTTTAAACTACGTACTTTAGATTACCTCGATAACGCTGGTGACCACAATGTTTTTATTACCCATAGCAGAGAATGTAGGTGGAGAGAAGTTGTCTGTCAGACAGTATTTAGATACTACTGTGCGATGCCTCTCAAAACCGGTGAAAATGGTTGTTTGCTTAGGTTTCCTAGATTCTTTAAAAAGTCAGTATTACTTTTGATGTGGTGGGCTAGTGGTTGGTGTATGTGGTACTGTGAAACTGAAGAGTTTGATTCCAGCCCATGTCATGTTTAGATTCTACTCTTCTTCTCTTTATCCATCACTTCTCATCTCTGTCACTGTCTCTGAATTTAAAAGTGCAAAAAGTCCTCAAGCAAATAGTTGTTGCTGTGTATACTTACACATTTTTGATGGGCCACAGTTGTCCCATATATCAATGAGGCACACAAACGTCCCCAACATAATCATCCTTTAATGCACGTCTGATGGGTCCTGGTCCAACTGACCCCTGACACCACTGAAGTCACTTCATCTGCCACTTACTGCTTAAACTGTAATGAGTACTTGTGTTTTTAGCTGACATTAGAAGAGAGAAGTTGTCGTTTCACCAGACTGGTACATTCCGGTTCCCTATTGGGGCGTCATGTGGTAAGATGTCACATGATTACTATCATTCATGATACAAACTGAATATGTGTATGACTGTTTTTCTTCTGTGGAACACGAGAAGATTTTCTGGAAAATGTGTCAAGGTTTTTTTGTCCATATAAAAAGGTTCCCCCAAAGAACCTTTCAGTGAACAGACATATAGGTATAAAGGTCTAAAGTATAGGTAACAAAATGCTTACTTGAAGTCTTGTCATTATAACACAATTTTAAATTGCACAGTTTGTAAAGTTTGTCAAAATGTGATTTTACATGACATGATGGTGATTTCTATGACATGATAGTCATGTATAACTGAGAATCAAAAAAACAAAACCTGTGAAAATAATTAGTGAGTCCTCTGTTACTATCTAGTAATAATATTATTAGAGGCAACTATTGTCCAAACTCCATCAATTTTGCATTTTGCATGCTGTTCTAGAATCATGGCACATGCTTTTGATGTGATTTATAGGGAATTGGTTACATTAGGTAAATACCATATTATTAAATGGGCCTGTTACAAACTGTTCAAATGCAAAACTCCAAGAGAATTGTACTGTAACTGTTTTATTGAGGTTGAGCAAAAAAACCTGTTACTAGTTTGCAAAAGTAGTTTTTTTTTTATATAATCTCAAGTATTTAAATAACAATTTGATTGACAGCAGTGGTCCAAGAGTCAAAGTTGATCAGAATGAGCATATCAATATAAAGATCCAGTGTATGTGTGAATATATGAACAGTGTGAAAAAAAAAATAATTTTATCATAGCAATTGTGTTTTTGAATCCTTTTTAACTGTTATAGTGCCACCTAAGGTCAGATCTCCTTGAAACTTTGCATACTTCTTTAGAATCATTGCATGTGCTCACCGAGTTTTGTGAAGTTTTGAGTTTTCATTTAGGATTTATAGCTTTTGGTATATTCGGCCACAACCATATTTATAAATTACCCTCTTATGGCTGTCCAAATCAACTTTTTTTGGACAGATCATTAATATTTGTCTGTGATGTGGATATTTTGAAGGGGTAAGTGAAAGAGAACTGCACAATCTGGTGGAGAAATCAAAACAAATGAACACAACTGCACACAGAAGAAATACTGCGGTACAAAATGTAATTTTTATATTTATAAAAGGACACAACAAAGAGAGTGCAGTTTTTCCCTGACAACCATGATTGAAAATGTGAAATTGATTTTATACAAGAGTTCAAAGGAGTAGTGATTATTAAGCGACTTACATTTTAGTACAATATTGTCAGTGTTGACACTTTCTGGTCCATTTGCGTAACGAAAATAGTTCCAAAGATCACAGCAGAACAGATGCACATCTATGAGCAACAAACAACGGTGGATCCTTACTGAATGATTCACGTTTTTTAATTAATAATTTGAGTCAATGATTCAGTGCTTCATTCTTGAATTAATCAGCCATCTGAACTAATCGTTTGAATGACTCACTCATTAGGACTGCTTGCCACCTACTGGCGGTGTAATTTCATATTTAAAAGTAGCTTATTGAATTATTTTCCTATTTGTATTTATAAAAAATAAAATAAAAAACTTATTTTAAACATCAAGCTCATAACATTATTTATGCTGTTGTAATTTTGCAGTCTAAATGCATTCATTCTACATTTCAGCTTCATTAAACTGTCTGTGTAACTGGATCTAAATGCCACTTCAGCTGCTTCTGTTTCTTCTGCAGGGGAAAGATTGGTTTTGTTAATACTGATTTCATTTAATTGGTAACAGGCCTATAGTGTCGTATTATATTAAATGAAATGTAGCGAATCAGCTGAAAGGTAGGAATATGAATAATTACTCATAACTAGTTATACTTAATTATAAATATTTAGAAGATCTGCTGGAAGTATTTACTTGACATCTCAGTGTCAACTAATTTCCTGGTTAAGGAAGATAACTTTGTTACTGTACAATATTACTCAGAGCATGTAGCAAAAATCTGCATGATTAGGGACTTCAGTTATGAGCAAACAATGAACAACCCTCAAGTGTGATACAAGTAAGACTTTATTCACTACCTAAACACTTAAACTAACATACACATACACCAGTGGTACCTGAAAGTCAAAATCAAGTAAAAGTACAGATACCTTACCAGAAAATGACTTTGGTAGAAGTTGAAGTTACCATTTAGAATGTTACTTGAGTAAAAGTCTTAAAGTATGTGATATTTATTGTAATTAAGTATGAAAAGTGTTTTTTTAATCTTAAACGTGCTTATGTATTGAAATTAAAATGCAAAATGGAAAAGCAGCATATATATATATATATACTCACACATACAGTATATATATATATATATATATATATATATATATATATATATATATATATATATATATATATATATATATATAAATGTTCATATACACAGCCTGAGTAGCAAGATTGTGTTCAGTTCTATTTCTTCCATTTTGAATTTTTGGGTTATGAAAGCACTTCGTCTGGTACTTTGTGTCTTTCATTCCAACATTAGAAAACATTTCTGGAATCTGCATCTGAAATAGCATTTAGATTTATAGTTTACGTATGTCATAGGGGACATGGATTCATATAAACTGCAGATACATATGCATAAAAAGGCCTAATGTTTTGTTTTTAACATAGGTTGAATACTGACATTTGAAATAGTTAAAAACATGAAAAAAGTGAAATTAAAACTGCCAGTAGGTGACAGCAAGTGAATGTTAATGAGTGAGTCATTGAGATTCAATGGATTCATTCAAACGGCTGATTCATTCAGAAACAAACCATTTGACCATGTTAATGAGTGAATCACTGAATCATTTATTCAACCGATTTGTTCATAAAGCTGATTTATTCAGTGAGTAAACACTGTCCATTGCTCAGAGATGCAAAAAAAGTGCTGTGATCTTTGATTGAAACTATTTTCATTTTAGTGAAGCGCAGCGGATCTTCTGGCCCGATGGTGGAAACGTGCTATTTCGGCCATGAGCCCGGCCCGGCCCGTTTAAAGCACTGGCCCGACAGTGGAAAAGCGGCTAGTGATCTGAAGGATGAGTGTGCTCATTCAAAGAGAGGTTTTCTTATGAACTCATTAGAGAAGAGTCCATTTTATGGACAATATGTGTCTTTCCTAAGGGGAAATTAAGTGAGTGTTGCTCTGCCCCCATTCCTTTGGGCAATAAAACTAGTGTTATCAGATTGGTTGCCATGGAAGCGGGGGCCTGGAGTCTGTGTATGTGCCAGTTTGTGTATTGGGTGAGGTCTGTCACTATATGTTAAATTTAATGAAAAATTGTGTATCTGATTGGTCCAAATGCTACAAAATTATTAATAACATTAAGGAATTTGAGATGAAAGATGACAGTCATTTTAAAGCAAAAAAGAAAGTTCTTATTATTGGCAAGAAAAACAAATCTGGAAATCGATTTAAATCAATTTTATTACGCAGTGACTGGTGGCTGGAGAGCAAAAAAGGTTAGTCAAGTTCTGTATACAGTGAATATTTGTATTATTGCAGTTAAAAATGTGTTTTTTAATGGAGTAAGGTGATAGGGGTGCTTGGTGTGTGTCAAACACTAGAAAGGGGTACACAATTCAAAAAGTTTGGGAACCACTTATCTACATTATATGAACTTTTGTGCAATGGATAGTTTCCATGGATGTTAAAGGTTCTTCATGCAACCAGATACCCATAAAGAGCCTTTATCCACCCACACACACACACACACACACACACACACACACACACACATTATTCAGTTGCAGGTAACAGAAAAGTTTAAGCTCTCACTGAGCACAGGGAAAAAACAACGGGAACACAAAAGAGAGGAAGTACAAATCAAAGTCCACATGACCAGGAAAGAGCCTTTCAGCAAGGACAAATCCTAGCGTCATCTGTGACGCAGTGGTTGGCGTGATTTTGTCAAGTAAGACATGTTCCCGGATCAACATTACAGTCCAAAAATAAAGACTTAACCCAATCCCTACCCCTGAAACTAACCCATAATTTAGTCCTAAAATCAGTGGGAAATGATAGCTGATTAACAAGGGTGTAGAAGCACCTAATTCTGATTGTAAGCCTAAAATTGACATTTCCTGAAAAGTTCTTTCTTAATTCTGATTGGTTGATTGGATTGATGTTGTACTTAGTGAAATCACGCTCACCGTGACATGAGAGCGTTGAGCGTGAAGAGAGGATCTAGGGTGATGTATACGAATCTCAACAGAAATAGAAATAGCCAGGGCAGATAGCAAGACAAATATTGTCTGGCAGGATGAGATGGAGCAGTTCAAAACAAAATAGCACTTGAAGTCTAAAAAGACACAACACGGCAAGACGAGGCAAACATGACAAGATGGTCACGAGCGAAGTGTTGCACAACAACAACGGTCTGAGAAAAGACTGAGCACGAGAGGATCTACACGCCACACTGACAGCGGAGCACATGGCGAGCTGTCAAAACAAAACCCATGTGCTCTGAGACAAGGCACACAGACACTGAGACAAAGACAACAAAACAAAACATGGCAGATCAGACCGAACTCATGACACAAGTGTGTACAGTGAAAGATGGACAAAAACAAGTTCAACTTCAAAACATATTCTCTTCTGTTTCAAAGTGGAAAGCAACTGCAAATTGGGAAATAACATGAGGGTGAGTAACTGTTGACAGAATTCTCATTTCTGGATTAACTAAGCGGCATTTATTTCTTCCTCCCCAATAAACTGCATCAAGGTACACATTTTACTTCCCTCCTTACCAAAAAAAATTCACAAAACGTATACTTCCCAAAGCAATACTTTAGAATATTCCCAGTGAAATTATGGTAAGAACCTAAACACAAGCACAGAGCAGTGTTTGCATGCTTTCACTTTGGGCACATGCCTCTGCTTGAGAGTGTGAGGAAACCAGTGACGTCACAGTAGTCGCATAAGAAGCGAGATATGCTCAATCACAGTGATACAGTGGACACTTCTAAGCTGTGGTTTACACTGCTCTGTGTTTGTGTTTGATGGATTTCGAGTCTGGCTATAAACTGTGACTGGACCACTGAGTATGAAATGTTGTAAAGCCTGCAATCCAACCCAAGCCTGTCCTTTGGGTAAGACCATATGTATTTTTATTGTCTGTTTGTGATTATTGCATGTAGAATGCAGAAATTTTGTACATATTCTTTATCTATAATTTGAGTTACAGCTTCATTAGCACACATTTATACTCAAGTTTCTATTAAACACTGTCATACCTGAGCCATCATTGATGGAACCATCTGGAAAAAGTCGATGTTTGTTACACTGAAGGAAAATGTGAAAATGTTCTAACTTTATTTGAATATGATTAATTGTATTTTACAGGTGAGTATCCCAAAGTACCATGTCCAGAGAATAACACTGAAAGTGTGTGAGAAATGTTCCACAGCTGTTTCGGCTAAGGACAAACATTTCTGCAAAGATAATCACTTATGTTTTGATGACAAATGTGTTAATTGTAAGACCAGGGAAAGATATCCATCTCCAGACAACACTTAGCCTACAATGATGATAAGGACAGCACTTGTAAATCCATTACAAAGTAAAGCTCTGTGATTCCTAGATTTCATTGTAGTTTTGAAAAAGATAATTCCTTGAGAATGTTTATTAGGTGATAACTGATTTTCTACAATTAGGTGTGTTGGTGGTGAAATCTTACCTGGAAACCAGACCCACAATGCAAGATGTGTCTCTTCTGGTTTGCACATTTTACTACTGTCATATACAACACATACTGTCATTATGGGGTTCATATGCTTGTTGACCACGAATTTCCATTCATATTCCATATTTGTAACTTAAAAATTTAACCCTATCATTTAAATAGACCCTAACAGCAATAATCATGTTTATTATACTATCTGTTCCTTATACTATTTGTATAATGTTTATAATTTATAACTATCTGTATAATGTTTTTAATTTAATGGATAAAAAAAAAAAGATATTTCCGACCCCAGTCTTTTGAATGGTAATGTTTGTATATTGAAATTTGAAATCTGAATTTTAAAATTCCTTAATATGTCCAGGCTTTCCATTACCATGGCAGTGGAAACATGTATATGGGATATATACTCAGTATAACATTTAAATGTATTGAAGAATATTTGATGATTTAGAGGAGCAATCCTAAATTAGACATGCTTTGTGTGTTATCTGACAAACACAGACCATGCTTTTCTTTTAGATTTTCTGTTTAAGAAATGCTGCAAATGATTTCCTGTTTGTTTTTTTCCACAACAAATTTCACAGTTCAACCAGTAGAGAGAGAGAGAAGACAAGAGTCACACTACTCATTCTTTCATACTGGCATTCTTTCATACTCACTGCGTTGACCTGCCTGGTTTTTATCATGCATACTGCTTTTCACATTTTCAAATAAAAGATCCTCACAAAAAGTGACATTTTCATGTTTTTCCAATTTCTAGTTATCTATATTTAAGTCTTTTATGGCAAAACTTTTTTTTTTTTAAATTAAATTCCTATGTCTGATATAATTGCATCTTTCCACAGTAAGCAAACAATGCACACAGGATGGTAGCCCTCAGATACATGCGGTTGCATGCAGTTATACAAGATGTAAAAGGAAGAGGGCTAGGAAGACCCTTGCAAGCATGCAAGCACAGCTTTCCTTGAAGTTTCTCTGTAATGTGAAGAACACTGCACAAAGGTGTCATCTCAGTTTCTAAACTGATTCATATAAGGAAGAATAAGCAGAAGGTGATGTTTATGTTTGCCATGAAATTTGCACTCTGAAGCTGATTTATGCAAGATGAGCAAAAGGAGTAAACTTCCTGTTAACTTTATATGTTACCTTGTAAGTGTAAAAACTGTTAAAAGACTGGCTTTTTTTCTACAAGAGCACAGTTTGCATTATGAAATTACGTAACGGGTGTAATTAAACATTATAAATGTAAGGTTTCACAACAGATTAACCTGGGGACATGGTTATGAATACAGAAGAAATAAGTATTAGATTATAAGATTAACAGACATATCGACCAGCCTTATTAATATGTTATGCTTCATTTATTTATTTTTTATATATTTTTTTATTATGTTCGTCTGATGTCTCTTTTGTCACATGTGAACACTTTCTATAGTCCACTTTTTATAGTCTACAGGTTATTCTGTACATATAAAATCCATCATCTGAATACTTTTGCTAAACAAAACTATTTGCCTTGTTGCATGTTAGGTTTCGACAATGCTTTTGTAAGTGTGAAATATTTTAAATATTGTCACTGGAATTTTGTGTACATCTTATTTGCAATTATTAATATTGCACTATGGTCATAATTTTATTATTGTTTATTGTACCGTTACACGTGCTGAATATATTTTAGGTTCTACATAACTTGTATAATGGGAACAACAAACTGGGACTGTAATTTAACTGTAATTTAATTCGTCTTCTTCTTCTTTTTTTTTTTTTTTTTTCAACATTAGCTTAAATGACTTTTAGCCGGTACTGCAGGCCTGCGCAAGAGTGGTGCAGCTTTAACGCATCTGAACACAAACTGCGTTCGCAAACGTTTCACAGTCATATGACAGCGGCCAGTTCCTCCCAAACACTACGTTACGATTCTAGTGGTGAAAGACATTGCAAACAACCAAAACCAAACACAGACCTGTTTAATCAATCATCAAAATGTTGGCACTCATTAACCGCCTCTTGGACTGGTTTAAGTCTCTATTCTGGAAGGAAGAAATGGAGTTAACCCTCGTCGGGCTGCAGTATTCGGGGAAAACGACGTTTGTTAACGTAATCGCGGTGAGTGTTTGCGGTTAGCATGAGCTAGTTCAACAAATCCAAGGGTCGGAATGTCAGTACAGTACACCAGGCACGTAACACGCTTGCTTACAGATGATATATAATGAAGCTAAATTTACTTAAATGCACCGTTTATGACTGGGCAAGACCTACTCAGGGGCCGCAGTTCTACGGTTTTGGGAAAGCTACGTTACCCGGCTAACATTAGCTGTTAGATGAGCACTAGTAATTTGATTGCGTAGTGGGTGGTTTGTTTTGACTTCAGTCAGTTGACAGTTGACTAAATACATATGGCAAAATGAGCTCTCCATATCACTGACTCAAAAAAATTATTGTAATGACGTCAACTCAGTTTAATAATTTGTTTTGTTGAGCTGAGTTCTAGAGAGAAATTAAAATCCAACTGCTTGTGGCAACTAAAACCTACTGGATGTATTGATTGTGTTATTTTTGCATAAAGAGTGTTTATGATCATGAAAGAGCTGAGAAGTAAAGAATAATTCACGCAGGAATGATTAGCGTGACATATTAAAAAATCATATTCAGAAATCAACATAACTTTTGAGAAACATGATGATGTAAAGTCTCCAGATGTGTCATCAAGGTAAACATGAACAAAAATGCACCTTTGAAGAAGAATGAGATTAGTCAGTGGTTGTACAGGATTTCATGTTCAAATATCCTGTTGTTCTTGTTGTTCCTTTGATGAGCTTGTTTTTGCTGTTGGGAAACTGGATGTGTGATCTTGGAAGCACTTGAGTCATCTTGCTTTTTATCTTCTCCACAACATCGGCATTCATCAATGCAGGTATCATAGATCATAAGTGAGTTATTTGCATATATACAGGCAAGGCAGTGACATGCTGCTTGATACATGCTCTGCATAAGCCTATATGTCACTAATAAGTTCCTAATAGTATGTACTGTTCATCTGTGTTGCATTGAGGTATGTTGGTGCAACTAGAGCCATGTGTCTGACTGGACCACATTTGGGGACAAAACAAAAGTATATAACCTATACTCTCAAGAAAGTAGGACTTGTTCTGCAAGATCATTCCTTACCCTGATCCTATCTAAATGAAGGGGGGAAAAACACACACACACAGAAGTGATTTTTGTACATAGAAAACTCAGTTCAACTGGTCAGGTAGTTTAGTGTAATTCATTATAATAGTATAATGAAAAAAAAAAACATTCATAAATGGTGAATAAGTCATTTGATCTGTCTTTAATCATTTTTCCATTAATGTGGACATATAATCAGTTCTTATCTCAAGTATAGTTGCAGAATTGCAGTACCTTGTTTTTTGGTGCATTTTAAAGGCGTTTTTTGTTTGGGTGCCGGTCTGATTTTGCTTTTAGTGCATTATATGGTGTAAGAGTCATTCAGCCAATTTTTTATGTCTTAATGCTGGTATTTTGCATAGATCGTGTACCTTGGATGATCAAGGCTCTTTCTATTATTACAAGTTTCTTTGAATCAATGTTGAAAACAGTTCTGCTGCCTAATTTCTTTTTGTGGAAATGGTGATGTTTAAAAAAAAAAAAAAATTGCAATGTGAAAGTAATTTATATATGCAGCATACAGTCACCATTTAAAAGTTTGTCATGGTTTGTCAATCACCTAAAACATCTGTCTTCATGTTGGAATGTTCTGTGTGTGTGTGTGTGTGTGTGTGTGTGTGTGTGTGTGTGTGTGTGTGTGTGTGTGTGTGTGAATTTAGACAATGTTGGAGTTTCTGGCATTAGTCACAAGACTCGGATGCAGTTTAATGCGGTTCTTCCTGTTCAAGTGTCATCCCCATCATGTGATTTGGTGCATGAGTACACAATATAATGTGCCGATCACAGTGTTTCAGTTACATTTCTTCTTTGTCTGCATTAGTAGAAGACTAGAATACTGTAAGGTTGAAATGTGTCTTTTAATATGGTAAACTGTGGTAAAGTGTCGCTCAAAAGACTGAGGTGTTCATTGTGCGCATTTGCCTCATATGATGTTTTGTTTGTAGTTCTGTTTTCTGTATTCACTTCCCTCAAAATTGTTGGAGAGCATGTGTGGACTTTTTTGAAAAATTTCAGAGTGTTTCTCTCCCAAAAAGGTCTAATTGACCTTTTGAGGAAGAGTTCTTTTAAGCTCAAGGTCTTTTGCATCTCTGGCATGATTGTGAATCACGAGTATGAGAGGGAAGTCCTAAAACCTGAAGCCCTTTAATAAGCAGTGGCATACATATCATGTGACTACATAAGTCAGATTCATCACCTAAACTTCATGAATCTTTGCATTTTGCATCATGTCATATGAATATTCATTGGTTGGGAACATTTCCCTTGGATGTTTGATATTGTTTGGTTCATCTGAAGAGGATTTTGATGTGGAGACCAATTCATTGAATTGATGTTAATGTTGAGTAGGTTCAAACACGATTCATAATGTTGAGTAGGTTCATTCATGAATCATTTCACTTTTTTTTTTTTTTTTTTTTTTTTTTTACAAAATGAGGTTTAAGACAAATTCAAAATTAAATGTGTCCTTTTATTATTCCTTGGACAAAATGCTGCATGTTTCTTTGTGAAATTGAAATATAATACTAATAATAATATACTAATATAGCACTTGCATATTATTGCTCTTTTGTTGGTTTTGATTGCTTCTATTGTCGTCATTTTTAAGTCGCTTAAGTTGATAACTGCGTCTGTTAAATAATAATATTGTAATATAATGTAAATAACAAAACTAAATTGAAATTTTAAAACAAGCCACAAATCAAATAAAAAATAACACAAATAAAAAAAATCTCTTCTTATAAACAAAATAAGGCTTTGTCTGTGCTCTTTCCATTTAAAATGTATTTAGACATAATGCAGTATTTTTTTTATATATATAGACATTTATTTCCTTGCGTTAACAATTTAAATTTGTTGCATTATTTTGCTCTTTGTGCCCTCCTGTGGCCTCGGGGAATATATATATTTGTTGTTTGTCTCAATAAATTGGGTTAATTTAAAAATACAGTAGTTAAAAAAAATTCTATTGCTCTTTGTTTTACAAAATGTTATAAATGTTTTTAATAATTATCGATACCAAATGATATGAAACATTTCAGCTATATCGCTCCCAGCTCTATTGCAGATGGTATGTTTTTTTTAAAACATCACGGAGCAGTACAGTTATAGTGCCACTCGACGGACAATTCAAGTCAGAACTGCGGTGACGTGTACAAAACCAATGTCATATAAAACAAACCATATTGTACGTTCGTTCATCTGTTCCGGGGGGCCACTCAGTGGACATTTCACACCATATATGTCACGAAACGTAGATGGCGCTATGTATTTCATGTCTTCCAAAATAAGTTCCCACAGGTAAATTTTTTGTCATGAGACTGGGCTCGTAAAAGAACACATTTCAGATTATAGGATTCCATTAAATATGATACTGCATTTTCTGATCAAATGTTGAAGTGTTGTTACTAGACATGGAAAAGCAGACAGAGGGACTTTCCCTCTTCAAGGCAGACCACCTCCATTCTGAATCACTGAAGGAGGTTTAAACGTTTTTTATTTTTTATTTATAGTATTAAATATTAATTCCTGATTATTTAGAAGTATAATTGTAGTTATTTTTTGATAGTAAGACAGTAAGGTATAGAAAAAACTGTACAGATTTACAAAAATATATTTATTTGCTTATTTTGTGTTTTCTGACCAGACCTACAGGTGAATTTGTTTGATGCATCATTTAATGAATTGCTGGCTCACAGCTTCCAGGAGAATAGTTTTTGCTGTCTTGACTCCAATATTTCTTTATAGACTCTTGCTGTGTAATCATTTCAGCACCTCTGGTGGAAATTGCATCGTTCTGAGGTGACCATGTGTGAACTGATGTCTCATTAATTGTTCAATTGGAGCTACAAGTGCAATAATGTTTTCAACGCAAGAGATGCGGGAGCTTCTGTCCTGCTCTTTTAGCACCTGGTGCTTAAACTCTGTCAGAATATCTTGTTGAAGAATCTTTGATCTTTACCCAGTTCTGTCTGGATCTCTCGGAGTAATAATGGCTGATAGTATGAAGGAACTAGGTGTCTTTCTCCTTGTTTTCAGACAGCCTGAGTTAGTGTGCTGACTCAGTATCTCTTTGTTAACTTTTAGCTGAAAGAGCCATGTAGCCAGAGATTTTGACACCACAATCCTTAGCAATTTTTTGTGCAGTGTACTGCAGGGCAACATGCATATTCTGTTCAGTGATTTTCCACTTAGTAAACCTGCTGTTAAGCACTTTGAATTCACTGAGAAGAAAGATTCAGTTTTTTTAATTTGCTTGATTGGGTGACAGAATTCCTTATTTAAAAATGAAGAACATTTTTCATTGCAGTTATTTACATTGTATAAAAACAATGTCGGCGTCAAAACCTCTCATTTACTTTGAACAGAGTGACGTCAAGCATTGCGGCAAAAGTAGAAAATTTTTCAAGTGCCAACACAGGCATCAGCCAATCAGATCACCTTATGCAAATACCTTGGTGTAGATGCTAGCCAATCACGTTCGTACAACACCAGAAAACTAATGTGATTGGCTATTGTCACTATGATCGTTGCGTCAGCACCAAGCTTCATAAACGCCCTCCATCAAGCATAAACGCCGATGCCCTGTGTGAATATACCGTGGATTTTTACTTATTTTAGATTGTGATTGATGGTTGCCAATTTGCCTCAGCATGAGAAAATCAAGGTGCACATCATTTCTTTTTTGCCTGTGTGAAGTATGCAAAACAATAACAAAACAAAACTCATAAAGCTTGTTTTGTGCACCTGCCAAAAAAAATAAATAAAAATGTACTTAATATACTATTTGATAGCTTGTGGGAGAAATCTTATCTCACTGTGAGTAGTTTTTTAGCATGGTATCAGTAAGCATCATGATATATCTTGTCTGTGCAAATTATTCAATGTTGGCATAATTTTTATTTTCAGGGAGCTGTAGTTAATAGGTGTATTAGGTAATAAAACCTTTACTGGGCAGAAGAGTTGAGTGGCAGTGACCTGACTTCGAGGTTTTCGGTATTAGTACAGTAGGTGGCAATATACCACGCAGAATTTCTTTAGGCTTGAGGTATTTGTGTTTAAATTTTCATTATGAATCATAGATCAAATAAATGTTTCTGATGGGAGGCTCTTAACTACCGATGAGTCCAGGCCTACGCTTACAGAAACAGGAAAAGAAATTGGGCGTCAAAACCAACAAAACAACTGTAATTTAGGTGAAATAATGAAAGCAATTGACCACAAATCCAACTCCATGAGTTAATATCCGCTTTGTTTCTTCTCCCCCTCAGTCAGGCCAGTTCAGCGAAGACATGATTCCAACGGTCGGGTTCAACATGAGGAAGGTCACAAAAGGCAACGTCACCATCAAGGTTTGGTCTTAATCATTAATCTTCGCTTCTTGGGATTCACGAGAAATATAAGGTGCAAGATTAATTGTAAATAATACATACTGAAGCTAACATGGGTCTGATTATTGTGCAGATCTGGGATATAGGAGGTCAGCCGAGGTTCAGGAGCATGTGGGAGCGATACTGTCGTGGAGTGAATGCAGTAGTGTAAGTATCTATCCATCCGTCTTAAATGAGGGAAAGAGGCAAGTATGCTCAATTATTAAGTAATAAAATGTGCATCCTTTCATTTCTCCATTTTTTCTCAAAGGTACATGGTGGATGCAGCAGACCTGGAGAAGGTTGAAGCTTCCAGAAACGAGCTGCACAATCTTTTAGACAAGTCACAGTTACAAGGAATCCCCGTAAGGACATTGTCTTTGTTTTTACAGTGTATCATTGCTCAGACATCTTCATTGCATCAGTTCTTATGAATGTCTTTATGTTTTAGGTGTTGGTGCTTGGGAATAAGAGAGATCTACCTAATGCATTGGATGAGAAACAGCTAATTGAAAAAATGTAAGGAGCTGCGTGTGATACACTACACATGCATTAGATGTTTCCCAGTTGGCTTTTTGAATTAAAGTAATAAAAATGGAACATATTTACTTAAATAGATTTATGCACACTATTTACATTAGAAAAAAAAAAAAATCATAGATAATTAATTTTATTTTCAGCTAATGTCATCGTGGTCACGTGGGTGGGGAAATAAATTGTTAACCAATACAGTTTTTTATACTAATCAATAACTGGTCCTTTTTCATGCATATTCTTGAATTTAAAGGTAAGGTTGGACATTCATTACTAAAGATGCACATTAAGTGCTACTGGAGTGAAGACTGCTTTTACAGTCTCTGATCACATTCTGCCAAATCATATGATGCTTTTAAGATTACCTTGCCATAACAGAAAACTGTTATGCTAATTGCTAATTGCATTACTGTCTCTGGTCATCTCAGTTTATTTATGTTTATCTTCATTTTAAATAAATGCTCTGTAAAAATCAGTTTCAGTTCTCTATCGAGTATAATAATCGCATACATTTTATTCACACAATGTCACAACATTTTGTGATTTTCTTTTCATGTTTTCATTGAATTGTGTGAGAATGAGATTGATGAGAAATGAGACTCACAATGTCTAGACCGGATTTTAACCACCGTTAGGGATGAAAAGACAAGGTTGTGTGATTTGGGGGTCTCATGTTGTTGCAAGAATTACTGCCATCTATTGGCTAAGAGTTGTATGTGCTTCATTATTTCCTGTGAGCTCTTGTTGCAGCACTCTGTTAAAAGTTTATCCTTAAATAACTATTTGACTTGAAATTAAACCATACCATATAAATCGTTTTATTTATCCTGTCTCCCGTGCTATTTCTTTAGGAACTTGTCTGCTATTCAAGACCGGGAGATCTGCTGCTACTCTATTTCCTGCAAAGAGAAAGATAACATTGGTAAGTAATGAGGATGAGTTGTTTTGCCTGCTATATCATGTTGCTAATCTTTACTTTAATGACACTGTTATGTCCCCTGAACCTCACAGACATTACACTTCAATGGCTAATCCAGCACTCAAAGTCAAGAAGAAGCTGAAAGTGTCTTCAGAGGGCCCACGTTTATCCGCTGCCATGTTACTCTCACACCACATCCTGCTCACTTTGTGAAACTGTACAGTTCTCCGTACTACCCCCCTCACACTACCCTGCTTGTCTGTTCCCATAATTCTTCACAAGCTCCTTTTCCTCAGCAGAACATCAGCAGAAGAGTTCCTCCACCTCTTACAGCCTGCTGTCAGATGAACATTATGGATTCATGGTTTTGCAAATCCCAGTAGCTCCAGTGATCTCCACTTGGGGTTTCCTAAACAAATCTATTTAAAGCAAAAAAAAATCAAACTTTAATATCGTGTTCTGCCTTTTTCCTCCAGTCTGTCAGGCTATCCTCCTAAGAGCATGTAATATCATTTGGACTGTTGCTTTTATTCCCACCCCCTCCCCCAAACTGTCTATTGAGCAATCTGTAATATTTAAATATGAGGAGCAGTCCAGTAAATAAACAGTTCAAATTATGATTCAGAAAGATTTTTACAGAAGTGAGTGTAATTATATTTGAGAGGATGAATGTTTTGCTGGTAAAGGTTTTCATTTACCTCGATGAAGTCTTTGTACCCTGTTGATGAGCTGAGAGAGAGTAGATAGGTTAAGTTAAAGTGCCTTGTGCAGTGTATCTGTCCCTCAAGATAAACAGTATACTGGGTGTGCATGCCTGGAACTTGATTGGATAAAGACAGCTTACTTTGAACTGCAAGAACTGAAGGCATGCTTTTTAAGGTAGATTATTGTGCTGTTGTCATTATCAATTAAATATTTGTGAAAAGAGGCAAATGTTGCAAACCCCACTATTGTCAATGCACTTTTGTAAATATAATGAACCAATAAACAGATTGTCAACATGTAGGAGGAAACTTGCATTGTTGTGGTTGATTTTTTTTTTTTTAAGTCATGGTGAATCAAGTATGAAAAAGCTATACATACATATGCTATCTCAAGTTTTCACATTCCAAGTTTGAAAGGTACATCTTTTTTTCTTTTTCTTTTTTCAAGCACATACTGCTAATTAAATCTAAAAACTAAAAAAAAATCTAAAAATGTTAAAACCAACCTACGTATTTCTAACAGTTTTGGTTTAAAAAATTTAATTTGTTAAAAAAAAATGTAACTACTAAAAACAATGAATGTGGTATTTGTAACTGTACTGTAGAAATAGTAACAACTAAAAAGATAAGACTACATTTTCACATCAGACGTGATTTTCTCATTGGCTTAGAAATGCAGGGATGCTTTTAGTTGAGCTGCCACGACATTTCCGCTGCTTACTTGTGTGATCGGCGTCTTCATGAACCATTTGCTCTCTCCGTCATGACGTTACCGGCGACTGGCCAATCGGCGTTGAAGATCAGGGAGGGGCTGGTTTGTTGACAGGAAGTGCGTGAGAACTGAAAGCAGGAGGGTAACTGTTGACTTTTGCACTTCGATAAGTCGCGAAGTCGAAGTGAATAATGACTTTTAAGGCCGACAGCAGGCAAAGATGCAATGGAAGTCAATAGTCGTGGGTCTTCTCGTTTTGAGGGTGCTGCTGAATTTCGCGGTGTGGTTAGTTTTTGGACTGGGACCCAGCTGGGGTTTTGACTTCCCCATCAAATTCACGTTCAACTTGCATAAGATTGAACTTCTCAAGGATGGCGACGGAGCCACCGTCAAAACTAACGCCTGGTCACAGCACATGTACGATAACAGAGAGCCCCAAGCAGATACCTGCTCCAAGATTAGTGGGAATTCACCGAAGGAGTCCTACCTCAGCTTCTTTCAGGAGGGCAGAGATGAATATGACAGAAAGTATGGCTCCTTTCCTGACGCGCTGAAAGTCAAGATGAGGGGAATGGCGCGAGACATGTTTTATTTCGGATATGATAACTACATGAAATTTGCCTTTCCAGAGGATGAACTGAACCCTATAGCTTGTGAAGGTCGAGGGCCTGACGTGCTCAACCCGTAAGTTACGGACTAATCCATAGCACCCTTCAAAACAGCCACCTTGGTCCTGCGTAATGTTATTATCCTTGCTCTTAGGTCTTTTGACTGCTATAAGCTTTAGTATATACTCGAGAAGAACTAACTGAGATCTGAATGTGAAGGGAAACAAATAATTTAATATGGATATATTCATCTACACTTTAACTCTCTATTTCCTTCTTCATACTTATCGTTACATTGTTCTGATAAAGAAGAGCCCTGAATGGGAGTGACATTCCTAATTCACAAAAATGTGGCTCATCAAGCTTTTTTTCCTTTAGTCTTTTTATAACAGAAGTGTAGCAATTCAATTTAATATAAAACACACACACACACACACACACACACACACACACACACACACACACACACACACTTTTCATGTGTAGCACTTTTCATAGTGATTTCTAAGATTTTACAAATCATGCAGTTAATGTCACATGTATTTAAGCAGAACAAATAACAAGTTGCAACTTTCCAAATCAGCTATGAATATGAGATTAAATGTCTGTTATATCCAGCACCTCATATTTTCTGGATTTATTATAACCCAATGTATTTGAATAATGAACCTAAGATACATTTTCTTGTGTGTTTCTCCTAGATCAAATATCAACATCAACGATGTCCTTGGAAACTACTCTTTGACCCTCATTGATGCTCTTGATACGCTGTTGGTAAGTCAGCCTATTGTACAGATGGCTTGAGTTTAACTTTATATATGAAATTGTTAGATCATTTTAATAATGGGATACGCTTTTTAGTTTTAAAGTAATGTTTGGTGCTTTTATACTGTCAGTAAAAGGATGCTTTAGTTTTAGTAATTTTGTCTAAGCTGCAACAAAATTCAACTGAACTGCTTAATATCGTAATCCTCTAAAAATAATAATTATAATAAAAATAACTAAGATGTTCAGTTTATAGTCCTAAATATCCAGAACAGAATTGCCATTTTCAAGCCACATACTGTATTTTCTCCTTTTGGTTTTAAAACTGCTGGTTTATGATTTATGAGTAAAGGTCTGTGGTTTATTTTACTGGAAGAGACTTTCACATTTTGTTCTAAAACATAAATTACATGGTCATGTTTCGAAACTGTTGCTAAAAATCTTTCTGCTCATGTTTCATGAATAAGGCCCATTCTGTCTCCTTCACTACAAGACAAGAGAGAAAAGGAGTAGCTATTTTCATAAGTGTGTCCCAGTAAACAACCTTGAATTTATCTGAGCTTACGATTAACTTTCAGTTATCTAGTTAAAAAAAAAAAAAGATATGGCCTCACCTGAACAAACTATGCATCTTGTTCCAGGACTATTAATTGCAAATAATCTCAGGAATTTTTCACTTCTGTGTCACCTCAGCAGAACTCAGTAGTCCCACATGTACATTAATGCACTATATACTTTTGTTGTCCATCCCTGCAGGTTCTTGGAAATGTGACCGAGTTCCATCGAGCTGTAAAGCTTGTGATTGACACTGTCTCTTTTGACAAGGACTCCACTGTTCAAGTCTTTGAAGCCAACATTAGGTGCAGTAATTCCCTTTAATGGATCTTTTTAAGTGAGTCTGTTTAGTGGTTTGTATCATGAGAGTGAACAAATGGTGACATAATTGTCATTGAGTTAAACTTTTTATAAGACGATGTTAGATATCGTTAATTATTGAATAAGCTTTTTTTGTTTTAAAGTGATTTTTTTGGAGCTTTCCTGTAGAATAATGATTATGCTGATCTGCTACTATTGCTATACTATTGCTACTAATTTACTATTATTAAATGTTTTCAATACAGGATCTGTGTTGTTAACTCGTTTTCCCTTTTCAGAATTCTTGGCAGTTTGATCTCGGCCCATATTCTTCTGACTGATCCATGGCACCCATTTGGGGACATAACACTGAAAGACTATGATAATGAGCTGCTGCACCTGGCACATGACCTGGCGGTTCGACTACTACCTGCCTTTGAGAACACTAGCACAGGCATCCCCTATCCCAGGGTCAGGCCAACTTACATAGTACTATTTAAGAGAGATGGTGCCTCGTTTTTGTTGCATTTGATATTGGTGTCCTACCATTTTTTCTGCAGGTGAATTTAAAGAAAGGCGTCCCTCCTGACAGCATTAATGAGACCTGTACAGCAGGGGCGGGCTCTCTGCTCGTGGAGTTTGGCATTCTGAGCCGTCTGATTGGCGACTCTACATTTGAGTGGGTTGCCCGGCGGGCTGTTAAAGCTCTTTGGAACTTGAGAAGCAATGAAACTGGGCTTTTAGGTAAGTGGTTGCATTTTTGGTCTGTTTTAGTCCTTACTTAAAGGGATGGTTCACCTCAAAATTCTGTCATTAATTACCTACCCCTCATGTCTTTCCAAACCTGTAAGACCTTTGTTCATCTTCAGAACAGAAATGAAGATATTTTTGATGAAATCCAAGAGTTTTCTGACCCTGCATAGACAGCAACACAACTACCCTTTAAAGAGTTACTTGACTTGATCTTTTTTCTTTTGTTTTGAATCCAGTGTCTTTTACTTGTGATCACATTGCTTTTGTCTGACCAGTGATGATTCTCTTGTCCATCTTCCAGGGAATGTGGTGAACATTCAGACTGGTCAGTGGGTGGGGAGGCAGAGTGGTCTTGGTGCAGGCATGGACTCGTTTTATGAGTACCTCCTCAAGGCCTACATCTTGTTTGGAGAGAAAGAAGACTACAGGATGTTCTCTGCTGCTTACGAGAGCATTCAGAGCCACCTGAGAAGAGGGTGAATATAACGTGTGCATGTGTGACCACAGCTTCTTGTGGCTGCAGTTTGAGCTTCAAAAGGAGTTTGCATTTGGGTTTCTAACTACCTACAGATAAAGTGTGTCACTTGGGATCTGTGGTTAAGTGTGACATGGTTTACAGTCAATGAATGTACTGCTTGCAAATTAATTTATTATAAGCGTAATTGGATATTTAAGATTGTTATTTATTATCTGTAACTGCATGTATATGCAGAAGTTAGTCGACACTTTAATCTCACACCTCAGGGTGTGCATTCATGAATTCTTTTTAAATCGTTATAATGTTTTTGTTGGTCTAAGTGTACACTTTTTTTTTTTTTTTTTTACTATTTACAGAAGAGAGGCATGTAATGAAGGAGAGGGCGACCCACCACTTTATGTGAATGTAAACATGTTTAATGGACAGATCATGAACACATGGATTGACTCTCTGCAGGCATTCTTCCCTGGACTGCAGGTATGACTCTGTGTATTAAGTGACTTTTGCATCTCTCACTCAATTTCTCAATTGTGTTTATATAATTTAATAGTATAATAAAGCCTGTTCAGAAGTTTGGGGTCATTACTTTTTTTTTTAGGAAATTAATATAGCAAGGATCCATTAAACTTTGAGCAAGGAAGCATATTTTGCTATACTTATTTAAAACAAAACATATTTTAACTATACTTGTTTCATTCAGTACTGAAAACCATCTGAAAATATTTCTGTGTAATTATACAATTTTGGTTTTGTTTTCTAAATAAGAGCTTTTTAAAGCAACCTGACAAGGCTCTGTTTCGGTTCTGCCTATGTAGAACAGAGTATTTGAATTAATAGTAAACATGAACTTGTTGTAGTGTGATTCCGTTATACAAGTATACACAGTATACAGAGCTTTTTTAACCTTGTGCGTCCTGACATACCCTAGTACAAGACTGGACTTTGGATTGTTGAACTAAAACGAGACCTGCTGATAGCCCTTTTCCATTCAGTTCATTTGGGCTCTAACCAGACACACACTTCTCTGTCTGTTCAGGTTTTGAATGGAGATGTTGAAAATGCCATTTGCCTTCATGCCTTCTACTATGCAATTTGGAAACGTTTTGGCGCTCTTCCGGAAAGATACAACTGGCAGCTTCAGGCCCCAGATGTTCTCTTCTACCCTTTAAGACCAGAACTAGTAGAATCCACATACCTACTCTATCAGGTACAACCTGTATTTTATTATTATTATAATTTTTTTTTTTTATAACCAATTTTTTTAACTTTACAGTTACTGTATAATTAACCATAAACTTGACTTTCTGCAGGCAACCAAGAATCCTTTTTATCTTCATGTTGGGATGGACATTCTTGAAAGCCTTGAACAAAATACCAAAGTCAGGTATATGGTTTAGAATGCTAGGAAGTGGTTTGATTGGGATGCTAGCTTTTTCTCAGGACATTTTTTTTTGTTTATATGCTTCTCAGGTGTGGTTATGCCACTCTCCATCATGTGGTGGATAAGTCCAAAGAAGATCGCATGGAAAGTTTCTTCCTCAGCGAAACGTGCAAATACCTTTATCTGGTTAGTTGTGTCTGCTGTTCTTGCTTCTTGCATCTAGTCTTTTTTAACCATACTTTTATTTGAAAAACTACAAACATTTTTAGCCAAGTTTATCAGTCAAACATTTTCAAGTTTCATGCAGCTGACATGTCCATCACTGATTGCGATTGTACAACCTTTAACAGCTCTTTGATGAAGACAACCCACTGCACAAGTCTGAGAGTAAGTACATCTTCACTACAGAAGGCCACATAGTGCCAATAGATCAGCGCTTCAGGGAGAAAAGTTGGGAAGACCAATTCCCGTGTGAAGAGCCTAACAAAGAGCCCCCAGCCAACATTAGCAACGTAAGAAATTGATTTAATACACCGTATCGGTCCTTCCTCTTATGAATATAAATAGTGGTGTTGATCTTAATAAACGAAACCAGTTTCACTGTCTTTTACTAAAATTTGTTTGGGGTAAGGTTTTTTTTTTTTTTTTTTCAAGTCAGCTTATCCCGTCAATTATATGCTCTTTCAAAACTTGCCCTTTAATGATATTTGCTTAAATGCTGCTTTCTCATGCTACAGTCAGAAAACAACAGTGCATGGACATGAATGACAATGATTCACTTACAACAGTATTTCACGACTGCTCTGATAGTGAAATTGTTTATATATATATCACGATTAATTGATTTGACACTCTTTAATATAAATGTTTTTTTTTTTTTTTTTTTTTTTTATATAATTATCAGCTATTCCCAGCTTTTTTGTTTCTTGATCATTTAAACATAAAACCGCTAAAACATAATTTACAATATACTTACAGTGTTTAAAGTAGTATTTTGTCAGGGACATGACAATAGATCTTGAAAGTGGTCATAGAAATAAGAATGACTTATTTTCATCTGTCTAATAGTGTGAAAGGATTCCTGAAGAGCGACGTTACGGCCTTCCACTAAAGAGCATATACATGAGGCAAATAGACCACATGGTGGGGCTGTCCTGACATCAGTACTGTCCCTGGACATCTCAACATACATAAACCCCCTGGAGGGGTTCAGTAACTCTCCAATCAGAGAACTTTTCAGTCTCTTTTTGCAAATGAAGTGGCAAGATATTCGGTCAACAAATCAACCAGTACCAGTTGTTTTTTATTTTCATGAAAGTATTCTTCTGTGGTCATATAGTGTCTAAATTTGGACCAGGTGTCAGGGTTTGGCTACATATTAAGATCCAGCCAGCAAAGTTCCACAGCATAACAGAAACACATTCAGGACAGTTTGGCTCTTCAGAATCCTAAATTCATTGAAAAACTGCTTTTGATTCTTTGGGCTGATCGATTTCTGTATTGTGCAATCACAGTGTTTTCACACACTGTTACATGTTTTCTTCAGTGCCATGTGTAATGAAACTTGATCTAGTATTATAAAGGGCTGTAATGGGTTGAGATGGTTTGCATGTTTCAGATTTTCTTCTCAAGGAACAAACTCAAATAAGCTTTATATTTCAAAAATGTTATTTTTTTTTATCCACCTTTCAGGAACACACAACAGATGGGCTTCATTTAATACAAATCAAACTGCATTCTGAAAAAAATAATAACTTTGCAATATGATGCATTCTTTTTTTTCATACTTTGTGCCTTGGTTTGCAAGGTGTAGCCATTCTGTTTTTCGGCTGTCAGTCTATTGTGGTAATACCGGAAAGGTTTTGTTATGTAGCGTACATGTTTGAGGTTAGTTTGTAGTTATTTTGACAGAGCAAACCTCATAATTTGGTACACTTTACACAGTAGGTCGAGGAAGTGCTGTAGATTCTCTCTCAATAAGGTCTGGACATCTAGTAATTGGTCTGCACTCCTGTATTTTATATGTAAACAAACATGCATATTAACAGTGAAATACATTGAGAATGTGACATTTATTGGACCAAATATCACATTTAACAAATAAGCGTGCCTTTAACAAATCTCATTTTTATTTTTCTTCAGTCCTCAGGATCAATAGTATGCCATAATGCATTCACTCAGAGGTGATATGCATGTGCTGTGTAAGTAATGTTGTTAACTCTTTTAATGCTTGCATGTTGGTGCAAATGTTCTTCGAACAAAAGTCAGAAATAAGGGATTCTGAGAATAATCAGTATGCTTATAAGAGAAGAATTAATTTCTTTGATATTACAGATTATGATTTCCTTGGGGCACATACAGAGGATACACTCAGTAAATAGGGGTTTATATTTATTCAGATTTGTTTTTATCAGATTCAAGTATTCTAATTAAAGTTGATTAGATTAATGCTGATCTACTTTGATGATTTCATTGTGATTTAACGTTTAGTCCAACGAGACAAAGGTGGATGTCTACACTGTGTATTTGATCAAATCAAAATTAAAACCATGACTTTGCAAAACTGTTTAACAATCTACCTTGATGGAGCACAAAATACATTATTTTTCACATCAGTGAGTGGTACACTCAGGTCTTGATATTCTTAAGGAAATGTTCTGGGTTAAACAGTTTGACCTGTATAAGTACTGTAGCATCTCTGGCTTACAATCAGTAATCACAGAAAATAATGTCAAAGTTATTTTCTATGATCAATAAGGCTGAAGCTAAACCTTTAGAAATTAATAAACCTGGATATACTGGTGTTAAGAAGGCTTTAATTTTGTAGGTTTGTCTGTGTGTGTGTGTGTGTTTTATAATATACAAATGATACAAATATTCATAAAATGATTCATTAAAATCTAAAAATTCTATTTTCATATATTTTATTCTCATATATTATGTAAGTAGGCTATATATTACAACCCGAATTCTGGAAAAGTTGGGACGTTTTTTAAATTTTAATAAAATGAAAACTAAAATACTTTCAAATCACATGAGCCAATATTTTATTCACAAAAGAACATAGATAACATAGCAAATGTTTAAACTGAGAAAGTTTACAATTTTATGCACAAAATGAGCTCATTTCAATTTTGATTTCTGCTACAGGTCTCAAAATAGTTGGGACGGGGCATGTTAGCCATGGTGTAGCATCTCCTTTTCTTTTCAAAACAGTTTGAAGACGTCTGGGCATTGAGGCTATGAGTTGCTGGAGTTTTGCTGTTGGAATTTGGTCCCATTCTTGCCTTATATAGATTTCCAGCTGCTGAAGAGTTGGTGGTCGTCTTTGACGTATTTTTCGTTTAATGATGCGCCAAATGTTCTCTATAAACATAAACATAAAAATAAAGATCTGGACTGCAGGCAGGCCAGGTTAGCACCCGGACTCTTCTACGACGAAGCCATGCTGTTGTTATAGCTGCAGTATGTGGTTTTGCATTGTCCTGCTGAAATAAACAAGGCCTTCCCTGAAATAGACGTTGTTTGGAGGGAATCATATGTTGCTCTAAAACCTTTATATACCTTTCAGCATTCACAGAGCCTTCCAAAACATGCAAGCTGCCCATACCGTATGCACTTATGCACCCCCATACCATCAGAGATGCTGGCTTTTGAACTGAACGCTGATAACATGCTGGAAGGTCTCCCTCCTCTTTAGCCCGGAGGACACGGCGTCCGTGATTTCCAACAAGAATGTCAAATTTGGACTCGTCTGACCATAAAACACTATTCCACTTTGAAATAGTCCATTTTAAATGAGCCTTGGCCCACAGGACACGACGGCGCTTCTGGACCATGTTCACATATGGCTTCCTTTTTGCATGATAGAGCTTTAGTTGGCATCTGCTGATGGCACGGCGGATTGTGTTTACCGACAGTGGTTTCTGAAAGTATTCCTGGGCCCATTTAGTAATGTCATTGACACAATCATGCCGATGAGTGATGCAGTGTCGTCTGAGAGCCCGAAGACCACGGGCATCCAATAAAGGTCTCCGGCCTTGTCCCTTACGCACAGAGATTTCTCCAGTTTCTCTGAATCTTTTGATGATGTTATGCACTGTAGATGATGAGATTTGCAAAGCCTTTGCAATTTGATGTTGAGGAAGATTGTTTTTAAAGTTTTCCACAATTTTTTTACGCAGTCTTTCACAGATTGGAGAGCCTCTGCCCATCTTTACTTCTGAGAGACTCTGCTTCTCTAAGACAAAGCTTTTATAGCTAATCATGTTACAGACCTGATATCAATTAACTTAATTAATCACTAGATGTTCTCCCAGCTGAATCTTTTCAAAACTGCTTGCTTTTTTAGCCATATGTTGCCCCCGTGCCAACTTTTTTGAGACCTGTAGCAGGCATTCAATTTTAAATGAGCTAATTAAGTAGATAAAAGTGTAAAATTTCTCAGTTTAAACATTTGCTACGTTATCCATGTTCTATTGTGAATAAAATATTGGCTCATGTGATTTGAAATTCCTTTAGTTTTCATTTTATTAAAATTTAAAAAACGTCCCAACTTTTCCGGAATTCGGGTTGTAAACACTCAACCATCCCAATGTGGTTATGATACTAAAGCCTGTTTTTCTCTGGATTTAAGCTGTTCATTGGATCGCATTTGTTCAGGACACTTAAAGGACAAACACATCAGGTTCAATCTTTTCTACAGAAGCTTTATTCATTCAGTTTACATTTGTTTATGGTTTATATGTCATTTTAATCAATTTCGCTGTTGTATTCTTGCTGCTCCTTAGCTAAACAACTTAGTAAATGCTATCTTTTCATCAAAGTCATCCATCATACATAGAGATTCTGATGGGACATAACGTGATATAACTCCTCCGTAAAATATCTAGAACTTTGTATGCCAGTCAAGTCGCAACTTTTCTCAATTAGCTTAAAAGCCTGAACTTTACGCAGTATCTGCTATAAGGCATAACTGAAATACTTCATAATGTACTCTTGCAAAACATTATGCTGAAGTGCATATGCAGTTGTTTCAGAAGGACGGTTATTTGGTTTATAGCTGTGTGAAGTGAAGTTGTAAATCTACAGGACAGATCACTGCAAAAAAAAAAAAAAAAAAAACACTAATAGAGCCGAATACACCTCATATAGGTCTTGGTATATATGACTTGCTGCTATGAATTTGTATTAGGCTCTGATATTTAATTACATGCAGTGTGTTCAATCAAGTGTAGATCCCAACAACTATATACATTCATCTTCATGATTTAATCAATTCAGTTCCCTTAAGTATTTGTATATGTGTTTGTGTGCACTGGAGAATTGCTTATTGCCCAGGGAGGAAAATGGGCTACATGGGGCAAAGGGTCAGTTTTGGGTTTTGTCGATTCAGCATCTCAATAAACGAAGAAAGGCTTTTTAGTTATGCACATATAGAAATTGTAGCAAAATGTAATATGATATGTAATATCATATTTTTGATATTATATTATAATCACCTCATCCCACACATTGCTTGCTTAGAATAGACCGCAGTCTTTGAGATTTTCTTTGATGATAATGTCTGTTACGGCATCAAACACGAACTTGACGTTCTCTGTGTCTGTGGCACAGGTCATGTGGGAGTAGATTTCTTTGATGTCTCGTCGCAAGTTCAGATCTAAGAACTGCACCTTGATGTAGTTACCAGCATCCTCAAAGGTGTTGGGACCTAAGAGAAACATGGCATTGTCATCTTTAGCATGGTTTTGCAAATTATGAAGTGATGTTCCATGATAAATCCATGCTGAAAATGTGTTAATCCTCTTTAAAATAAACTCTTTAGTTTAAAGTAAAAGTCAGTTGTAAGAATCTGTATGTTAAAGAATTAATTTTATATTTTTATTTGCAGACAAAATGCTGCCTTACCATCGTAATCAGGGAAGCACATGCTCAGATGAGCTTTCTTGATCTTCTCCAAGAAGACATCCTTCTTGTTGAGGAAGAGTACAATGGATGTGGTGGCGAAGTAACGGTGATTACAGATACTGTTGAACAAGTGGAGACTCTCATGCATTCGGTTCTTTGGTTGGAAGGACATGGAAAAACAGGGTTTATTACTAAAATGCCTCATAGTAACAGTTCATGTAAAACTTCCAGTGATGGACCACAAATGACAACCTACCACTTCATCATCCTCCACCAGCACCATGTCGTATGCACTCAGAGCAGCGATGAAGATGATACAGGTCACACCTTCGAAGCAGTGGATCCACTTCTTCCTCTCTGAGCGCTGACCGCCCACATCAAACATCCTACAGACCAAAAAGGTCAGTCAGTTTTTTGCCATTGGTGTTATTCAAGTCTTCTTGATACCTTTGCATTCTTAAACTTGCTTGGATTTTTGAGATGAATGATCATGGTTTACTTTATGCCTTAGTTAGGATTGAGGAGGCTCTTGTATTTTAGCTGTACCTGAAGTTGAGGTCCTTGAAGGAGAACTGCGTCTCGATGATACCGGTGGTCTTCACTCTTGATCGCAGGACGTCCTGCTCAGTAGGGACATAGCCAGGTTTGACCAGCCTCTCCAGGTCATTCAGATAGCTTCGAGATAGATTAAGAAACAGTACAATATCACCGCATACTTAATGTTTCAAAGATGATTTGATTACTGTTTTGATCATATACATTAAAACCTTGTTAATTGTTATTTAATGCTTTAAAAGACTACTTCTGATGCCATACTATCCGGCAGAGTCGTTGAGCTGGTATTCGGAGGCTCTGTCAAAGCACGCCTGGATGCCTGTGTCCTTCCACAGCCTCAGAATGATGTCAGACAGCTCCTTTGGCATGGTGCCTTCCTCAATGGTGTCAGCTAAGTGCATCAGCTTCCTTGCATCGTCCTGAAACAAACCGGTAATTTATTTATTTATTAATTTATGTTTTACATATTAGTCAGCTTGTATGGATTTGGGTTGGTGTAACTAAAGGTGTTTAAGCATTAGCTACTATACAGACTTTTGGGATGATGTGAGTGACTGTAAATATTGTAAAATTCTTCATCATGATTTAATAGTCTCTTTTAGATGTGTAACATTCATGACTTTTCCTAAAAGTCTATTTTTTACGGTTTTGTTTTGTAGTATACAAGATAATACTAATTCAGTCTTGTGCATACATTTAAAAGAAATATCATCTGTAATTCATTTCTGGAATTACAATTGTAATTAATACTTTCAAACCTATCCCTGCCCCTACCAAACAATGAATGCTTTTGACATATACAAATACACAGTAGTTAAACACCTACAATTAAAGTGGGATTCTATATTTTTGGACAAGGCAGGTGGCATAATCGATATCATCATTGTGCCATGTTATCACTACAGTTCTTTTCCATCATTTAATCTGTTTATTTATGCAAATGACTAATGGATGCTTGAATGTTTGAGTAGAGCACCTGTGCAGCAGCATCTCCATAGGAAATGTTGAGTGTGGTCATGGCCCTCACAATGGCCAGCATCGACTGCATGGTGTTGCTGTAGATGATTACAATGAACTCCAAGCACTCTTCGAGGGAGTAACCATCTTTGTGAATAATTCTGTCATGAAAAAAAACGAACAAACATTAAATGGACCAAGTTATTCTTATGAAAAAGCACTAAATATGAATGAACAGTGAGTATAGACTCGCATTAGCCTATTTATTGTATTATGATTTTTTTTTTTACTTCACACTTACTTCATCTGTTTGACAATTGTGCTTTTCCCTGACTCACCAGCACCTGGAGAAGATAGTAATCAATTTAGTATAGCAATTCATTTTTATGACATACGTATTTACCGCTGTTCAAAAGTGTCATTGGTAAGATGTTAAAATGTTTTTCAATAAAGTATATTCAAAATGCTCACCAAGGCTGCATTTATTTGACCAAATATACAGTAAAACAGTAATATTGTGAAATTAGTACAATTTAAAGTAAATGTTCTATTTTAATATATTTTTTTAATGTAATTTATTCCTGTGATGCAAAGCTGAATTTTCAGCAGCCATTACTTCAGTCTTCAGTGTCACGTGATCCTTCAGAAATCATTCTAATATGCTGATTTAGTGCTCTGGAAACATTTGTTTTTATTATTAATGTTGAAAACAATTATCCTGCATAATATTTTTATGGAAACTTGTTTTTTTTTTCTTTGTATCTTAGTATTCTTTGATGAACTGAAATAACAGAACAGTATTTATTTATTGATATAGAAATTTTCTACTTCAGACATTTGTAATATTATGTCTTAATGTATTAAATTATATATACATACATACATATATAAAATTTATCTAGGAAAACCATAAATCTAAATTGTGTTGTATTTTGAGGGGTAACACAACTGAGTTTTGTCAAACTGTAGGAATTCAAATGGTAAGATTTATTTATTTATTTATTTCGGCATACAAATGTGAATGAACGAATACATCCTTGTCCTCTATTGTGGTTATCTTTGGAGGATTACATTAATAGGCTTATTATTCTTGTCCTAAGCCTTGTCAAAGCTTGATGTCCCATGACCCTAACCTACATCACCTCACAGACAAAGACAAACTCAGTTGTGATAGACAGAGTTTAGGAGCGTCGCGATATACCGGTATTGACGATAACCGTGATATGCATAGAAACAATTATCGATATCATGTTAATTTAGAGTTAGACGATAACCGCAATATTTAAAATGAACAGTTCCCTTATGATGACACCACATGTAAATACTCCAGCGTCAGTACCTGGTTCAGCTCCCAGGTGGCAGTATTGTGCCTTAACGCTGACACCTGTCACACAAGACGCAGTGCTGCAGCTACTACGAGGAGATTCGTGTTTGTCAGAGTAAGTTGCCATTATTTTAATAGTCAGTCCTATTCGCAGGGGGTAAGTATTATCTAGTATTTCGCGTGGTGCATTCGCTGGGGATAAGAGAAGCTTTTATTGTGATTTTACTCGAATTTACTGAATTGTCTCCCTGATACCCGGATATCAAGACTTTGAGAGTCCCGTTCTGTGGTTCGTTTAGATGGATAAAAAAAAAAAAAATAATAATAATTTTGTGCCTTGTCATTTACATTTCACCAGGTTTAAATAATATCTCAAGCTTTATGCTTGATTTTTTTGTAACACAACCTCGAAACCTTTACAGCTTTCTTTTTCTGCAAATTTTATAGTTGTAGGGGTGTTGTAGCGAAATGACAGCACCCAAAACACTATCAAAACACTCCAACGCAGCTCCAGTCTTCGCAAAGGTGGATAAAAAAGTCAAACAGGAAACAGAAACTTCAAAAAAAAAATAAAAAAAAAATAAGACCCGCCAAATGCTGGCCACATCACAGAGATGCCGATTGGCACGGGACTAATAGGACGTCGGTTTTCGGCGAAATATGGTAGGAAATTTTACTTTACAAATTACATTCATTGCTTCATTAAACTGTTAATAGTTAAAGTTGGTCGCAGTGCCATGCACTTAATGCCTTCTTGAGTAAGGTTCTTTAGTTAACATTAGTTAATTACATTAACATATACAAATAACCAGAGGTGGAAAGAGTACAAAAATATTCTACTCAAGTAAAAGTACCATTACATTAATGAAATTTTACTTAAGTACAAGTAAAAGTACCAGTCTAAAAATCTACTCAAGTAAAAGTAAAAAGTAGCTCATTTAAAATTTACTCAGAGTAAAAATTACTTAGTTACATTTTAACAGTGGGAGGGAGTCAAAAATGGGACAGGCCAAGAGTGTCAAACTCAGTTCCTGGAGGGCCACAGTCCTGCACAGTTTAGATATAACCCTAATTAAACACACCTGATCCAGCTAATCTAATCATTTAGGTTTATTTGAAAACTACATGATATGTGTGCTGGAGCAGGGTTAGAACTAAACTCTGCAGGGCTACAGCCCTCCAGGAACTGAGTTTGACACCCCTGGGATAGGTCTATTAATCTCAAACTAGTTGTTTTTACTTAAAGGAATCAGTTATTTAGAATAATAAAACATTTGGGCTGTTACCAGGCAAATCAGTATCAACAAACTCATCTTTTAATGCAGAGGAAATGCAGAAGATTCATTGGAAGTGGCATTTAGATGCATTACACTGTTTAGTGCAGGACAAGAATGCATTTAACCTGCAGTTACAAATGCATGAATAATGTTTTGATATACAAGACATAAAATGTTGAATACTCATTTGAAATGATAAGAAATTAATTATTTTAAAAAATCAAAAGATACTTTAAATGTGAAATTAAAATGGCCAGTATGTGTCAGCAAGTCACTGTTAATAAGTGAGTCATTGCGATTGAACCGAATCATTTAAACGGTTGATTCATTCAGGAACGAAACACTGTCACGTTGCTCAGAGAGGCAAAACTGTGCTTTGGTGGCTGTGTTTGGAATTATTTTCTGTTGTAGAAATAGAGCTAGAAAAGGCAATATGATGTCTAAAACGCAAGTCTCTTAATTAACTTTACTGAACTGTTATATATATGTATGTATATATTCATGATGATTTTTGGAGGAAAAGATGGCATTCTTTGTGTGATTTTGATTTAATATATGAAATTATATAAATATGTGAATTGTCTGCCCCTATATCTTCAATTTTGTGATCATTCTAAATGCATTTTAGGAGACTGAATCACACAGTGAAAGAACGCACTATAAATGCGCGTGCACATCATTAAAACAAAAATAGCACACACCACTGTCTTTTTGGCTAATTTGTGCAAAACCTCTTGCTAAAATGTCAAAGCTTCATTTTAACCACCAATGCAACGATGCAATTATTTAGCTTACCTCTACATTCTTGCGAAGGGTTGATGTCTTGTCGAGATTTTATAAGCTGCTAGTTTGGCCTTCCTAGGCAAGTACAGCTTACACTGCATAATAGAGCATACATATGGCCAGGGGTTCACTTCATTTCCTTCGAGTTCAACTTCAGAATATGACGGGGTTTCGTTTTCAGCGGTGTCTGCACCACTAACGCCTGTTTTGTCCGTCTGCATCTTTCTTGTGATTTTAGCGCCAGTTTGCCCTCCTGTCCATTATTTACTGCCGAAGTTTCCAGGGAGCGATTTATTTTTTTATTATTATTATTTTTTTTTACTCAGTTATTAATGTGTTTTAAAATGTAGCGAAGTACAATACTTCAAACTAAATATACTTAAGTAAAAGTAAAATTACAGATTTAAAAAAATACTTTAAAAAGTATTAGTACACAAAAAAGCTACTCAATAACAGTAACGCGAGTAAATGTAATTCGTTACTTTCCACCTCTGCAAATAACAATGAACAATATTTCCACAGAATTTATCTTAGTTCATGTTCATTTCAGCATTTACTATTGCATTAGGCTATTAAAATCACAAGTTGTGTTTAATGCACTATGAACTAACATGAACAATGAACGACTCTATTTTTATTAACATTAACAAAGATTAATAAATCATTTAATAAATGCATTGTACACTGTTCTTTCATGTTAGTTAGCCTAATACATTACAATAAGATGACATTTGTTAACATTAAAGTGTTTTAGGGATATGCCGGTATAAATTTTTCCTGTTGCGATTAATTGCTTATGCTTTTATCATGGTATGTAGTATTATCACGGTATTTCAATTTAGATTGAAAAAGGTCATAATGCAGTATAACAGGTTAAATATTTTTTTCTTATAACAAAAATAACTGAATATTTAAATACAATAAAGCAATACTGAAAAATATATAAAGTTCAAAGTTTTACACAGATTAAATAATACAGCTGCAACTTTTGATTTTAATTAAATATTGGAATACCTATGATTAATGAATGTTCAGAAGAATTTTTCATTGGCTAATGAATTAACGAATGTTAACTAATGAAGCCCTAATGTAAAGTGTGAATGAACAATAAAGAATCGAAACACTTTCAAACAATATCTAGGGCATGTTGTAGTCCATATTAAAATGAAAAAAAAAGTATTTGGGGCTGTGATGAATATTGAATACACAAATCTGAATGGCTATTTAATTATTTAAATATATTTTAGAAAGTAGCGCAGCTGCTTTATTTATGAGGTTTCCAGGGTAAGGGCTGCATTTTCTGCAATTTAACGCTATCTGCTGTCTGAGTGAATGTGTTTTCATTCAGCGCGTCTTAAGTGTTCCCAAATGTGCTTCTCATGCGCTTGTTTACAACAGAGCTCCCTCGCGTCTTTCAAGCAGCATACAGACGTTGTGCATTTTGACCAGTTGATGGGAATAGTATGCTTAAAAAGCATTCCAAATTCTGAATAATTTGTAATATATAATTATTCACGGTATTTAGAAGTGCCCATAACAATACCGTGCATATTCATTACCGTGTTATATCCATTACCGAATACCGGCATATACCGGACAAAGCCAGAGTCTTTTGTCCTGCATTTATCAGTATCCTTATGTTGTTGTATGAAAAAGAAAAACTCACTAAACAAAATAAAAAAAATTATTTGACTGATAACCCCCCCCCCCCCCCCCCCCACCAAGATTTCTATAGGTATATATTGTGATATATCGATATCGTGAATTTTTATGGCCACAATAACCGTGATATGAAAAATCTAATATCATGACAGCCTTAATAGAGATACAACTTTTGTTGAATATAAATGTATACTTTTAAATATTAGATATAAATAGATATTGAGAAATATCACATTTAGGAGTCTCCAGTTTGACTCCACTTTGGTTTGAATTTCAGTAAGGCATCAATTTTCATCTTGCATGTGAGCCTTAAATAATTGTTCCTTTCAAATAACAAAAAACAAATTGATAAAACAAAATGTGAAGTCATTGCCTGTTTATTATGGGGTTTAAATGGAAAGGCTTTGCAACACATCTGCAATATAATCTAGCAAATGAGCTATTCTTCATGTTTTGGCTTGAACAGTCATCTGAGTCCACTTGTGTTTTTTGTTACCTAGCAACAGAAGTTTGACGGTCCTGGCATCTTTGTCAGCGTCCTCTTTCAGTTTCTTCTCTAGCTCCCTGGAGTGTTTCTCCTCAGCGCTCGCCCCGGCCCTCATACTGACTCTTGATTAGGGAACAGAAGTCCTTCGGGATGACCACTTGCTTGCCCAGAGGCCTCCAGGTGCTGGCAGCTATACAGCTCACTCCTCGGCTGGATCTTGGTGACCTGATGAATTGTTTGGAGTCTTAGAAGGATTTTGGAGATGTCTCTGACCACCTGGGTTGGTTGGGCCAATGAAGAACAAGGACAGAAGGCATTGAAAGCATAGAGAGGTCATCTTACCCTTAGATTTAATGAGAAGGTGCTGTGCTCAGCAAAGGGTGATAATCTGGCCAGGATCTTCACAAGCACATGCGTAAGGCAATGGAGAATGTGTGAGTGGAATAATGTGATGTTGCAAATGTTACGATTGTTTGCCATCATCTGCTGATGACTAAGTTATGATATTTAATTTGAAAAAAAAAGAAAAAAAAAAAACATGACATACAGCCAAGTATGGGGACCCATACTCAGAATGCGTGCTCTGTATTTAACCCATCCAAAGTGCACACACACAGCAGTGAACACACACCCTTGCTCAAGGTATTGCCAGCCTGAGACTCAAACCCACAACTTTAGAGTTAGGAGTCAAACTCTCTAACCACTAGGCCACGACTAAATGGGTCTCATAAATGGTTTTGTTGACTTTGAACTTGATAAATTTTCCTATATCTATGTGTCTATAAAATTACATCTCTATGGCCTACATTTTTGGCTTTTCAATAGAACTTGGACTGAATGTGAAGGTGTTTTTGATGCTGGATATTGAAATCTCCTTGAGTAATTCTAATCTCACTTTTCCACTGTAGTCATCAGGATCAGTTGACATTTTCCAGCGGACACAGTGTGCAGTGCAGCGTTTAAAGAGCTTTAGTCTTATACCTGACAGAGCTCATTGGCCCCAATCTGAAGATTGATACATTTTAATCCACAGGCATCACAGATGAGAGAGACACTTTCTTCATTGTACTTCATCAGTAGCTGTTCATTTCAGTATTTTGAGAGATTGTTGCAAGTTGTTTAATACATGTTTAATGATTAAATGATCATGTTTATCTTGCTAAACATTTAGTAAAAAAATATACTCAAAAAGTAGTATTAATAAAACCTTTCTTTGGCCACACTCTATCACAAAGGTTTTCTAAAGAAATGTTAACATCCATAAAACCTTTCCACTGCACAAAAGCTTCTTTTATGTTCTTTACACTAAGAAAAATTTTTTTTTTAAGAACTCTTCATGGAAAGGTTCTTTGGCATGGAACCAAAATGGTTCTTCTACAGTATGACACCCCCATTGGGAACGTATTTTTAAGAGTGTACAGTGGATTAAAATATATATTTTCATGTAGCTGGGCTGAGAATTAATGGGCTATTCTATTATTAGAAAACGGTGCCACATCTGCAACATTTTTGTCCTCAAGACTTCTTTAACAACTACCTCAAGACAAGGTATTATTAACAAGACAATACAGTAATGTTTGATAGATTTATCTCCATTTAGTTTGTAATGCAAAAATAATCTTTACATAAAACAGATTTCCAAGTGTTTTTTTCAAATGTTACATTCAGTGATCAGAATTTTTTTTCTTGGCACTTGACAGACGTCATAACACCATACCACATTATTTCTGTTACTTTTGTGAATTATGTTTTGAAAGAATTTATTTAATGAATGCCAGAGATGCATTCATAAAAATGCAGCACATCTTATAATCAGTATTAAAGAAGAGACAAATTACACTAGTTCTTCTGAATGATCTTAATGCAAAATTACCAAACAATGTACTGTTTCCTCAGTTAATTAAATAGGCAAATCAACATGGTGTGCTTTTGGTGTAAACATGCTATTTTCTTATTCAGCAAAACTTCTTCGCTGTGTGTATTTCAATCTTTACTTCAAGTCAGCAGAAGAAAGGAAGTATAGTTATATTTCTGCAGTAAGGCCAACCTGTATTTGTTATAAAATATATAACTTTAATTAGTCAACAACAACGATGAAAATAAAAAACATTACTATAATATTAACTGTTGTTCATAACATCTAATTCTGGATCTTTTTCACATTAGAATATCCTAAAAAAAGACAAAACAAGGGGACAAACCACAGTGATAAATAATGTCTTACAAATGAAAAGAAAAGAAAAATTTTACAACAACCATTTCACACAGCCTGTTTGCTATGCGTGCTGAAAAAACAACGGAGGCAAAACAGACACATCAGGTAATTGTGCTTGAGTTCAGCAAAGTCCTCTGTCTTTAAAAAACAGTCTCGCTCTCGCTCTCTCGATTCATTATTTCAAAGACCATACAGCAACACAGCAATATCCAGAATTTGACTACATATTTGTACAGCACAAATACAATTCATGCAAACGCAAACAAGCCCCCAAAAGTTTAGTTCCAAATGATTTAATGCTTTCGAATAATCACCTATTAAATGATTAGAGGTGCTTGCTTGGACACTTATTACTGAAAATGTCTGGAGAGGTACATATACTTAAAGACAATGCTTTAAACAATTCTGCTTGCAAAGAGACGGACAGGTTTTGAACCCCCCCGCTTTTCGACATTCTTTGTGTGCAATACATATTTATATAAATGAAAAGAACAGAAAAGTGATGTACATACTGTACAGGAGGCTGTAATCAATAATAAACCAAACGTATAACACACAGAAACGACTTTATATTTTACACACATTAGCATAGCAACATATGGAAGATCAAGAAGATTAAAAGATGATGATTTTCTGATGATTTTAAAGTGTTTTTCAAAGTCTTTTGGGAGGTCACAGAATACTCAGATGCACCAAATATATGGAGAAATTCTTTATCCGTACATCTGCAGAATGAGAACACGTGCTCGGCTGAAACAGTCCACTAAATGTACAATGGCTTTAGTCCCATGTTTCCTCCAGTATAAAAACATCAAGTGCAGTCAAACTGTCCATCAAGAGTTTTAAATGTCCAACTATGCCGTTTTAAGTTTTATGATAAGTCACGTGTGTTATGTATGTGAATACCGTTGTAATAAATATATTGGAAGAAAAAGTAACAATGATAAAATATTTGCACAGATCTATACACAAAAACATTTTTTTTTTTTTTTTTGCTATTTCCATACAAAGATATCCACAGAATCTATCTATGTACAGCCTACAATAAATACTATGAATTTTCAGAAACAAATTGTTTATTTTCTCCTCGGTCATAATGGTATATGTTTGTGTGTAATGGTAGTCAAAGACCTTCAGGTCAATCTCGAGTCTCATTCATTTGGAGTGAGTGGGTTTTTCCATCTCATGTCTCAGCCATGCTGCCCTGCTCCTGGTGGTGTCTCCTGTTTCGTGGCTTCTGGAGGTCCTTCTGTACTTCCTTGAGGTCCTTCTTCTTGTGTGCGTGAGCTGCAGGGTCGTCCCCCATCTGCCAGTAGTCCTGGCAGTACTGGTTGATAAGGCCCATCTCTGGTTGGCTGAGGATGGTCAGCAGATCTTTATACTGCTCTGCACTGGGCGTCCAGGCGCTGGACTGGAGAGGCGTTGTGGCGGGAGCGGTGGATTCGATCTGGATGGTGTTGATGGTGCGGGCGGGAAGGACCACCAACTGAAGCTTGACCAGCGTGTGCTTGAAGTTCTTCTCAGTGGAGGTGCACTGGTAAACCCCTCCATCAGAAAGCTGGAGAGCGCGCAGGAGGAGACCCTGCTCCGTATGAACGACACGCTCGTCAGAACGGATCTGAAATGCATAGGTTGTTGGGAACAAAAATTACGATTTTAAGTTTAAATGTACATTAATGTGAAAAGGGATATTTTTTATGTGTCATAAATTTTTTTGTGTCATTGTTTCATTCACATAGTACATGCATCATGTCATAACAAAATCCTATACTCATCAATACTGCATTTATTTTATACCAAAAAATACCATCAGACAGTAATATTGTGAAGTATTATTACAATTTAAAATACCTTTTTTCTATTTTAATATATTTTAAAATGTAATTTATTTCTGTGAATACAAAGCTGAAATTTCAGCATATTAGAATGATTTCTGAAGGATCATGTGACACTGAAGACG
Organism: Carassius carassius; assembly: GCF_963082965.1. Classification (NCBI taxonomy): domain Eukaryota; kingdom Metazoa; phylum Chordata; class Actinopteri; order Cypriniformes; family Cyprinidae; genus Carassius; species Carassius carassius. The sequence goes on from NC_081764.1 coordinate 8,194,144, forward strand.
TAATGGCTGCTGAAAATTCAGCTTTGCCTTCAATTTAAAACATATTAAAATCTAAAGCAGTTATTTTAAATTGTAATAATATTTTACAATTTTACTGATTTTATGGTATTTTTCATCAAGTAAATGCAGCCTCTGTGAACATAAGAGATGTCAATTATTTTTTCAATATTTGACCAATAGTGTACAGGTTATATAAAGCAAATAATATCACTGGCAAAAAAAAAAATGCATTTTTAAAATGACACAAAGTACAGAAAATGTTGATTTTAAAATTACATCACTTATGGTATAACATTATGTCACACGCACCTCTCTCCTCCTATCGCTGTTCTCCTTCTGGAAATGCCACTTGATTGACACATGAGGAGATCTGGCCTGGCACTCCAGGAAGGCTGTGCTTCCCTCTACTCCATACTGCACTGTCTCCAGCGTGTTCTTATTGGCTGGCAGGAATTAAAACAAAATACCATCTAAAACAATAACCAAAATCAAAAGGAGTTCTTTTACTTCTTCCAAAGTATGGTTTAATAAACTAAAAGAAACTTAAGTGTATTTTTTGGTTTCTCACCATTGGAATTATAGCCCCTGCATTGTCTTATAGGGTTGCCATACTTCACATCTTGCCTCCGACTCCGCCTACAAGATTCAGACAACCAATTTCAAAGGAGGAAATGAATTCAAACAAATCGTGTAAGTTATATTAAATTCTATTTTAAGGATAATGGTCTGATAATAAAGATATTTACACACATGCAGCGCTCACCTTTTTTGGTTTGCTGAGTAGCGAGAGCAGGACTTTCCATCCCAGGCACAGTAAGGGTCTCTGGCCAAGCAGCAGTCAGCACAGGCCTCTCCGTACACATCACACCTGTGCAGCGCCAGATGAGTGACGCCCACCACTGAACTCACATACAGCTGTTGCTACACAGGAAGACGGGATGAAAAAGAACAGTTAGAAGAGTATCATTCAAAACACATCATAGAGAACATGTGAAGAATATGTTCCATATTTGTAAGTTGCTTTGCATAAAACCATCTGCTAAATAACAATTTAAATAATCAGTTTCAAAACTATATTTAATATTATTACTATTAATATTTCAAAAATGTATTTTTAAAAATGTTGTGCTTACCCGTTTTGGAGAAATTTTCATAGTAGTGATTGGAGTTGGAACCTGTAATAATAATTATAGTTATATTTTATAATAATAAAAAAAATAGTATTTAACAATAAAGAGTATGTTGACACAAAGTGTAATGTAAATATAAATAAAAAAAGGATCTTACTCTGAAGACCTCAACCTCCTCCAGCACTAGCTCTTCAGTCTGTAGATCATCTCTGGGCAGTATGATCACTTTCTGAATAGTTCCTTTATCTGTAATTGACCAAAATATAGGAGTCAGAGCTATTTATAAAATCGAATATTCTTTTTGAGTGAATGAAGAATAAAGTTTCCTTTATTTTTCTGAAAAGCTTTATAAAAAGGCTTTTAGACCCCACAGTATGAATGAATGAGCCATATTTATACAGCACGTTTATTGTGTATTTCTGTATGCAGTATGTATACTTTCTCTAAACAGTATGTATACTGTTTATGTATATAATAAATATATAACTTAAAACGTGTATCAAGTTCACCTGTTCCCAAGAAAAGAACTTCATAGTTGCCATCAACTGCAGCCACTTGGTCCACTGTGATGGTGGTGAACTCATAATCCACATTGGTACGGACCACTAGAGGGCGCTTGTGGACTGGATAAACAGCATTGAACATGGTCGGATGGTTGCGCATGAAGTTGATAACCTCATCAGGGTAGTCTTTAGTAGATTTCATTTTAGGGGTGAACGTCCCTCCTGGACACTGAAATCACAGGGATAAAATTAGTATTCCAGCATTTAAGACTGTCCAACATTAACTATCTTGTTCATATGATGTACAAACCCGATTCCAAAAACGTTGGGACACTGTACAAATTGTGAGTAAAAAATAAAATAATTTACAAATCTCATAAACTTAAACTTTATTCACAGTAAAATATAGATAAGATATCAAATGTTGAAAGTGAGACTTTTTGAAATGTCATGCCAAATATTGGCTCATTTTGGATTTCATGAGAGCTACACATTCCAAAAAAGTTGGGACAGGTAGCAATAAGAGGCCGGAAAAGTTAAATGTACATATAAGGAACAGCTGGAGGACCAATATGCAACTTATTAGGTCATTTGGCAACATGATTGGGTATAAAAAGAGCCTCTCAGAGTGGCAGTGTCTCTCAGAAGTCAAGATGGGCAGAGGATCACCAATTCCCCCAATGCTGTGGTGAAAAATAGTGGAGCAATATCAGAAAGGAGTTTCTCAGAGAAAAATTACAAAGAGTTTGAAGTTATCATCATCTACAGTACATAATATCATCGAAAGATTTAGAGAATCTGGAACAGTCTCTGTGCGTAAGGGTCAAGGCCGGAAAACCAAACTGGATGCCCATGATCTTTGGGCCCTCAGACGGCACTGCATCACATACAGGAATGCTACTGCAATGGAAATCACAACATGGGCTCAGGAATACTTCCAGAAAAAGTTGTCGGTGAACACAATCCACCGTGCCATTTGCTATTGCCGGCTAAAACTCTATTGGTAAAAAAAGAAGCCATATCTAAACATGATCCAGAAGTGCAAGCGTTTTCTCTGGGCCAAGGCTCATTTAAAATGGACCGTGGCAAATTGGTATATGCCCTCGTCTGTGCCTCTATTGATGGATGCACCAATATTTTTTGTACATTCACATATTTCGAAAAAAGTGTGAACCGTTTTGAATTATTGTGTGTAAATGACGACCATCATGTTGCAGTTGTGCTTAACTTTTCTTTTATTGTGTTTAGGGTTTTGCATCACAAGTTTAATCGCAGTGCAAATTGTGTTTTAGTGAGTGAGAATGTGTTTAGAGTTTTGCAAAAAGTGCATTAGATCTGCAAACAGTGTCTAAACTGCCTGAACTTGTTTAAGGTTTTGCAGAAAGAGTGATTTATTGGACAAATTGGTTGAGGCTATTGAGAATTTGGTTCCAAGAATGGGGTTTAGTGTCTTAGCAAATGTGAAAAACTGTAAACATTAGAGATGACACTCACTGTTCCTGGTCGGGGATAGGGAAGTTTACCCTGGTAGGCAACCCACTGGTAGTTTGGCCCTTCCTTATGAGCGAAAGGACCATTGAAGACCATGCGGACATCAGCCATTGAATACACACATACTGCTGAACCTTTAAACACAGACCTAGAGATGCAGAAAGAGAAGAATTCATGCATTGAAGCAAAAAGAGAGGTGGTAGACACAGTATTAAAGCAAATCACTCAGGCCTTGTCACACAGATGTTGCAACATTGATGTACAAAGTAAAATATATCGATCTAATATATATATATATATATATATATATATATATATATATATATATATATATATATATATATACATATTATTATTATTCACAATTGTAAAATTCGCACAAAATCTCTCTTTATACACATTTCCTGAAATAAGATATGGTTGTCTTTATGTAAATCTGCTGACCACTATAACCATTTGGCTTAATTTCGTATGTGATATAATATGTAATATGTAAAAAAAATTCACGCAGAAACAAAGTGGGATCCAAATGTCAGAACACATTGAAAATATGCAACTCAAAATCTAATTTAAACTTGGAAATAAACAAGGTTTCTGAAATATTTAAAACAAAGAAAAGTTATGCCCTAAAATGACTAAGAATTACACAACATTCTGCACTATTACTAGGTCACTAATCAAATGAAGATGACAGATATAATATGATTAGAGAATGCAGTTTTACAAACAACATGAATACAAATACACAGAGAGAGAGAGAGGGAGAGAGAGAGAAGAGACAGAGGGACAGCTAGAGTTGTGAAATCACTTGCAGTTGATGGAGAGTTTTCACTATTATCACCAAGGATGGTGCTTTTGGGTTTAAAGAGCTCAGACAGAGCCCAAGGGCTTCACCGATTTTATCTGAAATCTACAGCGAGACTGTGAATTGCTCTAACACACTAACAGCCGTGTGTATTTACACTGGATGATTAGCATGTGAACCTGATCTAAAAAGTTGGCAGAGGCCAGTTGTGTAATATTTTAGCATGTACAAATACCCTCTCCTAACCGCATCTAATAGCTGTGGTATTATATAGGTAAGTCCTAAAGCGAATATCACATATCAGATTCACAGAAAGGCTCCTTCCTTTGTGCTGTTGGAGGACTTGTACTACTGTCTGTGAAGCCTGCCAAACACTTGTTATTCAGTATGTTAGAAACGGTCTTCAGCGGTGGAGAAATGGGGGTGTTGCCCTGTGGGCAACTGGAGTGTGAATATGAAAGCAAATATATTCAAGCTCCCTTGCCAATCTGATAAGTGGTTTGATTAGTAAGAGGCGTCGAGGAGAAGTGAGGACTGGATCTCTTACTAGGGGAGAGACCGTCATGAACTTACGCACCCAGACACTGAGAAGACGCCGTAGATGACGGGATTCTTGGTGTCTTGGGTTTTCTGGATGTACACGTCCCCTGAAAGGAAGATTAAATTACTTTAGTTCCTGGATTTGAAGATAAATGAACTAATTCACATACTTAAGTGTGTACATTGATGGTGAGAATAAAGCACATACGTCTAAGTAGTAAGACAATGAGTATGTAATGAGACATTATAACATTATATGATTGTGTCCTGATACCAAATAATTTAATATTTAATACTGTCAAGGCAGCTTTAGGTTTTGCATTTTGCTTACTACTTTTGCACTGAAAAAGTCAAAAAGAGAAGTCACAAACTCCTCCCTTGTTACACAAGGGGTTTTGGGAAACATTAGCACACTTTGAAATTTCACTGCAAATCGTATGCCATGCAGAAACCGTATTAAAAGCTCTAGCAACAATTGCAAACCTTCTTTGGTTAGATGCAATACTTTTGTGAGAGACTGCAAATGCAAACGAATGCAACATTTTTTAAGGAAACTCTTACTCTTGTGTGAGAGAATCCATACATTTTGAGAACAAGCACAAAAGCATTGGGATATACTTTTTCTTCCCACCTCCCATTTATCTATCACCAGAGGGGGTTCCATAGTTTTCGATGTACTATGGGACACAATAATTCCAATTCCAAAAGCTCTGTTTATTTAAGCAGCCTTGTATAGCAACAATGGCTAAACCGAAGTTTGGGAATGAATCTTTTTTTTTAAAGAATGGATGGCAGGTGGATTATTTGAGAAAACCTGTTTCGAAAACATTCACAATTTTTTCTCTATTTCAGCTCAGTTTAGCACCACTGGTGACACCAACATTTCAGCAGCTTCATATCAGCAAGGTACACAAAAAGCCAAAAGTCTGCGAGTCTATGTGGGAAATCAAATCTATCTCAGTTCAGGTACATCATACAAAACCCATCACATTGAGAGGACAATCTTTCTTTCTCACTATTCCTCTTTGTTTTTGTCTCAGCCTCCAAAATCCTCCAGTTTAACCACAAAGTACAAGTGATAGTCTGCTAGCTAAAATGAGAAAGATGAAAAAATATGATATAAAAGTATAAGGGGCAAAGCAGGACCGGTGTTTTTTTTTTTTTTTTTTTTGCAATTGTGTGTTGGGGGATGAGAGATAGAGGAACATAGAAGAAGGTTAAAAGATTGGCAGAAGGAAATGAAACCAAAAGGAGACCCAGATAGTTCAGGGAATAAGGAGGGCAAGTGGTAAAAGCATAGACAGATGTCCCATCAAAAACAGAAAACAGATGATCTCGGGCGGATAGTCACAACTAAACAGACTAAGTAATCACGTGCTGAGGGAAAATCCCACAGTGCAGCGAATGAATCTCACTCTTGCCAAGCCACAAAAAACAATCCATAAAACCTCACTGCCCACCTGAGTAAAAGGGAAAACATCTGGTCAAAAACTCCACTGACAAGTTCATTTCTCAAACACAGTGGCAGAGAGAGGGTGAATGGCCAACCAAGTGAGAAAGAGAGGGCAGAGATGAGAGAAAGGAGTCCTGAGGGTACCTTATGCGCTATGTTACAGGAGCTGTGAAATGAAGCAAACACAGAACGACCGCTTACTCAATTTATGCACATCGCAAAAGCAATAAAATTGCAGCATTCATGCGCTTGCGTTTATTTGCCTCTGAAGAGTGGCAGAGGCTGTTACAGCTGGTTTGTCAGCCAATCCTTTTCAGTCCTGTCAATCAAACTCTCCCACACCGGGAAAGAGTCCATTTTGTGTAAGCCTGTTAAGATGCAGCTTACATGCATGAGTTACCTCACACATGTACACCTAAATGCACAATCATGTGTGGAGCAAAATGTAAAACCACAAAAAGAGAGTTATTTTTATTTTCGGGCAGTTGTAGTACAACTTTTTAAAAGCCCAATTTGTCATTTTAGGCTCTACTGGAACTTCAATTTCATACTCAGAACTGCTTGCCTCTACACAGGGCCTTGTGGCACTTTACGCTTAAGCACAAATGCTACACACTGCACATACAGGAAAGAAAGGAAATTGCTTTTTCCAAGTTATACCCTCTGGAGAGACATATCCATTGAACCATCAAACATGAGCAGTTTCCACAAATGAGCTATATCAGAAGAGGCCTCTTATTTCAGCGAGTTTATTGTAAAAATTAACAGCAAATAAACCTAAAAATACACCTCACTGTATATATGGAGTCAATCAAATGGTAAAGCTGTTTTTGTCATGTTTTGTAATCTCCACAGAATCATAGAACATAAAATGCCCCCAAAATATCTGAATTAGATGGAAGTGACATTCCAATACCAAGATATATGCAAAGTACTATAGTAGTACCACCTGATCACTCATGGCAGCACCAACATACAGTACATTTTTATTTTAAAACTTACACTGACAAAAAAAGTATTGTGGTTTTACCACAGTATTTTGGACAAAAAGAATGTTAAATTATGGTACCATGGTATATTTTAAAGTACCATGCTTTTATCTGATGATGCTAACACTTTACCATGGTACTGCCACAGTAATAAGGGTAAGTGTCATGGTATTTACAGCTGAGGTAAAAGAGAGACTTACGGAGCTCATCGAAATGTGTCTCAATTCCATCAGAGCCAGTCACAGAGCAGATGAGCCGAGCCTTCAGGAAGGTACTCCACTTATTCACCAGACAGCAGTGTCCTCCGTCATCATTCTGTAGACGAAGTGAGGTCATGTTAGCCATGAAGATTCACTGTTAGACACCACACACATTCTAGCAGAAGTTTGATTTGATGGACTCTCTATATGTGAAATTAAGGCATTGCTTTACATCAGGATCTGTACTGCTCTCGGGCTATTTCTGTGGGTTTGCATTAACTGGCTGTGACTGGGTTGTAAACATTGGCTTTGAGCACTGCTCAGCCCCATCTGCTGTGGACAGCAGCCAGCTTCAATAATGAGACGCAGCGATGCCCAGTGACCAGCCGCCAGCAGCTACCCACACATTACAAACATGCTGCTTTTATTCACATTAGAACAGCAAAAAATAACCAAGAAACAAGCGGTTGTCATGTAGGAGGCATTGGACAATGATGGATCCCGATGCTCTGTCAATCAACAGTTCAGCCCTAAATGGACATAATTTATTTAGAATCAAGTTCAGCATAGGAACACCAAATATGTGCATATTCCATTATATATAATTTTGTATATAATGGAAAAAGAAAGTCATGTGGGCTTAAAACAACATGAAGTTGAATAAACGCACTATGGCTTTTAACATGTTTTACTGGAATACAAGACAAAGCTTAAGAAAATGTCTCACCAAACAAATCCTCCCAATCCTAGACTGAGCCATGGGAGTCTGACCCATCTCAGAGGCCTTCTCACGGAAGAAGAAATACAGCTTGTCGTCATTCTTTTCTGCACTATCAGGGATGAGCTGAGCGTGGACAAATGTTGGATCTAAAAGAAAAAGAAAAGAGAGAGGAAGGGAAACGACAAAAGAGATGAATTATAGTTAGAGCAGAAAGCAAAGAGATAATAAAAAGGAGAGCAAAGGGATAATATTAAATAACACTAGAAAGTGCAACTAATGCAAAGTGTCTGATGACCTCTCTCACGGTTAATATATCCTCTCATTCACTACACCGAACAGTCCACATGTAAGACATCTGTATGAAATTTCTGATGGTTATCACAGTGGAGACTCATGATTAAAACGGAAAAACTAAAGTAAAGAAGTCATGTCTAATACAAGGGAAACTCTGTCTATGAAATATGAGGTTAGTTTGCAGGAGGTAGGATGAAGGGTCAGTGTTAAAATTTCATATTTGGGACTTTCCCCAGTAAACAAAGAACTTTGTCTTGATGGTATGCCATGGTTCAAAAATTTTGTGCGTACCGTGGAGCCAGCGGGAGTTATACTGGTCAGTCCTCATGGCCGTGTGTTTTCCCAATGTGCGAAAGATGGCCGAGTCTGTTCCCATAAAATCGATGTAGACGCCGGCGTACAACTGGCCATCTGCCAAAAGAGAGCGAGCATAAAGGAGATAAAGAGAGATAGATAGATTAACTTGAGAAAAATGAGTATGAAACAAAAAAATTTGTTTATTTTCTAAAAGTATTGAAAAGTAGTATGATGGCAATGAGTGGTACGTACTTATCAAAGCTGAGACACTGTTTAGTTTGGGGTCAAAGGGGCATTTCCCCTTCCCAGAATCTACTTTACCAGGCTCCAGGCGGAAAATGTATTCCTGGAACAGGGAGAGCATGAAGGATTCATTAATGACAGTGCAACAGATCACATTAGATGAGCAGTATTGATTCTCAGCTTACTTGGACACTTTAAGTTTCCTGTGTTCAAGAGGTATAGCCACGAAGTGAAATGCACATAGGTTCACTGGGATAAATGGAAAAAAAAACTAGCTGAGGTTGTAATATAATTGAAATATCTTAAGGTAACCAATTGTTTGTGCTTTTTAAATGCTGGAGTCTAACATATTGTCTAATGCCAACACCAATATCTTGCCATTTGACAAAAGAGAGCTTGTGTAAAACTGCAGAGAAAAAAAAGAAATGAATGCCAAAATCCAAGGTTTCCAAGGTTCTTGGTAGCCAAAGAAAATTAACAGTTTCTCACAATCAACTTCTCAACATATGAATCTAAAATTGTCTATATGGTTTTGTTGGGTTAGTGACAACTATTGCATTCTGGTATTTAGAAAAACTAAATCTTTTTAAGCTAATAGTCCACTTCACTTCATGCAGTCTGCATTCCATCTACAGTCAAACAGACGCAAAACAGTATTAGTAAAAAGCTTGGTGACTGCTGGATTTGCACCAAATATACACAACAACATCTAACATGAATTAACATGTTAAGTAAAATCTAAGCAGAGATGTAGAAGGACATCTAAAGAGTCTACAATATGTTGCAAAGAATTTATCAGCAATTCAGCAAATTCATGTCTCAACAATGACTTGCTTTGGATAATATACAAAAAGTTTATGGAACATTTCTACTTTCTAAGCTTTACACGCACACCACAAATGTAATATAATCCACCGATTCTGCTGACTATCCACATTCAAAGATGATGGAGTGTGGGTGTGGGAGTAATTTTTGCACGTTCTGCTAGATTTCTGCGCCAAAGGCAAGCTCTGGACAAGTATAGGCAAACTAGAGAAATACAAGCTCTCAAGACAACAGTTCCTCTGCTGTTTCTCTCAAAGCCTTTAGTGGCTGAGGAAACCAGCGGTTGAAAATCCAGATACTGTGAATCCTTAAACTTCTAAGTAAAAAACATCTTGTAAGTGCATCTTAAGAAAAAAGAGGCCATAATTAAGTACAAAAAGGACCTCATCCCACTGAAGAGTTCATTTCCCACCTTGGGTTCTTGTGGTTCTGGTGAGGTACTAGGATCTGCGGCCCGACTGGTTCGGCCTCCCGCACGAGGCATCTGATCTTGGAGCATGCCCTATAAAACAAGGTGTGTGCCTCAATAAAGACCTATTTCTAGGACTCAAGACAACGTTCAAGTATGTGTCCAAACAAGATGTTGAAATGCTAAAAAGATGGCTGCAGTATGGTATATCCATAGTGGACAAAGAAGAGTTGATATTAAGTTGTCTAAAACATGCACATTATGAAAAGCCTTGTTAGGACATGAAATTCCCATTACATATGAAAAAAACAAAAAACAGACATGCATATTGCAGAACCCCACAAAAGAAAAAATGCAGTAGGATCCAAAAGCCTGAGACCAGTGGAAGTGTTCATTTTATAATAATAATTTAATACATTTTAGTTTATTATTTGCTAATTATTTAATCAATATGTGAGTGGGAAAAAATAGGTTCACATGATCAATGTAAAAAATTTGCTTATATTTGAAAATGTACCTAAAAATAGCTCAGAATTGTACATTTTTCATTCATCATTTTTTTTCTTTATTTCCAGTACAACTGGAAGTTTAAAAATAAAAAAAACTTTGGAGATTTCCAATGTGATCTCAGACTTTTTTGAATGATGTTCTTATGGACAGTGGTTAATGATGGGACATGGGGAAGAAGGTAGGTGAAATTAAGACTATGTTTAAATGCAATTACCCTGCTAAACACTAGGAAGAGTTTTTGAAGTAAAAGTCAAAAGACATGCAGGTGGTAAAGATTATCCTGTTTGTTCCAAAGTGGAGAAACATTCCTCTCTAATGACATAGTACCTTTTGACTACGGTAGCCAACCGTTTGAACCCTTGACCTGCAAATGGTAGCAGGTCACCAGCGAATGACAGTTTACCTGTGCCTTTTGACCTCTGTCCACATAGGTACAGATGGGGTTGTAAGCTCCCGTTCCACACACATACAGGTGAGTCCTGTTCCATGGCTCGATTAGACGGATGAAATTACCACACTCGCCCTGTTGACACAGAACAGAATGATATCAGCGATGTTTACATGGTGAAATTATACTTTCAGATGGATACTGACATGCTCACGTTAAAATAACTAGGATTAACAAAGATTTTGGTAATTAGTAGTGATCCACCGATATTAAAATTCTGAGAAAAAATGGCCCATATAAAAATATAAACAGAGAATATTACAAATAAATAATATAAATAATGACATACTACAATTCAAAATATTGGTGCTGGTAACTTTAAAAAAAATATATTTTTGAAAGAGTTCTCTTATTTTTTATTTAAAACATTAATATTGTATATTTAAATAAATATTTAAATATTATATAAAAAGTTATATTTAAAGTTAAATATTTGAATATATTTAAAAATGTGATGAATAGAAAGATCAAAAGAACAGCATTTGTTAAATAAACCTTTTTTATCTTTGTCACTTTGGATCGATTTAATGCATTCTTTGTGAATTCAAGTATTCGTTTCCTTTAAAAAAATCTTACTGACGCCAAACTCTGATAAATAAATAAATAAGTACAGCAGAAAAGAATATCCACATTTTGTCTCGGCAGATTCTTACATTGATGTCTTTTCCCGAGAGAACACACTCAGTCCTCCTCTGAGGAGCCACAGGCCAGTGAATCTGAGGAAAAAGACAGTGATAAAACAAATGTCAGTCCTCCTTTATCTACTGACCAGATTCAAGCTTACCATTGCCAAGCCTTGCTTGTAGTTTGGTTTGTTGCAATCTGTATTGTGTAACTGAGAAATCTTACTATGAGGGGGTCTTTGTTGATATCGTTCAGGTCTAGTGACAGGATGTAGTCCTTGCTGCCCACGTACATGCGATCATGGTCCTCATCCATACGTAGGATTCTGTAGTCTGTCGAGTTGAGCAGAAAAGCGAAGTGATGGGCAGTTTCAGTAGACTTCAGCTCTAAAAAAAGGACAGGGTGAAAGAGACCATTTAATTATTTAGCAGATGCTTCTTTTTAAAGCAACACACAAACAAGGTAAAAAATATGGTTATGGAAAAGCTGAAGTCAGCATCAGTTCAGACTTAAACCCACAGTGCTCAGCTTAGGAGGCCAGAGCTTCTCTGGACTGTTGGTCACATTGTTTTATTGACCATTTGTTTTATTCACAGTAGTTTCTGAAATTCATACGGACACAAGGATTTTGTCAGTGCAATTAGGATTATGAACATTAAAGATAATGAAAACAAAATAACAGAAGCAACTTGAACCTCTCAAAAGATTTATTAAATATAATAGGCTTTCCATTGGATGCATAACCATTCTCCAAATCTGCTTAAGTCCTCTACAAGGACTCACATACAACTAATCCAAACAACACAAGTGTTGCCAAGTCACAGTAGTTCTTCAATAAAACGGCATCTGTACTGCTGCATGAATATGACCAGTCTGGAGTTCTTCCCTGATGTTTAATGTCCTGGCTACATTCCTACTGTACGTTACGTTTTTACATTATAGGATATGGTTCATGAAGTTCACAGCACAGTCCCTTTGGATGACCACAGAGGACTGTGTCAGATGTTGAAGGAAACCTCTGAAGAATGTAATGACACAATGTTACTGTAACACAACATATTTGCTTCCATCTCTGATAAGGTCTACTTGAGAATCAACTGCAGGATAGCAGATGTATGAGAAAGAAATAATTCACTGCAGGTAGTTGGCAAAGCATATACAACAAAGATCGGCCAAGCAAAACTGCAATTCCAAATCTACTGTAACAATTCCCCATTCTATTGTGAAACAGATCTATGCTAAAAGTCTGAAGCACATGCTTGCACTTAGCAGCCCAGGGTCAAATTTGCAACTTCATAATGAAAAGAGACACCAGACCACGTAACCACATTTTAGAAAGACATAATTTCTGATTGCTCAAGGCCCAATGGATGGAAAAAAGTGCCATCAAAGTCTTTTAAAAGAATTAACGAAATAGTTTGTAATACAACCACAAGAACATGATGTCTACATAGATGTAACAAAAAACTTTTAAAATAGGATAAATGCAGCCTCTGCTTTTTTGACTCGGATATCGTTTGTGGTTTGTATAGCAATAATGATAATTTGTGAAAATTTGCTTTGGAAAGAATCACAAAGTTGAACAATTTATATATATATACACATTAAACATTTTACTTTCCTTAAAACATATTATGTTGTAATAAATAAATTATTCATGATATTATAAATTTTAAAGACTTATTCATGACAAGAAAGGCTTTTTTAAGCATGTAAAAAAAAAACACATTTTATAACAAGATCCAACAGTCAAGCTCGGCAGAATGTTTCACGAAGTTTAGTAATCTAATGGAATGTGCAAGCCATATAGAAGCAACCGTCTCTGCAAAGTAACAGTATATGAACATTCTATCAGAAGACACAATCTACACCACTCTCACACAAAGAGACTTAGCATGGGGCCGCAGACAACATAAAATATCATTTACCTGTGTGGGCATTCCTGGCACATAGCTAGAATTCCTCATCTCTATCATTTCAGGTTTCTAATTAAGCACAAGTGCAGGTCCACCATGTTCCAACAAGTTGTCAACCATGTCTAGCGTGTCTTTGCAAGCACTAATAATGCACTCAAGTAACAATCTCTATAAAGAAAATAGCAGGATTTTTATATCAAGTTCTGTACTGTCACAATATAACACCTTGTCTTTAACATTTTAGATCTGAAAGGGGGCTATGTGATCACATTGTTTTGCAAACCAAATTTGAACTGGCTTGTGACTGGCAAAGACACTTGAAGGACATCTGCAGCAACTAGTTTTGAGTACTACTTTAGTATCTACTGTCTGCAGTGACAACCTAATTTCATCTTGCACAAAAATACAAACATTTCATTTTATCTTTGGAGATTGAACTTTATCTTCAGCTGTGCAGCCTAAAGGATCACTTAAAGATTAGGTCTTATCTCATAGCTTTAAAGGGATGTCACTTGACAGATCGCATGGATTAGAGTGACCAGTTGATGGATGGTGGACCAAATATGATGGAGGGAGAGACCTTACCTGTGTGTGACTTTAACTGAATGAAAACTTTTCTCTCACATTGAGCATGTGAGGCATTGACTTTAACAGCCCTCATCCCTGACAGAGGATTATTCCATCATCCTTATCTTCTGGGAAGACAGGATGGGGTAATTAAAGCAAAGGATTTAATCAAATCACACAGATAAAATGTCTTTTTTTCTCTCTCATCTGTCCTTCAAAGTCTTATGATAAATAAGGGCAAACGTACAACCTGCCGAGTGTGTGGTACATCAAAAACCATGAGGGACACATTTAATCTGCAACACTATATGTACATATACTTGGCCCCAAGTAGTATTTGAACAGTTAAGCCACACTTTAAATACTGTACATGTACTGTATTTCATATGGCATATGTATATGGCAAGTAACTTCATTTTTTTTACATGTATTTAATATGGCATATTTATATTTATTTAAGTGGGCCTGTAAATAAATATAAAGGTTTAGAAAAGTGTCTTTCAAAGCATTTAAAGAGCTTTGAACTATATGTGAGGAATCCACACAAGCACATCTGACCTCCAAGTTCATCAAGTACCATTGATTAAAAAATAAAAGTATCATACTACTTTTACAATAAGCTCTTAATGTAAATCATTTCACTATGTTTAAACTTTCACAGTTGGAATGACTTTGCACACGAAAGTAAAAATGCACTGCCTGATTTTTATAAGAAAATATGTACTTTGGACATTTAAGTCACATATCAAACCAATAATCCAGTTTCCCTTAAGTTAATAATACAGGTGTCCCAGCAGAATAACCACTGATGTTCATTGTATTAATGTTCCACAAAATATGACAAATACTGTTGAGTATCAAAGGACTTTTTTGTTTGTATTCATTTTGAACATTACATTTATTGTTTCATATTTTGAACAGTCATATTTTTTATTGAATAGTGTTTATTGAATGAAATAAAAAATACAATTATATAAATATTTATATTTACTGCAAAGTGATAAAAATGTTTGAGGCTTCAGTAACCAAATTCTGTTTGGGGCCACTGTATATTCAGAACCAGGCCTGTCACTGGCAGGCTGTTTAGTATCATGGACCTACAGGGAAATGCTCCTCATGTGAGGAGAACCTATAAAGCAAATGAGAAATAAGTCAAAGAAAGAGTGAATTGTGGAGAACAGTGATGAACATAGGAGGAAAAAGAGAAACAAAATAGCACAGATGAAGCAAGAGAGGAGGAGATGGGAGTGTGTAATCTCCACGGTTGGGAGTCTCCCCTCAGGGATCGGCGGGTGCCACTGTTTGCTGTGGGCCACAATTTCAGTGAGAGTGAGGGTCGTAGATCACGCTCACAGACACAGGCACAAACTAAACGAAAAAAAAAAAAATTCGAGCACCACGTGTTACCCTGACCCATGTGATCCTACAGTGAATCCTACAGCAGCCCAACAGCAGAAACATGGTAATAATTAACAGGCCACGACTTCATTTAATGTGCTTGAAGAATCAGGCTTAGCCTTGGCGAACAATTAAACAAACTGTAGTACTCCTTTTTAGGTGTTAAACATTAAGTGTGGGAAACAATGTGTGAAAACTATATGTTAGATTTTCAGCTACCCTGGTAATTTAGCTAAATTTGTTGTAAGTTCGTTAGCAGCTAAGCTGTTTTCATAATAGTGTAGCTTTTAGTAACTTTCACAGTAATTCCAATTTGCTCAAGCAGCAATAAAGCACAGAAAAAATGTTACAATGCTGATATTTTTTTAGTCTTGCTATTAAGTAGCATAAATTAAATTTATTTGTATTTTATTTTATTTCCCTGTTATCTCAATTTCTAAAAACACATTTTAATAGCTTTGTTTAACAATAGCACCGGTTTAAGTTATGAGTAGCTTGGCAATACATTAGCTTCCACAACACTGTTTCTATTGTTTGCGATAAACTTGGCATGCTATGAAATTAAGTCTATTCATGACAAACTTTTCTGAGTTTTCGTGACCAAAAAAACTTTTCACCAAATATGCATCCAACATAGCCTTGTCTGATAACCCTGATTTGCTTCCACTCTACACTCAAACATGCAAACGTGTTAGAAAGGTGTTTATCTCACTTTCTTCCGATATCACTGGGATGGTTCTTCTTAAATGAGGTTGTCAACAAACAGTCCGAGATAAGTGCAGCCCCACTTCCTGTTCCATGTTATCATATTGGTATAACTGATGGTTGCAGCAGATCTTTCAATAAGCATTCCAATGAGGAACGCAATCAGAGATCTGCTTGTTTCCTTTCCTCCTTTAATCTTTTCCCTTTTAAAGGCGTTTCAACACTAGATCGGTCCTGCCTCCTGTGTTTCACACCATCATAGTGACACTTCAAAAAATAACAAAAACATCAAAGCAGTTAAAAGAACAAATCTTGATTTTGAAGTTAGCAAATTGTTTTCTACTTGTTTTAAGCATAAATCAAAACAATTGTGAGGTTTGTGCTTAAAGCAAGAAAAAAAATCTTAGAACAAAAATTGAATTCAAGATCATATCTCTGAGTCAAGATATATTGTCTTGCATAATATTGCATTTTATTTCATTTTAAAGATGGATTTTGCTGGGGAGAAAAACTGATTAAGAAAATTATTTTTGCAGGGCATTAAACATTTCATCAGCCTGTTCTTTCATTTTGCCTCTAGCTTTCCTCTCTCTGATTCTTTTTTCAGTGAGTCTATTTCTACATACCAGGAAAAAATGACAGATAATTCTGATCCTTCCCACTCAATCTCTCTCACTTTGACATGCTTATCTCTACATCGTAACATCTTCTGCTACTGTTTCTGGGTCAGGTGAGAGTGTTAAATAAAGAAGAACATAAATGCAGGTGGAGAAGATAATTCTTCTTCACTTATTTGTGTATTTTTCTTTTATAGTATTTAGCTTAAGGACGCTAAAAGCCTTTTATTCACTATGCATTATACAGCACATACTGCTCCAACAGAGCTATTCATACAGGGATTGCAAATTTGCTATTGTTATGAATAGGTCTTATAAGAATTTTTTTGTAGAAAGCATGATACATTTTATTTATTAAAAAAAAAAGTATATGCACACATTATTTCTATATACAGAAATATTTTGCATGGACAATTTTAAATCTGTCTATTGTTACAACATCGCTCTCTGAAGTGAATGACCAATTCAGAAAACATTATTTTTCACACAGCTGTATACAAGGACCTTACTTTTTTCTCCTGACCTGTTTTCGAATTAGCAACACTTGAGTTGAATTAACATGTAAAAGACTGTGACATTAAATCTTGAATCCTTATTTCAACGCTCTCATTTGTGTATGTCTTTTACAAGAGATGCATGAGACCCAAAGAAAGGCGATTCTGATCTGGACAAGTAAAACACTATTTAACGAATCAAAAATTCATAGAGGCTTTGTTGATTATACCAGGGTGTATCTCAGGAATCTTGAGAAGCATTTTCAATAAAACGAAGTAAGAAAGAAAACACTTTTTGTTTGTTCAGTATCCTTTCATTTTAAATTAACCTTCTGGAGTATTTTCACAACTTTATTGAGCTCTAGTTTCATGTCAGTCTCTCTGACACCACAAAACCACTCAACACACAGTGGCTATGCTGGTTAGCTTGATCAGGGTCAAGTGGTCACAAAGGTTATCATACACACTAGCTCTAACTAAAACTCCAGCCGAGGTCATTAAAAGGGTCAGTGGGTTGCCTACTGGATACTCAGCACACATCCACTTGACCTCTGTTGCTTGGAAACAAGAGAGAGGTCATACCGGTATGAATAGTCATAGTGACCCGTAACCAAGCGAAAGACCTTAATGGCATGTGACAGGCGAGAAACAAGCATCTGAAAGCGGCAGCCGCTGCTCGTCTGCTGGTTAGGAGTGTGTGAGAGAGCCTGTAAGCTTTGATTTGGCTGTTGTGTTCCACTCATTCATTGAGTGCCTTTCACCTCTGTCTTTGGCTTGATTGTGAATACTATAAAAGCATGGTTTTAAATGGACAGTTCATGCACAAATGAAAAAGTCTTGGTCTGTATACCTTAATGTCACTGTAAACTCTTTTACCCTTTCGCTCTTTCAATCAAACCAGCAATGTGTTCATGAGAAGTTGAGTGTTGTATCTTCTCCTCCTGATATTTTGTCAAGTGCATTGTGCTACACCTGTTTCTATATTTATCATTATTTATTCCCTTCTTAATTATGATATAAACTATCACTTTCATTCTACTATATTGTAAAAGAAGACTTCACATTCTACCAAATATGTCCTTTTGCGTTTCATTTTTGTGTAAACTATGCTTTTAAAAAACTTTCCATTATTCCCTCAGTGTAATAAATAAATAAATAAAAATCTTTATAAGAAAAGCTTTTATAAAGTGTTAAGGGTAATGCCAAGAGACAAGTTGTTTTACCCCTAAAAGTACAAATTTTACAGTGTAATGTCATGTAATATCATTAACTTTCATCTTCAATATTAATCATTAACTTTCAAAATATGCATTAAGATCTATCTGCACTCCCTGCTCAAAAGTTTGGGTGTGGTAAGATTTTCATTGCTTTTTATAAAAGTCTCATCAAGCCTGCATTTAATGATCAAAAACACAGTAAAAACTATAATACTTTGAAATATTACTATAATTTAAAAAAGGTATTAGATTTCAATATATTAAAAATTTGGTGCTCAAAAATCATTAGTTATTATTATCAATGCTTGAAAACAGATGCGTTGCCTGATATTTTTGTTAACTACATACTTTTTTAAAGAATCTTTAATGAATTGAAAGATCAGCATTTATTTGAAACTGAAACATTTTGTAAAATTATAAATGCCTTTTTTTTATCAATTTAATGCACCCTTTCTGAATAGAAGTATTAATTTCTTTCAAGAAAAAAAATCTTCCTTACCCCAAACTTTGAACGGTTGTGTAGGTTTGTGTTAATGGGGTGGGATTTGTATAATTACACCCTCAATAATTGTCTATGCAGTCCAGCATAACGTTAGTTCTCAAAACTAATTTCTAATATAATGTCACTGATGCTCCGGTGCAGGCTCCCATGCTTTATTCAAAAGCAGAGTTTCTCAAAGACACAACATGATATGCATCAAAATGTCACCATACAGTGCCAAAACAACCAAGCTGCATCAGTGTCTCTCATCTTCTCACTGTTTCTCAAACTCTTGCATGCACAAACACAAACACAAACACGTGTGCAAACTGAAACACATCAACATATGTAGCTCTGTCTCATGGGAGAGAGACCAGAAGAATTTGAATGTGTTTCCCCACCCCCATAGGAGGTGTCAATCAAAATGCATATTAACCACTTAAGAGAAAAAGCCTGCATGAATTGACTCTATTTGATAAGGAGTGATGCCAGCAGCAAGCTATCTTAAAGATAATAAATTAGATGTTATGGCAGAAATATTCAAATTTGCATGTGGAAAGGAAGAAAATATAAAGGTTTACACACAGAAAAATGTTATTGTGTTTCTGTATTTTCTAGACGTACATGTTTGTATGACTCTAAAATTGAACTGCATCTAAACATTCCATTTTTTTTCTATTTCCTTGAGTTAATAAAGACCACACATTGATTAAACATGTTGATGCCAACTTCATAGAAATAGTTCCTAAAATGAACTGCATTGCATTTAGATTCAAACATGTAAGCATCATTTTTTTAACTTATTTATATAAAAACAGATGTGTTATTGCAGAACTCTTAAATTGTTTGTGTGACAGTGCTTATATTGCTTTTTCCTCATTTGTAAGTCATGTTGGTTAAAAGCTAAAATAAAAATGTAAAGTCAAAGTTGTTTACATTTAAAGCACTACATAAATGCATTTAAAATACTATATACTACATTTAAACTGTGGTTAAAATCCCATTTGTTCACATACAGTATGTCCTAGGGAAGCTATATTTTAAAATGAAAATAGTAGGGTTAGAGCCCAGAGAATACCTCATATTTGTGATGGGCAAAGTGGCCTTTGGAAGAGTGAGCATTTAAAACTTAATAACAATTCAAATGGCCATCCCCTCTAGACACTGTCATGAGCATATGGAGAAAAACAAACTCACAACAGCTCAATCTCAATTAAAAAAAAAAAAAATGAATTGCAGAGTCACTGAAAACCATTCTGATTAAAAGAGCAGTCTCTAGCTTTTATCTTCTGCATAAATACATAATACCCCATGCTATGATAAGCTGATTGATAGCTTGACAAGCCAATTACTGCCCCTTTGCGGTTCCTGGTGACAGACAAGATAACCCCGTCCACTAAAGGCAACCATGAGTTTTAGAGCTAAAGCCCCCTTTCTCATTTGACAGACAAGTGGGCAGTCCTTTCAAGCGCCCCATGACTTCTGAGCCCTGACAACAAAGATCATGTGATTTTTACAGAGAGATGGCATTGAACTTCTCATTAGTTCTGCTCTTCCTTTGTTACATTAAGCTCACTGTGTCCAACACCAGCTCTTCTAGAGGCACTTCAGCTGACAATATCCAGCAGAAACAGAAGGAGCAGATAAAAGAAACAGAGCAGTGAGTGTCTCAAAATGGCAAAATTCCTATTATTAGCATGATGGAGATTAACATGAAAAGAGTGCAAAATCCCAGCCAGTGAATAGAAAAAGTTAACAAGCTTCAACGAGAAAAAAAAAAACATTTTACTTTTCTCTTTCATTTGCTGGTTTGACATCAGCAATAGATAGTCCCTGGGGTTAGATGTGCCCCCATAAAAATGGATCACCTTACATGTTTTAATAAGACCAATTATTTAAATCCATGTTACAGGCAATTAAATCCAAACCAGCCATGAAATGATCTAATTGGATTGTCTCTTGTTCGGTTAACTAATTGAATTCACGAGCCAAATGAAACAAGCTAGTGATAAATGGCCTGTGAAGGAAAACAAGAAAAAAAAAATGATAAGGATTAATAAGGTATGCTTTCATTGGCAAAGTCAACATGATCAGTCTTCAGGAGTTATGATGTGGGAAATTGCAGAGCAGAGTCTCAACATGAGGCCTTAATTGGGACATTTTGATAAGGAAGTTCAAATACACCGTTTCCTTTTTCCTGTGTTTAAACTGTTGATTTCTGGTTTAATCAATTGTTTGAACGTAAAAATGCCAAATATCATTCCTAGCACTTGAAATGCAGGTTAGTCCATATCTTGTCCAGCGCACACATTTTCTGGGTTATTTTGGAGGGGGAAATCTGTAGAAATGTGTTTAAATGTGGTCAAATGTGTTAATACTACAACAATACACAACAAATGTATCTAATATCTTTAATAAACAAACATGCTAGGAGTAGGGAATTTGTATAACTAATGGATGTTCCAAATCTGAAGAAATCTACAGTTTCCAAGTCTGTGCAGATTCTGTGTTGCCTTAAACAATGTGCCGACTAAATAGTAACAAACAAACAAAAGTAAATATACAGGTGCATCTCAATAAATTAGAATGTGGTGGAGAAGTTTATTTATTTCAGTAATTCAACTCAAATTTCGAAACTTGTGTATTAAATAAATTCAATGCACACAGACTGAAGTAGTTTAAGGGCCCTGTCATACACGGCGAGGCAAGGTGCAGCGCAAGTGTGTTTGCTAGTTTCAGTCCAGCGCCGTTCGCATTTTCCTGTCCAGTACCACGTCGTTTAATTAACAAATGCATTTGCGCCCATTCCTGCTTGTCCCGTAGATGATCTGCTCGTGCGAGCAGATCGGTTTCTTCGCTTGAGAAGCATTTAGCTTTTCCGCCAACAAATTCTGCCATGTAAATAGTGATCCGCCATGACGCGAGCGCATCTCGCTATTAAAGGGAATGGGAGATGACTCTCTGATTGGTTTATTGAACGTTACGCCCATTACTTATTAAGAGAATATGGACAACCCATTCCAAAAATGCACCCCAGCGCACGGACCGTTTTTCCGTCGTTAAAATAGCAAAAGTGGATTTGAACAGATCCTGAGTGCACCTGCGCCATGTGCTTTACACTTTGCATTTAGATCGTTAAAATAGGGCCCTAAGTGTTTGTTGGCTCACATTTAACAAAAACCTAACAAAAAAGTCTCTCAACAAATTAGAATACTTCATAAGACCAATAAAAAAAAAATTGTGAATTGTTGGCCTTCTGGAAAGTATGTTAATTTACTGTACATGTACTCAATACTTTGTAGGGGCTCCTTTTGCTTTAATTACTGCCTACATTTTTTTTTTATTTTGATTGCTTCCACTGTCCTCATTTGTAAGTTGCTTTGGATAAAAGCGTCTGCTAGATGAATAAATGTATAATGTAAATGTAATTCGGCGTGGCATGGAGGTGATCAGTTTGTGGCACTGCTGAGGTGGTATGGTAGCCCAGGTTTCTTTGACAGTGGCCTTCAGCTCATCTGAATTTTTTGGTCTCTTGTTTCTCATTTTACTCTTGAAAATATTCACAGTTATATCCTCACCTACAGTTCAGGTCTGGTGAGTTTGCTGGCCAGTCAAGCACCCCAACACCACGGTCATTTTGCCAACTTCTGGTGCTTTTGGCAGTGTGGGCAGGTGCCAAATCCTGCTGGAAAATGAAATCAGCATCTTCAAAAAGCTGGTCAGCAGAAGGAAGCATGAAGCGCTCCAAAATGTCTTGATGAACGGTTGTAGTGACTTTGGTTTTCAAAAAACACAATGGACCAACACCAGCAGATGACATTGCACACCAAATCATCACAGACTGTAGAAACTCAACACTGGACTTCAAGCAACTTGGGCTATGAGCTTCTCCACCCTTCCTCCAGACTCTAGGACCTTGGTTTCCAAATGAAATACAAAACTTGCTCTAATCTGAAAAGAGGACTTTGGACCACTGGTCAACAGTCCAGTTCTTCTCCTTAGCCCAGGTAAGACGCCTCTGACTTTGTCTGTGGTTCAGCAAATTCATTGACACATCTGTGTGTGGTGGCTCTTGATGCCTTGACCACAGCCTCAGTCCATTCCACTAAACTTTCTGTTAACATGCTTGGATACAGCACTCTGTGAACAGCCAGCTTCTTTGGCAATTAATGTTTGTAGCTTACCCTCCCCTTGTGAAGGGTGTTAATGATTGTCTTCTGGACAACTGTCAGATCAGCAGTTTTCCCCATGATTGTGTAGTGTAGCCTAGTGAACCAAACTGAGAGACCATTTTGAAGGCTCAGGAAACCTTTGCAGATGTTTTGAGCTGACTGGCATGTCACCATATTCTAATTTGATGAGATTGGTGGGTTTTAGTTAAATGTGAGCCAAAATCATCACAATTAAAAGAACCAAAGACTTAAACTACTTCGGTCTGTGTGCAATGAATTTATTTAATACAGAAGTTTCACAATTTGAGTTGAATTACTGAAATAAATGAACTTTTCCATGACATTCTAATTTATTGAGATTCACCTGTATTGAATGCATGTGTGCAATATATGAAAACTATTATTATTTAATCATCCTCTTGTCATTCTAAACTTGTATGACTTTATTCTGTATAACACAAAATAAATTGAATTTGAAGTTACTCTACAATTATTAAAAAAAGATTGTTATATATATAGTATGAATATGGATAGTATGAATGCAATTCAGACATACAACATCTGCCATGTTGTTACTACTACATGACCTACCAGTGTCAGTTGAGTTGCTGCACTGCCATTCACAATTCCTTTCCCAAGCCCTCATGGGATAGTAAAGTGTTCATTGAATGCACACTTCAGAATCTGGGTGGAAGTAATACGTCATCCAGGTATTTTTCGCCTACTGCTTTTCAAATACTATGAATTCAGACCTACTACACTTTATACTGTATAATAAACACTGGCATACTGTATACCAGTGCTTCCAAAACCTGTCCTGGAGAATCCCCTGCCCTGAACATTTTGTATGTCTCCCTAATCAGACACACCCAATTTAGTTCTTGCAGTTTCTACTAATGAGCTGATTAGTGGAATCAAGTGTGTTAGATAAGGGAGACATACAAAAAGTTCACGTTTGGGAAGCACTGCTGTATACTATATAGTATGGAAGTACTCGATTTCGGATGCAGCGTTCATTTATGGGTGAACTACCCCATTAAAGCACAACCTGCATTTCCTGGCATTTGTTGTTAATTGTTTTCAGAATCAATTTTATTAAATACAGTGGATGGTGCAGCCCTAGGTTTCACTTTTTCATAAAGTTTGTACTCATAATAATCAGTATAGATCATTGGTTGCTTGATAATTGAGAGAAACAGCTTCAGTGATTATATATTTCATGCACACAGATTGTATTACCAGAAACATTTAAGTTACAATTTTATACATTTTATACACTCTTGGGTAGCCACCCAACACACACACACAAACACACACACTTATGTCAAAGAAGCAGCTTAGAAAGCAGTAAATATCTTCTCATATGATTCTCTCTGTTACAAAATCAATAGGCAGTACAGACATCACGTTTAAAAATTGCAGAAACAGATGTTAGCTGACTCTAAACAGACACCTAACACATTCTTCCTCGCATCTCTCCAGCATGTACTTCTACTATCAGATTACGTTCTTTTTCCCAATACATCTTATCTACATTTCCGTCTTGTTATTGAATCAATGTGTTCTCTGCTTACGGGAGACTCACAAATAGACTATGATTTGTGGGACATTTAACGTTGGGCCATATGCACAGAATCTTTCTCACTGTCCTATTTCACATCTGTTTGTGTCTCTTTTCCAGCAAAAGGTATAGTTTAGCATATCTATTTTGCCTCCTATGGGACCATTTTGACAGACTTGTGACTCAAGCTTTAAATCTCAACTGTAAAAAAAAAATAAAAAAATTCATCTGGTCCCTGTGCTATTTTTCGAACTGTCGAGGGATGATAATACTAAATCTTGTGGTTTTAACCTATATGTGTCTGATTTTTAACTTTTAACCTATATGTGAGTGATGATTTTGACTTTATAGCTTTACCGTTTCTATAACGCGGGGCTCTAAAAGTCTTCAGAGGTAAAAATATTATCCAATATCCTGTCCCAAGTACTGAACTGAATCAGACCGCAATTAATGAAAACTCTTTTCAGGCTCCATTCCAAAGCAGTCGCTACTTCTTCTGGCAGATATATTTGACATGCTTCTCAAAATTATGTACTTTCATCTTCTCTCTAACATTTAAGTGGTGATGTTAAACTAATCCAATAAGATTTTTTTTTAAATCAGGGGTCTCAAACTAAATGAGTCAGGTTTGTACAGTATGACCCCTTTAGTATTAATAGTTTATCATTAAAAACAGCCTGCAAATCAATTATCAGTGTCTGCGTTGACGTTTAATGTTATTTTAGAGTTTTCTTAAAAGATTGTTAAACAGTAGCATGATGTATATATTTTTTCCATATACATAAATGTACTTATTCATCAAGTTGTGCATTGTACTGTATATCTGCAAAATAACTGTATTTAGATTGAATAATTGTAAAACAATTTTATTTGCTGCTGGCCCTTGAGTTTTTAAAATTAGTTTTTTAAAATAGTTAATTGACAAGGATCAGAATAGAATTATTTGGCTGTTCAGTGTTCACTCTTTGTGTTGTTTTAAACTCTAATATCTCCTTATCAGTCTATTATTCTCTTCTGTTTTAAAAAAAAAATAAAAATGAACCCACTTGAATTTATATACAAATGTGATAAAGGCCTAAGTCTTGGATTGAAAGAGAGTCTGTAGTAGTCCCATCTTATGTAAGAAGCAGAGGGACCATCTTTTTTCATTAAAAGTGAATTTCCTAAGTAATTGTAGCCAGCCATATTTCACAGCAATATCAGCATGTCAGTCAAAGTTTCATCTGGATTTTTTTGTAAGCGTACACCTGTGTGTGGACAGAAACTGACCTCATTCCAAGACCTCACTGGTGATTGATTGGTGAGGTTTGTGTAAAGTTCAAAGCGACACAAATTGTGGGGGAAAATATAATTATATGAAATCATGAACATTTTAATTGGGTCATGATAGCATTTTGTACAAAAAGGTACTGTGGTTGCAGTGCTGCATGATAATGCTTAAATGGTTAATCACATAAATTATTTTGATAAAAAAAAAAAAAAAAAAAAAAAAGAAAGAAAGAAAGACAGCAAGAAAGAAAATGGCCAGATTGGGAAGCTTAAGTAAACCACTGAACATAAATTGTATTAAAGTGCTCCTATTGTGCCATTTTAAGGTTCCTAATATTGTATTGAGAATCTCCTACAATAGGTTTACAATACTATAGGTTTACATGCATGCAAGGTCTTTTGTAAGTGAATAGAAAACAAATGTACTTTCACAGCATAGGACACAGCATCTTCTCGACATGAATAAGCTACAGTATTTGAGGGTGGGTAAAATTGTTCGTGGCCAGGCAGCCAATAGTGTTGTCACGGTATCGATACCAGTTAAAATCCGCAGTTCTCGGTACAAATTTCGGTACCAAAGCAATACGCAAAAATATATTCGAAATGGCATAATAGGGGAACTTTAATAGGAAAGCTCTGATTAGAGGGTTTAAACTCCTGACATCTGGCAACCACAATCATGAATTCTTGAGGAAGCTTGTAACCAATGCACGGGATAATGGCAAATTAAAATAAAACATTATGCAGGATAAATAACCAGTGGATAAATATTGCAGATGATTATACTTAATAAATCAAGAGAAGCAGAAATCAAGATCACAATTAAAATACAATTTATCATACTGCCCTATGTGGTGGTATCATTTTCATTTATATGGTATCTCACAGAATGCAGTACTGAAATAAACTATCAAATTTAGTTAGAAAAACTAATGTGATACCAGAAATAATGTGCTGTTGAAAACAATTCTATTTATAGAGGGTTAATAGAAAAAAACTAAATGCATTATACATATTTAATATGATTTATATTTTTATTAAAACACACTTTTATTTATAAAGTTACATAAATATATAATATGTAAAAAAGCCGAAAAACGTGGTCTTCAAGTAATTATCAATAAGTGAAAACTGCTTCAGATTTTTATATTTAAGGAAACACCCAGGAATAAAATAAAAGGGGAAACAAAAATCGTTTGTTTTGTAAGGCAAATACTAAGAGAGATATAGGAGTCATAAAAATAGGAATGAGACAGCAGGGGACAAGAAGAATAGAAGAGACACAGAAAGACAGACAGAAACAGCGGCCAAGTCTACAAGAACCCGTGCAGCCTTAGGGGTGTCTACATTCACAGCCCTTTACTTCGAAGTACAAAAATAGAGACATGTCTGAGGGGGAACGGAAAACGGCATCATCTCACTGACCTCCTGAACAAACTTTGCCTTTAATGAGCATGAGATCACTTCATCACACTACAACATGAGCAGACAGCTCGCTGCCACCACAGACAACAACAACGATTCCAGTCTCATCCCAGACACTCACAAACATGTACACAATCTACACACTATGTAAAAGTCACTTGAGACTCCAGCTCAGAACCACAAGCCCATCTTTCCCACTTGTTAACTCTCCAGCCCACATGCACCATTCCTCGGAAATGATGAGGAACATCTGGAGGAACAACTTACCTGAGAGATGCACAGACACACACTGACGCATACTCTCACTGAATTAAGAGAGAGAGAGAGATTCCTTGATGAAAAGAAACTTAAGAAGAAACAGCATTTATTTGCAAAATTTATTAATTTTGCATTCATTTTGTAACATTATAAATGACTTTACTGTCAGTTTTAATCAATTTAATGCACTCTTACTGAAAAGTACTGATTTCCTTTAATATTTTTGCAATCTTACCTCAAACATTTTAATTGTAGTACATCACAGTTTCCACAAAAACATCACTGAAAATAATAAGAAATTTTCCATGTAATATTTCAAAGTGTTTGTTTTACTGTTTTTTTTTTTTTTTCAAATAAATGGAACCTTGCTAAGCATTAGAAACTTATTTCAAAACAGTTAAAAAAAACTTATTAAACTATCCATCTATATAAACTGAAGTTCATCAATATATTATTTATCAATTTATTTCTATTTTAAGTATAATCAAATGCTGTACATTTTTGTTGTCTCATTTTCTTTTCTGTCCTTCTCTGTCATCTAACATGATGGACAAATTCCAGCCAGTCAATGATGGACACATTTTTTCATTTTACCACCCAATAATCCATGTTGTGAATTCAAATTCTGTTCTCTCTATCCAGTGGCGTCCCTGCGCTCTGATTGGCTAGCTTCCCTTCTGTTTCCTCTGTCATGATGCTTTGGTGTGTCAGCACAGGTCATTGTCTTAGTTTAAGTACAGCTGTGGAATTAAAGTCCATGCCTGACTGACAGATGGTAATAAATGGTGGCAGTCTAAAACAACATGAAGGGAGAGGCGCCCTTGACCCCTCGCCCACCCTAAGGTCAAGCATGTCTGGTAACCTCCAGGCTGTTACTCCCACACCCAAACCACATCTGGAGGAAGAATCTCTCTCTTTCTCTTTTGATTTGTGTGTGTGTGCATGTCTCCCATGGCTATACTATAAAAAAGACCTCCTCTATCCACTTAGATCAAAGTCTGAATTATGAGAAATTCGGAGAACAAAAACACAGCTATCAAATAACAGGTGAAATGTGCCATAATACAGTGATAGGTAACAAAAGAAATACTGTCATGGCAACCAAAACAATAGACACACAAGGGAAAAACGTTGTCTTAGTTGATGGAAGAAAAAGGGTGTATGAACACAGACACGTATATATACATGCATCGTCATAGGCACACACACTTTTTTGGGGGGGAAATTATTAGTAAAACCCACCCTTCACCTCTTGTCTTCATGTGGCTCTTAAAATGAACATTCTGATCTTAAAAGGCACAGTTGACTCAAAAATCAAAAATAAATAAATAAATATAATAATAACAATAATAATAAAATATTAATTACGGTAAATCAACCTCGTCATTATGAAGCTGTATGTTGATATTTTCCATGCAACACTTAAGAAAAAAACTAAACAACAACAACAAAAAAAGATTAGTTACCACAAAAATATTAAGCAGCACAACTTCAACATATATGATAATAAGAACTGTATATATAAATATATTAGTTGCAGCAATTTGAACGCTTGGATTTTTCTATTTTCAGTCCAAAAAGCTATGGGAAATTTTAATGGAGCAAAATCAAGAAATATATCAGGATATTTTAATTCTGTCTGACAGGTTTCAATCTGTCCTCACAAACACATTCAGCATGGGAGATCTATAAGAAACATTCACAGCTTACAAACAGAACATCTTTGTCTTCGTCAGTGCAGAATACTAACCCTGCCTGTTTCTCAAAGTGACAAGTAAGAAGATTTGCCTCTTTTCACTAAACTGCTCTCCAACAGCAATAGAAAAATATTTTGAAACTCTGCATGAGTTTCTGCATTAGGTAACAGAAACCCTTATGTTACACTCCAGAATGAAACACATCAAATTGGCTGACAGTGCAACCATTTAGCCAGACCGGATAACCTTTGGTTCTGAGGCATATTAAAACAAGGCAGCTATCTACACTCCTGACGCTTTTAAATGCCTTTGAAGTGAAAGGTGTATCAGAGATGAGGAGCTGCAGACAGACAGACAATAGAACATTAGTGGAGCGATACTGTCAGAAACAAGTGAATGTGAATGCTGATTAGCAATGAGAAAGGTAATGATAAAACACACAGACTGCAGATGAGTGTTACAAGACAAGACGAGTAGCCTATGTGAGTGCTGTGAATATGGCTGTTTTACAAGAAGAGGTAAAAAACTGATGACAGACAAAATATCTCTGTGTCTGCAGAGAAAGAAGACAGTTTGAATAGAGATTAAACAGACAAAAAAAATTAAGAATTACTGGCATACAACAAGAACACAGAGATCTAAAAAAAATGTGGACAGTCTAATATAGACAATTTGGTCTGAGATAATTCATATTGAAATCTCTTTTGACTGCAGACTGGCATTGGAGCAAATTTTAGCATACTGTAGATTGACATTTCAAGATACGTTCTAAACTCTACATGTGAAATTAAAGGAGAAGTGTACAGTATGTTTCTTTAAACATCCCATCCCAGTCAATTTCATTTAATCTCATTGATATCTAGGAGAAACAATTCAGATATTGAGATTTAAACAGTGTTTTTTTTCTTCTTTCCAATATCAAAGCAACCAGAAGCTTGTTAAAAAAACAGCACAAAATGCAACTCTTGTAAAGAACCAACATATAAGAGCAACACTCTAACATGGCCATCTCATGCAAATTCGTAACTAATTTACACTCTGACTGTGGCTAATCTTAATGAATTGGTACAATTTAACTCATACGTTTTCCTAATGTTCCAGTGGTGGTTATTTTAAGGGGAGAACCATCATGCTTGCTTTTTTTTACTTAAAAAAAAAACGCCACCTCAAAAATAGTTACATTTTCCCATGAAATCACATGTATGCAGATGAAGATGATCAGGTCTTGAGTAACTAACCCATGTAAGTTGTTTTTAAACTGCAAAAAGACCAATCATGGCATCTGTGATGGTCATCTTTCTCACAACTGGTCTCAACATCCAACAAACAATGTGACATATTATAAAAATGAAAAGTATGATCCTAAGTCTTCAAGTCATCTATGTCTTTCCATAGAAGATAGTTTTCTCACAATTAAGGTTTCTTGGCCACATACACACCACAACTAACCCAATGCGTGACTCATGTGAGGAGCTGTGACCCAGACCTCACTCAGAATGAATGTCTGCACACTTTCTCGTCTCATGGGAGCACTTCCCTACTCTTTCAGGGACTGACATGTTAGACGCCTCCCCTGGGGGAAGAGAGGAGGATGAAAATAAAGGACTGAAAAAAGAAGCCAAGGAAGACAAGCAAGAGAGTAATGAAATAGAGAATTGGGAATTGATGGAAAACAGCAATACAAGAGAGAGAGAGAGAGAGAGAGAGAGAGAGAGAGAGAGGGAGAGAGAAATAGCCAAAAGGATGGACAGAGAGTGATTTAAAGTAGCAGTACCATGGTAGATTGAGGGTAGAATTCATATACCAATGTACTTTAATATAGGGGGC
The DNA here is from genome assembly GCF_963082965.1 of Carassius carassius. NCBI lineage: Eukaryota > Metazoa > Chordata > Actinopteri > Cypriniformes > Cyprinidae > Carassius > Carassius carassius. Next base: position 8,225,230 of record NC_081764.1, read on the forward strand.
TGTCAATATGTGCATATACATAGATATATTAGATTAGATGTTATAGACAGAAGTGGGTAGATTGCTGTTAATGATTCCAAATTACATCATAAAAATTTTATTTACTAATGTATACCATTACATGACACATTTTAGGTAATATAGTCAGACTACTTTTTGATTATTTTTAGATTTCTTTTAACCAAATTTGTTTATAACACTGATTTGAATGGTGACTGTGTGTTAAATAAAAGCAAATAATTAATTATATCATGAAAATATAACATTTAAATAAATAATTTTAAAATAATACATTCCAAATAACAGAGGTGGAAAGTAACGAATTACATTTACTCGCGTTACTGTAATTGAGTAGCTTTTTTGTGTACTAATACTTTTTAAAGTAATTTTTTAAATCTGTAATTTTACTTTTACTTAAGTATATTTTGTTTGAAGTATTGTACTTCGCTACATTTTAAAACACATTAATTACTGAGTAAAAAAAAAAAAAATCGCTCCCTGGAAACTACGGCAGTAAATAATGGGCAGGAGGGCAAACTGGCGCTAAAAACACAAGAAAGATGCAGACGGACAAAACAGGCGTTAGTGGTGCAGACACCGCTGAAAACGAAACCCCGTCATATTCTGAAGTTGAACTCGAAGGAAATGAAGTGAACCCCTGGCCATATGTATGCTCTATTATGCAGTGTAAACTGTACTTGCCTAGGAAGACCAAACTAGCAGCTTATACAATCTCGACAAGACATCAACCCTTCGTACGGTGCCTGTAAGGTGACTTGTTCGGTTTACTTAGTTTTGTCGTGGTCACGAAATAATAACTCGTGGGAACGTGATAATATGTCGAGGCCACAAGATATTAATATGTGGGAACGTCATATTAACTCTTCATATTAACATATAAAGCTACTCTTCACGCTTTATATGTTACCCTTGGGAGATATCATCAGGAAACATGGTGTTAGCTTTCACTGTTATGCTGATGATACTCAGCTCTATATTTTTTCGCAGCCCGGTGAAACACACCAATTTGAAAAACTAATGGATTGCATAGTCGATATAAAAAACTGGATGACGAGTAATTTCTTACTGCTAAATTCTGAAAAAACAGAGGTGTTAATTATAGGACCTAAAAACTCTGCTTGTAATAACCTAGAACACTGTCTAAGACTTGATGGTTGCTCTGTCAATTCTTCGTCATCAGTTAGGAACCTAGGTGTGCTACTTGATCGCAATCTTTCCTTAGAAAGCCACATTTCTAGCATTTGTAAAACTGCATTTTTCCATCTCAAAAATATATCTAAATTACGGCCTATGCTCTCAATGTCAAATGCAGAAATGTTAATCCATGCATTTATGACCTCAAGGTTAGATTATTGTAATGCTTTATTGGGTGGTTGTTCTGCACGCTTAGTAAACAAACTACAGCTAGTCCAAAATGCAGCAGCAAGAGTTCTTACTAGAACCAGGAAGTATGACCATATTAGCCCGGTCCTGTCAACACTGCACTGGCTCCCTATCAAGCATCACATAGATTTTAAAATATTGCTTATTACTTATAAAGCCCTGAATGGTTTAGCACCTCAGTATTTGAATGAGCTCCTTTTACATTATAATCCTCTACGTCCGCTACGTTCTCAAAACTCAGGCAATTTGATAATACCTAGAATATCAAAATCAACTGCAGGCGGCAGATCCTTTTCCTATTTGGCGCCCAAACTCTGGAATAACCTACCTAACATTGTTCGGGAGGCAGACACACTCTTGCAGTTTAAATCTAGATTAAAGACCCATCTCTTTAACCTGGCATACACATAACATACTAATATGCTTTTATTATCCAAATCCGTTAAAGGATTTTTAGGCTGCATTAATTAGGTAAACCGGAACTGGAAACACTTCCCATAACACCCTATGTACTTGCTACATCATTAGAAGAATGGCATCTACGCTAATATTTGTCTGTTTCTCTCTTGTTCCGAGGTCACCGTGGCCACCAGATCCAGTCTGTGTCCAGATCAGAGGGTCACTGCAGTCACCCGGATCCAGTACGTATCCAGACCAGATGGTGGATCAGCACCTAGAAAGGACCTCTACATCCCTGAAAGACAGCGGAGACCAGGACAACTAGAGCCCCAGATACAGAGCCCCTGTAAAGACCTTGTCTCAGAGGAGCACCAGGACAAGACCACAGGAAACAGATGATTCTTCTGCACAATCTGACTTTGCTGCAGCCTGGAATTGAACTACTGGTTTCGTCTGGTCAGAGGAGAACTGGCCCCCCAACTGAGCATGGTTTCTCCCAAGGTTTTTTTCTCCATTCTGTCACCGATGGAGTTTCGGTTCCTTGCCGCTGTCGCCTCTGGCTTGCTTAGTTGGGGACACTTCATCTACAGCGATATCGTTGACTTGATTGCAAATAAATGCACAGACACTATTTAACTGAACAGAGATGACATAACTGAATCCAATGATGAACTGCCTTTAACTATCATTTTTGCATTATTGACACTGTTTTCCTAATGAATGTTGTTCAGTTGCTTTGACGCAATGTATTTTGTTTAAAGCGCTATATAAATAAAGGTGACATTGACATTGACATTAACTCGTGGGAACGTCATATTATGTCGTGGCCACGAGATCATTTTGTCGAGGTAATGACATCCTTATGTCGTGGCCTCGAGATGCTATGTTGAAGGAACGACATGTTTTTCTCGTGGCCACGAGTTTAATGCGTAAACAAACCTGCGTGCCCAACCAAAGCACAGTTTTGCCTCTCTGAGCAACGTGACAGTGTTTCGTTCCTGAATGAATCAACCGTTTAAATGATTCGGTTCAATCGCAATGACTCACTTATTAACAGTGACTTGCTGACACATACTGGCCATTTTAATTTCACATTTAAAGTATCTTTTGATTTTTTAAAATAATTAATTTCTTATCATTTCAAATGAGTATTCAACATTTTATGTCTTGTATATCAAAACATTATTCATGCATTTGTAACTGCAGGTTAAATGCATTCTTGTCCTGCACTAAACAGTGTAATACATCTAAATGCCACTTCCAATGAATCTTCTGCATTTCCTCTGCATTAAAAGATGAGTTTGTTGATACTGATTTGCCTGGTAACAGCCCAAATGTTTTATTATTCTAAATAACTGATTCCTTTAAGTAAAAACAACTAGTTTGAGATTAATAGACCTATCCCAGGGGTGTCAAACTCAGTTCCTGGAGGGCCATAGTCCTGCAGAGTTTAGTTCTAACCCTGCTCCAGCACACATATCGTGTAGTTTTCAAATAAACCTAAATGATTAGATAAGCTGGATCAGGTGTGTTTAAATAGGGTTATATCTAAACTGTGCAGGACTGTGGCCCTCCAGGAACTGATTTTGACACCCTTGGCCTGTCCCATTTTGACTCCCTCCCACTGTTAAAATGTAACTAAGTAATTTTAAAATGAGTAAATTTTAAATGAGCTACTTTTCACTTTTACTTGAGTAGATTTTTAGACTGGTACTTTTCCTTGTACTTAAGTAAAATTTCATTAATGTAATGGTACTTTTACTTGAGTAGAATATTTTTGTACTCTTTCCACCTCTGCCAAATAAAACACCCACTAAAAAAGTTAAATGCTATATTTATTTACTGGCACTTCATGTGACCATTAACTAATGTCAGAGAACCCGTGAACAAATGTGATACTTAATTATTAAAATATTCATTTTAAAATCTCAGGGGTACTTCAAATATTAGGTAAAAGAGGTTCAGGGGACAAAAAAATAAATAAAATAAAACAAAGTTTGGGAATGCCTGCATTGCATGTAAATAAGACAATATTCTTCTAGAGACGTACATGGTTAAATTGATTCCAAAAATGAATGTGTTCATCAGTAGTTGATGCAATGTTTAAACACTTCTTAAAATTGAAATGACTTCTGTAAATCCAGTGGTCAAATGCTGTGTGGCTTCTCAGTTTTGTGTGTAATTAAATTCATCTGACTAACGACTGCATGGTCTTTGTGTGAATGTCTACAGTGTTGCAAACTTAGCGATTTTGTTGCTAGATTTAGCAATATTTTGTCAGACTACCCTTGCAATTTTTTTTCAAAAAGCACCTAGCAACAAATTTTGCTATTTTTAAAAAGTTTTTTGGCAACTTTTAGCAACTTTTTTTAAAGTGACTCAAATTAAGAAAAGGCACAAATTTGACAAAAACTAGCCAGCCAAGCAGCATATCAACCTGAAGAGAGCTAGAGAAAGATCAAATGTGCATTAAGTTGCTACAGTAGTTCCACTTAGTCAATAATAAATGCATATTTATGATACAACATGTTATTAGCTTGTATATATAATTGTTGTTCAGTTTGGTACACTCTGTAATAGGGCTGCATGATATTGCGATATTTTATTTTTCTGCGATATATATTGCGATATGAAATCGAATCAAATTTTTTTCTTACAAACAAAAATGGGGTGAGCACACTTACATTCTCATGTTAAATTATTTAAACATCGACACCATTGTGTCAATTGATTAATATGCGCGAGGGAGAGAAAGCAAGACAGCGCTCGTGTTGTTTGAAGACGGTCTCTTTCTCTCTCTCTCTCTCTCTCTCTCTCTCTCTCTCTCTGCCCTGTTAAAATGACAGGACTTAAAAACACATGCAAATGATAAACTTTCACTCTATGATGGTTAAGCTGTGCAATTAATCTGCGAATCACATTCGTCAAGAGCTGGGAAGCAGCTGCCCCGTACAGTTAATGAATAACGGATCAACCTACGACAGCCTACATCGCACATCCTGCGATGTGACTATCATGGATTCGTACATCGCGATATCGATGCTTAAACGACAGATCGTGCAGCCCTACTCTGTAAGAAAAAAATATTTGTTTATTCTATGTAAAAATGATGTTTTGTATCATGGTCTGGCAATGACCTCATTACGCAATGTCATCACAATGTCATTTGGCAATTTTTAGCAACAAATCAATCTGCCTTTAGCAGCTTCCCCTAGAAATTAGTTGGCAACACTGTGTCTACAAAACTGGAATAATTTCTAAATGCATGTAAGTGATAGGCTATTTTAGAAAGGAACATTTAAAAGATGAAAGAGGAATTGGGGAGAATCAAAAAATTTAGAATAATTTTGCTTTTGTGTGAATAATATGTAAATAACGTATTCTATAAAAAAGTAACTGTAGACTATTAGATTATGAATATTTTAAGATGTCATTTAATCTAAATACAAGAACTGAGTTTTTGTAATCTGATTACGTAAATCCAGATTACATGTAATCAATTACTACCCAGCACTGATTATAGATATATTAACGAGAATTAATACTTAATTAGTAAGGATGTGCCTGAATCTGAATTTGGTATTTGGAAAGGTAATGACATGTACTACGGCACCCCTAAAGGGAATAAAAACGAGATATAGGAGAAAAATATATTTCAGTGCTTTCTCTCACAATTATATCAGGGAGCCGTTATTAATATGCACGACATTGAAATCACTTATGAATGTGCGTTTGCTTTTTACTTTCACTTTCAAGATTTGCATTCACATGTAGCCTACTCTACGAAGAGGCACTACATACCATACATTTTACAAGATTAGATGTTTGTCAGTGGTACTCAGGATGTATAAATCATTTTTTTTTTATTATATTTTTGAAATTATATTATTTTATAATCTAAAATTATAAAATAAAAGCTAATTCAAAATATTAATAAATACTGTAATAGCATAAAAATAATTAGGCAAAGAATGGTACGTGGTAGCATGTCCAAAAATCCAAAGTATTGCTATAGAACATTAAAAAAAAACTGCTAAGGACAGTATGATAGTACCATGGTACTTTGATACATAACATGTTTCTGAATGATTACCACGTGCCATTGTACTTAAAATAATACCTATCTAAAGAACCATCACACCAGGCTATTTTTGTAGTATTTTTGTTAGTAACAAAAAGAGGAAGATGGAGAAGAGAAATTAAGAGTGGAGGTGTAGGAGTGCAGGGTCTTATATTTAGCCCTGCTGCTGTCACCTCCACTCTCCTCTAGCTGTGACAGTTTAGATCCAGCGCCGCAGCACAGGATGCTGTGATGCACCACCACCTTGACACAAACAGCACCGAGACAGCATCTGCTGCACCCTGGCATCACATATAAAGTGTTTGGTCTAAATAAGACAACAATACCTAGCACAGGATATTCAGGAGAAAAATTATTATCAGCAAGACTAAGATGCCATAATTCAGTTAATAAAACACATGACCATATCACCCTTGGCAGAAACAAACACAATAAAGAATAAAGAAGAAAGAACAGGCCTTCCTTTCTGAGCCCACGCCAATCTGTGTGCCATGCAGCCTTTTCTAAGTGATTCTTATGAAGCTGAAACTCAATGTAGGGTCAAGAGGTTAAGTTTATTACTCTGCCAAGAGCTCCATTAGTGAAAGACTCATGGGAACAGCTCAGAATAATGCATTTTTGATGATTCCCATCGCTTTTGGTTTTTAATACTGTTCTGATACGTCGCTGCGGTTTCGCTTATAAAGAGAGAGCTTGCCTGAGCCTGCATTTTTCAGCTAAAATTGGAAAACCTCAGTGTTGTCTTGAAGACAAACACTTTTTTTTTTGGTTGATCAGGAGAAAACTGATTCAAGATGCCGATGAGAAACACTGAGGGTTGGGCCAAAAGTTAAAATGAATGAACACAGCACACAATCTTTTCCAAAAACTTTCCCATCAATGTGCCACAGGTGAGCTGGATGCTAAAGTAATAATCGTAACTGAATGGCACTATACAGTCTCTATATAGCTGTAATTTAGTGCCTCTTGTGTGTGTGACTAAAAGAGACAGTGTCTCACCTTCTGTCTGAGCAGATCTCCTAGGCATATCTTGGCAGGTTGAAAGAGGTTCATCTTTCAGAGAGACACTGATTGCTCCGGGGCTCTCTCTCTCTCTCTCTCTCACACACACACACACACACACACACACATATATTCTTTCCCATTTTCTCTGTATCTGTGTGCATTGTCAGAGGGGAGCACTTAGTGCAGTCTCTAGTGTCGCAATTGACCCAGTTAGAACCCAGGTAAAGACAACATGAAGGATATACCTAATCATGCCATGAGTGGAAAGTATTGAGTGTAGAATGTTATAGTATAAGGTTATAGTTACTTTCTTTCACTTTTGCCGTCAAATAAAGCTCAGATAAAGTTCACCTTATAAAATAAACATTTAAATGTAATCCCAGAATGTATATTCAGTTTTATACTGTACATTATAATGTTGTGATGCCTGAATTCACCAATATACTATAGCATGTAAAATGCTATAAAAAGCATTTGCACAAGGTAGATTTATTGAGAAATTGAGAAAATTGAGAAAATGCTTTTATAGCGTTAAAGGGGTCAGATGATGCAATTTCAATTTTTCCTTTCTCTTTGGAGAGTTACAAGCTCTTGGTGTATAAAGAAGATCTGTGAAGCCACTATGCTTCATTCTCAGCTGGATATTCTGAACTAACAAGAGAAAGCCAGTGGTTCCAAAAATGTGATGAGATGTTAATTGCAACACATTCTACAAATGCAAAAAGATTATGGAAGCTGTAATGGACAATGTTTAGTAGCTGTAAGTGAGATCATGTTCTCACTGCAGCAGTGTAATGCTCTAACTGGGTGTTTGGATACATTTGTTTAGCTGTTTTTTTTCTGCTTTTTTTTCAGGCACCAATTACGCATCCAGGTGTTACTCAGAAATAATGAAATGAACAGCCAGAACAGAGTTAAATGCATTTAAATGGGGCTGCAGATTATCATTATAAGCATTTATAGCAGGAATTTGTTCACTCTTTCCCACACAGCAAGGATCACCCTGACAATGACCTGCTTCTGTTTTTTGTGGGGGGTCATAACCCTCAAATAAGCTGTTATTAGGGCTAGCTTGAAGTAAAAAAAAAAAAAAAAAACTCCCGCACAGACTAATCCACACAGACACACAAATATTGTGTTCAGGTCAAAATAAAATCAGGTCAAACCTGCTAATACACACACATTCAAACAAGAATCTTAAATCTTAACAAAACTTTTCAATTTTCTTTATTAATAATTTACTTTGTAAAAGAGCTTTTACTCTCATCCAGACTATCACCGATCACTGTTTAGTGTTTTTAAAGAACGCTACCCAGGCATTAGCAAGAACAGCAAAGGAAAATGTAGCGAGCTGCTTTAAATGCTTTATTTAATTGTGACAATTTATGCATTGCCATCAGAACCACCTTCTAGTTGTGATGCACCTTGAGAGACTTACTTTAAAGTGTTCTTTTCTTTGTCTGAAAACATTTGTTTAAATTGAGCAATAAGCACTCTGCCCCTCAGAGAATCTACTGATAGAATTTAAATTAAAACAGTGTGCACAAACAACACCCGTAGCACCATTTTCACCCACACACACACACACACACACACACACACACACACACACACACACACACACAAACAATACCAATTCACACATAGCATTCCTCCTTGAAATCTTCCCTTAACCACTTAAAGTGATATAATACACATACACATGCCCATAAATTCACTGTCACGTACAAAAATAAGGAGTTATGTGAGGGCTCATATGCAAAGAAATGAACTTAGGCTGTCATGGGACTCTTAGTAAGTCCTCTGGGCTACCTTTTAGCATGTAAATCCCAGGCTTATAGAGATACATAAGAAAGAGGGGAATTAAAAAGAAGTATGTGCATGTGAAAGAGAAGGGCAAATGTAATATATCATAGTTAGTCCCATAAAAAGAGTAAAGACAAGAGAAGAGCCATAGAAAAGAGTCTGAACTTGTAATTAGTCATGAGACCTAGACCTCGAACTTCACAGATGATTGGGCTTTCAGGGATGTTCTTGTGATTTGGACTGTCTGTAATGCGTAAGGGCACAACAAAACCAGAGTATCTGCTCTCTTAACTCACCGACATTGCTAACAGCAGCAAAGTCCTCCCTCAGAGCCCAAAACTGACTGTCTGGCTGAGTTCCCTGCCCTCCCTCCTTACATGCTCATACTGGAGAATAAGAATCTATCAGAAAAATAAACATCTTGGTGAACCGTAGTGAATGTGTGTGGGTGCATTTATGTTTGTGTTCAAGCTTGCGTGTATGAGGGACAGTACTAATACCTGAATCCCCCCAGGGAGGATCACTTAAAAGGTATTCATTTCTTTCTTTACGCTGTTTTTCTTAAACTGGACCTCAAACTAAATTGAATCAGTACGCTCCATGCATGAAACACGTAAGCATTTAAACAACATATCACAACACAATATTTTAAAATTCAGAACTAAAGAATTGATTGATTGATAAATTGAATTGACCACAAACTACAGGATGTAGAATTGGAACAGTGGAACGGTACATAACTGTTACAACAGTGAACAAATGATGACCTCATGGCTCAAACAGTCACATTTAAGTAACTGAGAGGGATGTAAAACAGGATGTCCTGTGTGTCTCAAAGTGTAAAAGCACAGAGGCAAGCAATTACAACATAAGCCTGGATTTTGGTTAGCCATCATAATAATTTTCTAATGGCACATCTAAGTACAACACCAAAACAAGATCCCACTAAGCTTGAAGCTGTTTGTGGGAGAGAGCTGAATGTTTAGTGAGTTAAAGCCCTAAACAAATGTAGACAAGACATTCACTCTCAGGGGAGGAACATGATTCAAGTGTTTAATCAAGGCTGTTAGACAGAGGAGCATAAGTAACCAGAACTAAAAACTTTAATCCAACCAAAGGGCTTTCACCATAAAGTAAACTAGATCTTTTATTTCATCCTTACTTGCACTACAGTGTTTTAATAATCTCCAGAAACTCACAGATCAGATTTTGTTTTATTGTAAACTGGAATATCCCATCCAGCGCATGCATGTAGTATGTCTCCAGTGTATATCTTGGCAGCAAAGAGTGGTCAGTGTCAGTGTTGACTGACAGAAGTACACTACGACTGGACATAAAGGTCCTGGGAAACAAACCAGACCAATATCGTATACCGTATCAGTATTCCACTTTGGAGGAAATACTGTAAACATATAGTTTAAGCTTAAAAGTAAATATTGCCTTCCAATTGCAATTCCTGAGAATAAAATTACAATAAAACTGTTAAAATCATGGATGCGTAGTCCTAGAAAATGGGCTACTACCAAGAACATAGATATTCAGAAAAAACAGTTCAGAGAATCCCAAGGGAAATACTGTTTCAGAACTAAAACCTAATTGCATTGCTAAGCCAACCAAGAGCCATGCATGAACCCCAACCAAACCAACATTAAATCCAATTCCCCCAGCAAGGGTTAAATTCACAGTCACAGAGTGTGGCTCAAATTCTGAGTTTAGGTCTTTGCTGGTAGACATGCTCAATCCCAAAGAGTGTTTGAAAAACCAATTAAAAAACACAATAACATTCAACAGAAAGGAAAATTAGTTTAGGCAGCAGACTGTGAAAACTCCTTGAATTACAAAGGTGAAACAGACAGGTAACCTAAGAAGGGATGCAGCTTGCTCAGCATAAAACTGAAGAGATTCCCACAAAACAATAAAAAAAATCACCCTATTGCCTAATACTATAACAGTATGCACTGAAAGTTAATATTATGAGGCTCCTGGAAACACGGAGGGCAAAAATAATAATGCATGTTTCCCATGCAATCTCAGCTGCAGTTGTTTATATTTCTGTATTAATTTTAACAGGAAACCGGTGGAAGTCATCCACAGAGCAACAATGTGAGACACAGCATGCACAGCAGCAATGCCACTTACCTTTGAAGGACAGGAAGACTCGTGGAGCAGAAAAGGGTGGCAGGGAAGACAAAGGGCTGCTGTGGACCGAGACAGCTGAAAACACAGAGACCAGAAGGGTCCCCAGCACCAAAGTCCTGACACCCTGCATGGTCACTATATCCAAAGACCCACAAGAGATGTATCCGGTCCTGCATGGGAAGGGAGGAAGGAAAGGGGTGAGGATCCAATTATATATTCATGATTAAGATTTCACATAACCATTCACTTATCTTTTTATTGAATGGAAGAAAATGGAAATTGATAATAGAGATAGAACGATAAGTCACCTATTCACAAATATATTCACAAATATCTATCTTCACAAATATTTACACACTTGTACTTAATTGGTTGTCGGTTCCTGAATACGGAGTCTACCAATGGTAAAACACTGTTCTAAATTCTATGTGGAAACCTTCCACTTTGTCATATTGACTTATTATGATTAAAACTTTCATAATGCACGTTATGTTTTTATTGTTTTAGTATAATGGCCATTTAGTCAACTGTATAAAAAATAAATAATAATAATAAAAATAAAATAATAATTATTTTTTACATTACTTAAAATAACCAGTAAAGTACGTCATAAAACTAAACTGGTTCATTTCTGTCACAACTAATGTTTTTTTTTTATTCCAATCAAATCAAATTCATAAGCATATGACTTGCAAATTAAATTCAGTTATCAACAGCGGTGTCATTTACATTTTCAACAAAAACATAAAAATATCAATTTTAATCGGATTTCAGTGCTGTGTAATGGACTGATCCTCTTAAAAATATTATATAAAAATATTTGGATAATAACAGTGCTGCTGATCTTCTTTAAAAACAAGAATTTATGATTCTGAAGCATGAAAACATGTTACTCATAAATGAACACATAACACACCTACAAAACGTCGGTCACAAACGATCCTGTGTGTCCCAGTGTACAAATCATTTGCGATCCAGCGCAAAGAAAACGCACAGAAACCAAAACAATGCGTCCAGTCAAAAGTAACTGCATACACGTGTCCACAAAGTAATTGCTCCTTTAAACTAATTTATGTGACTGTGATTCCGTGGCAGTTCAAATGAAGTGCACGTATCCCCTCTCGCCCGGAGTTTTTAAACGCGTCTCGTGTATTTTCGTCCACGCAGCAGCAGCGTACGCTTCAGGTCCACTGACTGTCTGCTGCTGAAGTAGTCTGGCAGGTGGATGGAGCGCTTGTTACTCCCCCTGGGCGGAGACTTACCTTAAAAGTAACACCCATTTATGTTTTCAAAGCAATTAGGCATTGCAATGCATGCGGGGAAATCAAAACAAAAACACGAGACATGATGGTAATGGGGGTGCAGCGCTTATCTTCATTAAATCACACGCAAACACGCGAACGACTCTCGCGTGCGCTCGCCTCGCGCGCTCACTCTCTATCACTCTAGGCGACGCCCACGCGCTACACCCGTTCACAACAGAAGCACACAGTTATTTGAAGATAAAAGACTACATTTTCAGTGCATTGCTCTGAAAATATAGGAAACAGTGTGTCTATAATTATAGGCTAATGGTATCTATATTTATTAAACATTAAGATAGAACACACTTCTTAATGGAAAACGTGTCTTTTTCTGATACTAAATACCCCCCCCCCCCCGAGTTTTTTTTGTATTAAATAATGATGGAGAAACACAGTTTGTATAAAAATAAATTACTAAATAAGCTTGTTTCACATCCAGTATGGAGCAAATGCCCCCTGCATACTTCTAGACTAGCCTATGCATAAACCATGTGAAATAACTAGGATATCAAAAGGATGTATTTTTTACTATCCCATGAGGCTGCATGAGCTGAGGATGTGTCAGCCATTCATAAAACTGAAGCTAAAAATAAATGTTAAAGGCTCAATCCACGAGTGATTTCTCTGGTGAGAAGCAGTAACAGTTTTTTTTTTTTTTTTTTTTTTTTATTATTATTTTATGACAATATAGAATAAATTATGAAATCCACCCCCTGGGGAGAAAGGTTCGAGAATGGCAAGTAAGTGCAGAACACATGAGGATTACGTGAGATTTGTTGGGACTTTCCTTTAAAAACAGCATAGAGTGCAGCATGATGATTTGTAGATTTGTTTATTTTAATGTGTTGCACTCTCAGTCAAGCCCCTCTTTGCATTGTCATATGAACACACACAGAACCTGGAGGCTGAATGCATTATGAATTTTGCATGCATTCTTGTGTGTCCGAGTATTTGTGCAAAACAGCACAACCTGAGGTTAGACCAAGTTTGGCCAAAAAAATCCATTGCCTAACCACATGCCAGTTCATCAAATAAATGGATGAATTGCAACACACATCCAAACCACAATATACAAACCTTTAATTAAGAATGCTCACTGACAGATTTGTGAATTACATTTTATCTATGTTACAGTTTAAGTGCTTAACTCTGTGTGTGTGTGTGTGTGTGTGTGTGTGTGTGTGTGTGTGTGTGTGTGTGTGTGTGTGTGTGTGTGTGTGTGTGTGTGTGTGTGTGTGCGTGTGTGTGTGATAAAGAAAAAGTGAGAATGAGAGTAATTTAGAGTGGGAAGCCAATGTTGCAATGTTCTGACCTAATATAACAATCAACGTACATGGATTAATTAATCTGTCTTTAATGCTGTTTTTTTTAAGGCAAAATATTTTCTAAATATGCCATTTGTACAACACTTATTCTTGCTATTCTTGATCCGGTCTCCAAAATAAAGGAATAGTTTACACAAAAAATGGACCTTAGGCCAAAAGAAATTAAAAAATAAATCAAGATATAATTTTTTTCTTCATCAGAAGAGTTGCAGTTGAATGGGTGCCGTCAGAATGAGAGTCAAAACTGATAAACACATCAAAATAATCCACAAGTAATCCACACTAGCCCATCAATTCATGAAAATTGAAGTGAATAGATATATTCATAAGAAACAAATCTATAATTAAGACATTTTTATCTGTAAAAAAAAAAATCACTTCGGTCCAAAATATAATAATCTATAATAAATAATAATGCTTCCTGTAATGAAAAAGGTCCATCCCTTGTTGTACTCTCACATCAAAATCCACGGACATATTTGTTTAGAACTGTTTTGAACCATCTTTGCTTGTAAATGGTTCTTCATCTGTGCATATTTCTCTCCTGATTCAGACTGGACAATTTTGGTTTTGTTTACTGGAAATAGCTGATATTGTGGATAGAGGACTATTTCAGCCAGAAACAAGAGTTTGCAATTAAGTGTCTTAATGGTGGATTTATTTCTTACAAACACACAGCATTTGACTTCACAAGATGTTAATTAATAGACTGCTTGATGTGTATTATTGTGATGTTTTTATCAGTTGTTTGGACTCTCATTCTGACGGCACCCAGTCACTGCAGAGGATTCATTGGGCAAGTGAAGAAGTACACAATTGCTTTAAATCTGTTCTGATGAAGAAAAAAACTCACCTACATCTTTGGTGACTGAGTTTAAGTAAATTTAAATTTTTGGCCAAACTCTTTCTTTAAGACAAAAAGCATGGATGTTTCATTACTTAATTAGATTACATGCTTAAACATGTAACATTCCATGCAACGTTTTCTGATCAGCAAAAAAAAAAAAAAAAGGTTATTAAAACTAAACGATAATAACTCTATTATGATGTTAAAAAATAAACTGTTTCTATAAACACAAAGAAATATATGGTCTGGAGTTAAAATGAGTCATTATTCTGTGATAGCTGATGAATGTCTGCCAGATTTCTCTTTGAAGTTGGAATGTGTGTGCAAACACTCTCTCCCTCTGTCTGTTGAGGCTATTGAAGAAGCACAGATGAAGATAGGCAGATCAAGGAGAGATTTCTTCCTTTCAACACCTGACTGTTTGCTAGCGAAGCATGTCATTCTGTGTGAGTGTGTGTTTGTGCACTAGAGGAAACAGCAAGTCTGAAGTCTTGATAGCCAAAATGACTCACTGTGCCTGGATTTCAAAAGCCTCAGCAATGACAACCAAATGTAGCACACAACAATAACTTTGAATATGAGAGAATTAAAAATAAATGATTAAACCGAGTACTGTAAGTGAGAGTTTTGAACTTTAAGTGTCTGGTTGCAGTTGGCTCAAGCAGACAGATAACAGGTCCAGATCCAGGATGACACTGACACAGAGACACAAAGTGGACTTGATTTTCACATACCAAGCCAGAAATTACCACTCAATTACCAGCATCTCATTATCTCTGCATCAGCAGTCAGTCCAAGCACAGGCTTGTGTTTGTGTGTAATTATATTACAATCTATTTAATAAGATAGAAAGGAGATGGCGATACACACTGGATGAGTGTATTAAGCGTGATTTGTGTGTAATATATTCAGTAAAGGTTTTATTTAGAGTGCTCAGTATTCAAAACTGCCCACTCAGATTAATATAATTTTCCATTGTCTATATGCAAATATTACCATGAAATGTATAAATGCTGGCCTGTTAGGTTAACATAGAGTTACTCTACTTTTTAATTATCTGAATGATTTTCTGCGGTTCTTTGTGATGCTTCATAATCTCATTTATGATTATCATCAAATATCATGATTGTACAACCAGATGTTGGGTAATAAAATCAAAATGACATTTAGAATGAGGCAGATGTCTTGGGATTTTAGAGATGACTGTATGGAATATTGTTCGTGGGATCCATGGCATATTCAGACATTATCTTTGATAATAATTAAAAACATCTGGGGAAATGAATAGATCCAGGCAATGGCATTAAAGTAGAATGGAAAGATACTTAGCACTTGAAAATCAGGGAGAAAAGGAACTGAAGGAAATTACATAATTCCTTTGTAGTTAATTTATAGATGAAGGTCAAGGGAAAGTTGTCTAGATCAGATTTTTCTGTATAGTTGGGATGTATTTCCACTAAGACAAAAACAATGCTTGATGGAAAAATTAAAATAAAGTTTTAATTAAAATAAAGTTAAAATAAAATATTTATATCTTAATTTTTGTTATTAATTTTACTTAAAAAAATAAGTAAAATATATTTAATGTTTTAAATCAAATTAATTAATTAATAATGAGGATATATTTCCCCTGTATTCCCCCTATTCCCCCTAACCTAACATTATTTTGTTCTTGGGTGTACACTTCAAGCTAAGCAATAAGTTATGATTCATGCATAGTCATGAAAAGATTACACATGCACACATGCAAGTCCATTAATATCTGTGTTTAGTTTTGCTTAATTTCTCTCATGACAGGCCTGCAGGAATATGCATTTTCTCACACACATAAACACACGCAGGTCAGATCTCCTCTGGTGCTTGTAATGCAAATGATCATGTACTTACTCATGTAATCATGGCACAGGAGCTGCTACCTTTTACCTTTGAGATAAGACATTAAAAATGCACAGCCTCCGCCACCACTCTCAGCACCCATCCTACTGTTCATTAGCATTTAAATGGGAAAGAGATAGCCGTGTTTGCCTGCAAGTCATATGCCTACAGCAAAGAGCAAAGAGACTTCAGTGGACTAGGCTTCTTCTGAATTAATCCCCGCAAATAACTGAGAACAACTATAGGAGCTTCTGCTTTTATCTCCAGCTGCTGACAAAAGACTGCTGGATTGTTGTCAAATTAGCTGTTGTGTTTGTAGGAGGGTTTAGATTAGTTCAGCAATGCTGTTTCAAAAGCAGTTCACCAAACATAAGGTATGGCTATTTAATTCACATCTGCATATTCATGAGAACAGATATGGTTACTAGAAATTTTCAATCTAACCAGTAAGTTTGGAAAGTGTATTCAATTGCTCATGCACCTTCTAACTGATTGTTTAATAACTCTAAACATGTTTTGTTGCATTTACAAATGGTCAAAATTGCTCCAAATTATTTGAAAACTCAACATTATTTTATTGGGAATAAACAGCATTTCCACATAAAATAGTTTTGACTTTAAAATAATTTTTGAATAATTGCAAAAAATATTAAGAGCTCATTGAGTTCTAATCACCAAAAAATTTAAAATTGCAAAAAATATCTTCAGGCCATCTGTGTGTGTGTGTGTGTGTGTGTATATATATATATATATATATATATATATATATATATATATATATATATATTGGTATTTCTATTTGGTAAACACATGCTGTTTCTAAAATGTGCTTTATAAATAAACTTTGACTTTGACTTTAATCTAAGATTTGGAGGAATTTAGCATTACTTGCCATGGTTTGAATTTACAACTTCACATTTCTGGAATTATTTCTTCCAAACATGCAGATTTTGACTTTACAAGATTAACTGATGGGCTGGAGTCATGTAGATTACTTGTGGAGTATTGTGATGTTTTTATCATCTGTTTGGATTCTCATTCCGACGGCACCCATTCACCCATTCAAGAGGATCCATTGGGAAGCAAGTGATGTAATGCTACATTTTTCCAAATCGGTTGTGATGAAAAAGCAAACTCATCTCTACATCTTGATGTGTTTAGAGTTATGGAAAGACATACTGCTGTGCCTGAAAGATCAATCTGTCAATCTTTGGAACAAGTAGCTTAAAAGATTATAGTCTGCTTGTTCTTGATTTTTTCCACATCCTTAACTGAAGCAACCAACACTATGTTTTTAAAGGAAAGGGAGCACAAGTTTAACTTAAGACTTATGCATGTTTCCAATTTGTGGCCTCAGACCAGCATTCATGTTTTAATAATGTTTTGTTTATGGTAGGTTTTTGATTTTGTGAGTGACCTACTATCCTTTTTATAGATTCAAAGTAAGAGTGTCACAGGATTTTCCTTTTTCCCAGAGCTGAAGGTATATAAGCTTCCCTGCATGGTCACATATGGATGTAATCATGGCTGTTACAAACTGAGGTGTCCCACGAATAACAACAATGGGTTCATTTTCAAATGGGCCCCTGTCTGAAAGAGCCTCTCTCCTCACATCCCGTGGCCAGCAGGGTTGTGTAACCATCGTCCTGTCAGAGTTGGCTGAATAAAACCCACCTCAAACTCCAACTCGCCGCCCCAGAAAACCACAGACGGCCCCTAGTTGGAGGACTTGTCCAGTGAACGCTGAGGAAACATGCTCTAAATCTGAACTATGTACTATATATACAAAATCCAAAGCTCTAGTGACCAAGGAAATGGGCTGAAGAGATGAAGGATTCTACTGGAGTGGAAGTGATGGTTTCAGAACAAGAAAATTATGGTCATGTGGGACTTTTTAGGGGATGGAAAGGAATGATCCAAGAACTGGACTTACAAGATCCAGTTCACTTGGGAGTAGATGAATACAATGAGAAACGAAGGACTGATGTGGGTCATCGCAGATTTGAGATACAGTATTGCAGTCTACTGGGTACAAAAGTCTTTTTGAATGTTTTGTAAATGTCTATTTAGGCTACAAACTCCAGTTAACTCCCATTCCAAGTAACGTTTTTTTGTTTTAGTTGTTTTAGTTTTTTTCTAAAAAATACAATTCTGTCAACTTTTTATTTACTTTCATGTCTTACCAAACTCATATGACTTTCTCTCGTGGAACACAAATGGAGAAACATTTTATAAGCCTCAGCTGATCATACAACTGATCAACAACAGGAGCATCTCAATAAATTAGAATGTCGTGGAAAAGTTCATTTATTTCAGTAAATCAACTCAAATTGTGAAACTCATGTATTAAATAAATTCAATGCACACAGACTGAAGTAGTTTAAGTCTTTGTTTCTTTTAATTGTGATGATTTTGGCTCACATTTAACAAAATCCCACCAATTCACTATCTCAACAAATTAGAATACTTTATAAGACCAATAAAATGAGTTGTTGGCCTTCTGGAAACTATATTATTTTACTGTACATGTACTCAATACTTGGTAGGGGCTCCTTTTGCTTTAATTACTGCCTCAATTCGGTATGGCATGGAGGTGATCAGTTTGTGGCACTGCTGAGGTGGTATGGAAGCCCAGGCTTCTTTGACAGTGGCCTTCAGCTCATCTGCATTTTTTGGTCTCTTGTTTCTCATTTTCCTCTTGACAAGATTCTCTCTGGGGTTCAGGTCTGGTGAGTTTGCTGGCCAGTCAAGCACAACAACACCATGGTCATTTAACCAACTTTTGGTGCTTTTGGCAGTGTTGACAGGTGCCAAATCCTGCTGGAAAATGAAATCAGCATCTTCAAAAAGCTGGTCAGCAGAAGGAAGCACGAAGTGCTCCAAAAAATTTTCGGTAAATGGGTGCAGTGACTTTGGTTTCCAAAAAACACAATGGACCAACACATTGCACCCCAAATCATCACAGACTGTGGAAACTCAACACTGGACTTCAAGCAACTTGGGCAATGAGCTTCACCACCCTTCCTCCGTACTCTAGGACCTTGGTTTCCAAATGAAATACAAAACTTGCTCTCATCTGAAAAGATGACTTTGGACCACTGGGCAACAGTCCAGTTCTTCTTCTCCTTAGCCCAGATAAGACGCCTCTGACGTTGTCTGTGGTTCAGGAGTGGCTTAACAAGAGGAATATGACAGCTGTAGCCAAATTCCTTGACACGTCTGTTTGCCTTGACCCCAGCCTCAGTCCATTCCTTGTGAAGTTTACTCAAATTCTTGAATAGATTTTGCTTGACAATCCTCATAAGGCTGCGGTTCTCTCGGTTGGTTGTGCATCTTTTTCTTCCATACTTTTTCCTTCCACTCAACTTTCTGTTAACATGCTTGGATACAGCACTTTGTGAACAGCCAGGTTCTTTGGCAATGAATGTTTGTGGCTTACCCTTCCCCATAATTGTGTGTCCTAGTGAGCCAAACTGAGAGACCATTTTGAAGGCTCAGGAAACCTTTGCAGGTGTTTTGAGTTGATAAGCTGATTTGCATGTCACCATATTCTAATTTGGTGAGATAGTGAATTGGTGGGTTTTTGTTAAATGTAAGCCAAAATCATCACAATTAAAAGAAACAAAGACTTAAACTACTTTTGTCTGTGTGTATTGAATTTATTTAACACACAAGTTTCACAATTTGAGTTGAATTACTGAAATAAATGAACTTTTCCATTACATTCTAATATATTGAGATGCACCTGTTTTTAAGATACATACAGAGTGTACAGATACATTTAGATACATAGATACAAGTCATTTTCGTCAAGGCTGTATTTATTTAATCTAAAACACAGTGAAATTGTGAAATATTTTCACTATTTTATTTAAATACATTTTAAAATATAATTTATTTCTGCCGAGGTCCCTCCTCAACGGCACTGGCCACGGGGCGATGTCTGCTAACTGCATCAAATCTGGGAACCATGGTTGGTTCATCCAAAAAGGTGCTACAAGCAGTATTGAACATCTCGTTTCTCTCACCCGTTCTATCACCTGCGGAAGGAGGGAGACGGGAGGGAAAGCTTAAAGCGGGCAGCACGGCCATCTCCGTGACAGCGCGCTTTCGCTCTTGGAAAAGAACGCGGGGCAGTGAGCATTTTCGTGGGACGCGAAGAGGTCCACCTCCGCCCTGCCAAATCTCTCCCACAACAGCCGGACTGTTTGCGGGTGTAGAGACCATTCGCCCGTGGGAATGTTGTTTCTGGACAGCCTGTCTGGACCCAGATTCTGTAGCCCAGGCACATGAACTGCCCTCAGCGAGCGCAAGTTGCGCTGAGCCCAAACCAGGAGGCGTTCCGTCAGCCTGTACAGGTTTCGGGACCCTAGACCGCCCTGGCGATTTATGTAGGACACCACAGACATGTTGTCCGAATGGACTAAGACGTGGCGGCCCTTGATTCAGGGACAAAAGCGCGTCAGCGTGTTCTCCAGTGCCAGCATTTCCAGACAGTTTATATGTTGGAGCTTTTCCCGTTCTGACCACAGGCCAAAGGACAGTCTGCCTTCGAGCAGCGCTCCCCATCCCGAAGTGGAGGCGTCCGTCGACACCATCTTCACTTTCGAGGAAGTCCCCAGGCTTACACCTGATTGGTACCAGTCGTTTGCTGTCCAGGGTTTCTCGACCTTGAGACACAGTCGACCAGATACCCACGCTCCGCGCGGTACCCGCGCTTTCAGCCAGAACTGCAGGGGGCGCATGCGGAGCAGGCCCAACTGCAAAACCGAAGATGCTGAGGCCATGAGACCCAGCATCCTCTGACATAACTCGCCGCGCGCTGAATTCCCAACGCGCACTGTGGTGACAGCCGCGCCGTCATGGAACGTGAGTCCAGAGCTAAACCCAAAAACAGTATCGTCTGACTGGGGTTCAGCGAACTCTTCGTCCAGTTGACACTGAGACCGAGTTTCTCGAGGTGATCGAGAAAAACGGCCCTGTGCTCCACGAGCTCTGCTCGTGACTGAGCCAGAACCAGCCAGTCGTCCAAATAGTTCAGCACTCGCATGCCTCTGAGTCTGAGAGGAGCGAGCGCTGCGTCCATGCACCTCGTAAACGTACGAGGAGCTACGGACAAGCCGAACGGCAGGACTGTAAACTGGTATGCTTGGCCCTCGAAGGCGAATCTCAAATATCGCCTGTGACTTGACGCTATCTGTATTTGAAAATACGCGTCCTTCAGATCTATTGACATGAACCAGTCTCCTCTGCGAATATGCGCGAGGAGCTTCCTGGTCGTAAGCATTCTGAAACTGCGTTTCACCAATGCCCTGTTCAGCTGTCTTAGATCCAGTATGGGCCTGAGACCCCCGTCTTTCTTGGGCACTAGAAAGTATCTGCTGTACAGCCCCCCCTGGCTTTGAGCTTGAGATACAGACTCTACAGCCCCTTTGCTCAACAGTTTTGATATTTCGGCCCGAAGTATGTGTGCTACTTCTGTTTTGACTGTGGTTTCGACGCGTGCTAAAAAACGCGGAGGGCGTCGAAAAAACTGTAGCGAGTAGCCTCCCTTTATAATGCCTAGCACCCAATCCGAAACCCCTGGAAGCGCTGACCATGCATCTGCATGAATGGCTAAGGGCTGGATGCGAAGCGCGCTCTGTTGACTGGGCAACGGCGGCGCTTGGGTGCGCTGCACCATGGGCGTTACGCCTGTGGTATTTGAGGCGGGGAGCGCGCTGATCACAGCGGGCAGATCGCTCCTCCTCGACCCCGTCCCGGCGCTTAACCGATTGAGGGAGGGCTGAGCGGGTCCCGTGGGACTCGTGATGTCTGCGAGTAACTGTGGGCTGCAAGTGTGCACATTTACTGCTTTTGACTCGCTGTCTGCCAGGGCAAAGCGTACGTGCACAGGTTTCGTTTTTACAGAAACCACGCGCCGTGTGTGACATAGTGTTTGTGGGCACTGAGGAGTGGGCACGTTTACTATGTGGCGCGCGCGACCGACCTGAGTCGATCTTATAGGCGCGAGCCTTGTGTGCAGGGCTGTGCTTACATGTGGAGATGGGCACTGAGGAGTGGGCATCGTCACTACATTTATAGCACCATCGGCCGTGGCCGGAACACCAGAAATAACACTCTTTTCGGGAAATATCTGGGTAGCCGTGATAACGGCTTTTGTGTGCAGGCAAGCGGGCGCTCGTGCAGGCTTGCACGTTGCAGAAGACGCTGAGACAGCCACAATTCTTGCAACTGCAACAGCGGCGCGCTTGGGTGAGAGCTCGGCCGCAGCGGAACTCGTACACCGGCACTGTCCTAGCAGTGCTAGAATGACGTCGGGGCTTCCGGCTTCCGGGGCTTCCGGCCTGTGACGCTTTCTGGTCCTCGACGAATCTCTCGACAAACTCGTTGACAGATGATCCGAAGAGGCCAGCAGGAGTCAGCGGCGCGTCGAGGAACGCAGCGTGCTCAGACTCCACGATGTCGGAAAGCGTTAGCCACAAATGCCTCTCAGCCACCGTAGCTGAAGCCATAACCCGTCCCATGGCCTGTGCAGCGGACTTAGTAGCGCGGAGGGAGAGATCCGAAGCACTCCTCAGATCCGCGAGACAGATCGCTTCATGTTCCATTTCATCCAGCTTGCGGAGGAGATCGCCCTGGAAAATCTGCAGCGTGGCCATGGTGTGTAGCGCAGACGCAGCCTGCCCAGCAGCAGAGAAGATCCGTGCGAGCAGCGATGACGTCATGCGGCAGGCTTTCGATGGCAACGCCGCCTTCGAAGGCCAGCAGCTTCAGAAGTGGCTCGTCCCACTGAGATGCCTATCAGACGGCGCTTGCTTCCTTCGTGATCCAGCGATGCGTGAGCTTCGCTGAAGAGATGAAAAATCAGGTGAGTCAGCCTTTTCGAGCTCCTTTTATAGGGTTGGGCCACACCCGTTTCGGCGGGAAGTGGCATGAAGGGCGCGAATTTGTGATGAATATGCTGATTAATGAATCGGTGCAGTAGTCTATGTTCAGAGATGCTGACATTTTCACATTGGCACAGTTGCCCTCTGATTTAGGCCACGAGCTACTGGCACATGCAGCACTAAATCACTGAGCCATGTCTGAACATGTTTAAATCCCCCTGAATTAATAACAGTTAACCCTTCTTCCTCTGGTGCACATGGGGATGAGGATGACAGAAATGTCAAATAAGCTCAGAATAAAGTAGAAGTTTCCTCTGCATTTTTTGACCAACTGATCATATTTGTGCGTTTACATTTTTTATTTACCCAAAGTATATCAAAGTTTAACCAAAGCAGACCCGTTTAGAGGTTTTCTGGGGAGAAA
Organism: Carassius carassius; assembly: GCF_963082965.1. Taxonomy (NCBI): domain Eukaryota; kingdom Metazoa; phylum Chordata; class Actinopteri; order Cypriniformes; family Cyprinidae; genus Carassius; species Carassius carassius. Next base: position 8,248,729 of record NC_081764.1, read on the forward strand.
AACATAATTTTTTCCTCTCTTTTCTCCTCTTCTGCAGTGTTACCTCTTTTTATGTGCTATTCTTCTACTATGGTATTATTGTTTGCTCACCTGTGATAAACTACTTTTGCTTCCTTATTTGCATGACTGTACTTTGGATAAAAACATACATTAAATGAATAAATGTTTCCAGGACTGACAATTAAGCATATAATATCAAAGAAGTAGGAAAATCATGAATGACATAGATGCTTCATCTGTAAGATCAGCATATCAATTTAAGCTCTAGGGCAACATCCAGAACCAACAGTAATACAACATTTAAAGTGACGTAAATAAGCAGGGTCACCACAGTAAGATTATATAACTCTATGATATGAGATGATGTAAAAACAACAAATGTTAGAAGAGAAGAATGACTACGTTCACACATCTGCTCCAGGAATTTCCGTGTTTTCAAGAGACCTGCTATCTCTTACCCAGATGTCAGCATGCAGTATGAGGTATCTGGTGCATGTGTATATGTGCACGCTCACCATGGTTTGGATTAAACACCAAAAAACAACACGTGGCTCTGATCTTACAGTGATGTCACAGCTGCCCTTTTATTAATCCTTTAGGAATGTTTGTGATTGGCTGCAGCGTCTTCCACATCTTTAACCTCCTGAAGTAACAAAACCCAAGTGATTTCCACAGCTATGGGTCTATATAAACCTCACAGCATGGTCTGTCAAAGAAACATTGATTATAGCAGCAATTATTCACGTTTAAGAGCCAAATAACAGCAGGTCCTTTCCCATAAAGATCAAATCTGCTGAAATCCTGCTCACTTCGAATAATAAGCTTGTTTTGCCATTTTCCCCTAAATGTTAAAAGTACAATTAAACCTTTTTAATAACAATAATACAATTATTACTATTTAATAGGATATAATCATTTGTAAATTATTTTAGTACAATCAACAAAAGTAGCCATGGGAAAGTTAATTACTGACATATATGAAACAGCTTTTGCATTTTAGATGACTATACAGCAACATAATATGATAGGAAACAATATAATAAAATATGAAGAACATTTGTCTTTTCCCAGACTGTAACCTCTAATTAAATGTGTAACCTCCACACTAGCATGCATATTGTATGTGTGTCCTTTTCACAAGACGTAATATAATATGATCTTCAAAAAAGCCAGTTCAGCAGGAACAAAATTATCTGAATGGTTAACCTGGAGACCTCTTCCTAAAAATGAATCAATTAAAAACTCCATAACTGAGCAGCATTTCTGCTGCATGAGCTGAAAAGTTCAAGCACTGTAACCTCATGTGACCTCTTGCTCATTATGCTCACCAGTATGTAGGGAGATGGTTGGCAGCAATGCCACTCTGTATCATGAATATTTAGTTATAATGATCCGTTCTAATTTTAACTGCATGTTAAATGAAATACATTGACTAGCACAGAGTCACAATTTTTTTCATTTTACACAGATGAGCGTTTGACTGATGAGATGACATGTTATAAACGTAAACACAACTACTCATTGTTCATAAACCATGTCCACTAATATAACAATTCAATCAATGTTTAATGTATATACAGTCACTGAAAAATTTGGGGTCAGTAATATTTTTATTCAGCAGAATGGCATTAAATTGTTCAAAAGTGACAGTACAATGTTACAAAATTTATTTCAAATTAAAAATGCTCTTTTGAACTTTCTATTCATCAAATTACCCTGAAAAAATATATTTAGCAGGATTTCCATGGGGACAGTTGTGGCCTAATGGTTAGAGAGTCAGAATTGTAACCCAAAGGTCACAGGGTTTAAGTCTCGGTACCAGCAGGGATTGTAGGTGGGGGGAGTGAATAACCAGCGCTCTCTTCCACCCTCAATGCCACGACTGAGGTGCCCTCGAGCAAAGCATCACATCCCCAACTGCTCCCTGGGTGCTACAGAAAAAATGGCTGTTCACTGCTCTGGGTGTGTGTTCACCATTTGTGTGTGTGTGTGTGTGTGTGCACTCGGAAGGTTAAATGCAGTGCACAAATTCAGAGTATGGGACACCATACTTGGCCACAAGTCTTATACTTTTCACTTTCATAAAAATGTTAACCAGCACAACTGTTTTTAACACTTACAGTAGCAAATGTTTCTTGAGCACCAAATCAGCATATTAGAATGATTTCTGAAGAATCATGCGTCACTGAAGACTGGAGTAATGACTGCTGAAAATTCAGCATTGCAGTCATAGCAATCTGTAATAATATTTGACAATATTTGACAGGAAGTATGACCATATTAGCCCGGTCCTGTCAACACTGCACTGGCTCCCTATCAAGCATCGTATAGATTTAAAAATATATTACTTATAAAGCCCTGAATGGTTTAGCACCTCAGTATTTGAATGAGCTCCTTTTACATTATAATCCTCTACGTTCGCTACGTTCTCAAAACTCAGGCAATTTGATAATTCCTAGAATATCAAAATCAACTGCGGGCGGCAGATCCTTTTCCTATTTGGCGCCTAAACTCTGGAATAACCTACCTAACACTGTTCGGGAGGCAGACACACTCTTGCAGTTTAAATCTAGATTAAAGACCCATCTCTTTAACCTGGCATACACATAACATACTAATATGCTTTTATTATCCAAATCCGTTAAAGGATTTTTAGGCTGGATTAATTAGCTGGAACTGGGAACACTTCCCATAACACCCTATGCACTTGCTACATCATTAAAAGAATGGCATCTACGCTAATACTTGTCTGTTTCTCTCTTGTTCCGAGGTCACCGTGGCCACCAGATCCAGTCTGTGTCCAGATCAGAGGGTCACTGCAGTCACCCGGATCCAGTACGTATCCAGACCAGATGCTGGATCAGCACCTAGAAAGGACCTCTACATCCCTGAAAGACAGCGGAGACCAGGACAACTAGAGCCCCAGATACAGATCCCCTGTAAAGACCTTGTCTCAGAGGAGCACCAGGACAAGACCACAGGAAACAGATGATTCTTCTGCACAATCTGACTTTGCTGCAGCCTGGAATTGAACTACTGGTTTCGTCTGGTCAGAGGAGAACTGGCCCCTCAACTGATCCTGGTTTCTCCCAAGGTTTTTTTCTCCATTCTGTCACCGATGGAGTTTCGGTTCCTGGCCGCTGTCGCCTCTGGCTTGCTTAGTTGGGGACACTTCACCTACAGCGATATCGTTGACTTGATTGCAAATAAATGCACAGACACTATTTAACTGAATCCAATGATGAACTGCCTTTAACTATCATTTTTGCATTATTAACACTGTTTTCCTAATGAATGTTGTTCAGTTGCTTTGACGCAATGTATTTTGTTTAAAGCGCTATATAAATAAAGGTGACTTTGACTTTGACTTTGACAATATATTCAATAATATAAACTTCTTTTTTTATATATAAATAAATAAAAACACCAAGGTGTATATGTATATGTATATGTATATGTATATGTATATGTATATGTACGGTATTCCACCTGTCATGATAAAAAGAGAAAACAAATATTTTAGGAATCTGTCAAAAACTTGTTTAAAACTAAAAATTGTAATGTTAATTATTAGGCAAATAACAAACTGAAACTCAGTGGAAGAAAATCTGTTTTAAAGTTTTAAAATGACATTGGTGTAGTATCTCTTTAAAAGTATCTCTGAGTACTATAACTGACTACACACACATATGGTCTTTATTTGTGATAATGTTGGAAAACCATCATGGTATGGATCTCATTAAAATAGGTGTGCGGGTCAGGCTTTGATAGACAGCGAGATGTCAATCAAAAGTTAACATCTTGAAGAATTGGATATTCTGTCCACCTCCACAGGTCAAAACCTATAAGATGGCATTTGTCTTCCTCCGAAAAATGGTTCTCTTACATCTGAACAACAAATTCTAGACTAAGACTTCACTTTGAGACACTGTGCTGTAAAAGTGAAAAGGTTCCATCAAAGCTCCTCAGTATTTAATGACTAGAAATGTAATTTACACCCTTATTTTACATTAGCTGATGCGTGAGGTGCATTTGTCAGTGTTCATGCTTGTCTTACCTTCCTACTCACCTTCAAGAACTCACACCTCTCTCTTTCTCTTGCTTTCTCAATCTGAATTGGATAATGTAAGAAAAGTTTACAGCTGTTAAAATGATATATTTTCTGTGAAACATAAAAGAAGATTTAGAAAAATGTCTTTGCTTTTTTTCTATACATTGAAGAACAACTGGGCACTCATACGTATACAGTATGATGATAGCACTTTCAGTTTCGAATGAACTATAGCTACTTAAGATTGTTATGAAAAACTAAAAACTCAAATATTGCAAAGTCTATTTTAATTTAAGTGTTGTCCGCTGTGTTTGTTAAAACAAAACACAAAAAGTACAAACAAAATTAAAATATGTACAAAAATATTACACACAAATAGTCTTTATAGGTGCATGAGGTTTTAAAATCCAAGGTAAACAATAAATACCTCACGTTTCCAAATGAGTCTTGAAGATGTGCCAGCTATGATCACATGGCCAAAATAACAACATTAAAATAGGTAATATTATATAATAATAGTCATTGAGTGCATGCCAGCAAATGAGGGTTTTAAAATGACAAAAAATGCATTAATTACCTCTTAATTACCTCTTAATTAATCTTGAGGATGTGCCACCTAGTATCTCATGATCATACAGTAAATAACAAAATTACTTTAGACCAATTCCCACCCTATCGACAGACGCAGTCCAACACCAACAGCCGATATTGTGCAGTACATCACTTCTCAGACATGCCAAGAGTCACCAAACGCTGATTCAACATTCAGTCATTGAAAACAAGCGCCAACCAATGCCAACAGACGATGACAAGGCTAACAAAACTGCTCAGACAAAACCTGACAAATGTGCCTGTTGCAGTTTATCAACGTCTTTTTTTTTTTTTGGCCTTTTAAGTGGTCTTCGTATGTATCCTGTGCTAACAGACTTTTTAAAGAGGCTATAGACAAATGCTGTAACATAGACATTTAAAGTTAAGTATCTCATCAGTATTCAGATTTTTAGTAAACTAATGTATGTTTTTCAAAATAGCAAATTAATAAAGTACAGTCTAAACTCATATAGCTCATATATACAGCTTACATAAGAATGTACTGTGACAAAACACACAAGATCTTAAATGTTCATGCCACATTTTTCAGTTTTCTGTCTTTGTAGTTGTTCTGTATGGTCGTAAGGCTGAGCTTAATTTCTCTTGTTTGTGCAGTGTCGAGCCTTCATATGCCTCTTTAACTATGCCTTTGTGCATTTGCGTGTGTGTCTCTGTGTGTGCATGTCTGATACCTCTGCTCATTATTCTGTCAGGTCTCAAACAACACTATGGGAAATGTGACACGCTGATAGGACCTGCTTATGAACTGAAGCTGATAACAGGCGTTCAGAAGTATTTGTGTGTGTGTGTGTGTGTGTGTGATATAGAGAGTTTTAAGTAAATTAAGGTTTGTTTTATCCACATCAAACAAGCTTTTATCTGCAAAATGCACCATAATTACAATTCAGTGTGGAGTAAAATGTACTAATTTGGACTAATTCATTTACAGCTTGAAATAATAAAGTGTAAATACTGAGTTTGAGCTTAAAAAGCAAGATAAAAAAAAGTAATGCATATAAAATATTTGTGGTTATTCTACATGCACTAGCTCGTGGTTATTTTTGACCAACATCAAACTGCAAAGAGGAACATCATTGCACAGCATTGCAGTGTTGATTAAAACTGATGCTTCAACAAGAAAATGAGTCACTCATGAAGAAATCAAAGAATTATCTTTATCTCTCTCCCTCTTTCTCTGTCAGTCAGAGGTTGGTGCTCCTCTAATCAGCTGTCATCAGTGTAAATGTGAGCCGACTGCTCTTGGCCACTGAGGACATCAGGCAGCTCACTGCTGTCAACTCCCATTAGCCCTCACTAGCGTCATAGCAGACTTCTGCCCCATTAGCAGCATGGCAATATACATTATACATACCATAGCCTAAAAAAGGTGTTATGAAACATTTGTTTGGACAAAAATACAGCCAGCTGACCATCTGCGGCATAGACGTTTGAGAAACAAAGCACAAATGCGGCAGGAACATCCTCCCAACATGTGTGTTAATGATTATGCAAAATAACCTGACAAAATGTAAGGTAAACATGTTAAACTGCGTTCTTCAATCAGGTAAAGGCCACAAAGTTTAAATTCACTGCGCACTATACCAGTTTTGCGCTCCTATCTATTATTAATTATCAATAACTACAGCAATGTTTTTTTTTTGTTTTTTTGCTCAGATTAGTCTTTGATTGAGATTTTCAAACTTGACATTTTGATCCCAGTTGACTAGTTGTACACAGCTGATTGCTCCTCAGAGAAAATCTACAAAATCTCCACCTGCTGTCGTGATGAAGCCACGGCCACCTCATCAGCCTTGGCATCCTAATCTGTACTATAGGGGAAAGAGCAAGGGGATTGGTTGGGGGGTGGGTCATCTCACCCTTTGGCTTAATATCTGAGGAGCTTTACATGTGACCAACTGCAAAGGAGGGTCCTTTCAATAATAATGCAGCACCAGAAGGTTTCAACCTCAGCCTGAGACAGAGAGTAAGAGAGAGTTGACAGGTCTGTGCCGATGGCTGGTATCGAACATATGTGCACCTGCATGTGTTAATGCCTGTGACCCAACTGGGACCAGTTAACACGATTTTATCCACAGAGGCAAAGCTCAATCTGAACATAAAGCATTACAACATCATGTGGAAAATTACTTTGGATAGTTTGATGATGTAAAATGGGAAATCCTTGTAATTTTCCATTCCCGGGGAAAAAAAAAAACACAATCCAACCTATACTGAGTTCACTAACTATGCAAATGAAAATAAAGTATTTTTTGTGTTCTGATCCTCATGCTATATTAGGCCAACATTTAAAGTAACTAACCAAATGGAACCATCCACCCCCCCCCCCCCCCCAAAAAAAAAACCAAGGTATCATTACGAAAAGCCTAAATTACATAAAATTAAATAAAAACTATAATGATTACCATTGTTAATATTATTATTATAAAATATATTACATTTTATGCTGATATTTATTTTATGCTGACTTGGCTTTAGATATTAAAATATATTTCTGCACAAACGAGAGCACATGTTTGAAGATCATATGGTTTGAGGCAATAAATGGCAGGAGAAAGTCTTTTTACAGAGATGGTTTGGGTGTGTATTATCCAAATTACTAATCTTATACACTGCCTCATTTAGAATAATCTGGACAAATCATGAACAAATGTTTACACATAATCACCTGTTGTGAATTCAACATAAACCAAATAACTCTTGATAAACAACGTGAAGCAATATTATGTCAGAAATGTGGCTATGTTTGTTTGTTTGTGTTCAACAGACACTCCTGATCCTTTCAAATATGTGAATTCCTTTGAGTTTTGACCTCTGCTGGACCACATTTATGAGATCGTAGTGTCCATCAGGTCTGCCATGCTTATTAGACTGGTCACGCTGAACAAAATGAGCTTTGCCAAACACTGCAGACCACACACACACACACACACACACACACACACACACACACACACACAACCTGTTATTTCTTAGCACAGCTTGCTGACTTTCAATTACTCCCATTACTAAGTGCTTTTATGGCTTTAATGTGCTTACTACCCACTAATGTGGCCGGTGAACATTAAGGATAAACATTATTTTATTCATAGCTGAATGTTTAAATATGGACATCATTTTTTCTGTCTTGTTGGCAAGGTACCTTCCATGTTACATTGTAAAGATGCCATCAATCATCTTTTCTTATAGACTGAATATTCATCACTAAATATAAGAACATGATGTTTCGCTGAATACATGAAACCACAGTAAGAACTGATCCAGTCTTGTATTCACAGCTCATCAAAAGAAGGGCTGAAGAGATGAAGAGTCTCACCTGTCTGTGATGAATTATTCAGTGAAACTTTAGTGCTAAGGTAGAGGAAATGCTTCAGGCTTGCTTAAGGTGATGTCCAACATGATCCATCTGTGATAATCTGTCACAGACATCCAGAAAATGAGTGCAAGTACAATTAACACACACAAAGAAATACACATGTACAAACACACTCCATCTCACACTCTCTAAGCAGCATCTCAGAGAATTGTGTTACCATAGAGACAGAGGGACGAGCATTTGAATGAATAGTGCATGATGGGTGAAGAGTAAATACTGGTTAATGGGACCCTTTCAAGACCTCAGTTCCAAAAGACTCCTACTCTCAAAATATATTAGGAATTACTATTGTCTTACATTTTTCATTAACATACTGTAGTTCTAGCACACTTTTAGTAATGAACTAAAATAGTAATAGGGTATAGTATTTCTTTTTTATTTATGTCAATAACTTTAAAATTTAAAAACTTTTACATTTTATCAATTACTCACATAATCACCATACAGCTTAAGAAGACTTAAAATATATTTAATAAGTCAATATGGCTTTATTATCCTTTTTTTAAAATTATTATGCTATTTTTACTTTTCATTGTATAGAAAAGAGCATTGTGATCTATTTTCTCTGGAACAAAAAATGTTTTTAAAAAAGAACGGGTAAATAATGACAGAACTTTAATATCTGAGGTCCCATTAAAAGATGTGCTTGGCAAAATTGCATCATAATTTTAAAAAAGAAGTTTAAAATCTCTTTATTTAAAGAGTCTTTCCCAGAAGTCATTGGAAAGATATACTGTATATAAACATACTGTATATATACAATGAATGTCATCTAAAATGGGACCTATGTAGCCTAAAATGTCTCCAACCGTAAGTGCAGCAGCCTTGGCCAGAAATGATGCCAGAACACTCCTAAAAATAAAGATAATCACAGTCCTGACCCGCAGAAAAAACGTTCACACTCAGGCTGTGGTCCAATCTTTGTCAGCCAGCAGTGGTCTTGCAGATCATATTGCAAAAATTGCTTGGAGAGTCGATGATTGTTCTGTATCTACTACTAATCCATACGTTATTTATTAAAAAAATCTCACGTGCGCAAACTTCGGCCATCTTGTTAGGCAGAAATGTCCCCCCTCTAAATAACCATCAGTCACCATCGTAGGACAGCAAGGGAAAAAGTGTTGGTGGATTGGAATACAACTCAGGCAAAATGCTTGACAGTCAGAACATAGCAATCTGTCTGCTATATTTATATCTATTTCACACCACTGCTGAAACGACATGAATAACAATATTTGGAATAATATCCTCTGAGGCCAGTCTACACAATACATATCTATGACATTATTTTGAGCTTGATCTTACTCAATCTGAACAAAAATATGTGAGCTAGCAAAACTTGGTCCAATCTTGCTGAACAAACTTCCGAATGTTTGGCACAAGAGGATTCATGGTCCATCAACTCTCACATGTCCAGATGACCCTAAGAGCATCCATCTGGTCAGGAACTATTCAAAACATCTCCTCACCTTCCTATGGGCCACATGTTTTTCTTCTAACACATACAAACGCACAAACAGTTCTGTGCATTTTTGCTTGATTATCTTCTACTTTTTAAGCTTCAAGCGATTCAGAATTTCGCAAGTGAAAAGGTGTTTTTAACAAAATAGGCCTGCTTTTGTGCAGGCATTCAAGTTAATCAAGTCTCAAATAATACTGAAATTGGAGAATTTGAGAGCAACAGGGATGTGTTATCACAAAATTCTCACCTGCCATCTTCATAGTCTTGTTATTTTGACGGGTTTTCTATTGCACTAAAGTCCTTTATTTCATTCTCTTCACTTGAGAATTCTCTTCACTATCTCATTCTTCACTTGGCTTGATTTCCTTTGGATTTTGGCCTCTAAATCTAATGGTCAATGACTACGTCTGGAAAAACTGAAATGAGAGAATGAAAAGATGCTTACTACAGCTGTAAAGAATAGTTCACCCAAAAATTTAGTCATTTTTTTTTATTTAAATCAGTATTTAATGACCTTCTTGTTCAAAAATTTAAGCTTTAAAATTCATCATCTCCTCTACTGTAGTTTTCATATCTCATTTAGCCTTATTAACAAATATTCAAATTTCCCATGTCAGGTTCAGTCACTTATCCCAAATTGACTACGTTTGACCTAAGGTTATGTATCTAAAGCCATCATATCTGAATAAATGCCACAAAAAAATTACTATAATGACAAAGTTTCTTGATTAAGTGTCTGCTAATCACACATAATTATTTTTATGATACTTTTTGTTTAAAGTATAAGGGTGTCAGCCAGTATTACTATTTACTTTCATCCTAGGGTGAACTGTTACATTAAATTGAGGAATACCCAAATAGAGGTGGTACTGTAATAGGAATTTAAAATAATTAAGAGTTTATAAGGTTTAAGAGCACTTCTAACACAGATTTTTTTGTATATGTTATCTATACAAAACTTAACATTAAACCACATCTGCCAAAATATTTGAGGCTGATGCTTATGCTTCTAAATACTGGATGTTATTCTGTACAGACTTAACACACCATATGATTTGAAAGCAAGCAGCAAACGAGCTTCCTTTTCATAGTCACTTGGTTGTCCACTCATTTCCTCCACCATATGGAGAACTTCCTTTCACCAAACTACACTGGCTGGCAAATATTAGTGGAGCGAAGGTTTGTCAATGGCTTCCACTGACCACAAAGGATGTGCCCCCTGATCTTTGCCCCTGTACTGTAACTCATAGCGTCTGGTTTGTGTTTCCATGTGGCTCAAGTTGATGCGTGACCCCGGAAGGATTAATTAGAAAAGAGGGTTTAGTTTAAAGCTTCAGGGAACCACTTTCTGTTAAAAAGTGCATCTTTTGTTGGTGGAGTTTGTTCTCTGTTGGCAAAGTAAGGATGATGTGTACAAAGTGAGACTGATTAGATGAGACGGGAGAGATGAGACAGAAATATGATCATTGCCTTACACTTGGAGGGAAACATGGGTTTGAGTGCTTTTAAATCCCAAGCACATGTGTGGTAGAAGACATCATGTCGCAACGGGACCTTGGTCAGAATCAATCAATTTCACTGACTTTTCTCATGACATGCACGCACACACACCCAGAGACATAGATCATATATCTGTGATTCCCAAAGAACCTCGTCTTGACTCTAGTTATGTCTCTTTGTAAGCTAAACCATGTAACTTAATTTAAGATGATACAGAAAATGAAACTTAATCAAATGTTATTTATTTGTTATCTTAATTTGCATGTTAACACATGGAAATCATACACTTCATTCCAATGACAAAACAACAGGGACAGCTTGATATGCTGTACCGTTTCGACAGCCTTTGATGTCCCTTTGGTGTCTCTCGCTCATGAAGATTTGGTTTCACTGACCTCTGCAGTCTTACAGTTCATGTCCACCATTCTTCAAAAGAGCGACAACTTCACAGCACTTGACCGCAACCTCTATCTTGTTATGCTGTTTGAGGCACATCCAGAGCAGAGGAGTCAAAAGCCAAGTACAGCCAAAAATAATCTGTTTATGGGAATCTCAAAGATGTGCTCAATGTTTATGCCCATAGCTAAACTCTTTGAAATTCCTGAGAGCTAATGACATAACACAGTACAACTTTATAGAGGAAGGCAGCAGATTTGGCAAAACTGAATGCTGTTTTTCATTGTTAGCAAATGGCTTCAATATCTCATGTATTTGAACTATTCAGTTTGCACAAATTCTATTTTATATATCTGCCAATAAATAAATAAAATGTGTCAGCATTTTTTACATTGAGACATTTTACATTATTGTTTTATTAAAATCAACAAAGGCTACCATGAATCTTTATTATATAAATAATAAAATATATTTATATATTAATACTTATTTTAATTTCTGCACTAAATACATTTTTTAAAAATATATATATTCCTATAAAATATATATAATGTAATAAAATATATATAATGTAAAAAAATTAAGCTCAGATTTTCTTTACATAAAAATGTTTTTTTTTTGTTTTGTTTTTTTTGGGGGGGGGGGGTCAGGTTGAAATGTAAGAGGACATACATGCATGACATGCATTTAAAAAAAAAAAAGTCAAATAATAGCAGAGTCCACACCACAACTATATCAACACAGAGAAACAATATCTTAGGAATAATGTTCAAAGTGTTTTTATTCCAGCTAATGACATAAAAAATAAAATAAAAAAATGACACCCAATCAGAATCCACATTGTTTTGAGCTCAAGCATTTAAAGTGGCAAACTACATAACTGCAGCACATGCTTATAAAAAACAGGGTTATTGTGTGTTTGTGTGAGTTATCATTATAGTTACTGCTCCAGGAATGAACTGGCTTTTAGTCTTTAGTCAAGTGATGTGTATTCATACATTCACTCCACCATATACCTCACACCAACCTCAAAGTCAGTTCTGTAGTCTCTTTGTGACAGATAATAAGTACAATCTTCACGCTTCCCCATCTTAAATCTTATTTTCCAACAAATGGACCTCACATGTTTCTGCTGATCTTTGACACTGCACTACCTTCGGTTGTGATTGCATTGGCCTCTGTCACTTCTTTTGCGTAAGGTTCTCAGGTTTGGATTTTAACTGTACGTAACAAGATGGAAGAGAGAGAAACAATGAGAGAAGTTTGCAGATAGAAAGGATTTGTTGATCTCTGGGGAGGACAGGGTAGACATCCACTGATCACAACTGACATCACCTTTCACAGAGGAACAAGATTGTTTGCTGCAAGGTTAAATGGAAGTCTTAAACAAACGTCCAGACCAATTTTAAACCCCAGAAGGCAATGTGATGGCATGTGGTCATGAGTTAGACACATTCACAGTATGGATCATGTAAACAAACTATATACATGTTGAATGAATTTGATGAACTTTGGTTATCGTGCCAGATTTCCCTATCCACAGACTAGCAGCTGTTTTCAACAACACCACTTTCATAAAAAATTAAGAGTTATAAAAGTACATTCTACATTTAGACTTTTATATTTAACTTTTTGGTAAATGTTTTGGGCCAAAACCACCTTCTGGTGCCACTTTCTTAGTACATTTTTACTAGCCACATAAACCTAAAGGGCCAAAGGCAACAGCTCAGAGTTTGTCCTTCCTCCCCAGTGGGCTTTAAACTGGCTCCTCACACTGATTTTTAGGGCCAGAGGAAATGGGTTTCAGGAAAACAGCACATTCAAAGGGAAGTGATTAATCGCAAGCGTCTCTTCCACAGCACATCCTGCTGAGCTGATATCCTTTGAGAGGCTTCGTCATTCCTGAGAGGTAAGCAGCACACCATTAAAATCAAGATAGGAATCTCACTTGTATCTAATGACCTGGGTTTCAAAGTTAAAAGCTCTTCATTCCAAATACATGATTGAGACACAGAATGTTTTTGCCCCATTATTGATGTTTTTGCCCCCATACATTTATATATACATATTTATAAAATAAAATAAAATAATATAAAATAAATTTAAGGGTTGCCATAAGGATTATTTAAATTGTTACATTATTTTCATTTATTATTTTCAAGCACATCACATACCAACCACAATTATCATTACTCATGTGGGAAAAAAACATTAACATTTCTTTAACAAGAAAAATAAACTACTTATACATCATGTTATTATTTTTTTGTACTGACTTAAAACATTTTTTTGAGATTTTGAGTCAAAATATTACCTATTTTTTATTATTTTTTTGTATGGTGCATGCTAAAATTGTGGTATGCTAAGAATGTATTGCTCAGTTCATAAAAACATAAGAAATCAGAACAGCCAATGATATAGCAAGTGGAACACAAATGTTATTATAACAAATACACAAGTTATTTGTAACCCCAATCATCTTCCCCCACACAGAGAAACACAAGCAGAGGGATACTGTAGATGATACATCTGCCTGTTATTGCATGTACAGCCATTCTCCATCAAAACTAATCCTGCCAATGACAAGATAATACTCTTGCTTTCAGCCCCATGAATTGAGATTCGGATATTACTTTTTAATCAAATCACGGCCTTAAACACGGCAAGCAAAAAAATAAAAGACTTCAACAATAATGTCCTGTTTGCCGCCTGGATTGTGTAAGTGAATGATGTTTTAAAGAAATTGGCGGCTGTCCACCAACCAAACCTCCTCCAATTTCCCCAAAGCAAATACGACTGTGTGCATGGTTTGTTTTTAAATACATTAAGAATGTAACATTTTGAAATTAAAACGGAGAATTATAGGTTAATAACCTAAAAGTTATATTATAATTGATGATTGTAGGTTAATAATCCAAAAACATGACAAGCAGAAAATGAGCGGATGTGTTGTACCCTAGAGAAACAAAACATTGCACTGCTATGCATTTCTCCACTCAAAATGTAGCCACACTGTCTGAATTTGATTGTGGAATGTTTGCCTAAACTGTCAACATGTCAGTTTCTAAAAAATATTCTGATGGAGCAGCACAAAATGTTTTGACACGTTCAAAATACCTACATAGAATAATAAATACGTGTATCGCCTCAGTATCTCATTCTCTTCTGTGTTTAAACAGCGTTGGTGTATGCAGTGTCTTCTTTGGATCACTGAAGGCATGTCTGTATTGACCTTGGCTGTCAGAATGTCTCTCACCTTGTGTTGATAAGGGAATAAAAGTGTGCACTGAGGGATTGCACAGGGGAAATTCAGTGACAATTACTGTTTGGGGGTAATACAGCCTGACTTTAATTCCATTTCACATCAAATAACAAGTAAGTGAAGCGTAGGTGTTGGATAGGAGCAGACAGCATTTTCGGCACGGAGAAGGTCTCCCCGCGGTCCCTGCCGCAAGGAAAGAGGTGTGCGGTGTGATTAGAGGAGTCTGATTGGGTATCACTGAAAGTAGAAACCAATCAGCAGCTCATCAGTTTCATTTTAGTCTGTCAGTTTCTCTCTGTCCATCTCCTTTTTCCATTCCTGCAGATTTAACTACTACTCAGGGATGAGGCCCTAACACTTACTAAATATTGGTGTGCAGCTCATTCATCCCATACCTTTATCAGTTGTGCTACGGACATAAAATATACACCAAATAGGTTATTTTGTTGATGAAATGGATGGTTCTACTTATCTTATAATGCTGCTTTAAAAAAATTTTACTTGGCAAATGGGTGAAAAAATCTTGAAGGGACCCAAGACATAGCAAGAGATCAGGATGTTATGGAGATCATAGGGTGGGCTCTTTTGACTTTGGTCAGTAAGCAAGCATGCTGGCATCCAACCAGAACACCCTAGCAACCACCTAGAACACCTTAGGGATCACGTAGCAACTGCCCACCAAATGGGCAGGCAAACACATGAATTAACAAGTAGCATTGAAGTTTTTGCATGGGCAAGCACCGCTAACGTGTTCTTCAGAAAGTTTTTAATCTAATTAATTGTTGCATTTGTACATGTGAAATAAATATACAATATTTTGTAACTTGTATTATCTTCACTTTTTTTGTGAAGAATTTAGGGTTTAGTAAATAAAAACAGACAAGGCAACTAAAACAAAATATCAAAATCACAGTTTTTCATTACGATTTTTTCAGGATGAACTCCAGAACTCAACCTTCCATAATAACACCATACCAATATACACTACATAACCAAAAGTATGTGGACATCCCTTTCAAAATGAATAGGTTTGGCTTGGCCCCTTATGCCAGAGAACACAAATTTTAATGCACCCACAAAAATAACATTCTAGACAACTGAGTGCTTCCAACTTTGTGGCAACAGTTTTGTTCCAGCATAACAATGTACACAAAGAAAGTTCCATAAAAAATGGTTTACCATGATGTGTGGACTCTTGACTGTGCAGAATTTAACACAAATGAGATTAAATGAAATGCAGACTCTGATCCGGGGAACATCACCGTTTTTGTTTCTGAATGGAAGCAAATCACTGCAGCTACTGTATGTTCAAACATCTTGTGTACATTCATCCTAGTAGTGTGGAAGACATTAATCAAAGTGGATTTCATAATAAATCAACAAGCACATATGAGTGTGATGTGTGGGGTGTCCATATAGAGGAAATGTGCTGACAAATGTCCTACAAGCTATTATAGTGCCATTGATTCAATACTACTTCTTAATAATGTGATCATAATTATATGAAGAAAAAATATTTCATTTCATTTAGTATTTTAGGAAGCACTGTGTAATAATTTTCATTTTATCCACTATATGTAATCTACTGTGCCACATAGCCGTGGACTGAACATGCCATGACGCAATCAAAATGGTTAAACAGTGACAACATGGGTTATATTTCAGAGAACAGAAATAAAGTAATCACAATTAATAAAATGGTTATCTTTGGACAGTACAAAATTTTCTTTAGGTAGTCAGTCTATTTGCTAAATTTGTAGAAAAAAAAACATTGTACAAAAAATAAACTTTTGTTCATTGAATTGCAATTATTACCCGCATAAAAGCTCACTGTGCTAAACAAGCACCGCATTTAGAGTTTTATTTTTGTGCTTACTCATACTTTCACCTGCATCTTCCAGCCATCTTAATCTTTCTGACTCAAACAAATGCAGACACTTTGTCTAAAACAAAGCGAAGGGAGGGTCTCAATGTCTAAGAGCCACTCTCAATACTGCCGCACGCCATAGAGATAATCAGCTAGGGACGCCTTTGTTCCTCAAGAGCGATGGGGGTATTTGACTTAGCATTTTTTGCTGGCACGCATAGACACAAATCTACATAGCAATGCCATGTACACAATGTATAGCATAACATCTACAGTAGCTATGCTTACCTGAGTCATGTTCATGTATACCGCCTGAAACACATACAAAAAAAAAAAAACCTGTAAGAGCAATCTGGATAATGCAAGTTAGATATGTCAGTGTGCAAAATACTTACATCAGCACATCAAACTGTAGAGGAAACTGTGCTCTATTTATTACATCTTCACAGGAGAAAAACAAACATCAAAGTGAGGAGGACACATGATTTACCCTAAAATGAAAACAATCCGATGGAATTACCAGAAGGGATCAATATCTTTCCCGGTTAGTGAGTAATGTCCTGCATTGCGTGAGTGGATGTCTGTTATTGTTGCTTTTTCAAAGCAGTCAACAGGCAGCAGAGGATAACTATGTTTTGATTACATGAGGCTGATATATTTGCGAAGAGAGAAGTCAGAAAGGAGTCACGCTATAGGTTATCCTCTCATCTCGCCAAAGCGTGATTGGCTCACTCGCCGAGATTCGATAACATCATGTTATCTGTGCTCACTGAGTTTTTTACATCTAACTGTACTTTGGGAGATTTTTGATTGTGGAATATCTGGAGAAATAGTTTATTGTGCCAATTGTTTTATACATTTTACTTTTCTGTGCTTTTATGTATTTATACTTGTTATACATTTTACATATAAAATGAAGAATTACATTTCATATTTCCTTGATTCCACTGAAGCTCACGAGATGCTCTTTTGGAACACTACTGAACAACAGACTTAATATACTAGTGAAACAAAGTCTATTTGAACAATAAAACATTTAAAGGGATGTCCTAATGTATTTGGCTCATGTCTGTAAACCAATCAAAAATAACATGATATTTGTATAAACACTCAAAATATTGTAGCATGAAGGCATGTCATATTCAATCAGTGCTGACAGGAGGCTTGGTCAATTACTCCTAGGAACAAAAACATTTTTGTTATTTTTTTTGGGGTGGGGAACTATAATACCCTTGCAAAAAAAAATCTAATACACTTGTTTCTTTCTGCTAATGAATTTAGTGCCAAGGTTACGTCAATGAAAATAAGAGAGTGATACGCTCTGGGTTTTATGATTTTCCCTTAAGAGCACTAGCTTTCAATTGTCTCTTTGAAATGCTTTGTAAACACAGTCTGCAAACCAAAGAAGAGCCAGCTTCTCCTTCATCATTAAAATGAGGAAAGATTTCTCCACTAAAATGCAGGCTGTGCATATAATCTGAAGTATCACTGCTGAGATGCTATCGCAACTAAAGATTAAAAGTCAAGTGGATCGCTCTTGTTCTCATCAAGAGCTACGATAACTAATGAGACCAAAACAAGTTACAATCTCAGACGGTCATCTAAATTAGCAGCACAAATCAGAACCTAGAATACTGATGAGGGAGAGAGAAGGTTCAAAGGTTTGTCTGGTTTGCATAGCACTGTTATCCTTTGCAAGATGCCATAATTTCACCATCTGGTTTTAAACGGTATCTTTCTCCACTGACAGCCAATCAAAATAAGTTCTGACAGAATAAAACAGTTTGAGTAACATTTATTGTTAATATTTTACTACACTCTCGGGAAACAGAAGCGGGGGGCGGGGGTTGGTTTAAAAAGTTGTCACTGGGTCAGAATGCTTTTAGAAGGTAGTAATATGTATAATTTATACTAATAGGGTCATTTTAGGTAATATGTACCTTTAAGGTTTTAATATGCACCATATGGGGTAAATGAGGTTTAAAAGTGTACTGTTTAAAATGGTACCGCCCCAGTGACAGACTTTTTTTCAGAGAATGTATTGTACATACATTATACAAAATGACATCACATGACTTCTCATGTGTTCAAAAAGTTCTGTGGTCTCTTGAGCAAAGATGGCAGATTTCAAATTATGTACTTCCAAGCAACTGCCATTGAGATGAATGGGGATGCTAATGGATAGCTTTCTTCAGGTATCGCAGATCTCTTTGAGAAAAAAAGGAGTGCATGAGAGAGCGATGGCAGCCCACTGGACATTTCGAATACATATGTCTTCTCAAGTTACTCATGAAGGGCATCAGAGAGACACCACAACATGCTCATCCCTTTCTCCTGCACATTCCTGCTATGCAGAGCTCAAAGAGTAGTACTGGGATCCGCTTTCAGCATCAAACAAGACTGCCAATGGGTCTGTCGTCAGTTGGACTTAGCTGCAGGGCTAGAGAAACTTGATCTTTAGCATATAGGCTGGATCGAGGGGTATAAGAGTAGAGGAGAAAAGAAGAGAGTCCCTCTTTGAAACTGTAAAGAAAGAAGAGGAACTGAATATTGTGGGAAATGCAAGTGGAAAGCACCTTTAAAAAAATGGGTTTATTAAAATTCCGGGTCAGTAACCCAAATTATGGTCAGTACAAAGAGAGAGCTGCACATTGCCAGTGTTATTCATCAATCTGAAGCCATTGATCCCAAGTGGAAATGGCACACAGTCCTCATTTAGCAGCTAAATGTTCAGCAGCTGCCTTAGCATTGAGGAAGTTCATTTAGACAATGTGGAACAAATCCTGTAGCTTTATTGGGATACTAGAGTCAGTCTTTATCTGACAGATCAGCTTTGAAAAGGGATAGGGAAGTCAGCTCACCATCTGCAAGAGGCTCAGGTTTCATCACAACTTGTTGCCTGGTACTAAATAAACTCTGGCATGCTGTGTGGACACTCTATCCTTGTCCAAAGGACCGCTGACCCCGGTGAGGATCTTGACACATGGGCCTAAGAGGAACAGATTCACCGCTTTCTTCCCCCTTGAAGGTGGCCTCCACCCACCATTCTGCAAACAAAAGTCACTGCTCTAACCTCAACCTGACATTGCAGTGCTAATGAGACAACCAGAAGAACCTGCTGTCCATCTTCCTGGACAGACAGAGAGTAGGAGACGGATGGATTGAATTATTGGTCCTGCCGACTTCCTTGACCACATGTCTGAAGCCATTGGGTTTATGTGGGGTGGTGCTAGCGCATTGGATAAGACACATGCCTTTGGTGTGAGAGACCCGGGTTCGAATCCACTGTGAGACACCAATGTGTCCCTGAGCAAGACACTTAACCCCTAGTTGCTCCAGAGGTGTGTGACCTCTGACATATGTGGCAATTGTAAGTCGCTTTGGATAAAAGCGTTAGCTAAGTGAATAAATGTATAAAATGTATAAATGTATGTGCACAATTCAAATCTAATTAAAATATAAATATTATATTTAAACTTTTTTTTTTCTTGGTAGCTAACTGAAATAATAAGTTGAAGTACTAATATTATTTAAATTGAAATAAAAATAAAATATAAATATAATATAAAAAAAGCCTATTCAAAATATGAATAAATACTCATAATATAAAAATAATTCTAAAATAAAACAGTGATGGTAACCTCAGACAAACAAGGCAATGTTGGTAAAAGCAGTTGGTAAGTGTGAGACAACCTACCAAGATCAAGTTATTTTAATGATACTCTCAGACATTTTAACTACAATTAAATATATTTCATTTAATTTATTCAAATACAATTATGCAAAAAAAAAAAAAAACTTTGTACAGAGTAGCATAAAATGTAGACTATATATTATGCTTGCACAAGTTTGGATATGTGTGAACACATCAAGCGCTACAGAACATCCCTCCTTCACTTTCATCAGCAATAGTTTCATTCAAACATTAAAACCCACATCAATTATTTACAATTATTTATATAAGTTTACAGGATTCAAGGAAACCCACAAGAATCAATTTTTTCTTCTTCGTATAACAGCAACAATCTCCACTGACGAGTAGTGAGTTAGAGACAGTAAGTCCTGCAGCATGCTATGAATTTATCATCACAAAGCCATGGCGCAATCGATTGCACATAGAACCGAGAAGATGAGACTAATGCAGGGTTCAGATTGAAGCCTGCCAACTGAGGCAGAAGGAGAGAAAAAGATGATGGAAAAATCGATGGCCCTATACTGACCCTTTACCCAGGTGACTGATTTCCCTCCGCGATGAACCGACCAAGCAAATGGATAAATGAGGTGCTGCTCTGGTAGAGCGTCACCACTGCAATAAGGCAGACCATAAACTCTTTAGCTTGTTGCTATTTTGATTTACTAGATAATGTAGGTGTTTATATGTAGTTTCGGCTTTATGCAACAACAAGGTTAAAAAGGAAGTTTACAAAGCCAGAATACAGTATAAACACACATAATGGTCTAATTTGACAAGCAACCACCTTGCAACAACCTAGAACATCTTAGCAACCAGCTAACAATATGCTGAAAACCCGTCAGGCAGTTTAACAGAAGAAAATTAAAACATCTTCCTCCTCGCTGCTGTAATAGGAGATAAAATTGTGTGAAATGTCTTCTTTAAGAGGCTTTAACCTGTTAACTGTCACCCCGTCCCGTATACGGGACGCCTACGTTGACTATACTATATTACAATCAAATCTAATCTAATCCTGACAAACTATATATCGTTGGAAAGGTTCAAGACTCCCAAATATATATTTTTCCAATATTATTTGTTAAAAATTATGTAGGAAAAGTAATAGATTAATTTATGACAAGAGTGCACCCTCAGAAATCTACATTACAAAATGAGTTTTGACCTTTGTTTAAAAAAAAGACTTCCTCGTTGCCTTTTTCTCTATCATGTTTTAGAAATCATCAGAAGTTATATATCACTTGAAAACATAAAATCTCAAAATTCATCCTTTAAAACCCATTTTAAAATCAGACATTGCATTACCATGTAAATGGCACATCAAAATCATGTTACAAAATGTTTTCAGTCATGAATTATAAAAATTTAGGTTTGTATCATGCACATTCAAGTCTATCTTCAAAAACGTGAGTGACAGTTAAGGGGTTAAGAAGGAAATAAACATTATTTTCCTAGAAATAAAATTATTTCCCCTTTTTTTTTCAAAAGAGCTCTTAAATTGTAAAAAAAAAAAACTGTTAACAGGTACTAGAGGACAACATAGCTGAAATTATTTGTAGACATGCAGTTCATTCACCCTTTATAAGTCAGCACCACACATACACTTCCTTTGCTCTGTTCTCTTCATCCAAACAAAAAGTCACCCTCTTCCTATCTCCCTTTCCAAGGTCTTGGCTCCTGTGCTCATTTAGACAGCCCTAAGTTCCCCTGACAGCTGCTGTAATTGAAATGAAATAACAAGAAATAACAACAGCTGGGTGTTGCACACACACACTTTTGAGACAACCTCACTATGGCCCATTCAAGCATGTATCCATTAGCTTCAGGGTTTCATTAGTCCAGCAGGGGCAATATTTATGTAAAAGCTCTACTAGGTTTACAAATTAAGAAGGCAGACTAATCACTTCGTAGTTATTTTTCTGTTGCTTGTAAATGGCTGGAATTTAAAAATCTATGGGAGTAGTAACCATCATAGAAATATCTAAATTCACAGCAATAATTATATTTTAAGAGCTTAATTTCGCTTAGCCGCAAAGCAAAGAAAAAATTCTAGTTGGTGACGTAAAATGCACATATCAACGCACCAACAGTATTATTGGTGGCACCCATTTACCTACTTTTCAGCAAAGCAGTTTTGACACCTAGGCAAATACTTCACCAAATTAATGTACTGTACATTACACCGGTAAGTGTAATGTACACTGGTAAGTCACACTGGTAAGGTTTTCAGATCATTTCTAAGCCCATGTCAAAATTCATTTTAAAAATGAAGAAACATTCTGGTGTTAATATTGGAAAATTCTCAGACTAACAGGAATTCATTGAACTGGCCACAACGCACGGGAAGTTGAATTAAAATGGCTGAATTTGAAGACTTATTTACTGATTTGCAAAGAAATTCAACACATGCAATGAATTCTGGGAAACTAGGTGTTCTTCTTAGCCACTATCTGTCTGTCTGTCTGTCTGTCTGTCTGTCTGTCTGTCTGTCTGTCTGTCTATCCATCAACCTTCAAGGATTTTTTTTTACTTTTTTCAAACTTAAAAAAAAGGTTTATTTTATTCAAAACAACCACCATTAAATATAGAAATGTAACATTTTAATTGTACTTCCTTGCATTCAAATTCAAGGTGCAATTCGGCAACTTGTTGGAATTTTAAATGCATTCTCTATAATGCGTTAGAATGGCCCACAACCCTCAAACACAAAAGCAAG
Organism: Carassius carassius; assembly: GCF_963082965.1. Classification (NCBI taxonomy): domain Eukaryota; kingdom Metazoa; phylum Chordata; class Actinopteri; order Cypriniformes; family Cyprinidae; genus Carassius; species Carassius carassius. Next base: position 8,271,659 of record NC_081764.1, read on the forward strand.
AACCATTAGCATAAACAAAATAAAATAATGAATCTCAGAGTGTGCTTTTTTTCCTGCTTGTATGGTCTGAAGTTGGGACACTTGGATGTCTGGGACATTACTATTCACAAGTTCATCACAATAACACAAGTACCTCAAGAGGATGTTTACATACCTTTATTACTATGCAACAACAATCTTCAGTGGTTGCTAATCAAGGGAAAACATTTACAAAATGAAAAGGTTAATGCTGTTATTTACTATCATCTAGGTTCCTCAGATAATTCTGACCCAGAGTACACAGTAGATGTTTAGTGGATGCTACAGTTAGCATTTATGTTGGCATCTGACATTCATATAATCCTTAAAATAATTATTTCATTCTAAAAATCACATTATCTCTCATAACTGTTCTTTTCCCATTGCATTGTTCAAAGCCATAGGGAGTAACATTCTTACACACTTGAATGGAGTCATCTTCTCTTGAGTAGCAACCAATGAATTGAGATGATTGTTCTGTATCTGCTTCATTTATCCACTAAAATCCATCTATGTCTAACATATCCATGACAGGTCCTTTCAGTAGATGCTGCAACATTGTGCCTCCCTTGTCTCTTACTTCATCAATCTATTCTATGTCCTATTGACAATATTTTTTCCGGTTGGCAACAAGTAATTTCTCTTCATTTCCCGAACTGAACAGAACTTCACTCCAAGGCTATTGGCAAATGAGAACAAAACCTGGAACTGTTCCACCTGTTGTCCACTCTGGGCCCCCGCAAGCCCTCAAACTCCGTGGTGGCATTCCAGAGTGGACCTAAGACAGACTCCTGAGGGGTGGCTTCGATTCACAGAAATGCTTCTTTTTGTTTCAGGAGAGAAAAGAGCAGGAAAACCTCTGCAATTTCTCTCAGAGTCTGAGGAAGAGGAAGAGAAAGAGGAGAGAAGATCAGCTTGGTTAGTGTTAAGCCTCTCTCTTTGTCCGTGTTGGGGTGGGTGTTGTTTTGAGGAGGTGATTTTAACCCTCCAAACACTCCCTCCTCCTCAAGGACTCCCTAGAAACCAAAACCTTCTGTCCGTATCATCTCCATTCATTTAGCATCCAGTCAAGTGGTTGAATTATTTATAAAGGCATGCCTTTTAATGGCTGCTTGGAAGTAGTTAGTTGACACTAAATGGCTAAGGGTGGGACAAACAGACAATAAGCCCATTGTTCTGCCATTAGAAGGTAAAGAAAATAAGCCTTGAGAACGCAAACATACATTTTTTTTGTCAGTGGTTACTCAACCTCATGATACTTCAAACCCACCTAAAAAGTGCATTATTAGAGTAAAAACAATCAATACTTTGGGAGAAAACAGACTCACCAAGTAGCCCTTTAATACAATCATACTAGTGATGCACCAATTTAGCTGATACTGATTAGTATGAGCAACATTTAACTCTTGCTGCTAATTTGAATGGTGATGCTTCGTTTTAAGTGTCAGTTGGTAGCCTTTCATTTTTAAAGGTAAACAATGAGTCCGCACACCAGAAAATGCTCCTTAGCAATTTTAATGATTGCTCACCATGTGTAATGTTTCGGGCCCAAGCCCTTCATCAGACATGAAAACAAGTGGGGAGACACACCTCCATATATAGAGGCAAAAGCCTCTAAGTGCCATCTGAAATGTTCATCTAAAATTGTGATTTTTATCAATCTCCTATGCTTAGGTTGAGTCATTTTACTTTAATGGCAATGTGCAGGTCCTTTTCCAAGCTATTAAAGTGAAACAACTGAACATAAATATAGGAGTCAGATAAAAATCCTAATTTTAGATGAAGATTTCAGATGGCATTTAAAGGCTTTTGCATCTGAACTCTTCATATGTACATATATATATATATATATATATATATATATATATATATATACATACAGTACAGACCAAAAGTTTGGACACACCTTCTCATTCAAAGAGTTTTCTTTATTTTATGGAATTATATATGGAATTATATACATAACAAAAAAGTGTGAAACAACTGAAAATATGTCATATTCTAGGTTCTTCAAAGTAGCCACCTTTTGCTTTGATTACTGCTTTGCACACTCTTGGCATTCTCTTGATGAGCTTCAAGAGGTCGTCACCTGAAATGGTCTTCCAACAGTCTTGAAAGAGTTCCCCAAGAGAATCTTCGAGAACTGGGGCTGGAAAGCTTAAAAAAGGACATGAAAGCACCATAAGAACATTATAAATGTAAACTATACAATACTATATTTATCTTCTGAAACCATGCTAGCTGTGTGTGACAAACAGACAAAAACATATCGTTACTTGCTATCGTTACAATTGCAAAACAATTGTCTTAACCTGGCTTTAAACCTAGAGAACAATCTATAAGATCTATAAGGCTGGTTCTCAGAAACAGTTTGCACATTTGGTTGAATAAAAAAAAAAAGCTGGTTTCTCAAAAAAAGTTTTTGCACAAAATATTTCACCAAAAAAAAAATAATAATAATAATGGTTCACCGAGAGCAGCAGCACAGGTAAACAATAATCAATAAAATGTTCTCCTTTTTCTGTACCAATACAAAGTAAACCTTGAATGTTTATTTGTGTGTTGTACATTGTTACCTTTGGAGCAATACACTTTTAACATTTTCCGGAGTTTCAATTTTAATTCTGGACTAATCTTCAGTCACTTATTGGAAACCGTTCAGTCCAGTTTGAAGACTGATTTCCAGGAAAGTCAAGTCTGCATATGTGCTGCGCAGTGCTGTCAGTGTTACTTAGCTTTATGACTAAATTTATTCTGGAAAATTGTTTTTGAATGTTTCTGACACTACTGCTGAGACACAATTAGACTAGGGTTTTTTTTTAGCAAACCAACCAAATCAACCATCTGAGCTTATTTTATATGACAATGAGGCTAGAACAATCCACCATCAATGAGTTGCATAAGAACACAGTGTGCTGTGCATGGTGGGATGTAAGGTCAGGTGTGTAGGGAGAATGACAGAAAGACGGTTGGGCAGACTGGGGGGTGGTGATGGAGACGTGACTAATATTTGAACAGTTTGATTACAAATCAGCTGGATTACATTCTGATATCTCCCCCCTAGCAGACTCACTACAGCACATAATTGACTCTTTAATGGGAAAGCAAATCAGGCAGTAAATGTGAGTGTATTTAATCATTCAATCATTCAGTCTCAGTAAGCATAAAATGGAAAATGATTCTGCTCTGCTTTTGCATGCATTGCACAGCACTGAAAACTTATTAATAAAGTAATAATAACATAGAGTCTCAAAAATGTCCCCTCTAGAATTTCAGAAGACATCTTAACAATGTTACGATCAGAGACCCAGTGAAACGCAGGAGACGAGAGATCCAATCGCAGTAGGGTTTTAATGGGTAATCCAAAGAGAAATCAACAAGCAGGGGTCAAAACCAAAAATCCATCCAAACAAACAAACAAATAAATAAACCGGAACAGGAACGGGAACAGGAACTCGGAAGACGAGGAACTCGGAAGGCGAGGAAACTGGGTGACGGAAAGAAAGGACTCCATGGAGACAAACAGAAAAGGACAGGTTAATATAGGGAGGATAATGACTAACAAGTGAAGACACCTGAGTGCAATTAACAGGAGTGCAATTACTGTGATGAAGGGACAAGGCTTTGTGGGAATTGTAGTGCCTACGGTGAGGTGCCTATGGGGAAATGAGACCACTAGTGGAGACTCAGGGAAACAGAGACCAGACAGCGTGACATTACCCCCTCCTCCACGGAGCAGCTACCAGATGCTCCACCCGAACCCAAAAAGAGACCAAGGAACACAGAGACCAGGAGGGAGGTGGAGCGGCGGAGGACCAGGGGGAGGGACTGAGGGCCAGGTAAAATGGGGAAACAGAGACAAGAAGTGCAAAAACAAGGAGCCCAGGAGGGAGGTGGACCGGTGGAGGATCAGGGGGAGGGACGGAGGGCCAGGTCCATAAAGGGAAACAGAGAGAAAAACAAAGACAAGGAGTCCAGGAGGGAGGTGGACCGGCGGAGGTTCAGCGGAGGGAAGGAGGGCCAGGTCCATAGATGGAAACAGAGAGAAGAGGAGCAAAAACAGAAAAAAAAAACAACCACAACAAAACACAAGTCCAGGAAGGACATAACGTTCAGTCCCCAGGGCCGAACCGAAAGTACAGGAATCCAGAGAGGAGCAAGGTGAAATTGGAGCCCTGCGGTCGAGACAGAAGCCCACCAGGGTGGCGCAGAAGACCACCACATCCGTGCGGTCAAGACAGATGCCCACCAAGGTGGCGCAGAAGACCACCACATCCGTGCGGTCGAGACAGAAGCCCACCAGGGCGGCGCAGAAGACCACCACATCCGTGCGGTCGAGACAGAAGCCCACCAGGGCGGTGCAGAAGACCACCACCTACGTGCGGTCGAGACAGAAGCCCACCAGGGGGGCGCAGAAGACCACCACATCCGTGCGGTCGAGACAGAAGCCCACCAGGGCGGCGCAGAAGACCACCACATCCGTGCGGTTGAGACAGAAGCCCACCCGGGCGGTGCAGAAGACCACCACAGTGGGATCAATGACACAGGTGAGCCAGTCTGGTTAGGCAAGTCTGAAACCGAGAACATGAGCAAGTTAAGGGTGGCCTCCGTGGCCACGACAGGATCAGTCGAGCGCTCAGAGAGTTCGGCTGAGACGTGAAGAGACCCTAGAAGTTCCGCAGAGATGAGGAGAGGCTCTGGTAGTTCAGCCGAGATGAGGAAAGGCTCTGCTAGTTCAGCAGAGAAGTTGAGAGGCTCTGGTAGTTCAGCAGAGGCGTGGATAGGCTCTGGTAGTTTAGCAGAGGCGTGGAGAGGCTCTGGTAGTTCCGCAGAGGCGTGGAGAGGCTCTGGTAGTTCCGCAGAGGCGTGGAGAGGCTCTGGTAGTTCCACAGAGACGTGGAGAGGCTCTGGTAGTTTCTTAGAGTTTAGACTGGATTCAGGAAGATCAATGATGACTTGACTCTGCTCATGAAGATCATTGGTGACCTGACTCTGCTCATGAAGATCATTGGTGACCTGACTCTGCTCATGAAGATCATTGGTGACCTGACTCTGCTCATGAAGAACACCGGTGACTTTACTCTGCTCATGAAGAACACCGGTGACTGGCCCTGACTCTGGAGGGTCAACGGTGACCGGCCCTGACTCTGGAGGGTCAATGGGAACCCGACCCGACTCTGGAGGGTCAACAGGAACCCAACCCGACTCTGGAGGGTCAACGGGAACAGAGGGTGGTTAATTTTAAATATTTCGCCCTCCGCTCCACCATACTGGCTGGGGAACGGGAATGAAGTCCCACACCGCTGGATCTCGACATTGATGGAGTCCTTCTGTTACGATCGGAGACCCAGTGAAATGCAGGAGACGAGAGATCCAATCACAGTAGGGTTTTAATGGGTAATCCAAAGAGAAATCAACAAGCAGGGATCAAAACCAAAAATCCATCCAAACAAACAAATAAATAAACAGGAATAGGAACGGGAACAGGAACTCGGAAGACGAGGAACTCGGAAGGCGAGGAAACTGGGTGACGGAAAGAAAGGACTCCATGCAGACAAACAGAAAAGGACTGGTTAATATAGGGAGGATAATGACTAACAAGTGAAGACACCTGAGTGCAATTAACAGGAGTGCAATTACTGTGATGAAGGGACAAGGCTTTGTGGGAATTGTAGTGCCTACGGTGAGGTGCCTATGGGGAAGTGAGACCACTAGTGGAGACTCAGGGAAACAGAGACCAGACAGCGTGACAAACAATAGCTCAAAATTAACAGATTTTCCAAGATGCCAATGTGTACGACCAATATGCACTCAAGCATTTAATATTAAATTAGGCTGGCCACAATAAAAGGCCACTCTAAAATGTGCAGTTTTATCATACAGCACAATGCCACAGATGTTGCATGTTTTAAGGGAGCGTGTAATTGGCATGCTGACTGCAGGAATGTCCACCAGATCTAGTCATTCAGTATAATAATATAATATAATATAATATAATATAATATAATATAATATAATATAATATAATATAATATAATATAATCAATTTACATAGGACAAGCAATATTTCATGTCCATTTAATAAATTCTAAACAGCTGTGTTACATAGATCTCAAGAATGACTCAAAATTATCAGATTTTCCAAGAGGTTCTGTTCCAAGAGATTTTCCAAGTGTGCAATGAAAAGTTATCAACATGGCCTCAAGTATTCTCATCAAACTGCAAAACCAGATCACTTGAAATACGACATCCACATAAATGATCAAAATAAATGCCTACTGTATGTCTCATTTTTTCATCTGAAACAAGGTTGATATGTAAATGAAACATAAGATCTCCATCAACTATCCTCATGAGCAACATAATTTCCTCAGACTCAGAATGTTCAGTTACTGTACACACTTTTTTGTCTCCCAATAAAAGCCTCTAAAAATGGAAGAATGCAATCACATCACAAGGCTTGAAACTAAAGCGGGAAGTTCAGTCTAATGAGGGCACCCGACTGAAATAGGTAACTTTAGGTCAGCCTCTTTATCCAACACAAAATCTAATATCTTAAGTTGGCAAACAATATACCGCATTAATGAACATCTCACTAAGATGGGTCCCTCAGCATCAGACCTAATTTCAGACTGTGTGCCTTCACACAGCAGGAAAACCAGGAATGACTTCGTGGAGTATTCTGCCTTAGGCTACAAATTGCACATCATGACATCTGTATTCCACGTGCACTTTGGACAGGTTTTTTTTATTCTTTTTTTTTTTTTTTTGGAGGTAATGACCAGGACAAACTTCAGCTAATGGAAAGCTGTCATCGATAGTTTTGATAGTCATGTTCCCATGCCTTGACAGGCTACATCACAGAATCAGTAACCATTTTGATATTGCATTAGAAAATAGTTGAAACTGTATCTACAAACAATCCTTTAATGTAATCCTTGTGATTACAGTTTGGCCTACAATGCACATAATATGTACATTATGCTGAGTGCTTATTTAAATTTATACAGATGATAAACATGTACATTATGCAGTACAGTTAAATGAACATTAAAAGAGCTTTTTCTGTATGGCTACAATATGATAAATATAATGCAATGCAATGCAATGTAATGTAATATAACTCAAAAATATTTAATGTACATTTATTTGATTTTAAATAGTTGTGCAATAAGCAGGATAGTTTTCAGTCAGCCAGTTTTTATCTGAAAATAAACTTAAGGGTTTTATTTAGAAATAATGATCGGTTGACTGTACAGTTTATGCTATCCATGTGCTGTATATCTAATATTGTCTTAAAAAAAAAAGCGATCTGTCATTTATACAGTCCATGAAAACTGATTTAACAGTCAAGGAATACGGCCTGTTTGACTCTAGAGTCTATACTTTCTTAATTATCTAATGACAACAGCTCTTGCAGACAGTAAACCTCTAAGGAACAACTAAATTAATTGTGTTAATTATAATTATGCCCTTTGCCTCTTTCATTGTCTTCAACACAATCCTCCCAAACAAGAGTTTCTTATGAAGAAATAATTTTGATTTATACTTCCTTGGTCTCTCCTGCATTATAGTGGCCTAACAAGAAGCAAATCAAGAGGATACAGGAGTTAACAGAGCATCAGCATCAACATTCATTTTAGCTAAAATACATATTAGAAAATCAATTCAGGACAATTGTTTTACAAAAGCCTGTGAACATTCCTTGTCATTTAGATGTTTTTCAAAGGAAACTAAGCTGCCGAGGCTCCACACACAGACACTGTGAGCAGGTTTTCTGTGTGTTTGTCTGTTACAGCCTTCTGTCAAGTCTCAGTGTTTTATACTGCCCAGTAGTTGACCTTGGGTGGTGATAGAGTGGGTGGAATACATTAAAAGCTCTATCACATCTGTCAACATGAACACTAATGAGCAGCTAACAGACGGACAGACAGACAGAGCGCATACACACACACACACACACACACACACACACACCGTACATATAAACACCTGTGAGTAATGAGGCATTAATGCAAAATGCAATCACTTCCAACTGTCTGTAAGAAAAAATTAAGAAATTGTCTGGCAGAGATGACAGCAGACTCTACTGTTCTTCCACAAGAGGAGGCTGTGGATATCTATTGAGCTGCACTGTCTGTCTGGCAATGGATTGTCTGCCCATAATGTACATTTTGAATATTAGCATCCTTGGACACAAAAATGACAGATATTCACCAGACAATGTGGGACTGCCTGTATCTATTCTATAATTTCACTCATATTGTTCTGCTTTCATAAAGACTGGATTCTTTTATGTGTGTGCACCTACATTGCTTTGTATGTTTTCTTGTTATGTTTATTTAAAAAAAAGATTGTTTGTTTAAAACATAATTTTAATAAAATTGTCATTTGATTTATATATATATATAAATAATAATAATAAAATAAAATAAAAGATTATTGATATTCATAGTTCCATGAACAACCTTTAACATTCATGGAACCATTCCACTGCATAAATGTTTTTTTTGTGTGTGAAAAAGGGTTATTTAGATTATTAAAATGTTCTTCACACTAAGAAAAAAACCCAGTTCTTTTGATGACTGTCCACTGAAAGGTTCTTTTGTGGCATCACTGTAAAAAATGTTTTTTTTTTTATTGCATCATTGTGAAATCCCCCTTTTGGAACCTTTATTTTTAAGAGTGCAGATAAAAAAAATTGAATAGGAGTTATTTTTTGACAAACAAAATGTACTGAGTATATCTACCACAAAACCGAATAAAACCAAATTGTTTTAGTCAGGAATGTCAAATCAGAGGAAAGACCTTGAAAAAAATATAAATAAAATTAAATAAAAAAAAAGCCCTAATATTTCATTGGTCTGCATCTGAAAACCACTTGGCCCCCTAAATATTTGACTTGTGGACATTTATTTAAATATGAACCTCCTCCCTAACATCTAGTCACTTGTAGGCTCATGTTTTAAAGTTGCTTTGGAACAGGGTGTATTGTTAAAAGTACTACACAAATAAATCTGGCTTCATCTGACTTTATATGTTAACTAAATGTATGCTCTTGTTTGGAAGAAATGAAGCAGTAAATTTATAATTACCATTTGAAGTACCTGCCAGACTCATGCACTCCCTGAATGAACAAAGAACAGAAGAAAAGCAGAGGTGCATGAGTGTGTGTATATTTAATGTCTCACCTCGTGATGGTCTGGATTAATGTTGTGCTTGGCCAGATTCCACATACAAAGAAATCCTATACTGTATACATTCTCCTCTGCTGTCCAGTTTCTGCACATAAGCTTCAAAGAATTTGGTGAAATATGTTCTGTTCACAATTTCTTCAACAAAAACAGAAATATGCTTGCTATGGTAACGGAAGGCATGCAATTTTAAAGTCACAGACAACAGTGTTAAAGGAGCTGTCTCAGGGATTTCTTTACATTATAATATTTACATTGACATATTCAAGTTGGCTATCAAGTATCCTGATGACAGTATAGACCCTGTAACCTACATCAATCATTTCAGAAACAAAAAGAGTGGAATTCAAATTAATTTCACCATCAGGAATGATGATAATGGTAATTAGTACCCTCAACGCCGTTCATGTGAAACAATGACAGTTGACACATAAATTGCTGTGAAGTGCAGAGCAATTTGTGTCGCCCATGTCAGAACACAGTTATTCATGCAGATTACAGCTAATAAGATTCATATTAAAAAGTGGGGGCATTATTATTATTTTTAGGTGTGAAAAATATGGCATCGTGAAAAAGATCACATTTGTTATAAACTTCAGACTGTCTGCTGTTTAGTGAGATGACCTCTGCAAGTAAGTATATATATATGACGTTGTCTATGATGTTTAGAAATTATGAAGATACCAATGCACAGGCCTACAGCTTTGTGCTGCCCCTGCTAATGCCAGATCAGATTTCTGTGGGATATTTATACTGGGGCAGCTGGGCAGTCTCGCAACCTGTGCTCAGAAAAAACAGTAGGTGAGAAACAGTTGTGTAACGAAATCAGAACAACCAAATCAATCCAGCAAGCTCAAAGAACTACAGATAATTATCCATGAACACAAGTGGGTCGACATTAGGGAAAGTTTATCCGATAAGCTAACAATCCACAGCAAACCTGATACGGGCTTCTTCCATCCCCATCGCTTCTGTTTTCCGCAAATAGCTGACAGTTTATTTGGTTTACGTTGTCATAGCACTAGCAGCTAATTCCCAAATGTGAAGCAAAAGTCAATATATAGTAGTGAGAAGGACGGGATACAAGGCGAGTAATTATTTCTTTATCCTATAATTAAAACAGTTCCATAAACAAGACATTAATAGTAACTGATATTTTAGGCACTATATGGCTAGCTGTTATAAAACAGTTCAATAAGCACAAAGTTAATAATGAATAACTTACATTTTGGATATAATATTAACCATATCCTTGTCTATTTTTGGTCTGCCAACAAACAAAGTCGTATTTCTAGGCAACACAGTGTTTTGTTCCAGAATGAATCAATGTTTCTTAATCAGTCGTATGAGTGAATGATGATGATGTTTCATTATTGAATAAATCAGTGCTTCTTAACAAATTGGTTGAGTGAATGATTAAATGACTCACTCATAAGACAAGAATTTATTGTTTCCTTTCTGAATCTGTTTTCAAAGTGAATGACTCACTCAACTGAACAAATCAGCTGGCTAAATGAGTCAATGATGCCTCATAAAGTCAATCACTGCCACCTACTGACGTATGACGGATGTACGTAAAGTGCTGAACTAATACAATAGCTGTACAATACCTATTACAAACCTTTGATATGTGACATTCACATTATAAAATATCAATTTAATAAATCTGGCATGTGAATTTAACTGAAAGTGACACACAGGCCAGGACACTGCATGAGACTGACTTGATCAAAAGGTCAATGCAAGTAGTTTGTGATGATGACATGCAATATGGTGCGATGTTTAACCCTAAAGCCACTTTCAATACCACAGCATCAGTTACATATCGGACCACCAGCACCGAACTTGGCACTGAGAACCAATCTCCAGTGTGAAAGTCAAACGTGTGGCAGTCAGTCAGGATAACCTCCAGAGGCCACTTGCTCTCACTGTTTGACGACAATGCTCAGATCAGGTTTCCAGCACTCCCTGGGAGGTCAGAGCCCAAGCAGGAAAAGTGGGGTCATTACCCTCTTTTGACCCCAACCACACCTCCCATGCCTGATCCATCACACTCATGACAGACACACTCCCATTCCCACAGTCCAGAACACACACAAACATGATCGGAGAGCGCTTGACCTCATCTGATTTATTGTCCTTGGCATTATTTGCATGAGGCCAGGTGTGGCCAGTACCACTTCCGATTGAATCAGACAAACCACCCTTTCAGCAGCATTCAAACACTGTGAAAGTGTCTTTGAGACATTTTAAATGCTAGGTTGCTTATAACAGAGAAGCCCACCTAAAGAGAATGTTTTTCCCCAGCAAGCAGTGCAGATTTTCTCAAAATTTACTAAAGATCAGATTTGAAAAATTAAAATGAATTGTTATCGATTCACAATTGTGTCAGCAGGTTTTGGAAGTGACACAAGAGGGAGGTAGCATTTCAGTCAAGTGGGTGAATTAACTCAACAACAAAATATCTCAACTAATTACTTTATAGAGATGTATAATGTTTTCATTTCTGCGAATGTATGCAGTATGAAATTAATAATATAATTTTTATTACTGTAAATGTATCGAGTATGCAAAGAACAAAAGGCATCTTGTTTATATTAAAACAAAATAAATTGACAAAATTGCAGAGAAATTTGACTTTTAAGTGAACACTGACAAGTCATTTAATTTATAATTAATAAAATGTACAAATGGAGCATGGAACAATCTAAAATAAACCTTTAAAACTGTATGGGTGTTCAGATATTTTTAGTGAAACACTGTCATCAACTGCATTCAACAAGATATTCAAAAATATTTAATTTAATGATAGCATAAAATTTACTGAAAAATAAGGATAGTAAAATGATGAATAACCTAAAAAAGTTCAAAATCTGCTTCTTTAATTCTTAGAAATATTTGCAGCTTGGCAACGTTCGTTACTCTTAAACATCTCATGCCCTCGTAAGAACCTACTTTTAGTGCTTCACTGTCTCGAGAAGCAAATAAGAAAAGACAAGAAAAGAAAAGAAAAGAAAAACATTTTTTTATGCACAAGCTCAACGAACGCCTCTATTTACATCCATAAGTCACTTTTACGCTTTTAAACCGAGAACAAACTAATCTCCAACATCAATTATACGACTCTTCAATAAATTACAAATAATTAAGACTTGCTTCTATTTGAGCTGTTTGACCTTTCGGGTACAAACACTCATCAAACATAATTAGGAAAGAGGAAATGAGATATTTACTGTTCGTCAAGGCTGCCTGTCATTACACAAAACTCAGACAGGTCATAATGTGCGAAGTGTCATTCATTTGGTTGTGTTTACCTAATGAGATGAGATGGCAGAGACTCATGGATGAATTATGAATCTATCTAACTCTTTCAAAAAGTGAATGGAGAAATGCATCTTTTTTGGCTTATTATTGCTGCTATGTTGTTACTATAGCAACAGTACACCGGAGACATACAGAAAACAATCCACCATTCCTTTCATTCTTTGCAAAAGCGCTTAAAAGAATGGCATCCGTTTCCAGTTGTAAAGAGGCCTTTTTTCTCTTCTTCCTGAAAGCCCAGGGGCTGTTATTCCAAAAGTCATCCTGCACAATTCCTTTCAGATGAAATAACTCCCTACAAAAAAAAAAAAAAATGTCTTATGGTCTCATGTCTATCTTGTGGTTTACAATATGTCCTTTCAGTAAGGCTTTTTTAAAGTGCACGGATTACAAAAATATCTACCAAGCTTAAAAAAAAAGTATTAGCAAGTGCGCTGTTTCATGTGGCTTTAATTGCTGTTATCATGCCCCATTTACAAAGATTAATAGTGTGATTTTCTAAACAACTGCCACTTTTTTTCGCACATGAAAGAGGACATTCAAAAAACATTTTGAAGCTCTTGGTCTTGTCTTGGTCTTGACCACATTTGTAGTTGGTCTTGTCTTGGTCTCAGACTAAAAGGACTTGGGTTTTGTTTCAAGACCGATTAATTAAGATTACAACTGTGGGAATATATCACTAAATTGCAAGTGCATTGTCTGATTTATTTGTTAATATCATTAATGTGACTGAATGTAAAACTTCCTGCTTTAAATGCAATCAATAACTAATTAAATAACAAAATGATTATAAATCATTTGATTTATACCAGTGCATCTCAAAACGTTTTATTGTCCACAACAATATTTAAAGGCCCCCTCTACTCACCCAAAATATTTAAAAATAAAATAATTTTTTGTTTATTTTAATGCTTGTTTTGTCTTATTTTAAATGATTTGAAGTCATCTTGAGATCCCCTTGGAAGTCTGTTGAGGCCCCCTGGCTGAGAACCAGTAGTTTATATTGTTATGCCAGGTCAGAAATTAAAGAGGAGTTGTGTCAAAAATGACACAAAGAAAAATGACATAAAGAAACCATGCAGCTACCTGTTCTTGTACACTTCACAGTCTCTTCCATCTTCTCTCATGGCCCAGAGAACCTACTGATCTCCTTTGAACTCTCTGGGACATTGAACTAATGCATGGGTAGCAACCATTGCATTCTTTTCTATGGCAGCGAAGACATGCTCCCCCCAAATTAGCAAGCCATCTCAGTGTTATACCACCTTTTTTTGTCTAAACCAGGGATGACATAGAGCATATGCTTTCTCTTTGAAAAGCAAAGTGCAACCTGACACCAAACTTTACATAAACAATCGACTGCTTGCATGTTTAATGCATATGAGAGTGGAGTCCATTAAGAAAAAGTACAAACAGATCCTGCAGGGTTAAGGGACAACTCAAGCACTGTAAAGGAAAGGAACCGAGTGCTATTAAGATATAAGATGACCAAAATAACAGATTATCTCCTACCAAGAAAAGCTCATAATCAAAGTGTCCTTGTATGTCTAGATCACTTACATGGGAAACTCCGTTCTAGAATAGTTCACATATTTAGCCCTCAGGCTGATTAGTGTTTTATAAATATATAAACAAGTGCAGTTATGAAGCCTAATGACAGTAAACATGGTGGTCTTTGAATCCTCTCTATAGGGGTCTTTTACTGCTGTCATCTAAAATAGAGGGTAATGGTTACTGTACACCACTCTAATGGCATGCATAAGGGTCTGCATTCTTATGCTAAAATTGCATGCTGGCCTTTCAACCCCAGGAGAGAAGCTGAGATGCTATAATAGGCTTTTAACGTCTTCTCACTATGACAACAATTTAAAAAAAAAAAGAAATATGAGATGAAAACATGCATGTACTTTAAGAAAGTAAACAGGCTTTAACTGTAGATCTCACAGCATGTCACAACAGTTTATTAATTTATTTATGCATGACATCATGAACACCTTGCATAACATGTCAACCTCTAATTTTGTTCGCCTTAAAGAATTTGAAACACTGTTATACGTTCATGTCAGCTATCTAATGCACTTTTCCTTCCAGAAAACAAAAACTCAAGGGACCAGGAATCTGTACTGAAGTCTTTCAATGTCAGTGCTCATAAAAAAATTGCACCTTTTAGCCAGGACTGTAATTCATAGCATCTTCAAAGCCATTTAAGAAACACTAATATATTTGTACAAACATGAAACTAAAACGTAAAAATCTGGGAGGTTGAAGTGATATTTCGCTAATGTTAATGTAATGAAAAACCTCAATGAACATCAATTAAATCTTTAGCAGTTTTTGTGCATATGGCACACAATTTAAAAACTATTTTTTTTATATACCATTACTGGATCTAAAATGAAAACTACAAAGTCTTTCAAATCTATAACATTCTTTTTTACCTTTCTGGGGACATTGAAATACTTTTAATAAAAAAAATTACTTTTCAGATATTTATTAAAAAACTGAACTTTTAAAATCAAAAATCATGGCAAGGAATTTGGAAGATACAGAAAGCATCAGTAATTGTGTTATTGCTTTTTTTATATACACATACCACAAGCTACTATAGTATTTAATAATGTGCATGGGTTTAACACACTTTAAGGCTATATGTTTATAATTTACCTAAAAATCCAAAACAACACATTAACTATACAACTCCACATAAAGTCAATAAAATAATATTGTACAATAAATCAAAATTGTTATCTCTCAAATCAGGAAAGACCTCATGTTTATCTTCGTGCCAAAGAATCATATTGAATGCAAACCTATTAATGACGATTGTTTGCTATTAATTGCTAGAAAAAGGAAGGCTTTCTCATCACAAAGTAGTATGAGGATGGAAAGAAAGAAAGATAATGTTCTAGCTTGAGGCATTCTGTAGAAATGTTTAGAATAACTATATCATGTTCACACCAGCAGAAAAAATATTCATTGCGGTGAAGTAATAAAACAGTGATCATAAAATTGAAGCTAAAATGGTTATCTTTCTCCTCTGCCACGATAAATGAGAAAATAAACACACAGAGAAAAATATCATTATCAAACCCTACATGTTTTTGTTTAATGTTGAAAAATGTAAAGTCTTAGGGAAACTACAACTAAACTTGATGAAACCACTTTCACCAGTTTCAATAGATTCCATTTCTGCTCTCATACAGCCCCCTAAAATACACAAAACACATGAAAGGAATATTCCGGGGTTTAACAAGTTCAATCAACAGCACATATGACAGTTTTGATTACAAAAAATGTAACAAAATAAAAAATCACTTCAATTTGTGTACTTTTTAAAATAAAGATCAATCAGCTCAAATACATTTCAGCTCATACACACATTTTACAATTTTGTTTATAAAAAATATTTACTTTTAAATATATTTATTACAATAATGTTTTGAAAATACTGAAAAGGCAGTAATTATGTTGTCACTTTTTTTTTTTTTTTTTTTTTTTTACATACAAATACCACATGCTTATTAAACCAATATATTATTCAATAATATGCATGGAATTAAAGCAATTTAAGTATAAACATTTAGAATTTACTTAAATATCAAAAATAATGCATTAATTATAAAAGTTCACAGTCAATACAAAAATGTGTACAAATTTTTTTATCTAAATATTACCTTTTCTGTATATTATATGATGGCTAATACTCTAAAATGACTGTAAAAATTATGAAAACTTGACACCTCAAATAATACTGACAAAAATTGGCCCAAGTAACTTCCAGTGCAAGTGCTGGCTTACCATTACCTTGAGTTTTGCTTTTTTTTTTAAAGAAAAGGAGGGACAAATTGAAATGTTTTACACTCTGAATATTCCCTCAACCTCCCTGATCCTAACAGTACAGATATCCCTGATATATCTCCACCGGGAAGGTCAAGGCAATGCGGCCCATTTCCTTTAAAGCTGACCACAAGGGCCTGAATGTTTAACCAGTCTATGTTCAAGCATGCTGTGGTCTGATTTCTGATATGTTAAGTGTAGGCAATGGTCCGAAGCTAATTACGGGGACGTTGCTTTAGTTTAGCGGGCGAGTGTTGTAAGCCCTTTTCAACACTACCTTGATTCGCTGCACATTTAGGGGCACGGTGTGGTAAGGTATTACTTTAAATGAAACAGTGGGGCCCCCTCAGGTCCCAGCCATCATTCAGTCTCACATACACATGCTCTCGTGTGCGCACACACTGATGGGGCTTTGCCATTAGTCAGTCGTCACACTGCAGAATTGCAAAACGTTTGAGCAGCTGTTTGGGGCTGTGGAAGAAATGCTACCATCTGGGCTTAACTTCCAGGGCATTACCACCTCTTTCCTCCTACAGAATCCAGTATATATACAAACCAATACATATAAGCTAACGTGTGTAACGGAGGCCAGCGAGTAGGTGCTGTGCAGGTAAACCTCACTCATTTAGCATCCTTGTAAGTGCGTCCGCCTCCCATGCCAGAGACCCAGGTTCGAGGCCCATTTGGAGCGAATGCGAGGTGTGGCGGTGAGGATCCTGGAGAGAGGGGTTGGGTTACACGTGCATGGGGTGGCACAGAAGCCACTTTTAAACCAAGCAGCTTTT
Source organism: Carassius carassius (assembly GCF_963082965.1). Classification (NCBI taxonomy): domain Eukaryota; kingdom Metazoa; phylum Chordata; class Actinopteri; order Cypriniformes; family Cyprinidae; genus Carassius; species Carassius carassius. The sequence goes on from NC_081764.1 coordinate 8,288,814, forward strand.
TGTTGGTCAATGCAGTGAATCCACACAACAAACTTGAACCTGTTGCAAAATCTGCATTGGGAAATCTTTCACCCTCACATGAAACTCCCAATCGCATTGATTCCTATTGAAATAAATGGATTTCACCCACAAAAATTTGGCAAAAACCGGTAAATATGACAGCACCTTTACAAACCACTAAAGACAGACCAAATAAAATGAAAACATCAATATTCCAGCCTATGTCAAGTTCTATTTTGCATATTTTTGTTACTTTTGAACAATAAAGAATTTGTAATCTCTTGCGTCACTACTGTTAATCCTTGGTCTGTAAAAAACAAAACACAGAGTACATATAACAAGATATTGCTGATATAATTAGGACTGCATGCATTCCCTGCTAAAAGAAAAACTTAAACCAGCCTAAAGTGGTGTGCTGGTCTTAGCTGGCTTAATATGGTCTCACCTCTCTAAACCCCCACCCCCACCCAAAACACCTCATAAAACCAGCCAAAAGACTAGACTGGGAGACAAGCAAACCAGCTTAAATTTTTTTGAGTTGGTATAGGATAATTTTTTATAAAATAAACTTGTGGCTGCTCTTATACATTTGTCTATTAAATGGAGATTTCCTGAGTTTTTTCTATGCTGATGGTTTGGGAAACTAATAAATTAAATCAAATAAAACAAATAAAAAATAAAACATGGATAAAACAAGAATTGAACGTCCAACAGAGTGAACAACCTTTAATTTCCCCTTTATACCTCTGTAGGCCAGCGAGACAGACATCTCCACCCCCAGTAAATGACAGAATGACAGATTACTGAGATAGAACAAAAGAGTGCAAAATCCATACATCTCTCATAATGTTTTTGCGGAACCCTTTCACCCAAACTCATTCCAGTATGGCACAATGACAGACTGCAGACCTTCATTCTCTCCTCTCCTCCCCTTCATTTTTGCCTCTCGCTCCTCCCTGACGGTGCTAGTAAAAACTAGAGATGGTGCCATTAATCTCCTGTCAGAGAAGATTACACTTGATTTCAAAAGGCTAAACAAGGTTAAAAACTTGCTGAAAGGCCGGTGTCAACAGCCAGGATGCACAAAGTTATTTAGGTTTGTTAGCATTTATCAGTCTTGAACTGTGGGATGACACTATACTAGTATGATGAGACAAACGTGAATTCTGACACTGGCTGTCTTTATGACAAAGAACCTGAGAATGAATGTGGAAATGAAGGCAGCATGCGGTTAGGAAAAGGACAGACATGTCAAAAGTAAAAATGATTTGCTCGTCAAAGCATCGTTTAACAAATTACTGAACCATCACTGCCTATTGTTTGCAACTTGTCTGACAGTGACGTATGTATGGAGTCAAAGCGTCTCATTAATAAACTCAGAAATGAGACGTATATACATCTGAGGCAAAAATGTATCAGCATGTTCCAAATAAGCAGTTCTACATTGCATAGCAAACGCAAACTGCTATATTTATGCCTAAATGAAGCTGACAGTTGTGGAAAATGGACTACAAGAACAAAGCTGGGGCAATAACTGCAAATATTCTGATTTATGAGGGAGTCAGAAACTATTACAAGTCCTCACGATGGCTGCAATAAAACCAGCTGATAACAACTGGAAAAAACAATAAATATGTTTGAAAGATATAAGTTATAAGTTATGTTGCATAGCAGAACGCTGCTTACAAATTGGCCAAAGACTTGATTCATTTCTTAATCACAGTCCACAATTTTTGAAGCCTTTCCAACTGTACAAGCAAATGAATTTTGGGAAAGGATTTGAATTACAGGCCGTCTTTAAATTAAATGTAAGGGAAAAAAAAGTTACATTTTACAGATATGAGCACTGAAATGCAACCAAACAATAAGCCATGGTGTGATGTTGATCTGATCCTATTTTATTCACTGATTCTCAAACATACAGAAATTAGGTGAATCTGAAACCCACCTTACATCCAAATATGCAAAGAGTACAATGTGCTATAGGTACCCGGGGTCAAAGGAAAATCACCTTTTCACTATTTCAGTAGTAAAAAAATGTCTTATTAATTTTGATTGAACATTGTTTAAAAATCATGTAATGGCATGAGGTGGTGAGGGGGGATGCAGGTGTAAAGGCTCACCAGCATGGGGCAAAAGGCCAACAGTATTAATACAAATACTTTAGCTACAGTTATAATACGATACAATATGATAGTCGTGGCCTAATGCTTAGAGTTGGACTTGTAGCCCAAAAGTCTCGGGTGTGACTCGGGATATCAGGATTTGTAGGTGGGGGGAGTGAATGACCAGTGCTCCCTTCCACCCTCAATACCACCACTTAGGTGAGACTGCTACCCGAGTGCTGCAGAGAAAATGGTTGCCCACTTTTCCAGGAATGTGTGTGTGCGTGCGCACTTGGATGGGTTAAATGGAGAGCACAAATTCCGAGTATTGGACACCATACATGGCCACACATGTCAGGTCACGTCACTCACATAATAAATGATTGGCTATAATATGATATATGATGAGTATTATATATATATATATATCAATCATAATAAATAATATTGACCATTTATATTAATATTACAACCCGAATTCCGGAAAAGTTGGGACGTTTTTTAAATTTTAATAAAATGAAAACTAAAGGAATTTCAAATCACATGAGCCAATATTTTATTCACAATAGAACATAGATAACGTAGCAAATGTTTAAACTGAGAAATTTTACACTTTTATCCACTTAATTAGCTCATTTAAAATTGAATGCCTGCTACAGGTCTCAAAAAAGTTGGCACGGGGGCAACAAATGGCTAAAAAAGCAAGCAGTTTTGAAAAGATTCAGCTGGGAGAACATCTAGTGATTAATTAAGTTAATTGATATCAGGTCTGTAACATGATTAGCTATAAAAGCTTTGTCTTAGAGAAGCAGAGTCTCTCAGAAGTAAAGATGGGCAGAGGCTCTCCAATCTGTGAAAGACTGCGTAAAAAAATTGTGGAAAACTTTAAAAACAATGTTCCTCAACATCAAATTGCAAAGGCTTTGCAAATCTCATCATCTACAGTGCTTAACATCATCAAAAGATTCAGAGAAACTGGAGAAATCTCTGTGCGTAAGCGACAAGGCCGGAGACCTTTATTGGATGCCCGTGGTCTTCGGGCTCTCAGACGACACTGCATCACTCATCGGCATGATTGTGTCAATGACATTACTAAATGGGCCCAGGAATACTTTCAGAAACCACTGTCGGTAAACACAATCCGCCGTGCCATCAGCAGATGCCAACTAAAGCTCTATCATGCAAAAAGGAAGCCATATGTGAACATGGTCCAGAAGCGCCGTCGTGTCCTGTGGGCCAAGGGTCATTTAAAATGGACTATTTCAAAGTGGAATAGTGTTTTATGGTCAGACGAGTCCAAATTTGACATTCTTGTTGGAAATCACGGATGCCGTGTCCTCCGGGCTAAAGAGGAGGGAGACCTTCCGCATGTTATCAGCGTTCAGTTCAAAAGCCAGCATCTCTGATGGTATGGGGGTGCATAAGTGCATACGGTATGGGCAGCTTGCATGTTTTGGAAGGCTCTGTGAATGCTGAAAGGTATATAAAGGTTTTAGAGCAACATATGCTTCCCTCCAAACAACGTCTATTTCAGGGAAGGCCTTGTTTATTTCAGCAGGACAATGCAAAACCACATACTGCAGCTATAACAACAGCATGGCTTCGTTGTAGAAGAGTCCGGGTGCTAACCTGGCCTGCCTGCAGTCCAGATCTTTCACCTATAGAGAACATTTGGCGCATCATTGAACGAAAAATACGTCAAAGACGACCACGAACTCTTCAGCAGCTGGAAATCTATATAAGGCAAGAATGGGACCAAATTCCAACAGCAAAACTCCAGCAACTCATAGCCTCAATGCCCAGACGTCTTCAAACTGTTTTGAAAAGAAAAGGAGATGCTAGACCATGGTAAACATGCCCCGTCCCAACTATTTTGAGACCTGTAGCAGAAATCAAAATTGAAATGAGCTCATTTTGTGCATAAAATTGTAAACTTTCTCAGTTTAAACATTTGCTATGTTATCTATGTTCTATTGTGAATAAAATATTGGCTCATGTGATTTGAAAGTCTTTTAGTTTTCATTTTATTAAAATTTAAAAAACGTCCCAACTTTTCCGGAATTCGGGTTGTATGCCAGTCATTCGAAAAGTACAATTATTATAAATATTATCAGATCAATTACTGTGCCTTTAGATCCATAAGCTCAAATATACCTTCACACATTTTTCAGCTATTGAAAAACTGTTAATTTAATTTAATTACATTGAACAAATAAATATTTGGTTATTTTAAGGAGTCTTAACTGCTACATAAATCTATAACATAAAAAAAAAAAACATTAAAACCCTAAAACTAAGAATCGACTTTGCTTTGCTGCCCGCTGTCGTCACAAAGACAATCCAAATTTCCACATGCAAAGTGAAATGCAAATGTTTACGAAAAGGCTGCAGTGTTACTTGTGTGATATCTAGAGGCTTAGATAATAATAATAATAAAATAATAATTATGCCAAAAGCAGGACGTAAAATTAAATCCAAAAACAGTATTTAAAGGTAAACGATACTTGGATGAACTGCATCAGCTGACATACTACTGAAGTGAGCACTTTGCTACGCTGGAGTTGGAGACCCTATGTTTGTAAAGTTTTTCATGGTGGCAAAATGTTATACTTGTACAAAAATACAGAAATGCTGATGAAATTCTGACATTTTTACCGTGCATTAGAAATGTGCATGCATATTATATATATATATATATATATATATATATATACATATATATATATATATACATACATATATATATATACATACATATATATATATATATATATATATATATATATATATATATATATATATATATATATATATATATATATATATATATATATATATACGACAGACTAGGGTTTGTTTTTGGTAATTGCACCCTTATTTCCAATAGAAAAAATTATGGCAAGAAGCAGTTTCAACATCAAGAGTCCTGGTGGTTATTGTAGTGAGATTGTGCTGATATAATTTTAATTACACATTGTGTGGGATAATTTCAGCAAAATAAACTTGCGGTCTCCTTGAGATCCCAAGCAAATGTAAACATTTGCACAGTAGGCTACTTATTAAATGGATATATTTGTGGGTTTTTCTTAAGAGTTTCATTCCATGTTTGAGCTGATGGTTGGGGAATGAAGGAAATCATTCAATGAATCTGGCACCCAGCTCATATAATTATATATAAAAAATTTAAAGAAACAGAATAATTTTCAAATCCAAACAGTCTCGGAGAATGTAAAATAAAAATGTGCCATAGTGAAAAAAACACATACATAAAGCACACACATACCAAAACAACCATAGGCTATTATGTAGAAATGAAATCCTAATCCTAAACTATGAATTACAGCTACAATAATTGCTTCCTCTCTTTATCATTGGTTCTTCCCGGCACACTTACTGTGTAGCGTATTTTTTGAAGGTCTCAAGGCTGGTCAGAGACCCCATGCAGCTCCTGCTCTATGTGCAAGAAGCAGATTTGGCTGGAGATAATGAGGTCCCCCGCATGGTTTCCACACTCAGTCTTCCTGCCCCTGAGGACACTGCACATGCAGTGGGTACAAAACCTCAGACCCCCACATTCATCCTCACTGGCCCCTCTGCATCTCCACTAATGGTCTAGACTCATCTGAAGGTCAAAGGTAATTTGATGTGCTCTTCAGTAATGAGTGTGGTGTGTTGCTGACATCTGGCCCACTAAGGTGCAAGACAACAAGCGAGAATACAATGATGGATTAGAAAAATATTGAGGGCTGCAAAGCCTCAGATAAAGAGGAGCATCTTTTCTTGTACGAGTAGAAAGTCTGGTACTGGAATTCCCTTTAGCAATCAAAGGCCTTCTGCAAATAAAAACGAAAGAAGGTCAAACCATGAAGTCAACACTATGCATTGTTGTTCGACTTTACTGGCAGATGGTCATCCAAAACATTTGGAACACATTTGTTTGGCAGTCGGCAAGGTCCATGTGTCAGACATGGAAAAAAATAAAGGTGGAAAATTAGAAAAAAGCACCTGGAAATTTATTTTTGTAATTTATGATGTTTATTATAAACCAGATAGTCCTGAAGGCAGCTATATATTTTATCTATACAGACGATTTTATATTTTGTAAAGTAAAAAAAAAAAAAAAAAAAAAAAAGTAATATCACAAAGGCAACTTTTATTTCTATAATTTTTTTTAAATATTATAAGGGAAATATTCACTTAAGTTTTAAACATATTGTTTCTATTATCTATTAAAGTAATATTAAAAAGTTTAACTTTTTAAATGTAATGCAAAATTTTAATATTGCAGACCTTGATATCTACATCATACTAACACAATCAATATGGTAAATTAACAATTGTCAGAATAACAGTTTATGACACTTAATACATTTAACTATTTATTGATCATTGGTGTTTTTTAAAATGTAACTGTTACCACCCATTCTAAAAAGCATCACACCAATCAAAGCTGTGCAGGATTTTACAGACTCATATTGCTTATTAGCATGTACATCAATGATTAAAGAACTATTAAACTTATAACTAATATTAAATTTATTTATTAAAATTAAGAAGATATTGAGAAATTGTGAGTTTAAACTCAGGACAACTATCCTACCTGTGAACTGCTAAATGTCTGGGCAAATTGTTTACAGATTTTAATCCTTTTTTTTTTACTGTATAATTTCACACTGCCAGCTAAAGGATAATCTTAAACTCACTCTGGGACAAGGTTACTGGACTTTTTTAAACCACAGACACAGAAACAGGCCAAGAAGTATGTATGGGAACAAACTCTGAGAAGATCCAATATGACAGAAATCCTCCCCTTCAAAAGAAGCAGGCTGAAACGGACATTTGCAAGCTTTCTTTTAAAGAATGACTGATTAAAAAGCAATTACAGATGACAAAACCATGAGGAGGAAGGAAAGCAAGCTGACCTTTGACATGCTCTACATTATACCATGACTACAGGCAACAGCCATTTACACATCAAAGAAGAGTCTGATAAAGAACAGAGTCCTAAAATTTGCTCTGTGGAGAGCTAGTCTTAGAGCTCTGCTGTGTCCATATATTATCCTTACACGAGTATTATCAGCTTTTATCTGCTATTTACGGAGGGTTGGAGAAACCATTTTTGGGGTGCATTCTTCTTTTTTTGTCTTTATGGTTCTATGCCTGATCAATCTTTCAAGCATGATTGACCACAACAAACAGTGTGAGAGCCCACATTCCTCTCTTTCAACGGGCTCAAACTCAATGGACAGAGACTATTTGTCCACCAAGAAAAGGATCAAACACTCATTGAATGTCAGGCTGAGGGATCTTTATTGCAGGCTCTGCTGATGTATTACTTGCTGCTGACTTCTGTAGAACTTCATCCAAACAAACACTTCAAAAGTTAAAGTTGTGCACATAAATGTATTTAAATGTTAATATGTAAGGCAATGAGTTGGGTGCTTAGAACATGAGGAATTATGTTGCACAAAGCTTACCGTCTGTAACAAACAACAGGGTTTCAACATTTTATGACAAAGTGCTAAAAGGTTTAGTGAAGGATGCAGAACTTTTAGATCGAGTGAAATATAATCTCTGACTGTGCATGCACTGAAGTAAAGCACAGTGTACTGTCAATGCATCACTTTCAAGTTTACCTCGAGGCACTCGGCTATAAAAGAACCACAAGAAAATGGAAAATAAAGCCAAGGGAGAAAGCTTAATGAAGTATCGACAAAATTCCTGACTGCATGAGTAGATTCATTCTTTCAGCATTAGACATCTCTGAGGTGCGGCTTAATGTGAAATTGAAATAGTAAGCTATATTCTGCCACCTGGAGGAGGCAGGGGCACATTAGCGCACACGCTTCAGCCTACACTTGGGAGGGGTCTGCTGGCTGCAGGTAAATTATATATTTTTTTTTATTATAATTTGTATATATGGGAGTTTGAAGCTGTGACAACAGCATTCTGTAAACAAACTCGCACACTCATTTTCAGATTGTAGTACGTTGTGAATGGTTCGGTTAAGATTTCCCCCACACAACTATATGTAGTTGATATACTGTGAGCGAAATGCACAATGCGCTAGTAAAGAAGCCTAGCGTGAGAGCTATTCTGTGTACATGCTATGATTTAATCAATTAAACAAGCACGGCATGTTTCAAAACAGAAAACACAGTTAACTACCAGCAAATAGCCCACATTAATGCCAAGTGATAGTTTTAATGTACTAATGATGTGCAATTAATCATATCTGTAGACTCATCAAAAATTTCGTTTTGATGGCGTTTTCTTTTCAAATTATCTCTGTACAATGCGGGGTTTACTTTATGTAAAGGCTATAATTCTGCTTCTCCTCAAGCACCACCTTCTGGCAAAGACTGAATTAGCATATTCTCTTATATTTTTTAAGCAGATCAGCATTGTACATATTAACTGTAATGTCAACAAGAAAAAATTACTAATACATTTTTCATACAAATTACAAATAACTGTCAGGAAGCTATATATATATATATTTATTTATACACACACACACACACACACACGTACTTAGGCCTAGCATAATGCTGTAGCTCAGGGGCCTCTGGTTATCCTAAGGCACCCCTGGGAGGAGTGCATAGAAAACTGGCTCCATCCTCTTTTAGTGACACTTTTAAGACAGCCACAAGTACTAAAAATAAAATAAATTAGTAAAAAAAAAAAAATATATATATATATATATATATATAAAAAAAAATCTAGAAATACAATAGACCAATTGTATGTTTACAGTCACGTTGAGGCAGTTTATTGACCCAAGGACAAATTACAATGTATAATCGCCTTAATTCAAATATTTCATTTTACAAATGAAATATTACATAAATTTTACTACATAAAAAAAAGAAAAAAAAAACACATGATAGAACATTATCAAATGAGGAAATATTTAAAAAGCCCTGAAAAATAGAGCTACAAAAAGGATGATTAAACATAAGAGTACATTTGGCTTTTAAGAAAATAATTGATTTTTATACAGACACACACCACCACAAAATGAGGGGTTAGGCATAACAAGCTCCTCCAGGAATTTTGTATCAGTTCACAGATTAAAGCCTGGAATGAGCTCCCAACGGACCACACGACACCACACGTGTGTGTGTATGAATGTATATTCACAAATTCCCTTTTTGTTCATTCAATTCATTTTCAGTCCAACTCATTGAAACGTGCAAACATGGCCTTCCGAACTGCCTGTTTGTACGTGGCATGATTCCATACGACAGGTTCCTTCTTCTTCCGCTTTGGTAAGAAACAAGAGAAAGATAAAAATGAAACCACTCAACCCAGTGTTTGTGCATGTCTCATCAAATTTAATTTAATGCTTTTTTTTATTTTTGTTTTTGAAACAAGTCTGTTCTGCTCTCCAAGGCTGGAGTGATAGTAATAAATATTATATTATATTATATATTACAAAATTTTATTTACATTTAAAATAAAGGTTTCTGTGTGAATAAATGATAAAATAATTTATTGCTGTGATCAGAGCTGAATTTTCAACATAATTACTCCAGTCTTCTGTCACGTGATCCTTCAGAAATCATATTAATATGCTTATTTGCTGCTCTGTAATAATACATTATTATTGGTACACAATTATTAATGATTCTTATTATCAATATTGAATTGTTTTCACATTTTCAGAGTTCTTTTGATTAATAGAAAGTTAAAAAATAACAGCATTTATTTGAAATCAAACCTTTTGTAACATTATAAATGTCTTTACTGCCACAATTAGATAAATTAAATTTGTCCTTGTGGAATAAAACCATTTGTTAAAAATAACTGATAATATATACAAAAAATATGATGACTGGAGTAGTAATGCTGAAAATCCAGCTTTCAATCACAGGAATAAATTATCATTTAAAATATAAATCGCATAAAAAACAGTTATTATACATTAAAATAATTTCACAAAATTACTGTTTTATTGTATTTTTGATCAAATAAATGCAGCCTTGGTAAGCATAAGAGACTTGTTAAAAAAACATTAACATTAAAACAGTTGATGCAATGATGATAATCTTGCATATTTTAGAAAATCTATATAATTTATTAAACCATCATCACTCTGAACTGAATTTGAAATGGATCAGCAGGCATTTTAAAATGTCAAAATATATTTGCAGATATTTCAAAATTGATCCAACAAAGTACCAACAGATGTGGAATGCTAGACATACTGAAAAATCAGACCATGACCTGAAAAAGCTTAGTATTTTAAATAATTTGTAATAAACAAATAAGAAAAGTCGGGGGGGGGGGGGGGGGGATGAAAGATACTTTTAACCCCGGAGAACCCAAGAACCATTTTCCTCTTTAGAAAATTATGAACTATGCATTAAATTACTGCTACAAGTTCACTGAACACCAAAATATCCACTTTTTCAATTTTAACCCTTTATTCCCTAATTTAGGATTAGGGCCAAATTTGACCCATTGGGCTTTCATTTCAAAGAATCACAATAACAAACAAGGTCAATGCAAACTATTTTAGATTTAGGAAAATAATCAGTCAACCACACAGCTACATTTAACAATGTTTTTTTTTTTTTTGCTTTATTTGTTGCATGTTAGAACTGGATTTCAAATGTACAAACACTTTGGCCAATGGAAACAAGAACACAGGGCCAAAATCACAACTGAAAAAAACTAACAACATGGGTCTTTGCTTATCCAAAAATGTGTTCTGCTAGAGAAAAGCCAAAGTCACTATCATCAGCTTCAAGTTGCTCCAATACCTGTCTTAGAGTGATCTTTCTCGGTTGCTTTCCCTGTCCTGAAAAGGGAGTGGCCATACTCCCTGAAAAGATATACTAATTTATTAGTCTCTGGCCCTGTACTACTGAGGTTACTTACTAAAATATATTATACAAATTAAATTATTTCAAGGCTTTAGCCAAATACAGGACTGTCACCATTCTCCATCAAATTCACTCAAAAGAACCAAAGGGTCAGAGTCGCTAATTTAAACCAAAAACAATATAAAACTTACTTCTAGGCATTCTGCAAGCTAATACTAAATAGATTAACAAAAAATACACAATTTTACCATCCGTTAGTTTACTGAGAAGACGATTTTGTTTTGGTAGGTTTCCAGCTCAACAAAACAGCATGTGGTCAGCCAACTTGTTACTACCACTCTGGCACTTGTGAGTTCAATATTGATCCACTAGGTGTCTCTATGAAGAGGTCAGAAGTGGCACTCTGGGCTGTCAATTTTTTTTTTTGTTGGTTCATTTTGGGTAGCAGCAATTAACAGCAGCCAAATTTGACCCCGTGGGTTCTCCAGGTTAAATAGGTGAGTAAAAATAGGTGAGTAAACTGCCAGTAGGTGGCGGTAAGTGACTGTTTTAATGAGTGAGCATTTGACTCATTAGTTCAACCATTCAGATGGCTAATTCACTCAAGAATGAAGCAAGTGCCTGTCTTTATGAATAGATCACTCAACCACAACCTCAAATGATTAATTACAAAATAACTGAATTATTTATTATGAAAAACTGCATTGTGTTGCTTGGAGAAGCGTGACTTATGTTGTGATCTCTTTTTTTTATTACTATTTTAAAATGTATTCTATCGAAAAATATAAGTCACTTATTGCTAACTACTTGTTTATTGAATGAATAAAATCAAAGTCAAATCAGCAATCGTGCAGATATTCGGCAAACAGCATTCTCTTGGTCGTCTCATGTTTAACTAGGCTCTCTCTCTCTCTCTATATATATATATACATACATACATATATACATGGCTTACATAGGTTGTATATGAAAAAAAAAAAAATTTTTATCGCTTTATGTTTGTTCTTTGACTTTCTTTGTCTGTGCTCATTTGATTTGATTTCTTTACGTTATTCTCATACACACCTGGGTTGCACAAGCCTCAATTAGTGTGACTTTGTTAATGTCAATACGTTATTCATTATCAATAGTAAGTTACACCAAATGTTAAAAAAAAAAAAAGGAAAAATTTGAATCATTCTCGTGGAAATTGCTTAATAGCACTAACCCCATTTCTTTCCGATTTAAGGAAATGTTTGTGGTCCAAACATCTGGTGATACAGCATTTTCACACCAGCCAACTGCAATTACCGGACTGGTTCAGTGTGTATATCACACCAAAGTACATATTTTGCGATAGCAAATTGAAAAGTCATGAATTAGAAGGCTATATTTCAAATAAACTGGTAATATAATTTTTCTTCAAAACCATCTGAAAATGTTTAATGCCTGTAGGAATAAAATTGAATGACTTTTAATGCTTTAAAAGTCAGTGGTCCATGGAAACCCTGTGACCGTCAAATGCTGCAGTTCAAAAACATCCTGTGGCTCAGCAGACACTCACCTCAGCAGTCTCTAAACCCAAACCTGGTCTTTCACTGCCTTTATGACTGCCCCTGCAACAACACAACATGCCACATTTAAGAAATCGTGGTTCTAGATCAATGCCAAATTTAAATTAAATGTATTAGGATTCAGAAAATCATAAACCTTGAGCTGCCGGCCCATGTGTTTTGTGACTTTCTTCTTTTTGCTTCAGGTGAACCATTCGGCTGTTTCACTTTCATCTATGGACGGGTTTAAAATGAGAAAGAATCATCGTAACAATGGAGAATATGTTTGAAAAGTAGAAGAATATTTATTGGAAGGATGTACTCATTTCTGCAACCCTTCATTTAAACAAAATTGGCTAGTTTACTTATTTTACAGATATTTTGGAGAGGGTCTACATATTTATGCTGAGGACTGTACATAATTGATGAAAGACAAAAAAGTATACCTCTTTTTCCTGGCTTTCTAGAGCTTCGAGTTCTCTTTTTGACCTTTTGATTTTTAGGTGAATCTCCATATTTTGCTAAAATAAACAGACAAAAACAAAGAAAAGGTCAAAAACTGACCCACAAATTGTTAAACAATCCAGTTCATTTGATTATGTAATTCATAGGGCTGCCGCCAAATAGTCGACTAAACGTTAGTCGATATGAAGAGGGCTTGGTCGAAAACATTTTCATTAGGTGTTTAGTCGGAAAAAAAAATCACGTGAAAAAATTATGCAATCAGGGGCTGCGCAGTCAGTTTATGACATGACATCAAAGCAACCGAGAGATCAACGAGATCTCGTGCCTCGCGGTATACCAAAGCGCACTTGTGGGAGAGGTGTCTGGCTGATGCTAATAATTATGTCAGGAAAAAAGTCCAAAGTGTGGGATCATTTTGAAAAGTCGAAGGACGACCCTAAAAAGGCTGTTTGCAAACTCTGCAGGCAAACATTTGCCTATCACTCGTCAACATCGAATATGTCTTATTTAAAACATGTTAGTAACGTTAACCCCCACATGGCCCCTCGTTTAAACAATAAGGATATAAACACATTTGCGCTGTTAAGTTAAATCATATTCATGCAGAGGAGGGTGAGCCCGAACCGAAAAAGGAAAAAGCAGGCCGAGATATCATGCAGCATGCAGAAGAGAAGGATGAACTAAAAATTTACTTGGCAGATAAAACAAAGGTTGATTCGGGACCATTGGCATGGTGGCAAAAAAATGAACATCGATATCCAAAGCTCGCTAAAGCAGCTAAACGCCTCCACTGTATCCCTTCCACATCCACTCCATCAGAGCGCATCTTTTCAAAGGCCAGCTTCATTGTGAACAAGTCGAGAAGCTCCCTTCTTCCCAACAATGTGGACAAGCTGGTGTTCCTCTCACATAATATGAAAAAAATAAAATCGAATTGAAAGCTTAGGTAAGAATGCTTAATTTCCTTTTTGTAGTGTTTCTGTTTGCTATCGGTTAGGCTATATTAAAAAAAACGAGTATTTTTATAACGGGTAGGCTATACAAATGAATAAATACATATTATTTTTATTTATTTGTTTTTATATAATGCTGAAGTTGTTTTTTATTCTGTAAGAAAAATTAGTCTGATGTTTGCAATTTGTTGTTTCAGGTCAAGACTCGTCGTCTTAATGGCAGTTTGCGGTTTTGCTCTGATATTTTTGATTTGTATTAGTGTTCTTTAAATTATTTGTTCCACATTTTGTCTTAAATATAGTTGTTATAAACAATTTAATCAAATACTTAGGCTGTTGATTTGTTTGCAGCCTTTTTTATTCTAAGTTTTGGCGTTGTGCGATGTGCCATGTGCATTTATTAAATTGTTCGTTTTTGTTAATTCTCCTTTTGAACAATATAAAAATTATATTAATTTTCCACTATTTTTATACCAAACAGCGTTTTTGCTACAGTATTTTTTTTTTTGCCTTGTTTTGTACTAGGCCTAAGTTACTAATAAGTTTAATTTATTTTAAAGAATGAATTAGTTTATTTTATTCAAAACTGTTTTTTTTTTTGACATGTAACTGTTACAGTTTGTATTTTTGATAATAAATTATTAAAATGCACAGGCAGTCTGATTGCTGTTTTTATGTTATAACTAAGCTATAACCGGCCACTGATTTTTGTGTCCGTAAGCGCTGTATACTTTAAACGCTTTACTATTCTGTTTTAAGCGCTTAATTTTCATTTTGAACGCGCTAATATCATGCTTTAGCATTTTCTGTCATATGGATGTGTTAAACTTCAACTTGGACTATACCTTTCCTTGTATATTTTTTTTTTTTTGAGAATTTAAAAGTCATTCATAATGGTCTTTGATAATATAAATGTTCTTTGTTCGCTTTATGTAATTTATTCGCTGTTTGAATAACAGTTGAAATTAAAGCTTAATTTACAGCTTTATTCAATCGTGATCATGTTAAATACAAATCTGGAAGTATTAAAAATATTTTATGACCTAATAACCATATCTGGTTGTGACGAGTGGGGCGGGGCCTTGAGCCGTGGGAACGGAGCAAGGCCGGTGGAGTGATTGGGAAATGAGCGACACCTACTCCACTCACCGATCTCCTCCGTGGGACTCTAGACCGGTGAGTGGAGCAAGCGTCGCTCATTTCCCAATCACTCCACCGGCCTCGCTTCGTTCCCACGGCTCTCGGCCCCGCCCCACTCGTCACACTGATACTTGCCTAAACAGACAGGTTTTTGGTGTGCATATAGCCATTAGTCTAAATATTAGGCTACTTTCAGCCTTCTGGAGTTGGTTCACCCCCTTGCTAAGAGTCACATGGTGACATGATATTGAGGTGCCATGCAAATAAGCTGTAAAAACCTGATCCTTGCATTCTGCTTTTTTTTGCCTATGTCACCCACTGAGCTTCATTTAGAGATTTGGTACCTTATGCAGGTCTGAGAGCTGCTGGTGGCGAATCAGAGCATCTTTATTAGGGAACTGCCTCCTGCACAGAAGACATGCCATCTTCTTCCAATCTGTCAACCTGTCTTCCTTCTCGTCCGCCTGTGGATGGCTCTTTGCAGGTTGTGCAGCTTCCTGCTTCTCGTGTTTCTCTTCCTCCTCCTCATCACTGCCTGCCCCGTAGTCGGCCGCCAACATTCCAAGGGAGCCCATGGGTCGCTGCCAACACACAAGAGGGAGAGAGGGGAGTTTTGCTTTGATCTACAATCTACACTCACAGTAAATCTGCTTTAGTGTGTGTAATCAAATAACTTACATCAATCAGGGTCAAGGTGATGTTTGTGCCCTTTTAGCTGTCTGGGAAAACTGAGACTGAATCCCAGAAGTGTGTTTGTGTGCATGTTAATGTGTGTGTGCTGTCGATAGGGAGACTGTAAACTCTCACCTTTGATGATTTTTCCTCTTTCTGCTTTGGCGGAGCAAGAGGCTTCTTGAATAATTCATCTGCACCAGTGACCTATATGAATAAGGGAACCATATGGAATAAGAAAGATCGTAGCTAAGGTTTAGTAGGCTGTTATAGATGACTGATGGGTAGGATCAGACTTAAACATACTCAATGTTAAAAACACAATGTATCCAGCCTATTGCATTTCCCTTACTTTATAAACAATTACAAAGTCAAGGATGCTAATAAGAGGTTAGAAGTGAAAAAAAAATGTTTAGATATCAAGTTTAATGTGTGCCAGTGAAATTATATGAGGGGGGAGAGAAATTAGAGATTTCAAATATAGTCCAGCATAATAATTTTTGGGACATTGCAACCCACAAAACTCCATATGACTAAAAATACAGAGCATTACAATATTTTGCTGATGGATTAAATATAGAGCATGAAACATGCAACCCAATCTGTCTATATGATGGGTAATGATTATTAACTCTGGGAAGTATAATGATAAACACTAGATTTTGATATTTTCTGAAGAAACCGTAAGAACAAAACCTCAACTGTTGCCTCAATCTTAGGGTGTTGTGAGAGGTTGCCAGGGGGTTACTAAGGTGTTCCAGGTGGTTTGTAACGTGTTGCTATGTGGCTGCTAGGGTATTCTGGATTCTAATAGAATTTTTTTGTTTTAGCATCTTCAGAGTAAAAAAAAACACCTCTCGTCAATGAGCGGATTTGCAGCATTCATGTCGAAAGAGTGTGTGCTACAGTTACTTGATTTGTAATGTTTGGGGTTTATTTAAATTCCCAATTCTAGTTATAAGCAATAGTAATAAGTATGTTGTTAATTTTTTTTTGAAGGGGTTAAAAAATTTTTTTTTTATCGATCTGACCTTCCTTTCAAAGACTGCAAAGGCCGCATCAGCAGCTTTTGAGTGTCTTTGGTCATCTCCTCCAGACTTTAGAAGAGGTGAAGGAGATCGGACAATTTCTTTCTGCCTGTTCTGGATTTTCGCCCATCGCTCCATGTCTTTCATTATCTGATGATTAGATCCAAAATTACAACACAGATCTAAAACAGTGCTTGCTGTTGTTAATAAAAAACTGAACGTGATGCAAATTATGTTATGATGTTGATGAAGTCAATTATGATGTTAAAACCTTAAAAGCTGCTAAACTTCTGGGTTTTTCCTCTTTTTCCTTCTCTTTTTTTTCTGCACGTGGGGCAGTCTCCTCTTCCACCTGCACCTCCGGCACGGTCTCTGTAACTGCCTTCACTTCCTCCTCTGTGATGGGCGTAGCTATAACCTCAGCAGCAGTTGCCATGGGAACAGCAGCTTCAGGGGCCAGCTCCTGACCTTCAGTCGAAGAGCTCTGGACTGGGATGTAGGTCTTTAAGGCACTGTCCCAGTACAGGTACTGCTGATTCTGAGCATCGTAGAAATACTTCACAAGCAAAAATAAATAAGTAATTATATATTGTATTTAATTAATTATTACAAATTCAGGAGACTCAAAAGGCTATTTCTATACATACCCTTGAGTTGGGATCATAGTACAGGGTAGTCTGAGGGTCATAGTAGAAGCCTGATGTAGCATCGTAAAGGAAGGCTGACAACTCTGGAGCCTCAGATCCTGCTGTAACACGAGTACAATTATCAGACCAATTTGAATCCTCAACTAGGGCTTTTGAATACTGTAAATATAAATAAATATATTAGGGATGTAACAATTCACTGCGAGCCGGTTAAAAGTCCTCACAAATATGTGACGGTTCAAATCGGTTGAGATGCTGAACAAATCACGATACATTTGGGGGTGGAAGCTTATATGAATGTATCTCTGAGGGGAACTGACTGTCTTTAGAAAATTTTAGATTACATTTTCTTTTCATCTCATTTCTGTATAATTCATATTAAAGCAGCATTCATATGCACTGCTTTGTTTACACCGGTAACCATGGAATCACTGCTGTTTCATAAGCGCCACCTGCTGTCAGAGAGTGAATCTGCATCTTATTCCAAGCTTCTGCGCTTTATTTCGTGCAGATGTTTTATTTAGTATAGCATCACAAAACTAAATTCAAAGCATTCTGTTTTTGTTTTAAAATTTCAAATTATGCAATCTAAGTTAGGTTAAAAAAAATTATCATGCTGCATGTATTTAGCATCTTTGTTTGGATTAAGATTCAAATGCAGTGGTTGCCTCTAATTTTGAATGGAAAGAGTAGCCTGTTTATATGAAGAGATTTTTTTGTCTTATTAAACTAGATTTAGGGTTTTAAAATTTCTATTTAGTTTTGTTATTTGACATTTCGGTTTCTCAAAGAAATGTGCAGCATTTTGTACAAGCAATAAGAAAAGTACACTTTTCATTTAGAATTTGTCTTAAATCTAATTTTGTTTAGAAAAAATCGTGAGAAAATAGAATCGTGAAATCAGTATCGTGAATCCAATCAAATCGTTACATATCTAAAATATACAATAACAAAAAATTTTAATCTTTAACTAAACAGTGGCATACCGTAGCTGTATCCATCAATGGACTCCTCAGCTCCAGGAAGAGCAGTGTCAGATAAAGCTGCAGTCTGGTGCTCAGCTGTCTGGACTGACTGCGCCATTGACGTTGTCTCAGAATACATCACACCCTGCACACAGCCAGATAGTCTATTACAGTCCAAAACCAATCTCTCCTGGCTAAAACTGTCTCTAAAAAAAACGTGCCTTTTTGCTAGTATAAAAAAGACAACCACCTGTGTTAAGCTTGAAGCCGGTATTGCAGCTGATGACAACGTGGCATCTGCTCCCATTGGGTCACCTGCAGGAAGTCCCACAGAACACATACATGAATATATTATGCTACAATCAATTTCAATTACAATTAAAATATGAATATATATATATATATATATATATATATATATATATATATATATATATATATATATATATATATATATACACATACACACGTATATATATGAATATATTATGCCACAATTACAATTCAATTACAATAATCATATAATTAAAAACCATATACCTTGCATGGTGGGTGCAACACCCATAGTTGTATGAGAAGGCTGAGGATAATGCTGTGGCTGCTGATACTGATGTTGCTAGAGAAAGAAAAATAGATATAAAAATGTTATAAGATATATGATGACAAGGAGGATCGTTCACATTAAACATGTTATTGCGTTCCCCTGGGCATTTTTTTAATATGTAAAAATATGCTAGACTGAGTGAACTTCAACCATATTGACATTTTCTCATTTTTAAAATGCTGTTTAAAGATAGAGATAACCTTAACCTTATAAAACATACCTTTAAAACAGTGTCTAGCTGTTTTGGTAACATCTTATCTTATGCATTGAAATTACCTACCATCATAACATCTGGAGGGAAACCCAGGAGAGAAGTGTTTGACTTATCATTTTCCCTCCTATAGCTGCAGGGAAAGGAAGAATTACATTCAAACCTCAAGTAACAACCACAGTACATTCTGAAATTTCTTCTCTCAGGATTTATGAAATGTTTCCTTTAAGTAAGAACTGAAACTAGAATATTTATAAAATATTATTTCATTACTTCCACATATCCCGACAAAGATGAGACTTACTTTTGGTTTTTCAAAGGCTTGGCGACCTCAGCATAAACTCTAACTCCATCAATCATGATAGGGCGGGGTTTGGTGAGCAGCTCCACCAATCGTGTCACATGCTGTATATAGAAGTGAACATTATCATTAACAATGCATCAAGGAACACGTGGACTATTTTGAGACATTAAATTGTAGTCAGAATGAGGTATCTGTACAATACCTCATGTGAATCCATATCAACAAAGCAGAAGCATTTGGATCCAGGTGACTTCCCTTTGACCAGACGAACATTGCGCTCATCCAGGTATGCAAATGTATCGAGTGCTTGCAGAATGGTCTCCACAGTGGTGGTAGGCAAAATGTTCTTAATAATCATTGCTTAAAAATAAACATGAAACTTAAGAACAATCTGCATCCTACTTTTTTTCACTTGTTTCCCTAATTCACAGCTGACATCACTTACTCTTGCTCTCCTTGAAGACTGGATCAGAGTGCTGCAGTTTTTGGCGAGAAGCTTTCTGATTGGTCCATTCCTCTGCCTGTTGCTCCACATCCTGCTGTTGTAGCTGTTGGTCCACTTGCTGTTGCCATGCTTCAGGGGTCAAGTTGGAGCTTCTCTGCCACACACCTTGAGAGACAGGATCCTGCACAGGCTTGGTATCGGTATCCTCCTTTATATTCAGTGGTTGGACTGGATTCGGTAACAAACCATCATCGCTGGCTGGAGCGGTTTTAGCTGGTGGATCATGATGCTGCGATGCAAAATAAATTTAAGGATGTCAATCACACTAATAGATGCGTTGCATCATGATTAAGATCAATACATATTAAGATCTACCAAAGAGGAAACTCACCTGTTCTGTCACATTTTTGTCAGGTTGGATATATTTGAGCAGAGCAGTCTTGTCACCAACCTTAACAGACCCCTAGAAAACAGGGAGAAAGTCTCTCAATGTTAAGTAACTGATAGCTTCCCCAAAAAACCAACCCAACCTAACAACAAAAAAGAAAAGGTATTTCCCATTTGCCCATCTGAGGGCATAAACACAGGCAGATCTGATCTGGGGTCTGTTCTTCGTACGTGGATTACTCCGTTAGCTGGATTTTATTGTTGATGATCTGACATGATCCAGGACTGTTAGGTTTTTCGAAGCTCATCCCGGAGTTGCTGTCATAGCAATAAGTGTGTTAGCTCAAACCTGCTCTGCACTGTTTTAAGTGAAGGTAATACTGAAACTCTGTCCCAACCATTTTTTTTTCTTACAAAAGTACTTCTTAAACCAGGAAAAAATATATTTAAATAAATTATTTAGAAAATAGCTGAAATGTGTAAATCTATAAAAATAAACATGATAGTTTTACTCAAAGAGAGATTTATTCATGAAGGAAAAAATTATTTTATTACAGTGACGCGCACACGTACAGTTTGTCCGAGCCGTGCATTAATTTGAACAATATTGATATTTTCTGTGGGTGGCTTTGATTCGAGATGCAGACCACTTCTCTAATCTCAAAATGCTTTTATGACGCACAATTAATTTAAACCCTGTCACATATAGCAAATCCACTTCAAAATTAAGTGAATAGCTAATTACAAAATCATGACATTGATAAAATGCGAAACCTGCACAAATACTAAAAATTATGAAGAGTAATTGGTAATCTAAGTGGTTTTTTTAAAAATAGTTACACATTTTATTTATCTATTAGAACTTTTTGTCATTTTGCTCACTTGGCTGTTTCCTTGATCTTAATTATATGATGTCATTAAATTGCCGCCAGCAAATCACTGCATTGCTGATCATGGCTGAGTATCATATATCTGCCCTTTCCAATGAACATAACACAGAGTAATCTCAGATAACTTAATCCAGATATTTTAATCTAATCCGCTAACTTGTTTGAAGAACCAAACTAGCCAGAGATCAGTTATCATGATTAAAAGATCTAGCATCTGTCAAATCATCTCAGATGTATTAAGTGAGGTATGAAGAACGGACCCCTGGGCTTTACTTATGACCATTTTTGGATTAAGTTTACTTTTTTTTTTCATCTCCCTTTTTAAATACTTAAGAGTGAAAATTAAGGTAAAATATTGTGCAAAATGTAGTGGCTATATGGCTGCTGTTTATGTACTACCACTTTAATTTGAATGCTAACCTCAAAATATAACTGAAAAATGTAACTAGTAATGTCAATGTACATAGTAGAAGCATATTCACCACACAAATAAATGCACATTCATCTGTAACAGAATGAATAAAGAAAGTCTGGCTTCTTTCAAGTGAAAAAATGAAGCAGATAGATAAGAGGAGAGCAGCTCGGAAAAAGTTAACCGCTAGATCGCAATTCACTTTACCAATGGAGAGTCAAAACAGCAGTGACATTCTATCTATACTAGGACACCAAGCTTTTCTCTCTTTACTATACATATATTTGTTTATTAAAAAAAAGGTTTCAAAAGACAATCCATAAGTTGACTGGCCCACGTAAAAATCCCAGTTCATGCCTGATCAAAGAAAAATACTGTTTTTGGACAACTTTGGTACGGGATCTTCAGCATTTACGTGGAAAGAATATTCTAGGTAAATGACCTAACAATGTAATGTGATCAACATTTTATGACATCTTACCCACCATCACTGTCGCAGTTACTTTTTGTAGAAATTTGTTTTTAAGTGTCTCACCAAGTAAAAAAAACAAGATAAGTTATCCTGCTAGTTGGCCAGCAGAGAAACTAGTTCCGGATGAAACAAGAACCCGGAGCAAGATTTTTCTCTGAAAGGTACTTTGTCAGATATTTAAGAAAAACGGAGGGGGGGGGGGGGGGGGGGTATATAATAATACAACCAGTGCAAACCACATGGTATTCAAGTTTCAGCACAACACAACCCAAGCAAACCTCTAGTTCCTGTACTCGCCTTACATTTATAGTGCAAGTTTCATTAGAAATGTCAAAATACTACTAGTACAAACAAGTCCCGATTATCAAAGTCTGGATTATCCTAAAAAACATCAGCATGGATCTCACTATACATCCAGATATTCAACAACCATGAAGTTGGTCAAGATGGAGTAAACAGGAATAAAAGAACAAGCTTGCTGTGCTGGAAGCGATAAAACACCCCAACTCAAGATGATTAAATCACAATCCATTGAAAGAAGAATGAAAAATTCAGGCTGCAAGCGGAACCAAAGAGAAGAGTTCAGGAACTCTGTAATTCCATAAGAATGAAGGATAAGGGATAAGTGTTGACCCAGCACAAGAATAATACTGATTGTTGCTGGTGAAGAATGCATAACAGCATAACGCTTTACCTACAACCATAGAACAACCTGTTCATCAGAAATTCAGCTACCACTTTCCTTTTAGGTCAGCACATCATGACAGTCTACAAAAGGAAGATACATGGAGCATTTGCAATCTTGCAAATCCAATGCTGAATCACTATAATGTAAGAAAATAAAGGTAGGCCAAAGAAGAATGTTTAGTTTTGCCACTTCAGAACATGCCAGTGGGAGCAAGTAAAAAGTGATCGTGAGATTATAACCTCGAGATGGTCAAATAAGGGAAATAAAATATTATACTGTTGAAAACAATGAATGAAATATCAAGGGTCTGGTG
Source organism: Carassius carassius (assembly GCF_963082965.1). NCBI lineage: Eukaryota > Metazoa > Chordata > Actinopteri > Cypriniformes > Cyprinidae > Carassius > Carassius carassius. The sequence continues at coordinate 8,311,878 of NC_081764.1, forward strand.
TACTACCACCTGAGAGTTGAAGAAAAAGGTTGCACAAGTTGTTGCACAGATGCAAATCCAATTCCAAATCAGTATCTATTCATAAATCTATAAATTCTTTTGAATAAGAAGTTAAAAACAGTGAATTGTAAAGGTTGTGCACAATCAGCTAACACACCTATGGCAATCATCAAAGAATAGCGGATTCCTTACTACTACACTCACTTGCTATGTCTAAAAGTTAATGCTGCAAGCTAAGTGGCGTGGTTAAATTGGTCATGATTAATAAGTGGGAAAAATGTTCCCTTGAAGGTCTCATGTCCCATCTACCCCATTTCCACCCAAAGCCCAGCCACCTCCCCCTCCCCAGGCCCAAGCCTTCTTCCTGTTAGCAGACAGAGCCGTTGTAGAATGACGAGGATGGGCCACCTGGTTGGACTCCATGAAGTGGACAGCATCCTCGAGGTTTAAAAACTCCACATAGGCCATATCGTAGCTGTAACCTGGGAACAGCATTTGAAATACAGATGGGTTTGAGTTAGTTATTGCAGGTAAATAGGAGACTTTTCAAGAGAAAAAAGCAGTGGTTCGTTTCACGGGACATCACAAATCGAATTCGCTGTCACATTTTATTTCATTAACAGCTTTTAATTGTTGGAAGTCAATCAAGAAGAATCAGAGTAGCCTCAACTCAGAGGCCAAGACATACATTTATAAAAATTTATAAAAAATAGTAATAGTAGAAAGAGGCTTATCTAATCACATCTAAAACACATTATATAAGATCCACATTTATTTTCCAAAAAAATTGCAAGAATAAAAAAATAAATTTTAAACAATAAAAAAGCAAAAATGTTATTAATTGGATTAACTGGAAAAAAAACTAAATCTGAAGAGGTTGCTCTCTTCACTGCAAATTTATAGATGCTTTAAAGAATGAAAGATAATTCTGTAATTAAATACAGCATATTAAAATTGTCTATTTTCCATGACTTGTGGAGACACTGGCAAAGAATGATTTTATTATATTTATAATATTTATCCAACATTTATAAAAAACCTTTTAAATTTCCGGATATTTTCAGGTTTTCCATGGAACATCAAAAAGCATATTAGCTTAATGACAAAGTCTTTTGTAAAGAAAAGAAACTATTCTGGCATATAAAAAAAAAGAACAAAAACACTGAAACCTTTATCAGCTGAACCCAGAGAGGAATATTTTGCAGCAACATTTCACATCACAAAGTAGTGGCAGTTGGTATTTGTGTTTCGACAGTTAATGGCTTGTTTAGAAAGGTAACCACGTTTAAGAAATTCCAAAATTCCCTCTAAGTGCATGCCACCTTGAAGATGGAAGCTGCACAGGCAAAATTCATCCTCCCACACAAGAACATTGGGAAAAGGGACAACAAGAGATCCTGTAACATGTTCGAAATACTGATGAACATTTTCTTTAGAAAACAAAAGCATCTTAGATGCAGAAAGTACAATCGATGTAAAAGAGACAGTGAGCGTAAGATTCAGAGAGCGAATAGCGATGTGGTTGCGAATCGATCATCAATGTTTACAACGAACAAAATCTCACCTGGCACAACATCCCTTATTTTCATGCCCTGCATTGGAACACCATCACGGACTGCAAAAGCATCCAGAATCTATGAAAGAAAAAAATAACTGATGTCAAATTTACTTTGACAATCATTTAGGTAACTGATGGTGTTGGTTTTAGAATGCCAAGAATTTATCTTCTTTTTTTTTTTTTTTTTTTTTTTTTTTTTAAGTATGTGATTACAATTTATTTTAAGGTCTCCTTGTTATAGTGTAATTATACATAGAAGTACTGAGTAATATTAATTAACTACATTTACTTATTATATAGTTAGGGTTAGGATTTGGGTTTGGCTTAGGTTTATTTGCATGTAATTATGCATAATTAATTGTTATTAGTCTGAATAATTACATCTTGCTTACCTGTTGCATTGTGGCAGTTTTAGGAATTCCAGAGATGGCAATTGTCTTTGAGACTTGATCCTGAACACTTGCACTCCTGTAATCCTGGTCCTTTATTTCAAAATTCACAGTAGAGTTTAAACATTTGGATAATTTACAAGTCAATCTGTGCTAGCGCGTTTGAATTCACATTACGTTTTCTGTACTAGTCCACAAGCTATTATATGAGCTGTGAAAAGGAATGTTATATTCACTTTTACATTAATTACCATCCAATCTGAAAAAAGTTTTTGTTGTTTTATTTTCCCACTGAGAATAAAAAGTATTAAGCTGATGAAAAAGCAAGATAATAAAAAATGTGTTTATTCTAAAAACATAAATTTATATACATACTGCTAATTGAAACAAATAAGATGAATAGAAACTTGTCTTGCTTTTCATTAAAGGAAAAACAAAAGACGAATTCTAACCTGAGAACCAGAGTCGTCTGGTCGTTGAGTTGGAACAGGTTTGGATTCCTTCATGTCTTTCTCGGGTCCTTGAAGATCCTCAAGACTGTAGTCATATTTGCGTCCTGAGCTGGTGCGATAATCAATGTCTCGATAATCCTGATCCTGACGCTCACTTCTATTAGTCTGGGGTTCCTTTGGCCTGGACAAGCTCTCTCTCTGTGGTCCCTGATCTAAAGCCATGTCACTAGATCCCTTAAAGGGCACTCGATCACTGGCGAAATGATGCTCTCGATTTGGCTGGTTCTTGTCTTGGAAATATGGAGGTCTACTTCCTGCTGGTGCAGTTCTGTCAGGCTTTTCATCTCGGTCACCTGGCCAAAGTTTATCTCCATCTCTACTTTTGGCATTTAGAGGGGGAACCGGTGGAAGAAGTGAGGGCTTCTGAGTTGGATCTCTGACTGGGAAATCACTAGGAATATTTTTGCAGTCTCTTTCTGATCGATTAAAGCCTGTGCAATCTTTTCCCAGAAACCCAGACTGCCTGTCTCGGTCTTTGAACTGGGAATTTTCTCCAAAGTCTACATCTTTTCCACGGTTAGAGAAGAACTTGTCTTTCATCTTTCTCGGGAAAAGTGGTGGTGTTCTGCCCATCATTGGCGGAAGAGGGTCACGGTCTCTCATGCCATGCTCGTGCCACTCGTCTGAGAGCAATTCACTTTCTCTCCCTCTGAAGCCCATGGGATTGTCCATCGGCTCTGGGAATTCTCGGTCTCTGAGGGTCATCTCATCGCCACTGATCATGGGTTCTGGGCCACCACGACCCAAGGGAATTTCAGGTCTTCCTCTGATATCCATGGAAACGCCATCATGGTCTCGAAACATCTGAGGAGGCTGCTCTCTGAAATCATTGGAGGATCCCATGCGGTTTCTCAGATCCATATCAGATTCAAACCTTCCTCTTGGAATAATTGGAGGGGTGACACCTCGCCTGTCAAAATCCATCATTGGTCTGTCTCTGGGAGGCATGTCCATATTGAACCCATCAATGCCACCCATTCGTGTCCTCTCCCTGTCTCTCATGTCCCCATGATCTCCATTTCCACCCATAGCCACCATAGCAAGTCTCCTCCTGATGTCCATGGGGGGAAGCCCAGGCATATCCATCTGGAATCTCTCCCTCTCCCTCATATTCATGAATCTGTCCTCTGGACCCCTCATATTACCATCTTGCATGTCTCTGCCATCCATATCCATCGGTGGCCTGGATTGACCCATAAAACCTGGAGGATTCTGAAGGTTGTTTCTCTGATCCATTTCAAAGCGCCTTCGAAAATTCATTTCCATTTCATCTCCAGGTCTGAAAAAGTCTCGAGAAAGCTCTCTTCCTGGGTCATGAAGACCCATGTCTCGTCCTCTCATATCAGGTGGGCAGTCGAACCGCCTCATGTCCATAGGTGACCTGTCCATGTTCATGCCATCCCGACCTCTGAAGTCAGGTCTTGGGCCATCTCTGCCTTCAAATATGCCTCCGCGAGGTTCGCCACTGCAATAAAATCAAAATCATTACTGCAAATGAGCGATCTATTTTCTTTTTCACAAAACATACAAGCTGTATCCCAATTCAGAGGCTACATCCTTCAAATACTGCTCCATCAAATGTGGCCACGAAATGTGTCCTTTGTTTTCTGGGCCATGAAAGATAAAACTGGCCAGACTATCCCAAGATTCATTGCAAGTTTTAAAATAAAACCAATCTACATAAAATATAATAGTGTATAAGATTTGCACTTCTTTGTAGATTCTCTCTTATTACGTCCTGGAAGACACACTTTTTTGTGGCGTCTCCCAATGGTCAGTATTGAGCCCTATGTTGTTTTCTTTGTATATGCTGTCCTTGGGTTAAATTTTTAGAAAGCAAAATATCTCCACTGTAATGTGGATGATGTACAAATTTATTTGCATGTCAAAACAAATGACAAAGCTTCATTTCTTTGAAAATAAGACTGAGATTGTTGTGTTTGGTCGTCCTGGGGATTTTAGTGCTTGTGTAGATGCTAGGGCTGGGAGATACATATAAAAATAAATCTCGATATTGTCAAAATTTTTACGCAATTCGATATATATCTATATATGTTTGATTTTAAATATAAAAAACATGATTTTCGTTTGCCCATTAAAAAAAAAGATTCAACAGCATTAAATTTAAGCAGTTAAAAAAATCTAAACCAAGTGATCACTAACTGCTTTTTATTAAATGAACACATGTAGGCCTATTTGTAATTGAAGGTGTATGTAAATCAAGTACAGAAAGTGATTTGTCAACATTTTAGTGCATGCAATTCACAATTTAAATTATGCAACTGTGATAAGTATTTTTTTTTTTTTTTTTTTACTTACAAGCTTTTATAACATCTAGACTACTGTAACTATTTTTATGTTGGTTTGGATCAGTCATCTCATCAACGCTTACAGTTCAAAATGCAGCAGCTTGGCTTTTAACTGGGACTAAAAAGTATGAGAACATTACCCCTGTCTTAGCTTCACTACACTGGCTTCCTGTCTGCTTCAGGATTGATTTCAATATTTTATTGTTTGTTTTTAACAACATTTAAGATTTTAAATGGGTAGGCGCCTGTGTATTTATATGTCCACACTCCTGTTAAAACACTGAGGTCGTCCAATCAGGTGCACCTCAATGTTCTGAAAACTAGGTTAAAAAATAAAGGTGACCGAGCTTTTTCAGTGGTGGCACCTAATTTGTGGATTAGTTTACCTGTACACATAAGAACTGCTCAGACAGTTGGAATTTTTAAGTCATTACTTAAAAGCACACCTGCTTTTATTTCGAGCTGAGACATTGTGATGTTCTTACTGTATTTGTCTTGTTTGTGTGTGACATTTTATTTAATTTTTTTCTGGACATTGTTAAGTGCTTTGGTCAACAATGGTTGTTTTTAAATGTGCTATATAAATAAAATTGAACTGAACTGAACACACTAACACTGTGAATTTATGAAGACAAATTTCATTGAATATTTCTTATATCATGTGGCAAAATCTGCAACTTTAGATAGTTTTAAATATGAAATGCACAATGAATTGAAGGTGCAATAAGTTTGAGCTATTTTAGGTCTGCCATTTAGTTTTGATCTGAAGTTTTAAGTTGCGTGTCTCACAGTAAGAAAACCTTAGGAACACAGTACATTGTGTTTGGTAAAGTATATGGTCTTAGAACTGTACTTAATTTAAGATCTCTTACCGAAAGGGCATTCCTCCTCGTGGTCCAGGTCTTAAACCGTTCCACATCGTGTTCCTCCTCTCCTCGAAACTCTTCTTTAGCACGAGTTTCGAGTGCAGAACGTCGTTTCACTTGGGAAATCAATAAATAGTACTTTATCATTAAACATCACTTAATTTACTTATTATATTGTAACTTCGCTAAACGTCCTGGCTTTAAAGCCTCATTCGAACAAATAATTATAAAATAACGGTCTACTACTAACCACTAACACAAATCATTAACCGTTACACGCTCTAGAAGCGAAATGCAATCAAATGAACGTTAACCGTTTCATATTTGCATAACACGATGAGGGCTTAAATCGTCTCTTTAAACGACATTAAAATCGTTTAAAATGATATCACAAGATTGGAACTGATAGTTTCGGGTTGATAAGCAAGTTACGTTGTGAAAGCGTCACGCTAACACAATACGTCTGGCTAATGTGAGTAACGTTAACTAAATGCGATTAAATAAAATCAGATGTCAAATACACCGTTGTTTAAGAGATTGATAAACATAAGCATCATTTCAAACTACATTTTGAGTACTCAAATATATATATATATATATATATATATATATATATATATATATATATATATATATATATATATATATATATATATATATATTAACAAGAAGGCAAGTATTGCTTTATTCGTCTCATAAACCTGCCCTTTTAAAAGAAGGCTAACGTGCTAATATTAGCTTTCAATCAAGACATTTCCTGGACGAAAGAAACGTTTTCTCGTTAATCTTTAATTTACAAAAGCTACGAATAACAGTGGCTTATATCTTCACCTTAACGTCTGTAAAGCAATTTTAAGACTTCTCACCTAGCTTGTAGAGATCTTTTCGCAGGTTATTTGTCTGGAACTAGGTTTCCCGACAGAAAGAGGCGGAAAAGTATATACTCCGTTTCCGGTGAATGAGGGCTTACCTTACTGTCTATGGGGCTTACGGGAGTTGTAGTTTTAAGACTCGGTTAAAAAAAATATGTTGCCATATGAAAGGATTACATGCCAAATGTGATTATTATCTGTCCGTCAAAAAAAAATAATGTATAGACTACATTATAAATTAAAGCATTATACATGTAATTGGATTTTTATTGCAGCTATAATTATTTAATCCATTACACATTCACTATGTATATGTATACTCAATTAGCAATTGCAGTGAATCAGGGGACATAGGTGAGGACTTCATGCAAAATGTTCTATTTAAATTTAGTACTAGACCAGAAATAAGAACCACAATGGAAACTTACACTGTCCAAAAACATTTATTCTGCATATCGAGTAACAAAATACAGAAGCCACAAACAGTGACAAAGACATTAGGCTGATCTGATACATGAAAATGATGAATCACACATTTTACTCTGAACAGGCATGATCACCTATTTTTCTGCTCTGTCTTCTATGAAAACTTTTCTCAGAAAATATATTTCAGTGTTTACAGAGCCTACAGTCAGTGTATCCTAAAGAGGAAAACATAAAGAGGAGAAAATTCTGGTTTTCAGTAGAGGTCAAACTACTGCACACAGAGTATGGTGACCAAACGTGCCATTTTCTCAGGACACGTTCTGGACAGGATTTCTATATTGCCTAAAATATCCAGGTTTTGCCTTTGGTTTCCTGTTTTCATACTTAATGAAAGTAATGATCGTTTGACCAGTAACATGCAGACTGGTTGTATGTAATCGACCAATCGTGGTGCATGAGAAGGTGGGCTCTACAGAGAATGGTCAAAGTAATGCAAATTTGTGTACATATATGTGTTCGACTTGAAGCAGCAAAAGTACATCAAAGTATTTTGCCATACAACAATTGGTCTGCACAGTGCAAACAAAGCCAAAAAGTGGATATTTTAGGTAATATAGAATTCCTGGCCAGAATTTGTCCTGGGAAAATAGCATGTTTTGTCACCCTAACACAGAGGCCAATCAAAATGTATGTCTGTTCCTTTTACATTACTGAGATAGTACTAACAGATAAAACTCAGTGAAGCTATGTACAATGGAGAGAATATTCAGCTAATACTTAAAAATTAAAATGAGATCATGCTACAGACAATCAATTAAAACAACAATAAACAAATAAATATGCCATAATGGACATGAGCTACAGCAGGATTTGCAGTTTAAAGACATTTTGATTCATCTCTCTCCACATGGACAGTAACAATTAAGTCTGGATTTTTGGCAGAATACAATAACTGAACATAATATACAGCTATAAGATGAGTACACAAACAACCATCAAGAGCAAATTGCTTGGCTACCTGTATGAAATATGGCAGGAACACATTATTATCTGTATAGCAGTTTCACAGTATTACAGCAATATTCATATTGCTTTGTTTGTACTGCACATTTACAGAACGTTCTGGCAACCTGTAGGCCTCAATGTATCAGACTCAATGAAACCAGTTCTATTCTATATAAAATGCAGTACTCTATAGAATACGGATATAAGGGCATACTGAATAAAAAGAGCTACATAATTTCTATAAAGATTGTACAGCAAAAGAAATATGATTCAGCAGTACAGAAACACCAAGTAATATTATACTGATAGTATTGACAAAAACAATGACATGACCATGATTGAAATACAACATCAGTTTTAGTTGCTGGTTAGCTAATATTATGTGATAAAATATTGATATGAATTGTAATACAGCAGCTGGGCTCTTCTGGATCAAACAAACATTTGGATAAAGGTCTGTATTAAAATTTATATCAAAGTCCAACCATTCTTTTTATGCAGACACACAATATTCAGCTGCTTTAATTTTGTTTGTGTTTAGGTGAATTATCTTTTTTAATGGCTCTAAAATTCATCTTTTCAGGCTGTATTTTTGTTTAAATGGTCATTTGCTCTTTGCAATGTTGAAAGAAACAAAATGTCTAGAAAAAATCAGTTTTCCACTTGTAAATTTCAGGTATGTAATAAATATAACTGAAAATAATTGAACTGCATAAACTTTTAATTAAACTTTTTTTTAAGTAAATATAAGAACTAAATAAATAAACGTCACACAGGTACTGGATCTTATTTTGTATAATACCATTAAAAAGATGGTAGCAAAGGTTTGAAGAGAAGTTTTGAATTGGTTTGAATTAATGGAAATTAAAGCACATATTGTTGTTTAAGAAGTAACAAACTATATTTCTTTGATAAAGCTATTTAAGAAAATACAGATAGACTACTATGGGACTAGGATTTAAATTTTAAAGTCTTCCTAGATAACAGCATTTTGCACAAATGAAAATGTAAAATGGAGATCAAGCTTTTAAGCACAATTGAACTTTAATTAAACAATTGAACTGAATTTATATGTAGTGTGTAGGTGCTGTTCTATTTGCCACTATATTTGTCTGAATGTAATCAGCCATTCTATTCCTCCCTAGTCTCCCCACTACTCTGCTGGGATGTTAACATCTCTACATTACACCGCATTGGAGCCGAAGACTCTTGTGTCTGGGCCTAGGGGTGATTCTGGCCAACCAGGGTGGTGCAGGCAGGCACTGGTGTGGCAGCCAGGGGAACAGGGATGCTGCTGGGGGTAACAGGTCCTCTTGAGGCTCCCATTGCAGGACTAGAGGCTCCAGAGTCACTCTGATCTGGAGCCCTGAGTCTCTTCATCATGGTGGTAACACGAACAGCTTTCTGCATAATTAAAAAAAATATATATATATTTAAATTATTATTAAATAATATTATTACAGTTCAAAACAACTTATCTATTAATATATATTTAAAAATGTTATTTATTCATATGATGTCAAAGCTGGATTTCCATTAGCCATTACTCCAGGCTTCAGTGTCAATTAATCCTTCAGAAATCATTCTAATATGCTGATTTGGTGCTCAAGTAATATTACTCATTATTATCAATACTGTATATTTTTGTGGAAACCATGATACATTATTTTAGAATTCTTTGATCAACAGAAAGGTCAAAAGAACAGTATTTATTTGAAACCTTACCTTCCATTTAGCTTTAGCAAAGTTTTTCTCGATCTGAGCACAAACACCATCTTTGATGTTCTTGTCTGAGGCGGCATTTCCAGATATCCTAAAAAAAAAAGCACAGCAGTTATTTTTTTTACTAAATGGCAGATAAGTTATAAAATGCTGATTCTGCACTAACAAAGGCTCCTTACCACTCATGATTGATGGCTTCCTGTGCGGTCACTCTTTGGTCCTGGTCTATCTCCATTAAACATGCGACTAGGCTTTTTGCTGCAAAGCAGATATTTAAGGTTGAGTCTGTGTTTTGATCAAATCAGAGTCCCACAGATCCAACCCACACCTACTGTGTAGTGAGTTGTGTATTGTACCTGAGTCAGAGATGTCGTCCCAATAGGGTGAGTCAAACTCGTAGTCTCCAGACAGAATTTTCCGGAACAGGTTCTTATCATGATTGTCATAATCGTCATCTTCTGTCTCGTCATAAAAAGGTGGGTTTCCTGACAGTCTGTTGAAAATTATGAAGTAAAAATGAAAGTACATGGCCATGTATGGTAACCCATACTCTGAATGCTCTGAATGCTCTGCATTTCACCCATCCAAGTGCACACACACAGCAGTGAGTAGAACACACAAACACACTGTAAACACACATATGACCAGAGCCTTAAAGGTTTAGTTCATCCAAAAATGTCATTAATGACTCACCCTCATATCCTTCCAAACCCGTTAGACCTCCGTTCATCTTCAGAACACAGTTTAAGATATTTTAGATTTAGTCAGAGAGCTTTCTGTCCCTCCATTGAAAATGTATGTACGGTATACTGTCCATGTCCAAAAAGGTAATAAAAACATCATCAAAGTAGTCCATGTGACATCAGAGGGTCAGTTAAAATTTGTTGAAGCATCGAAAAAATACATTTTGGTCCAAAATGTTGACGTATGACGCTGCTGACGTGTTTTCTGGTGCGCCCAATAACAAAGATCACATCAGCAGCATCGTACGTCAACAGTCACAGCAGTCGCACTCACAACAGACCCGGAAGAGAAGACAATGCTGGATAAAGTCGTTATTTATTGGACCAAAATGTATTTTCGATGCTTCAACAAATTCTAACTGAGCCTCTGATGTCACATGGACTACTTTGATGATGTTTTTATTACCTTTCTGGACATGGACAGTAGACCGTACATACATTTTCAATGGAGGGACAGAAAGCTCACTGAATAAATCTAAAATATATGTGTTCCGAAGATGAACGGAGGTCTTCTGGGTTTGGAACGACATGAGGGTGAGTCATTTATGACATAATTTATATTTTTGGATGAACTAACCCTTTAAAATGTCCTAGGACAAGGGGTTAATTATGACAACAATACCATATGAACAACATTTGATTGTTGTGGAGAGGTTAAGGAGAGAAACAGATACAGGAGATACTGTGCACTTACAGAGTGGTAATGATGAGCTACCAAGCAATGTGACTACAGGAAATGGAAAGTATGCTGATGACCTCATGGATGGGTCAGGCAAGTGACTCCAATACAGACATCTATGGGGTCTACTAATAAACAAAGATCTGGTTCAAGAGCACAATGAATTGAATACGTCGGACCATCTTACACAATGAATGAAAATGTGTAAAAAAAACGACACATGAACTCACAGGATGTACATGATCACCCCGATGGCCCAGCAGTCCACCGGTCTGCCATATCTCTGTCTGCCAACCACCTCTGGAGCTATAAGAGAAAATTACAAATATGTAATATAATATAGTGCAAAACATGTCAAATGGTGTGACCATCAATTAAAAAGTTAATTAACTATTTTCCTCAAACCAAACCAAACACATATCAATCATTATTTTACAAATATTTTACACATTTTTAATAGTAAAAATCACATATGATGTGTACCGAATTCATTGGCTATATTATTATTTATACATTGTTATTTTTAAGTAACTTAAATAGATTCGTTTTTCATTATTAACTTAAATATATTTTAATCATATCCGTATATATTTATATGAATAATCATAATTCCCATAGGGCACAGTTACTTCTGAAAGCTTTGACACTTTTTCTTACCAAGGTACTCTGGTGTGCCACATGGTTCTTTGATAAGACCATTTTCCAGTTTGGCCAGGTGAAAATCGCTGATTACAATTTTGGAGTTCTTCAGACGGTTGTAGTAGACCAGATTTTCCAGCTGACGGGGTGAGAAGATATAATAGTGCAATCAATTTTAAAAAACCTCAAAAAACCTGACCTTGCATCTTGACTTTAAAACAATCAGAAATTTTCAGGATTGTGTCAAAAAAAACAAGAGATGCAAGACATGCCAATAGTAATAAAATAATTTTCCTTATGGCATGAAATAACCCTTTAAGGTGTCTAATTAACCTCTGTCTCCTGAAAATAGAGTCTAAGACTGCCTTCTGGTGCATTACCATGTGGTGACCATTAGATGGTAGTAAAGGCCCAAGTCACCTTTAGGTTTCTGTGAACAATCTGAAGAGAATGCAGGTAAGCCACAGCCTCAAGCACCTGCCGGATCACATTGCTGGTGTCACGTTCTGAGTAGTAGCCCTGGTCTAAGATCCAGTCGAACACCTCCCTTCCTGTGGCTCTGAAGTAAAAAATAAATAAATAAAAATGGTCAAACCAAATATTCATGTGAGAATCAAACTTGTGCTTGTAACATGATGATTTTAGAAAGGTGTATTTTTAGTTTATAGAAAAAGTGATCAAGATACAAACTGAAGCAAATGCATATTTATGTAAAGATATCATGAACATTTCGTCAACATTTAAACAATCTGCAGCTTAAAAACACCAGTCCCCATTGAATTATTTAAAAAATAATGTTTTTACTTGCTTAATCTGTTCACTGAACTTTCACAATAGTAACAGGATAAAGATACAAGAGAATGAAAAAAAAAGTTGTCCCAACTACACACCAATCTCAAATAAATAAATAAATCCATTTTAATATAGGGAAAATAGTATATTCTATATTCCACATCCCTATCCACCTTGAGAAGAAAAAAAAATGTTCATGAAAAATGAAATTTTCATTTCGGTTCAGTTATGCTTTTAAAATCTGAACGTAATGAAAACATAAAGTATCCAATCACACTCGTGTACTTTCTTATTCACTCTCACACACAAAAATCTCAAAGAACGTACAGCTCCAGAAAGAGGAAGTACTCTTTTCTCGTCTCAAAGACATCTACCAGCTGGAGGATGTTATGATGCTTCACCCTGCGGGGAGAGACAGAGAGAAAGCAAGAGAGAAACTGTGACACTGTGAAAGGAAGCAGAGCAGAAAGTGAAATGAAATCATGACTATCTGCAAAAATAAAAGCATTTGCATGATAAAGAGTTGACTGCATTCTGCCACTCGTGTTAAACCAATTTCAACACTGAGCACCATCTGCAAGCACCTTTCTTCACTAAAATGTGGATCATATAAATAGCATACATGTAAAACGTACAATTTCAGGATGAGGATCTCGTTTTTAGCTGCTTTCCGTACTTTTCTTCCATCTTTCTTCAGGAACTTCTTACAGGTGTACATTTTCAGTGTGTTCTTATCCTTTGCCCTGAAGATTTCACAAAACTCCTCCCTGTTATTGAAGACAATAAAAACACATATACAGTGCTGTTGAGTCAACACTGAAAATCTGGGATTCAGAATCTAGTGTAAACTTTTTATAAATTTTTTTGGGTAAATGAGAAATTTGTAAAAAAAAAAAAAAAAAAAAAAAAAAAACTATATTAAATTTGGAAAAGTGTTAAACAGGAGCATTTTTCACAAACGTATAGTTTGAACAGAAAGATTACAATAAAATTATGGTAGACAAAACCATAGATGTGTACTCACGATTTCACTACCTGTCCCAGGTCATACTTATCAGTGACCTCTGAAGGACTGTTGTAGTCCTTCTTCTCTCCCAGAGTTAAACAGCCAAATGGCATGGCTGCTCCTGCCCTGGAAAACAAACACAAAAAGTTATTTAATGGCATGTTACAGACATGCATGATTTGGACATCTCAAACCATGCCATTTATTGAGGAGAGGGGTGCTATTAATTCTCTAAGCAACTGAACTTAGGATTTGCGTTTGGTTGCTGACAGATTTATATTAAAGGAGGAACCCAAGCTAGCATATAATGTAGAGACACAAATCAACACTGCATGAGTCTAATCATCCTGTAGCCCACATGTTCGACATTACCAAGCAAATTACCAGCCTCTCAAAGAACAAAATCATTGATGGCTAGAGAATTTTTGTCTTCTATCCACTCTTTAAGTGCACATTTTAATTGTGTATATTTTGAAAGCCACTGATGTGTGTGTTTATGATGGTGTGGATTTAATAAATTATGAAGAGTTTTTACTGTGAAACCTCCATATTCATTCACTCCATATTCATTCACTGACAATTAAAAAATGCACACAGCTGTTTCGTTCTTTCTTGTATTGAGCTGCTTTTCTCACTAAGTCAGAACTCAAAGAGGAGGAATAAATTCTTATTTATCTGAGAGCGAGAAAAAGTGAACGCAAAAAAGAGGGGGAGATAGAGATTTGGCAGACAGCACTCTCATAATCACACATGAATAATGCCTACAATTTATTCCAAAAGTGACAATTTCCACTTGTGACAGGAAGTAGCTGTAAAAAAAATTCAGATTCTTTGAACATACAGTAATCATGCTTATTTCTGACAGATACAATTTGAGCTCAAGCAAAAAAAAAAAGACCACAGGGATATCAGATAGATTAATGACATTCTTCTTAAATTAATTGCATTAGGGTATCAAATAATAAGAGTGATGTTGGATCCTATCAAAAAAAACATTTCAAGGGATAGTTTGACCAAAACACACACACACACATATATACAGTATATATATATATATATATATATATATATATATATATATATATATATACACACTTGTAACAGGATTTTCTGTTACAAGTTTGAAATGACATGAGGGTGAGTAAATGATGAGAAATTTTATGGTAGGGTAAATAATGCCTGTAAGACAAAACGACGCTGTGACCCATTTTACTTCTGTAATATGATAAATGTCTGAATGAAACGTTCAACCAAGTTATATTATTAAGGACAATTTGCAAAGATAACTTTTTTTCTTTTTGATCTGGTACCCGTCACAGAAACGCCAGGCTCCAATACCATTCAATCAAAGGACTGTTTCATTGCACGATCACTCTTCAGTCACTATTGCCATTGCTATTTGACCTGTGTTCACCATCCCATCTGCTTGTGTCAATAAACCTCCTTACCTGTGATCTCCCGTCTATGTACCATCTGTACTGTAACAGTACCAAGACAGTTGCATATTTTAGTTGCAGTTGATTTTAGACAAAAAATTATATCAAATTTTGCCATCACATTTCTTCAGTTTTTTATAGAAGCAATAGAAAGCTTGATAGCTTAGCATTTTCACTTTGTGTTAGTACTTGATTTAATGTGCACTTATTTTGGAGGATTCCTAGGGCGGCATTCCTTTGGTAATAAACCCCTAAAGGGTTTAACATTAAAATTGACTAGAGAACTAATGAAACAAACAAAGACGAACAAAGTGTTAAAATCTAAATGCACTACACGCAGAGCTCAAAAGCCCGCAGACCTCTAAATTCCCCTTATGCAGCATGTCATGTGATACTCCATTAGTTTAATTTTCTCAGAAGAGCCTATAAACTTCTCAGAACTGTTGCCAATTCTTCTAAAAATGTAACTTTACTGTTTTGAGAGCTGGGAGGACAGCCATTATCTATCTCAGTATTACACACTGAAACAAACAACAAAAAGGCCTCACACAAACAAGCAATTACACATCAGGCTGACAGTACAATTACACCGCTAATCGGGTCTGACCCAATAATTTGCCAAACACCATGACAGTCCTCAATCACACTGAAGCTCGACCGGATAATGTGACAGGAATTTTGTCTCTAAACGCTTCAGGCTTTCAGCTTGAACAAAGAATCAAGACAAAAACCAGCACAACAGTTCACATGCACTGCACGCCTCTGAACTCTGCCGGGCTTGAACTTACTCTGAAACCCTTTGTTTGATGTTATAGTACAAAAAAAAACATCCTATTTTCTATTCTCCACTCCCCCATAATAGTCCAGAAAAGGCAGGAGGGCAGACTGAAGCATCATTACCACCCAGTGCCAGATATCGACCAAAAAAAGGCCATTCCTTATATCCACGGTAAAGGAAGCATTACATAAATTACAGGCTGAGCGAGAGGCTGTTTGCTTTGCCCGTCACAGGAGCACTAAGGTCTCTAATTAATCTCCCCTTGGCCTCTATGATTGCAGGAGACATTGGCTTTGCAAGGCCAATACATGCATGCTAATGAGGGGAGAGGAGCACTTTAAAGACAGTTGGGTGATCAGGAGAAGAGATGTTTAAAAAACTAAATTGGGAATTATGCATTTAGCGTGCACACTATCATTTTGCATAAGCTGTTTTGATTAACTGTGTTGACTAACTCTATTCGCCTGTGGCAGGCTTTTAATTTATTATTTATTTCACTTTGTTAGTATGTATTTTCTGTAACCAGGTATACCATTCTCATTCTGATTTTATATCCATGTTTCATCTAAAAATAACTATAGACCTTAGGGTAGTGACATTTAATATTTGGCATGAATATAAACAGGTCTTTAAGTGATGTGCAATGCGTTTAATGGATTATACTATTGTTTAACAACAAACCAATTATTCATCCACAATATCTTTCTGGAGAAAAAAAAAATGTTTTCAGTAGGCATAAACTCTATAAAACAGTTTTGAAAGTTGTGAGTTGGTGAAGATTAAGTTATTTAGGACCTTTATACAGTTTGTTCCATTGTAAAGGCTGTTAATTTGTCCCTTAAAGCCTCGTTTTCATCGCTGTGCTTATAAACACTACTTCATATTATATGGAGTTGATGCACTAAACAACATTTGAAAAATGCTTTTGACCACAGTGTCGGGCCAAGTCGAAAAACACACTTGCTGCCAATAAGCAAGGGCTGTGTCTAATAATAGGGAGAAGAGAGTGCTCAGTGAGTGCACAGGACGGTTATTGTGGAGGGACAAAACATAAAAAAAAAGGGTTACGATCAGGCAAAAGGTAGGACAATATCCACTAAATATTGGAGCAGTTTTCCAACGGTGGAGTAAACTCAAGGAGAGGGAAGGACTGGAATTGGACACCGAGTTTGATCTGTTTCTTCTTGATTGGTGAGTAACGTTGATTTTCTTTGTTTCACACAACTTATGTGTGTTGGCTTTTGCTAGAATATGTTGCGTTATGCAGGCATTGCAGACTCCACCATTGTCGCTGCCAGGGTTGTCTACATACGTGTAGGGCGGGGTTATCAAAATGAGAGAGAGAGAGAGGTCCTGTTGGGGTATGGGCGTGTATGTTTTGGTGCTTTCAAATATCAACATTTTTTGGTAAAATTAACTTAGTGCACCTTTCAGAGATACATATAAACCCTGCATCCCTAAATCAATATTTCGAATATTCTTCCACTATTTCACATATAGTGAATAGCGAGCTTTGCATTGTCTGGTACAGTATTTTCTCATCTTCAGCAATTTTTCTCTGGACTCTACTAATGTCTTGTTTACAGACTTTGTAATATTTCTACACAAATAACATTTTGGGAAATTATTGCAATGAATTTTGTGTGCAAGTTAGGAACAGAGATTGCCCAAAATAAAACAAAAAAGCAGTTTGCCAATCGCAGGTTATTGAGCAAAAACTAGTTGGTTCCGATTGATGGCCGGTGCATCTCTAAAATTCAGTATGGCATCTAATCTGACTAAGGTCTATTAATCTACAAAAGTGTACGATCAAAAGCTCAGTTACATTAATGCAGGACATTTTTGCTTGTGTGTCAACTCAACACATTGCAAAAAAGCACAGAGAGGAGTATTTATTTTATCAGAGGATGTTCTTTCATAACTCATAATTTCATTTAAATATTAACTATGTAAAAGAAAAACAAAAAGTGTCTTGGAAAAACAAAAAGTGTATAGAGTTTGTTACGTGGGAGTGTAGTATTTTATGTGGTTCATGGGGAAGATGTGTATTCGTGGTCTAGTTTTCCCTGGCGTGTTTTTCTTTCTTTCTCTTTTGTTACTCTCACTGTAATGACTCACAGGTGGAGCTGCTAAAGAGTGACCTGATGGTGACTGGAGTGATTGGCGCTCTATTTAATTCTCCTGCACCATGGATCTACGGCTCCCCGCTCTCATGACTTCCTTGATTGAATGATGATTGAATGATGATTGACAGATGTGTTCTTTATGTAGCATGGTGCCCATGGTGTTTGTTAAATGATTGCTATGAGACATTTGATGTAAACCACTATCTTTTGCTAAAGCCTGGTTCACACGGCAGGATAATTAGGCCGATTTTAGCCCCAATTGACACCTTCCGACAATCTTAAGGATGCTCCGATTATCGTAAAATAATCTGATCAGATATTCCTGCCGTGTGTGGTGTGTTAAGACTGCTCTCCTCTGCTCGGAAGGATGTCGGGACCACTCCGATCTCAAATCGGGGATATCCAACATGTTGGATTTATTTGGCCCGATTTCTTCTCGTGTGTGGTGTCCCCCGAGGACAAACGATCACGCAGCCTGTGGACTGTGGCGTGTAGCCAATCAGAAAGCGAGGTGACGAGGCAGCGAGGAAATACCGGGAAACAAATTCAAAACAGCCGGCGGCATGGCGCACCAGAAAGTCCGGTGGACGTCGGAGATGGAGGACTTTGTCTCCACTTCTTTGACCATTGCCTTTTCTTGTTTTTCTTATGTTTTTTTTTTTTTTCGGTTAAAAACAAAGCACAAACTATGGCCACTGCATCCTCTTCGTCCGCCATGATTGTTTGTGGTTGTTTTTTTTTTTTTTGTAATACTCTTTGAGTAGAGATTTGACCTCATTCGTACAAGCTGTAACTAAGATAATATTGGAACAATTCTTTTAAAAAATCTTCGAGTTCACTGAAATCTCTGGCTTTTTCAATTTCAAGTCTTCATTTACTCTCCATTTTAAACTAACTGTTGTGTAGGAAAACAACTGAGATATTAAGAGATATCATTTGTAAGGTTTCTTTAATTTCCCAGAAAGGGTCTCATCACATCTAAGTTGCATGCAAAAATGCAATTATCACGAGTAATAAAACAGAATCCATTAGGTAAGACAATAAAGATATGAAAGAATAATTTGGACCATATTCTCTCAGTGGCAGCTGCACTTTTTCTTTTTCAGCAGAAGTCAGGAAAAGGCCAGATATGAGGACGCCAAGGAAATCTTTTCCCCTTGTTAAGCACATTTCCGTTGAACAAATTTGTAAATGAAAAACTTTTGTTAGCTGTTTAGCTTTTACACGCTCATCTAAATCTTCTGAGGATTAGGGGGTCATCTGTGCCTATTTGGGCTTTAGAAAGCAAAAGACAAAATATAACCCCTTTACCTTGATTCTGATAAATTACACAATCTAGCTTCAGTATTTGTGTTAATGCATGTGTGTTAAGTTCGGAACCCAGAGAAACACAGGAGACGAGAGATCCAAACGCAGTGTGGTATTTAATGGGTAATCCAAATCAGAATCCAACAAGCAGGGGTCAAAACCATAAATCCATCCAAACAATAAACAAACAGGGAAGGAACAGGAAACTCGGAAGGTGAGAAAACTGGGTGACGGAATGAAAGGACTCCATGAAAACAAACAGAACAGACCGGTTAATATAGGCAGGGTAATGACTATCAAGTGAAGACACCTGAGTGCAATTAACAGGAGTGCAATTACTGTGATGAAGGGGCAAGGCTTTGTGGGAATCGGCTCGAGCCGCGCGGAAAACGCGTGCATGCTAGAAATAGAACCGACGCCTATTTTTCACGCGACACGCTAGCGTGTTGGAAGCGTTTCCAGGCAAAATATAATAGGAAAATATGTTTATATGTCATTTTGTACACAAATACATATTAATTCATGACATTTTGATGTTTGAAAGTCTATAGGTTGACATAAATTCAGATATAAATGTAATTTAAAAAATAAATAATTATCTATTTTCAAATATTGCACCTGTCAAACATAGTATATTTTGCCGTCAAAACTGTTGACGATGTCCTTTATCAGTAGGCGTAGTTGTAGGTGTGTAAAAAAAAAGTTGATTTTGTTGTCATGAAGACAAGAGCCTGGTCTGTTGGCGGCCTCCCTCTATGTCATATTACAGTAGTAGCAGTGCGCCAGCGCCGCGTCAGGCACGCCTCTGGTGTGTAAAGACACAGAAAACGCGAGGCAGCCGCCATGCTTCTGGCACGCAGCAGAGATGCCACGCAGCCAGTGTGTCACCGGCATTGACAATAAAAGAAATGGACACAGCGACCCCATTGGAACTCAATTGAGACAAGTGAAGCCCTTTTTTAGCGTTTTTTAGCACTTCCGTTTCTGACGCGCAGACTCAAACTAAGCTTGATGACGTCAGCAACCTGTCTGACAGATGTAAATCTTCTAGTGGCTGTGCGTGCAAACTGCCATCGTTAATCTTGCAGAGACGGCGAGCTTGAGCGGGGAGTTCTTTGGCGTGAGTGAGCAGGAGTAAGTATTCTGATTAATTATTTTGTATAGTATTTTAAAATGTAATGCCAGTACGCCATATTAAGTTAATTGCCTGCAAGCTTCTCCTCCTGTCTGTACGGTAATGCGACAGAGTCAAGTGGTTATGACGCAATCGTTAGCCTATTTTTTACAAAAACTGTTTCTACGGGGGCCATAATGTAACATAGAAGGTAATGGAGCCCTTTATACATCGTCGTATATCTTTAGAAATAAATAATGGACAAACGGAGTCTTTAAACGCCTCAGATGTAAAGTTATTCGCTGTCAAAGTGACGCCAAAATGAATGGGAGTCAATGGGAAAACTAACGCAAGTGAAGTTCTGCTACAAGATGGCGGCACGTGGCCGACTTCAACTTCCGGTCGACTTCCTTGCCGCCTGGTCACTGGCCTGAGAGACGCGCTGCATGAGAGCACATTCACTCTCTGACAGCAGATGGTGCTAAATGCAGCCCTTACCCTGTAAACATAAAAATAATCCTAAATAACCATTCAGATTTGTGTTTTCCCTATGGTGTTTATTACAGAGCCAACTACTGAAATATTTAGACTTAATAGGCTATTTATCTTCAAACATTCATTTTTAAAAAAAAAATCTGGACTACAAATGCCCTAGATATTGTTTGAAAGTGTTTTGATCTTTTATTGTTCATTCACACTTTACATTATGGCTTCATTAGTTAACATAAACTGCCAATGAAAAAATTATTCTGAACATTCATTAATCTTAGGTATTCCAATATTTAATAACACATTGTTAAAATTAAAAGTTGCAACTGTGTTATTTAATGAGCTAACATGAACTAAGACTTTTAAGATTTTTTAACAAAGATTAATTAAATCTATATCAAATGTAGCTATTGCTCATTGTTTAGCTGTGCATTTATTGAATGAGCACTATCCGATGTCCGAACTGATTACACCATATTTTATGTATTGTACTGTATTTTATGTAAAATCATTTTCTATTTTTAAACTGTCTTAAATTCATTTTAAGTCAGTTTTTAAATCATTTTCATTTTCAAGTTCTTAAATTGCTTATTTTATTTTTGTGATTATTTTTCTTTTACTTTCTTTTTGAATTGCCATTGTGTACAAAATGTGCTACAAATAAACCTGCCTTGCCTTGAATGTTAATGCATTAACTAAGGTTAACTAATGCGGTCTTACTGTAAAGTGATACCTATTGGTTTTTATAGTTCTTTTGCACGTTAATGTGTAAAACATTTAACTTTTATATATTTTTCTGTATTGCTTTATTGTTTTAAATGTTTAGTTATTTTTGTTATAAGATTATTAAGTTATTTAACCTGTTATACTGTATTATGACCACTTTTTAAAACAAAATTGCAATACCGTGATAATACCGTATACCGTGATAAAAGCATGATCAATTAACCGCAACAGGACAATTTGATACCGGCATATCCCTAGTCACATATATTAAAAACCTATATCAAAACCTATATTGAAATATATATGTTTATATAGGTTTTTTCCATGTGGGAGCCTACTGAGCATAGCATCAAATAAAATTTTGGAAGTGTTACAGGACGACCAGCATTGTTTGAAACAAATAATGATTTTTTTTAATTCAATCGTGTGAGGTCATCAGTTTGCCAGGACTGTTTAACTGTATTTTTGTTTTACCAGTAAGTTGGAAGCACTCATCAGAAAGATAAAACACAAATTACATCTGCTCTGAACAGTAATTATATTAAATAGAGATCAAATGGAGACTTTTGTCTCAGCAAATCCATTTCTCTTGAGAAAAAGACCAACATTGTTTCAAACTGTGCTCAGATTTGCCATAACATTAAAGTTAGAATTTCTAGAAGTACATTATATTTACCTATCTAGCATTATCAAAAAATATATAACTAAGAATTAAGTCTCTTAAACTATACAAATGTAACATTTCAGCAATAAAAAATGTCCTCTGACCAGTTTAAATAATAAAAATAATAATAAAAACATTAGTAAACATGCACAAAATTAAAAATAAAAGATCATTGATAGACGTCAATATCTTATAACAACCTTGTTACAGTTTGTCCTGAAATTCCATTATGTATCTGAATATGTTCAGTTAACAAAGTTCCATTTGAGCATACACTAAATTGACCATCAAGCCTCCATCAGCCATTACAAGTGTGTTTTATTCTCCTCTTAGCTAAAAAGTATGCTCTCTTGCAGTAATCAAACAAATGAAGAAACATAGCATCAATTAGCTGTTAGTCAACAAACAGAGACAGACATTTATGAAAACACATTCATATGGATGAATTTATTTTTAGAAATGGGTACTTAGTAATCTAATTGATGGTGCATCATGTTGTTTTCTCTCTCATTTGGCACAATCATAGCATCAGGCTGTTTGTTGTAAATGTACTCTGGCCATGAATGCGGAGGCTTAAAAACAAGGGAGTTGTCCCCAAACATGATTGGACAATCATGGCACCATCTCACATCTCATTTATCAATTGTAGTGAAAATGACCACTAAGCACTTCTTATAAGGAGTTTTTCTTGTTGCTATGCTAATTGTATTTTACACTGTATTTGCCTTTTTGTCTTACAACCCGAATTCCGGAAAAGTTGGGACGTTTTTTAAATTTTAATAAAATGAAAACTAAAGGAATTTCAAATCACATGAGCCAATATTTTATTCACAATAGAATATAGATAACGTAGCAAATGTTTAAACTGAGAAATTTTACACTTTTATCCACTTAATTAGCTCATTTAAAATTGAATGCCTGCTACAGGTCTCAAAAAAGTTGGCACGGGGGCAACAAATGGCTAAAAAAGCAAGCAGTTTTGAAAAGATTCAGCTGGGAGAACATCTAGTGATTAATTGAGTTAATTGATATCAGGTCTGTAACATGATTAGCTATAAAAGCTTTGTCTTAGAGAAGCAGAGTCTCTCAGAAGTAAAGATGGGCAGAGGCTCTCCAATCTGTGAAAGACTGCGTAAAAAAATTGTGGAAAACTTTAAAAACAATCTTCCTCAACGTCAAATTGCAAAGGCTTTGCAAATCTCATCATCTACAGTGCATAACATCATCAAAAGATTCAGAGATACTGGAGAAATCTCTGTGCGTAAGGGACAAGGCCGGAGACCTTTATTGGATGCCCGTGGTCTTCGGGCTCTCAGACGACACTGCATCACTCATCGACATGATTGTGTCAATGACATTACTAAATGGGCCCAGGAATACTTTCAGAAACCACTGTCGGTAAACACAATCCGCCGTGCCATCAGCAGATGCCAACTAAAGCTCTATCATGCAAAAAGGAAGCCATATGTGAACATGGTCCAGAAGCGCCGTCGTGTCCTGTGGGCCAAGGCTCATTTAAAATGGACTATTTCAAAGTGGAATAGTGTTTTATGGTCAGACGAGTCCAAATTTGACATTCTTGTTGGAAATCACGGATGCCGTGTCCTCCGGGCTAAAGAGGAGGGAGACCTTCCAGCATGTTATCAGCGTTCAGTTCAAAAGCCGGCATCTCTGATGGTATGGGGGTGCATAAGTGCATACGGTATGGGCAGCTTGCATGTTTTGGAAGGCTCTGTGAATGCTGAAAGGTATATAAAGGTTTTAGAGCAACATATGCTTCCCTCCAAACAACGTCTATTTCAGGGAAGGCCTTGTTTATTTCAGCAGGACAATGCAAAACCACATACTGCAGCTATAACAACAGCATGGCTTCGTCGTAGAAGAGTCCGGGTGCTAACCTGGCCTGCCTGCAGTCCAGATCTTTCACCTATAGAGAACATTTGGCGCATCATTAAACGAAAAATACGTCAAAGACGACCACGAACTCTTCAGCAGCTGGAAATCTATATAAGGCAAGAATGGGACCAAATTCCAACAGCAAAACTCCAGCAACTCATAGCCTCAATGCCCAGACGTCTTCAAACTGTTTTGAAAAGAAAAGGAGATGCTACACCATGGTAAACATGCCCCGTCCCAACTATTTTGAGACCTGTAGCAGAAATCAAAATTGAAATGAGCTCATTTTGTGCATAAAATTGTAAACTTTCTCAGTTTAAACATTTGCTATGTTATCTATGTTCTATTGTGAATAAAATATTGGCTCATGTGATTTGAAAGTCTTTTAGTTTTCATTTTATTACAATTTAAAAAACATCCCAACTTTTCCGGAATTCGGGTTGTAGTTGAAGTTTATAAATTATATATAACAAATTTAACTCAAGTCAGTATTATATATTTATTTAGTGAGTAATGATGTACAGTCAGCCCTACATGTGCAGCAGACCATATAACACAAAACTGCTAGGTGACTAAATATGTATTAAACTTTTAATCAAGGGCAAATTTGTCATGTTTATAGCCTGAGACATCCAGATGCTTTAAACAAGATAAAACTGCAAACTAAATGCAGCCTCTGCATCTAAAAGAAAATGATTTATACACTCATTTAGATGGCCTAGAAAACTAGTTCCTAAACACGGAAATCTACAGTCTGGGACTATTTTATTTTTACCCCTCTGTTTGAAGTAGTTTTAAAAATCTGTTAACTTCACTTTTTCAAATGTGGATGAAGAATTTAATATTAAAAGAAATATTAAAAAATCTAATATTAAAACTTATCTGAGAGTCAGATGTAGGCCTACTAATGCTATTGTTGTGCTTTCCAGAGTCCAATTGTTAAACTAACCCATCTTCAGGGCTTAGAAGACGACGTCGACTTTTTAAGACTTTAAGCTTACAATCTTTATGAGATATTGCACTCAATTGTGGTCATACATTAGATAAATACCCCACTGATTTACAAAAATCAGGAGAAATTAAATTTCATAAACCCTAAATGACCCCTGGCTATACTATACATTAAGTGCACACAACTCATTCACAGTGAGCTCACAATTAATTTACTTGTTTACCATTTCCAAAACAGCAAAAACACTTTTATCTAGTGTTATTTACCACACTATCCACAATATTCTTCACAATGATATTGTGATATTAAATATAGTCGGATTCATGATGTGCAGTCAAAGTAATGCAAGCTATTCTAATATGACTCAAATGAAGAAAAATACACCTTGCTTTTGCATTGAATATGAAATATTCTTTTCAGAATATTTTTTTTAATTAGGAATTTTAGTCTTTTCTTTTTTGTCCATTTCTGAAAGTTTGTCTTTAAAAACTCAAAGCAAGGTTTTTGTTAATGTCTTTGAACTGTCACTCCTCCACAATTAACCATCGGTCCAGTGAGATGGAAAATTTACTTCCAAGAAAATGAGTTATTCCACTTATTCGTTTTCATGTATTACTTTTTTTATGAAGACTTTTAATTCTCAAAGTGAACCCGCTAAAAATGCAGCTTTATCTCTGCCTTGAGACATCTGTGTTTCTGAGCAAATTTTAGATTTGTGATTCAAAGTAAACATTTATGATCACAATATCAACAATTCAATTCATCTTATATTGTCATTGTAAAAAGTGAAAGTGACATTCAGCCAAGTATGGTGACCCATACTCAGAATTTGTGCTCTGCATTTAACCCATCCGAAGTGCACACACACAGAGCAGTGAACACACACACACACACACTGTGAGCACACACCCGGAGCAGTGGGCAGCCATTTATGCTGCGGCGCCCGGGGAGCAGTTGGGGGTTCGATGCCTTGCACCTAAGTCGTGGTATTGAAGGTGGAGAGAGAACTGTACATGCACTCCCCCCACCCACAATTCCTGCCGGCCCGGGACTCGAACTCACAACCTTTCGATTGGGAGTCCGACTCTCTAACCATTAGGCCACGACTTCCCTAATAAAGAGACATACAACGAAATGATAGACTTTCCAATGTATACAGCTAAAGAAAAATAGAATTATGAAAATAGAAAGTATGCATGATAATTACTGTAGGAAAATCAGGAAATAAATAAATAAAACAACACAAACACACAGTTACTTTTTTCCCCATATAATAATTATATTATTATTAACTTCTACACCATAAACCCAGAAACAGCAGAAATTGACAGCTGGTGACCATGCAGTTTCATCTAATGGACAGTAGCTTTGAGATTTCAATAATAAAATCTCCTCCCATGTTTCAAGGAAGAAAAAGTATTAAGCAACCTGAAAGTGAGTAAATGATGCTTAAAGGAAATATTCTAAGGAAGATGTGACTCAACTGAAGTGACCAAATTTAGAAATATGAATATATTTTCTGCCAAGTATATCGATAGCATAACTAGAGATGCACTGATTGCAATTTTCTTTGCAGAATCCGATTTTTTTGTAAGTGTGACCTGCCAATATACAGATTTTTGCCGATTCAGATTTTTAAATAATTGACATCATATACAAACAAAAATCTATGCAAATTGTGATGCAACTTTTTTTTTTTTTTTTTGCATAGTAAAATTAATTCCAATTCCCCCAATTTGGGCTAAATTAAAGATGTTCTCTCATTTAAACAAATCCCAAAATAAAGTGCTCCGTGACTGGAAAGAGGCTGCCGTTTATAACAAAACAGATGTAATTTCCCACTTTGCTTATAATTGGTCTATTTCCGATACTAGGGGGTAATAATCTGGCAGGGAGTAAGAAATGGGCACAATTGTGGTCCCTGGCCAGTCTATTGGTGCATCTCTAAACATAACCTAAAGTAATTATCAAACAAAATAACATTCTTCATGGAAGACACTTTTAAAATCAAAGGGACACAAGCTCCTCTGAGCAGAATTTCTCATAATCTGCAAAAAACATCTCATATTTTACTTTCAACTATTAAATAATGCAACACACCACATTTTTTGAGATAGAGGTCTGTAGAAGGCCATCACAGGCCTAACAGACAGCCGGATTTATAGGTCTCTTCAAAGGGTGAATCTTATCAAGCTGTGGTGAAACAGTAGGTGCCAGATGGCTTAGTACAGCACCAAGACGCACACATAAGGAGAATTCTGACACAAATGATAATGCTGGAAATCATTATACAAAAAATAAAGACATTTTATCCACATTAAAATGCAAAAAATGTACTTTTGTAGTGTAAATATGGAGTGTGCATGAAAACATTCCTGAGACGCAATGGACAACATAAAAGAGCACAATACATGCTTCAAAGAGGGCAATGCATTTTATCTTACCTGTATAATACCTCCACAACACCACAAGCTGCTGCAGTCAGAACCTTCCCAAAAAGACTTGCGTTGTGTCTCTGAGGAATGGCTAATTGGAGGAATTATGTGCGTATTAAGAACCCTATATTCGCTTCACACCCAGTCGGTTAATCTGTCCATTCTGTTCCTTATGTTGTTTGTTGCCTTGGTTACAATCATACATAAATGCAGTGGTAGAGTATAGTGCGGCTGCTTCAGAGTAAAGCCAGCAGTAGTTAGGCTGGTGGATTCAAGAGGAGGGGAGCTGATCATTGCGCAGCACTGCACATTGCAAGTAAACACTTCGACATTTAAGGACTCATGTAAATCTCTCTCTAAAGTGTTCCTGGCATATGAACAAAACTTTTCATTATCCAAATTCCAGACTTTTGAGACTGTATGAGAAATCCCTCTGTAATAATCTGCAGTGCAAAGGCAAATTGCAGTTTCTACGTTTTGTCAAAACTGAGTTATTATGACCAAAATCAAGTTTCTTTGATTATGTGTCCTTTGAAAGATGGGTTTGGATCAGCTGTGAAATCTCAGTGTGAAAACTCATATCAAATCAATAAAAAAAAAACTGCAGCCATTTCCTTCAGTTTTAGTGTTGGCATAGTTTTTGAATATTGCATTTGTCATCAGTAGTAAAATAAAGTTATTTGATTTTTTTAGAAAGTTCTACATCACATAATTTTCAGAAAATGTTCGTCACAGACATGAGAGAAATGAGATATGCCATGGCACTGAACAAAGAGAACTGCTCAGTTAACTTCATTTCCTGGCTGTTCTGGGCATGCTTCCACCGAAAAACATTGAGGGTGGATCACTTAACAACAAGCATCCGCCTCATGATAACACTGTTTCCCAGGCAACAACAAAAAAAGAAGGGAAAAGCAATAGCTTCTGGATTCCAACAGACTATAAAAGCAAAGATGTTGCTCTATTTTATTTATTTTACTCTTCAAGTATTAGCTTGAAGTGAAAAAAACAAAACAACATTTCTCAAGAGAAGTCTCACATTTTCTAGCTCTTACTTGGAAGTCTTACATCAGGCTGTTCTCTTTCTGAGTTAGAGCTAGTTTTGGGAATCGGTGATGGGTATGTTAGCAGCAAGCAATAACTCCTGCTGGTAATATAATAAAACATATTCCCTCCAAGCTTTCCACATTACAACACTGGGCTTCCGTATTCTCACTACTAAACCAAACCCTTGTTTTCAAGCAGCTATAAATCTAAATCTAAAACACAATAGGACACAATTGAAGCCAAAATCCTAATTAAAAACAAATATCAGACCTGGTTTACAAAGATAGAGACTCAATTTTCTCGACTGGATGAAGACCAACACTACTTAAAAAAAAGAAAGATATTATGATAAATTAAATCCTACTGAACATCTAATTAAATTGCACTCAAGCTAATGTTAATACTAAAAATAAAGGGACTTTCAAAGAGAACTCTTATCAACTGTTACTGGAAGTATTACGCAGCTGTTGTGCTTTCATGTCCCTAGAACTTGTTAAGCTAATGACTCAAATCCACTAACCGGAGTCCGGCTCCATTATACCTGCATGGATTAATGCATCCCCAGATGATGACGGACATGTTGACTATGATAAATAAGTGGGTGGGTGAAATATTAAATAACATCTTCATTTTACATTCCCCTTCATATCTGACATCAGACAGACCGTATCTCTCTGAAGCAGAGTTATATTGTGAAATAAAAGTTACTGTATTTGCTATATAGTTTTTTTTTCATACAAAATATTATGTAAATGTAAAACTGACAGTCTAAACATTTAATGTTTAAGTTTAAACAAATTTGCACCAGTTAACTGCATGTCATATTCATGTTAAATAAAGTTATCAGTTTCTAAATAAGTGTCTTTTCTGTCAGGAGACAGGCCAGATTGAGACACTCCAGGGGCATGAATCTAGGTCATGAGGGCATGTGTCACGTTTGATGCTTTTATTAAACAAGGCCCTCCATAAAACTCAAGACACTGTAGATACAGTCCTATTATTTGTCTTCTGTAATTGTTACTCCAATCTCTCTCCATTTGCCTCTCTGCTTCTCTCATTCACACACAACCACAGCCACAGTGATACTCATCCTCTTATTTTATATGCTCAGAAGCAACTCCAGGGAATTTTGTGTCAACTGGATGTTTCTATTTAGACAGAAATAAAAAAGACAAGATCTTGTAATCTCAACCACATGCAGGCAGTATCTCAGTAATGTTTTTGCCATGATGAAAGTTGTCTCTCCCAGCTACAGCAATAGTGTTAAGCACTTACTTATACATATATACATTATATATACTGTATATATATATATATATATATATATATATATATATATATATATATATATATATATATATATATATATATATATATATATAATTTCAACAGAAATCGAGACTCATCAGACCAGGCAACATTTTTCCAGTCTTCAACTGTCCAATTTTGGTGAGCTTGTGCAAATTGTAGCCTCTTTTTCCTATTTTAATGGAGATGAGTGGTACCCGGTGGGGTCTTCTGCTGTTGTGGCCCATCCGCCTCAAGGTTGTGCGTGTTCTGGCTTCACAAATGCTTTGCTGCATACCTCGGTTGTAACGAGTGGTTATTTCAGTCAAAGTTGCTCTTCTATCAGCTTGAATCAGTCGGCCCATTCTCCTCTGACCTCTAGAATCAACAAGGCATTTTCACCCACAGGACTGCCACATACTGGATGTTTTTCCCTTTTCACACCATTCTCTGTAAACCCTAGAAATGTGCGTGAAAATCCCAGTAACTGAGCCGATTGTGAAATACTCAGACCGGCCCGTCTGGCACCAACAACCATGCCACGCTCAAAATTGCTTAAATCACCTTTCTTTCCCATTCTGACATTCAGTTTGGAGTTCAGGAAATTGTCTTGACCAGGACCACACCCCTAAATGCATTGAATCAACTGCAACATATAACAACAACAACATAAGCAACATATTTTTCTTAAATAATATGTTATGTCTATATATTAAATATATGTATAATATAAAATATAATTATCTAAATATATAAATGTATATACATGTAAATATTTTCAAAATATATACTGAATGTGTGTATTTATATAAACATAAACACAGTACACATACATGTATATATTTAAGAATAGTATGTTATGTCTTTATATTAAATATATTTATGTATAATATAAAATATAATAATATAAATATATAAATGTATATACATGTAAATATTTTCAAAATATATACTGAATGTGTGTGTATTTATATATACATAAACAGTACACATACATATATTATGTAAACAAAAACTTATTTTTGATGCGATTAATCATGATTAATCGTTTGACAGCAATTTATATATATATATATATATATATATATATATACACACACACACACACATGTATAGGTGCATCTCAATAAATTAGAATGTCATGGAAAAAAGTTAATTTCAGTAATTCAACTCAAATTTTGAAACTCGTGTATTAAATAAATTCAATGCACATAGACCTTGTAAAAAGGCTACAGCTCAACAATTATTTTTCTGTTTTCCACAAAATTGCACATGAACACATACATACTTAAAATGTGTGAGTTTTATGTTTTTGGGGGAAAAAAGTCTCTTCTGCTCATCAAGGCTGTATTTTAATTGATCAAAAATAGAGTAAATTAGTAACTCTTTTCCATTTTCTTAATTTTCAGCAGCAATTTCTGCACGCTTCTGTTTCAATGATGCTTCAGAAACCATTCTAATGTGCTGATTTTGTGCTACAGAAACATTTCTTAATATTAGAAATGTTAAAAATAGATTTTTGTGAATTTTTTTTTTTTTCAGGATTCTTATAGCACTGAATAGCATTCAGGGTTCTTCGATGAACAGCATTTATTTGAATAAGAAATCTTTTATAAAATTACAAATGTCTTTCTTGTCACTTTTGATTAACTTGATTGCATCCATAATATTTGTAATATTATTATTATATGAATATTATCAGGGGCGGATGTAGAAAAATATTGATGGGGTGGCAAGAAGGGGGCAGGAATTTTTGAGGGGTGGCAACATATGGCAGACGTATATATACTGAATTTAGTCACAGTTATCACAGTTTGATGATAAATAGTATATGTGCACACTACAAAAGGGCACAGACTATCATTTACAAACTTAATCTCATGCAATCAATGTCTGGCATTTGAAACAGTTCATATAAGGAATCAGTGACCATACCCCATAAGCACCACCACACTCACTAATGCATACAGTATGCATCGACATGTAATTAAGAGCATTATAAAAGGTTCAGTGTTATCAATATTTCAATTTATTATAAGAAACACAAGACTTTAACAGCCAGTGACATTTACAGATGGGGAGACTCAACTGATTTTCTACTGTTTAGTGTTAATCACCATCTAACTCAACCAGTCAAGAGCTAAATTTATCCTTAGATGTTATTGGAATATGGTCGTTTTAGTATATCTTTTTTAAGTATATTTTACTGTGCAATTTCTTACATAATTTAGTAAGTTAGACCAAACTTTTATTTTGGTGGGTTGTAGACAGAGTTTCTGTGTTTATTAATAAACTATTATTATTATTAGCTATTAGGCCTACTTGAAGTATAGCATACTCTACTGTGCAATAGTACTATATTTCTGTTTGAATTTCTTCAAGTTATACCAAAATTTTATTTTGACAGGTTGTCGTAAAGACATTGCCGTTTCTGTCAGTGTATACGATACGAATGAATGACGATAGTTTTATCAAATGAAATGGTGAAATCCTCTCATAGCGTGCTGGCGTGCACACGTGTAGCATACATCATGTGTTAATATAGTGAAGAGCTGAAAACAACACGCGTGCTTCAGTGTGTGTGTGTGTGTAGTAGAGCACACATTCCCAGAGATGTGTATAACACCAACTTCAGGGCTGCTGCTGGCCAAATGGGTGCCCTAAGCAGGATTGTATTGTTGTGCCCCCCTTCCTCAAATATGATGATGGAAAAAAAAACACCTACTATAGGGGTGAAAATAGACCTTTAATCAAATAAAAAAGTAAATTAATAAATTGTATTATTTACAAATTACAACTGTAGCTCTCAACATTTACCTATGGCTATAACTTTATAATGACTAATTTATTTTATAGTCTCAAGCATTAAGAAATCATGCAAAAGGAAATTAAGCAGTTTTACTATGATAAAACCATGGTTTATTTTTGTAAGGGTTGTGATATGCATGTTTTTTGTTGAAGAAATTATAAAGGCTGTGCCATCTATAGCAACAAGGTGGTCAAAAATGAAAGATTAAGTGAATATTTGAATTAAATGTTTGATCAGTAGCCTAAACAAGGATTTGATTGAGTGTAACAGCAGCAATTACATGGCATTTGGCTCCATTTGCAGGCATTTGTAATATAACATGTATAACATGTACATAAATTGTTTATTTTGTATTTGCCTACATTATGTATTTTAACAGTGTTATTATTAACCAATCATTATTGCCTCATTGTTTTTATATAATACATTTTAAGTCATTTTAAAGGCTATTGATGGCTTAGGTCTGTTTTTATAGCAACAACAACATCAAAACATATTACAGTATATTAATACTTTGTAAATTATTATTTGAAGTAACAAAACCATGGTTAATTTGCAGTTACCATGGCTACAAGAACAATGATTTGTGGTGTTATTGTTAAAACCATGGGTACTTTTCGTAAGGGAACCTGAAAAAAAAAGAAAAAGAAAAAAACTTTCACAGGAATGTGCCTGAAACTGATTAACGGGCCTAGTTTTTACCTAAATGATTTATAATTTATTTAAATATATATTAAAAATGTATAAGGTGTGCATTGTAGCTGAACACATTACAATTGTTTTATGACTGCAAGTCAAATTTGCGTTGGGGCCAAGTGAAAAAGTAGCATAATTTACATATGATTTACAGTTTATTTTAATAAATATCAAACATTCAATTCAATTGTGCATCATAGCTGACACCTAGATTAACAATTACAGTTGTTTGTATGACTGTAAGTCACTCTCCTCAAATGCTACTGACGTTAGAAAAGTGTATACCAATATCTATTAGGCCTACTTGAAGTATAGCATACTCTACTGTGCAATAGTACTATATTTCTGTTAGAATTTCTTCAAGTTATACCAAAATTTTATTTTGACAGGTTGTCGTAAAGACATTGCCGTTTCTGTCAGTGTATACGATGTGCACATGTGTAGCATACATCATGTGTCAATATAGTGAAGAGCTGAAAACAACACGCGTGCTTCAGTGTGTGTGTGTGTGTGTAGTAGAGCACACATTCCCAGAGATGTGTATAACACCAACTTCAGGGCTGCTGCTGGCCAAATGGGTGCCCTAAGCAGGATTGTATTGTTGTGCCCCCCTTCCTCAAATATGATGATGAAAAAAAAACACCTACTATAGGGGTGAAAATAGACCTTTATCAAATAAAAAAGTAAATTAATAAATTGTATTATTTACAAATTAAAATTGTAGCTCTCAACATTTACCTATGGCTATAACTTTATTATGACTAATTTATTTTATAGTCTCAAGCATTAATAAATCCTCAAATGCAAAGTCTGTGCTTTCATTAAAGCTTCGTTTCTTGATAATACATTTTTACCTCTTTCCTCCTGTGTCTCATGGTTCCCTCACTTCGCGCGCACTGAGAAAGTTTTCCAAACAAATCAGTCTCTTGCATACTGTCTATAGTCTCTTGCTGCTCTGTCATCTCGTGCTGCTGCATTCACTGCAGTCGGATATTGGAGATTCACGCTTGTAAATTTTCAA
The DNA here is from genome assembly GCF_963082965.1 of Carassius carassius. Taxonomy (NCBI): domain Eukaryota; kingdom Metazoa; phylum Chordata; class Actinopteri; order Cypriniformes; family Cyprinidae; genus Carassius; species Carassius carassius. The sequence goes on from NC_081764.1 coordinate 8,346,180, forward strand.
ATTGCCCATAACTTTTAATTTGTTGCTGCCAACTGGGGTGGGGTTGATCCGGCCCTGAATATTATATATTATATATATATGTACAGTACAGACCCAAAGTTTGGACACACCTTCTCATTCAAAGAGTTTTCTTTATTTTCATGACTATGAAAATTGAAGAGTCACACTGAAGGCATCAAGGGCTATTTGTCCAAGAAGGAGAGTGATGGGGTGCTGCGCCAGATGACCTGGCCTCCACAGTCACCGGACCCGAACCCAATCGAGATGGTTTAGGGGTGAGCTGGACTACAGACAGAAGGCAAAAGGGCCAACAAGTGCTAAGCATCTCTCGGGGAACTCCTTCAAGACTGTTGGAAGACCATTTCAGCTGACTACCTCTTGAAGCTCATCAAGAGAACGCCAAGAGTGTGCAAAGCAGTAATCAAAGCAAAAGGTGGCTACTTTGAAGAACCTAGAATATGACATATTTTCAGTTGTTTCACACTTTTTTGTTATGTATATAATTCCATATATAATTCCACATGTGTTAATTCATAGTTCTGATGCCTTCAGTGTGAATCTACAATTTTCATAGTCATGAAAATAAAGAAAACTCTTTGAATGAGAAGGTGTGTCCAAACTTTTGGTCTGTACTGTATATATATATATATATATATATATATATATATATATATATATATATATATATATATATACATATATATATATATAAACTTACTGAGAAATAGCCAAAACTGTGACAGTGACAGTGACTGTGAAATCTGCAGTGGGGGAGACGGGGGTGGTGCTCTTGTTAATCACCTCTGGTGCAGTGCCGGTGTTGGCTGTGGGTGGAGGTGGGCCAGGTGTTATGTTATATAAAGGGATGATGGGCCCTGCTAACAGCTCTGGATAACAGCATGGTGTTTTGAACAGAGGTGGTGGGTGGTGTCCGAGCTTCTTTGTGCTCGTCTTCTATGGGACCCCTAGAGAGCATGGTCAGTTCTGTTATATTCTGTCCTGATGCCATAACATCATCAACAACTGTAAAAAAGTAGATGGACTCCTTTAAACACAATGGGATGTTAATTAAAACTAAATTAAGAGGTGGACACACAATACAAACTGGCCAAATCTGACAACAACATATTTTTTTTTTTTCATGAGTAAAAAATAACATAGAATGCAAAAACTAGACTACAAAATGTGTTGTTATAAACTAGCACAACAATCATTAACTGTTACATAAGAAATAATGGCCTCTCAAACAATACTGTGACCACTAAATTACAGGTTGAGAGCATTTAAAGGAAAACCATAGGTTAAAAACAAGTTTAGCTCAATTACCACAGAAAAAAAAACCTTGAAAACATAAAAATGTTGACAATTATGTACTTGAAGTCTATAGGAAAAGTGCAAAACAGTTAATAATTGCAAACACGTGTCTGTGTGTGTGTGTGTGGTGCAGGGCTCCAGACAATAAATAAATAAATAAAATCACTTAAAGGGTTAGTTCACCCAAAAATCTAAATTATGTCATTAATAACTCACCCTCATGTTGTTCCAAACCCGTGAGACCTCCGTTCATCTTTGGAACACAGTTACTTAGATATTTTAGATTTAGTCCGAGAGCTCTCAGTCCCTCCATTGAAGCTGTGTGTACAGTATACTGTCCATGTCCAGAAAGGTAAGAAAAACATCATCAAAGTAGTCCATGTGACATCAGAGGGTCAGTTAGAATATTTTGAAGAATCGAAAATATATTCTGGTCCAAAAATAGCAAAAACTATGACTTTATTCAGCATTGTCTTCTCTTCCGTGTCTGTTGTGAGATTTCAAAACACTGCAGTTTAGTGATATCCGGTTCGTGAACGAATCATTCGATGTAACCAGATCTTCTTGAACCAGTTCAACAAATCGAACTGAATCGTTTAAAATGGTTCGCGTCTCCAATAAGCATTTATCCACAAATGACTTAAGCTGTTAACTTTTTTGATGTGGCTGACACTCCCTCGGAGTTAAAATAAACCAATATCCTGGACTAATTCATTTACTCAAACAGTACACTGACTGAACTGCTGTGAAGAGAGAACTGAAGATGAACACCGAGCCGAGCCAGATAACGAACAAAAGATTGACTCGAAGATAAACGGAGGTGAGTTATTAATGACATTAATTTTGAATATTGGGTGAACTAACCGTTTAAGGAGCTATTGACTCCTATAAGAAAATTCTAATTCAAAGAAAATCCAAATGATCGATCGTTGTATATTATTATTATATTATTATTATTGTTGTACATTATTTCACGAAAGCTATAGAGAGCAGAGCAGACGGCTCCTTATGCACGAAATAGAAGTTGTGGACGAAATAGATGACATTTTCGATCTCTGCCACAACTGGAACTGACCCCCTGCCAAATTACTACCTGATTGCCTAATCCCAACCCCTTTCCCACACCTACTCCTAAATCTACCAATACCAGGGGGGTAATAATCTGGTGGGGGTCAGAATTGGGCACAAAACATCAACTAGGGCTGCACAATTAATCAAAATTAAACCACAAAGGTAAACAATAAATCACGATTAAGCAGAAGCAGCGATTGTCATGCATATCTTTCAGTGCAGCAAGGTTCTGTGATCAGCAGTAAATCTCCATCCAAAGGCCAGAGGACGCTCTCGCGCTGAAAATCCAACTATGCCGCGAAGAAGAAATCCAAGAAATGCCTATCGCTGCAGCTGAATAAACAGAAGATTTAACTGTTTTCATTAATTCAACATGACTAATAACACACAACTACAGCAATATATGGTTTATCTGAGTTCTTATTATTATAATTTTCATCATAATACAGTATATCTATAATGAAATGCTAATCGACATAGCCTTTATCACTGCTTAGAGAAATATTGTGTGTTTTAATTATTCTGTTTAAGAAGCCACATCATCTCACAGATGGATTTTTTTAAACACTTAACTAACTGATGTTATGAAGTGAATTTGGAGTTAAAACGTTATTAAATGTTGTATTTTCACATGCTCTCAGATGGAACAGCATTTACTAAACAGAGCCGTAGTTCACTGAGAAGATACGCAAACAGCTGTCATTATCGCAAATGATTTAGTCGATTTCATAATCCTAGAATTATATCGTCTGTGATTATGAACATGGTTTTGCATAGCTTGTCAGAGAACTACAGCTATGTGTAGTAAATGCTGCTCCACTTGAAAGCAGGTGATGGAGATTTACTGCTAATCACAGAACCGGCTTTACTGATTTGTGAATGAAAATCGAGATCCCGTTCGATTTATCATGCAGCCCTACCGTCAATGCTGCTGTTCGGCAGAGATGAGGACTGCCTTTTCACTAAAACTTTGATGTGATCACTCAACAAACAGGAAAAAAGGCATTACATGCAATTTTTTAAGTCATAAAATATACATTTGAATCCAATCTCATGAAAGCGCTTATAAATTACACAAGTTTCTATTTCTATTTGGTTACAGCACAACCAAGAAAATATACCTGGTTTATAATAGAAGGCTCCATATGCAAAAGCCTCTAAGTGCCGTCTGAAATTTTCATCTAAAATTAGCATTTTTATCAGGCTCCTATGTTTAGGTTCAGTAATTTTACTTTTAATGAAAATGTATAGGTCCTTTTCTATGCCATTAAAGTGAAATAACTGAACAAAAATATAGAAGCCTGACAAAAAAAAACTAATTTGCATCTGAAGTCTTCTATTTGATTTATGGTCATGTTAAAGTAGTATAATTTGAATAAGCAAATTATCTTGTTTAATTTAATAGATACCATCTAAACTAATGTTTCATCTACATGTTTAAAAAAAAATGATCAAGCCTGACAAGATACGGAGGGTTGTCACCTTCCACTGTGTGTTCCATTTCAGATTGCATGAAAAAGCATAATGGGTGCACACACATAGCTACATATATAGACATGCACTGTCTGTTATGTTTTTAGAGTTGCTGCTAGTATTTGATCTATATTACAAAAATGTTTCCTATTTGTTCACATAGAACCTACCATGTGCTAGGTTGTAACAGCAGCACTCTTTGTATTAGACTCTAATTTGCACTATTTGAATTTAGGTACAAGTATTAAATTTATAAACCACTTAAATCTGATAAACATAAATATTAGAATATTATATCAATGTTTTAGTTATACAAAATAAAACAGTTGCAGATGCTGAAACAAAACCCTTAAAATGTCATTAGGTGACAGCATTGGGCTGGTGGTACATGATGTCATAGACTGCAAAAAATAAAACAAAATACATTTCATATCTAATAACCAGGTCTGTGAGCATCCATGTCATGTATGCAGCAAGGATTGACCTGTTTTAACCAATGACATGCATCTGCTGACTGACCACTACCACACACATAATTCAACACTGCAGTACACTGCACTTTAGTTAACGTTCAAGAATTTGGGTTCGATGTAAACATATTTTATATACTATTTACACTTAACAGACCAAATTCCCCTTACGGAAGTTCAAACATGCAAATACAAATGTAAATACAAGCATTAGTGTGGCGCGGAACCTCTTGAAGTTGTGGAAAGAGTTTGTGCCACCAGCTATTTTTAGTTATGGTTAAGTCACAGGTGAATTTGCTAAGGAAAGAAAAGAATAGCAACGCAGTCTGTTAAACATAACTAACACATTTTATACGAAAGCGTTCGGTAAAGTCGTTAGGGAAACACATCTACGCATTCAACGACAACAGTTGCGTGGAATTAATGTAAACACGAAGACTTACCGGATAATTTGAGCGTGTCAGAGAAATAGGCGTTGTCGACCGTTCTCGTTCGCTTCCCTTTGAGCGTCTCCTGATGTTTGAGTAATTTTGGCCAATATTCCGCGTGCCACACTCAATTTACGCGTTCTGTTGCCGACCCAGAAACCTGCACCTCTCTCTCTCTCTCTCTCTCTCTCTCTCTCTCTCTCTCTCTCTCTCTCCCGCGCGCGCGCGCGCGCTCTCTCTTTCTCTCAGGTAGACGTGCACTAGCTATAGTTTTTTGCTGCAGCTCAAACTGCTCTATGCTGCTCAGTCAGGTTTTACACAACTATTAATGCCCGTCTGGTTATTGAACAGTGTCTGGGAATATGTGTCTCTAATCTTTGTTTATCAAATTAATGTAAAGTTTTAACGTTATCATTGACATTTAGGTGTGCTTTATGGCCAGTTAAGAGAACACACGCCCTCAAAACAGCAAAATGGTCGAAAACAGTTGGGGGTGAATTATCAGAGTAAAAAGCTCCCATTTAATGAGTCACCTGTGTTATAAATTAAATTTTCTTATCCCTGATATGTTTACATTTAGTCATTTAGCAGATGCTTTTATCAAAAGTGACTTACAAATGAGGACAATAGAAGCAAGAATACTGGATGAAATATTACACATTTTAAATTAGAATTTAAAAAAAATTACATAAAAATAGGCATACATTTGAAATTAGTTTACTCTTTGGTTGGATTAGACTAGTAACAATAAATTAAAAAACAAACCAGTTTCTTAATGGCATCTTCTTACGGAAGTGATTGTTTTAATGGGGAAATCAGTTGAACAGACATTATAGGCCTATTTTTTATGAAACTGCAATGATAGTACAAAACTTTCAAAATATAGTTGGGGATCCAAGTTTGGGATCTACTTCGGACATGTCCCAAAATTAGCCCCCAGTCTATTATCCCCTACTGTCATGTAAAATAAAGGCAAAAGCTTAAAAATAACTTTTAAAGTTTAAATATTAAAGAACCTCAATCTTTCTACTAACTTTCCATACTATTTACTTTCTTGCCATTATGTAGGTAAATTAAGATATTTTATGATGTTACAGGGCCAGAATTTTACCAGATATTTAATTTCTGAAACTCTTATGTACTGTATGCTTTTATAGAAAAGCTTCATTAAATTTAACTCAGGAATAAGCACAGATCTCAATGGGTACTGCTTGACAGCTGCACTACACTTTTTGATTTCAACAATGCCTCCTGGAATTACAGGTTATTTTATTTATTTATTTTTTTGCATAAAGTCATGTACTATCTAAAATTAAGCTTTGTAACTACTGCATGGTTGTAAGTGTGGCGTGTGTGGCATCTTCTGCTCTTTTGGTTTAGTATGACTGAAGCTCTTCTCACACATACCTTATTATAAACAGTGTGCTTATCTTGGTCAGTGTTCTTAGTGGGTATACCTTGAAAAACAGTAAACCCTTAGTCATACCTTCAGGCATGGTTTTGACTTAAAAACACATGGCTTTAACATAATTAACAGGAAATGACAAGACACAAACTGATGTGGCAGGAACAGTAAGTAACAGTTCAGTATGAAGGTGATGGGACACTCTGAGGGACGGGAGCCTGATCATATATAGTTACATGGTAAAATAATCACTATATAATTATTTTATCTTTATTCCATAAATTTGGTGATACCACATCTTGTGATTATGTGTAAATAGTGTTTAATGCCAACTTTTTTATTAATATGTTTAGTACTTTTTAATATATTTGGGATATATCTCTGCTGTTTTTCCAGTTATTGTAAATCTTGTGTCATTATCTTTAAAGTCAAATATTTAATTGTTATGCATTTTTTGTTTGCTTTATACATTATCTACCTGAAGATTATCTCTGTAATATACTCCCAAACAAAACTGCCCAAAACAAGCAGTTAGTAAATGAACAGAGTGCAAGTCTTTTGTTTAAAGAATAGAATTAGTATAGAGAGTGCTAGAGATAGAGAGTAAAATAAAGATGGAAGAGATGTGTTTTTAGCCTAATCTTGAAGATCTATGAAGATGAAAACATCTGTGTAAGTGATTTTGTGCCTCTTTGGGATGGCACAATAAAGCGACGTTCACGTGCAGAATTCAAGCTTCTAGAGGGCACATAAGTCTGAAATATGAATTTATGTAAAGTGGTGAAGAGCCAGTGGTGGTTTTGGAGTCAAACAGTAATGCCTTGAATTTTATGCGAGCACCTTTTGGTAGCCAGTGCAAATTGATAAACAGAGGTGTGACGTGCATTCTTTGCATTCTTGCTGCCGCGTTCTGGATAAATTGTAAAGGTTTGATAGAACTAGTTGGAAGACCTGCCAAGAGAGCATTGCAATAGTCCAGCATGGACAGAACAAGAGCTTGAAAAAGGAGTTGTGAAGCATGCTCTGAAAGAAAGGGCCTGGGTCCATATTTATCAAGATTCTCAAAGTGCAATTTTGTCTTAAGTGCTGAGAATTCATTAGAATTCATAAAATGTAATCCTTCTTTCAAATTTCTTATCAAATTTCTTAAAGCTAAGAATCACTCTTACTCTCCCAGTTATTTAAGACAGCTTGAGAGGTCTCTCAAGTGGTTAGGAGTTTGCCAGCAGGGGCTTGTGATGGTGCTGAGGAGACAGAGACATGCACAAATCTTTCAGGAGAGGAAGAATGTTTTTGAAATATTTGACAACAAGCAGTTAATCAAACAGTTCCTCTGTTATTCAAACAGAAAACGAGCCAAGAATATTTACATTACCAAAGAACATCATAACTGACTTCAGTCTAGTGTGAGTATTATATGCTCTTTAAAAACCCTCCCGTTATTATCAGTGAAGCTACCGACACTGTATCATGAATAAATCTTTTCCCCTTTTTTACACTGCACATGTCTGCGGCGTGTTAAGACTGATTTATACTTCTGGGTCATATGATGATATTTAATTTTTTCCTTTCTCTTTGGAGTATTACAATCTCTTGGTGCGTAAAGAAGATCTGTAAAGTTGCAAAGACTAAAGTCTCAAATCCAAAGAGATATTATATATCAAAGTTAATACTCTGCCACGCCCCCTAAAACAGCTCATTCAAATACGCCCCCACATGTCTACGTTACTATGTGGAAATATTTGCGTAATGCCGCCCAAATGTTCACGCAAAGCAGAAGCCGTTGTTTCAGTAACAGCAGTTAGTGTTAAAGCAGCCATGTCAGGGAGATGCTGTGTGTATCTAGGTGAAACAAAAGCACTTTATTTGGCCTTCTGAAGATGCATTTAGGAATCTTTAAGATTACTTACAACAGAACAGCAACGCATTTTATGTACGACCATTTCGTGAACCTAGGAGAGGAGGTAAATCTGACTTTGCTATGAAAATCTGGCACTTCTGCATCAGCTACTGTAATGTTTCATTATTAGTTTAGGTATTTGCTATTGAATGTTCAAATGTGAAGTTTTGCGCGTCGCATGTGTATGCGTGTGTGTGAGAGAGAGATAGGGTCACACAGTGGAGTCAGCTGTCTTAACCATCCGTGGCTTGTGTACTACAAACACATACGAGCTTCATCACTGTGTCTGTCACGCAACTCTGTTCCCCTTTCGGGCTTGAACTGATGGCAGAGTTCATACACCAAGCTTTGTTAACATAATGGCAAGACCAAAGGTGGCGGATTGTGCATTTATGTTAACAAAGCTTGGTGTATGAACTCTGTCATTGTTGGGAGACACTGCTCAGCTAACCTACAGTTTCTCATGGTTGAGTGTAGACCTTTTTATCTGCCACGAGATTTCACTTACATCATTATAACTGCACTGTAAGTAAACTTAACTTATTTTATTAAGTTTATTGACATTACTTAGTTTAACTAAGTAATTCCAACTTTTTCCCCACACAAAGTGCTTAAACTCAACAACTTCATTTAGCTCAACTTAAAAGTTTAAGTATTGTGAATGCACCAGATATACAGTAGGTGCAGAAATCAAGTCATAGGTTAGGAAATCTTTTTAGTTACCTTGTGGTCTTGGGGGTCTAAAAATTGATTTTAAAATGGTGGGTAATAGTGATTGAATGTGATTCAAAGGAGCTGTTAATACCCAGAGAATGGAAATGAATAAATTTCCAATCATTGGAGATAAGCAGACCAGTACCTCCACCTCTTCCAGTCAGACGGTGGGAGTGTGGGAAAATGAGAAATTACTGGAGAGTGCTGCAGGAGTAGAGTGTCCTCTAGTTTGATTCAAGGTCTTTGTCAGGGCCATGAGGTTTAGTCTTGAATGACTAGTAATAGATGTAATTAAATCTGCTTTGTTTACTGCAGACTGACAATTCCAGAGACCTATAGAAAGAGAAAGTAGTGTATTAGCAGACATAGGCAAAGTGCGCAGTTTGTTAGGATTGTGCTGCCTATAGTGTGTGATGGGTGGTTTGCGAGTGGTAGTAATTGTAGGGATATGAAAACACAAGAGTTGGTCATAAAAACTGAAACAAAAGTGAAGGATCGTGTAGAAAAGAGGATGATTCAAAAGTGATACTTATATCCCTTGCCGGTGTCCCTACACAGTGGAGTCACATGTTAAAGTCCATGGTCTTATATCTAAAATATCTTATATCTAAATATTAAATATCTGTGTTTAATATTTAAAGATTACCATCCACTCTTTAAAAAAGCTTATCCCTGGCTAATAAAAATTAATGACTTTTAAATGACTTTTTTCTTCTTCTTTTTTTGTACCTAATTTGACATTAGGTTTTGAGATTCGATTAGTTCTCAGGTATCTGAATTCATTTCAATCCGATATTTTTATGACATCTATAAATAGCACAGTCAGAATCAGAAATATTTTTTAGAAACGGGTTTCAGCTAACTGACATTATTGACCCTAGATTTTAAATGCTATTTGCATTATGAGTTCTTTAAAGATGATTGGTTACCTTGACAACAATTGTCTCATCTAGTTTTCTACAAGCATCATGATGGAGCGCAGAGGAGAGAGCAAAACGTATCAGCTAACAAGCCTCGACTTGCTGGGAACAAACTGTCTCAATCACAGTTTTGTGAATAAAAATCTTTCGGCAGGGGGAAGCATCTGCAACAAAGTGGGAGATAATTAATGGCCTTACAGTAGCAGAATAGAAACTGTTTGAGAAATGAAGAATAAAAGGCAAAGAATAAACTGATATTACATACTGCCACCCTGCAATGTTTTGCTTATTTGAGTATAATATCAGAAAAATAAGTTTACTTTTACCTAAAAATAGTCAGTTAAATGAGTAGTTATTTAGCAGACATTTATTCAAAGTGACACAGTTTATTTTCAAAAAGGGCACTAAAGTGCATCATATGGTGAGAATCGAACCTGCAACCTTTCTAAATAACACCCTATAAGAATCAGATGCTTTTACTGTGGCTTAAACCAGAACCGTAGTATGTTGCATGTGCCATATGTGTTTATGTGGGTGGGTGTTTGGTACAGACTCCGCATCATGTGCTCAATCCCCTCAGAGCTTTGCCACTGTAGATGACAAACTCACATGTTGTCATGGTTACCACAACACAGATGTCCCAGTTACGTCCAGTGCCATGAAGAGTGGCACATTCTCCATCACAGTAGAAGACACATATTTCATAACCTGAATATTAACGTTAATATTGCGTAAACGTATCTGACTCATGGTGGTAAAGTTATACTATATCATATGTGAACAGCTTCAGATGTATGCTGATAATACATTTTTCAAGTTCAGAAATGAAATCAGATATGTTTTTCTGATAATGTAACTTTATTGATGCATTTTCAGGAATGGCTCTTTGACCGTGGAGAGAGACAATCAAAAAAAAAAGTGCACAAGCTGCATCGTAGGAAGGAATGAATGGAGGACTTGCTTATTGAATGAGTGAAAGCAACATATGAGGGACATTGAGAGATGGTGTGTGCACTGAATTTTTGGTTCAAGCACTTCTGTCCCATCTGTGAAATGTAGCTGGTCTCTCTGCAGACTGTAAATGTTTAATCATGTTGTTTCCTACAGCACTACCTTAGCACACCACTCATACCAGACCTTCAAATCCACTATTTCTTTTCTATTTAATGCCAGTATATTTTGATTCAAATGTGTTTAAATGTAATGTCACATATTTTGGTTCGTCTTGTGAGTTGTCACTTCCAGCAGGTGTTGAGTTAGCTGGCATTCTGATTCCCAGTGGTGATGGTTGACTGGTTTCCTTAACTCACAATATAGCAAACATGTTTTCTGCAATTTGAAATCAATTGATACAGCAACATGATTTTCTAAAGAATTCTGTTTGCGATCCAACATATTCAGCGTCAAAGCTAGGTTGCCATGGTGATAAGCACAGAAACCAAATCAGGGTCCTTGGAAGATGAGTGTTTTGTGTGTGTGTGTGTGTGTGTGTGTGTACATCTGTGGAAGTGCAGATATGAAGTGTATGTAATAGAATTAACCATTTACTCTGCCTGGATCATCAATCGGTACTGTAGGTCTTCCAGATTAAATTGTGACTCAGGCTGTAAACTTCACATATAGAATCTACTTACAGTACAAAACATCTATGAAAATAATACTAAATATTGTTAAAGGTGCAAACAGTTAAGTGGCATTTGTAAACTTTATTTTAATGTTCTCCTTGCTCAAAATAAATATATTAAAAGATGTTGGTTAATGTTAAAATCAAGTATCGGTAAAAAAAAAAATATTAGAACGTTCAGTAAGTTTAAAATGTAATACAGTTAAATGTGAAATATGCAGAGTGTTTAAAAGATAAACACACACATATATAAAAATATTGGCTAAAAAATAAAATTACCCTAATGAAGATAATTCAAAAACGATACATTATCAAACTTAGTATCCTAGCTCTGTTAAAGGTGGGGTAAGCTATTTCTGGTAGACAATGTTGACATTGGAAATCACCAAAACATGCCTCTACTCCAAAAGGGTCTCGCCCCTATTTTGATAGCTCCGTCCCATACATACGTATGCAACCCAGGCAAGATTAGTTCTATGAAACAAAGCAAAAACAAAGTTATATCATGTCTACATCGGAAGTGGCGCGGTGCAACAAAAAACAGAACTCATTATAATCAGTGATGCAGTCTACACCATAGATATATATACAAATCTATGGTCTACACTAGATGCAGTGTAGCATGTCACGACAAATCCCCGACAGAAAAACTGCTGCTGAGTTCTATCTATGATGCATTGACACAAATTTCAAATGCTTTTCAACGGTCACTTTGTTGCATCCAGTGTACTAGACAGACTTTAGCTGTTGTGGTGCAGACACGGTGTTACTCACCTATCGAGAAGAGACAAAGCAACCTCTGCATCCGATCGCAGGCCTTCAAGCTCCTTGTGTTCTCTCCAGCGCTGGAAAGCTGATCCGATATTTACACAGGTCCTCCTTTTTGCCTTAAGCCTTTTTTTGTTCTGTAGACGTTTTCCTCTTTTGATTTTTTATTTGCCATCTTTATCTTTCTGTCGCTTGGCTTGGCTAATGTCCATCCTGTGCACTGAACGCTCTCTACTCCACATCATGAGTAGACACACCCATTACTGCTGATGGGCTACAAGTTTGCTTTGATACTAGGCCTGAATCAGTTTTCTAAAGCATTTAAAAAAAATTGCATACCCCACCTTAACATTTAAAAAAAATTGCATACCCCACCTTTAACACTTATTGGGCAAGCAGATTTCCCAGCATCTGTTCATGTTAGCCAACTATCTATTATGCTGGTCACAATAGCAAGAAATACAAATTTATTAATTTAAAACATGATGAGTCTTGCTGTCTGTTATTTGTTTTGCTGTATCTCATTTGTTTGCTTGTGTCAGCATGCAGTTTATGACATTACATTTAAATGCATCAGATTGTTGAAAACAATACAGCTGAGAGAGAAAGAGAGAGAGAGAGAATGGTACTGCTTCAGTAAGCACAATGTTTGTGAAATTGTTCAAGCACAATCTTTACATTTAAAAGGAAAGCACACTGTTATTTAAAGTAATACTATACTATCATTGAAATATTTGGGGGCAGACTGACCTTTTGATGGCAGCTAAAAACATTTTTGCATAATTGTAATTTAAGGGCTTAAGTCTGATCTTTGCACAATGTTGGAAAAGATCATATATCACCACCTGCTATTTTTCTCTCCCTCTCTGTCACACACACAAACCAATGACTGGATTCACTAAAAATAGCACTGTTAGTGTATTCTTTTAATCCAAAATGCATTCTGGAAGCCTGTTGACAAACTGACAAAATAATAGATGCATGTATATTCTAACAAACAATTCCCACTGCAATGACAAGCATATATCCTGTAAACATGGATAGCATTCCAAATTTGTTGACAACGGAGCACAATAAAGTGGTGCAAAATGAGATCTGCACAATAAAGCTGATTCATGGGCGATAAACAATAAACTAAGCACCACCAACAATGGCCTTGAGGTAGCATATGAATGCCTTAGAGCAGTGTTAAGTCATCACACCCACCCTAATCAAAAGAATGAATGCACTTTAGTGGGCTGAATTGGGGGGGGGGGGGGCAGAGCATCTTGATACTGTATCCATGTGAACTTGACAGTTTTTACAGCTGCTAGTAGGCAGCCCTAAGAAGTAAGAGTAAAGGGTTTCTATGACAACCTCTGTCAAGAAGAAATAGAGAAATGCAGCTGTCTCCTATGCTTTTCTCAGGTGTATTGCGCACAACAAGTTTAAGTCTTTGGTTCTTCTAATTGGGATGATTTTGGCTCACATTTAACAAAAACCCACTATATAATATATATACAATACAGACCAAAAGTTTGGACACACCTTCTCATTCAAAGAGTTTTCTTTATTTTCATAACTATGAAAATTGTAGAGTCACACTGAAGGCATCAAGGGCTATTTGACCAAGAAGGAGAGTGATGGGGTGCTGCGCCAGATGACCTGGCCTCCACAGTCACCGGACCCGAACCCAATCGAGATGGTTTAGGGGTGAGCTGGACCACAGACAGAAGGCAAAAGGGCCAACAAGTGCTAAGCATCTCTCGGGGAACTCCTTCAAGACTGTTGGAAGACCATTTCAGGTGACTACCTCTTGAAGCTCATCAAGAGAATGCCAAGAGTGTGCAAAGCAGTAATCAAAGCAAAAGGTGGCTACGTTGAAGAACCTAGAATATGACATATTTTCAGTTGTTTCACACTTTTTTGTTATGTATATAATTCCATATATAATTCCACATGTGTTAATTCATTGTTTTGATGCCTTCAGTGTGAATCTACAATTTTCATAGTCATGAAAATAAAGAAAACTCTTTGAACGAGAAGGTGTGTCCAAACTTTTGGTCTGTAGGCTACTGTATATTGCTACATTATATTACATATATGTAATACATGTAATATAATGTGTGTGTATTAAAAAATCAGATAAAATCAAAATAATATTTAGATCACTGGCGTAGTTTGTGTACATCAGCAATTAACCTCACAGTACATACATGAAACTGAAAAGTAGATATGTATAGCAGAGCACATTATATTATAGATTAATGAGTTGATGCATATTTCATACCCAGGCATGTTAATTGAGCTGCACAAGCAATACGAGGCATGTGAAGTGCTGGTTGTGTCGCAGCTGTCAGTATGATGACAGAATTAATTTTTAAATAGTTTTTAAAAGTTTTAAAAGTTTTCAAAAGATTATATAACAGCAAAGTCATACTGTAGTTTATATCATCATATTCCATTAAAGGAACAGTTGAGCAAAAAATGAAAATTTGCTGAGATTTAAATCACTCTCAGGCCATCCAAGATCTACGGTATAGATAAGTTTGTTTCTTCATCAGAACAGATTTGGAAAAACTTAGCACTACATCTCTTGCACACCAGTGGATCCTTTGCAGTGAATGTCAGAAATAAGAGTCCAAACACGAGTAATTAACACGACAGTTCATCAATTAAAATATTCTGAAGCAAAAACCTGTTTTTGTAATAAAATTCATTAAGATGTTTTTAACTTCAAACTGATCCAAAATACAAGTCCTCTATCCATAATATTGCTTTCTCCAGTTAAAAAAGTAATCTCATCTTATCTGAATCAGGAACGAAATATGAACAGATTAAGCATGTTTTGCAAGTGCAAACAGTCCATAACAGTTCTAAACAAATATGTTGGTGGGTTTTGATGTGAGAGGACAACAGGGAGTGGACTTTTCAACTAAAGAAAGCATATTTATGGATAACAGACTCATGTTTTGACCAGAAGCAATGGTTTAAAGTTAAAACATCTTAATAATGGATTTGTTTTACTACAAACACTCAGTTTTCCACTTTACAAGACATTAATTGATGGACTGAAGTCATGTGGATTACTTGTGTATTATTCATTTGCATCTGTTCATTTGCAGTTAAGCTATTTTCTATGTGGGGGAAAAAAGTATATAGGTACAACTCATTTATATGTGAAACAAATAAAAATAATTTTTCATTCAAAATACATGTCGTGAAACACACTGATGAGCTCTCGGTTACATAATGCCTCCAATCAGCCTATTTAAAGATTGCATTTCCATCAAAATTAAACTTATGTGTCCATTATTTGTTTGAACACTTAAGGATTACACTTATATTATATCATAATTGTGTAACCCCCAGTTATTCAAGCTCTGCAAGAAATCCAAAAAGCAAACATACACAATTTACTACCATTTTACTAAGACATTTTATTTTTTTGCAAATATGCTGAAGTAAAATAATTTTGATTTGATAGTGAGAGGTGAAATGTTAACCTTTGTAATATTTCAAAAAAAAATCTAAGCGCTGATTAAGAACAAAACATAACAGAACATTCCTTCGCTCTCAATGTGATCTGCAGAGATCTGAACAGCTTACCTTAATAATCATCCCATTGACGCATGTGGCCTTGGGTCTGTGAAGAAAAAAAAAAAAAAAGCTTTTCATGGCATGGTAAATAAATGTTTTTATGAATTCCCATCCACAGACATATTCATCCCAACAGCATTCATGCGAGTAGCAAACTGTACCCCTGTGACCTGAGAGAGACTTTACATAATCTTTCTAGATGTTTTGCGACAACGCAGAGGAGCAGCAGAAGGAGGATGGAAGAATGCACTGCAGTCTTGTTTGCTGGAAACACACAGGCTCAAGGCTGAACTTCAAACTGAATACAGAAAATAAGATGTTAGGGTAAAGAAGCACGAATGAACAAAATCGTGACATCTGGGTTACTGGTAGAGCTTGTAGCCAAGATACATATATACTAAAACATATAGCAAAATGGAAGGCATTAAAGTCAACCACAAATTCAATGCAAACAAATAAAATTAAAATAAACAATAAAAAATCTGCTCCAATAAAGGCAGAAGCAATGGCTGTATATAAATCTTAATATATATAGAAAGTGATTCATTAATAAAGATTAAACTTTTTTTCCTCCAGTGGCTTAGTTTTTGTTTAGTGTTTTTCCTTTTTATTTCTTTATTTTTTGAACATTTTGGCCAAGTACAAACACGCACTTACAGTACACGTCAAATCTACTGACGAAGAACACCGTGTCCAGTAGATGACAGGTGTTTGCTGTAGCTCTGACGTCTGAAACATCCTCACTATCCTGAGCTTCCTAAAGAAACCAGCACTCTGCTGGAAAAACAAAACAACAACGAACAAACACTCTGGTTTCGAGAAGGATTGAGAACAATCCACAAATAGAGCACAGCTGTAGAAAGACGGGCATCTCACTGTTCAGATTTTCAACCAGATCTTAATTTATACCATATATTTCCTGACAGTGGTTTGATTTTACTAGAGAAGCAAAAATGTAGCCATTCATTTAGACAAACCATTGACACATAACCTAATAAATTAATTTAATTAATCAGCTTTACCCTACCTCAGTATACTGTCTGAAACAGAAGAATTTTTCAGGTTTTGGCCTCAGATATGTATAAATAAAGACCAACAAGACCAACTGAAAAATCAATGGAGGAATGATGAACGGACAAGAGCTTCAAAACTAAACTTCAAAATAAAAGCACACCAATTAAAGAGAAATGGAAAGACAAAGACTACCAAAACATTTACCTGCGCAAAACTAAGTTAACTGGTGTTCTAAGTGGCCGTTAGAAAGTTGCTAGTATGATCTGCTAGTTGTTACAGGGTTGTCATGGTTGTTTGGCTGGTTACTAGGTGGTTAGCTAGGTGGCTAAGTAAATTGGTGTTACTTTGGCTCTGCCCCTATATGTTATATGTTAATTTGGTATGATATGCTCAGGGCCGTCGGACTGGGGGTAAAACCGGTACTGATTACCAGGGCCCCAAAGGAAGAGAGGATATGCTTGACCCTTTTTAATATGTTTAAGGGTTTTTTTTTTAGGTTTGTTTGCTTAGAAAAGCAGTAGCACACTTTTTTCAAAAAGTTCCAAGTTGGTGGCACAAACAGTGTGACACAGATCATGTTTTGCACAGAAAAACTGAGAAGTGCTTTTCAAAATATTGTCAAACTCAAATCACCCATAGAAACTGCTGCAAGACTTTGTCTCTCTTTTATCCCACCCTTTTAGAGAAGACAATGTGAACTGGATTACTGCTCAGTCTACGTCTGAAGGATTCTGCTTTACAGAGAGACGGCCGGCGGTACATGTAAATAGCTCCGTCATGCGTGACTGTTCCAGAATCCATCCACTAACAAGCTCACTGAACAGTAGCAACCCTCCATCATTCAGTTCCAGCCCTCACCTCTTTCTTTCTGGGTCTCTAACAAAGGCTGAGTGCTATGGAAACAGAGAGAGTTAAATACACTGTTTTCAAGGTGAGTCGAGATGAAGAACAGTTGGTAGCAGCTAATCAAAGGCTTTCTGAGAAGTTATATTGGTGTATAGCTCTAGATGTATGTTTCAGTACCTGAATCATTTAATTTTCCTGTTGAGGAAGCTAAACTTTGCTTGAAATAGCGTGTTTCAGTTTGTTGGAACGTGGAATGGCATTTGCAACCCATTTTAATTCAAAACACCAGTAGGACAAGACTTGATTTAAACCATTAGAAGCTGTCTGGATCTTGGAAAGTAGCTATTTCAGCACAGAATTGAGCCTATATAATTTAAATGTAAATTTAAACATTATTGAGATCAAGAAAAGCAGTGAGACTGAAAAGCAGTACAGCATTTCATGACACTGGCATTTAAGTGTTGTGTTTATTTCTGATGTGACAACTATGACTCACTGCAGTCCACCAGAGGACAAACCTCAACAAAACCTACTGAAGCTAGCGATACTAATGTTACATGTGGAAAATAATCTACAGTAGGTATACAGTGACCTCCAGTGACAACGAAAGTGAATATCTTCAAGTAGATGAGCTATTGAGGGACCTCATTATTCATACAAAACTTTGACATTTGACTTACATTTTATTGCTGTCATATGAGATTTTTATACAAAGTTTGCCATTGCTCAAACCATGACACGTCGATGGAATGAACCAAAACAGCGAAATACAGTGCTTTTTCAGAATATAAGAATTTAACACAAGCTAATAGTTAGTTGATGTATTCATATACAAAACATTAAGATTTGACTTGCCTTTTATTGCTGTCACAAAATCTTTCTTATCATGTTTACCATAATAGCGATCGAAAAGAGGCATGTAGATGCTCATGCAAAGAGAGAAACAGAGAAGAATATGCTCAGAAATGGGGTGCTTTTCCAGAATTTAAGATTCATTCGGGAATTTAACAATAGGTTTTTGATGTATTCATATAAAACTTTGATATTTGACTTTTTCTTTTCAATGCTGTCAGGAGATTTTTCACCAAGTTTACCACTGAGATGGCTCTGCAAGTGTTGGAAAGAGTCATGCAAAGAAACAGAAGAAATACAGTGACATTTTCAACATATAACATTAATGCTGCATAAGTTAATACAGTTTTAATGTGTTCATATGTTAGACATTGGTATTTTTTATAAATTCAAAATTATCTCACCTTTTACTGCTCTTTCTTGCCACTGTTAACATTAATGGCAGTGACATGAATATGGAAAGAAACAAAGAACAGCGTATTTAAAGGATTCTTTTCAAAAAAAGATTTTTCCTACATTTCTGCCATATGTACATAAACTGACAATCACTGATAAGCTACTAAATATTGTAGAAATTGAATTTTCTGTAAAGTTGCTTTGCAACGATTTGTATCGTAAAAAGCGCTATACAAATAAAATGGAATTTAATTAAATTAAATAGACAGATATCTTGGTCATCCTAGTCAAACACATGATCCAAAGCGACTATTAATCTTTTATGCATTCATAAAATCACCTGTAACCATAGCAACAGTGGCTAAAGTAAATATCAAAGATATTTTACTAACGTGGAACATCCGAGTTGCAAGTAATATTTGTTATTCTTCCTTGTCAGTTACCACAAACCAACCACATAGTATTTAGCAATCATAGATCAAGCAATTGTATCAACATGAGTTTAACGTAAATTAGTGTTTTAAGTGGGAAAAAGGGCCAGTCCAGGGTTTCCATGTGCCCTTTATGCCTTAAATCTAGTTATATCAAAATTAAGTCCATAAAAAGAAGTCATAAATGGTACAATAAAAGTCTTAATTATGATTTCAGGAGGTCTTAAATTTGGGGACGGAAAGGCGAGAATTCTGATATGGCTAAATATGACGATTAAGTGAAAGTGATGTGACATACAGCCAAGTATGGTGACCCATACTCAGGATTCATGCTCTGCATTTAACCCATCCAAAGTGCACACACACACAGCAGTGAACACACACACACTGTGAACACACCCGGAGCAGCAGGCATCCATTTATGCTGCGGCACCCGGGGAGCAGTTGGGGGTTTCGGTGCCTTGCTCAAAGGCACCTCAGTCGTGGTATTGCCGGCCCGAGACTCACACCCACAACCTTAGGGTTAGGAGTCAAACTCTCTAAACACTAGGCCACAACTACCCACAATTTCCCATTAAGCCATAAAAGTATCTGATTTATTAAATAAACATGATTGCTGCAAATTTCAAAGTCAGGTGCTGTTGTTTTCTGTTCTATATTTCTGCAGAGAATTAATTAACATTTTCAACAAGCAAGTCATGTTTTTAAGCTGCAGACACGCAGAGTTGAATATGTGAACTGGTGGATCAACTCATCCAGTTAATTAAAAATGGTTTAAAGGCTGAAATGTTAAGTTTATTATTTTATAGAACTTTTATAAAGTTTTTAAGTTTGTAAATCATGATTTTTATAGTCATTTTACAGTTTAATATATTATCATAGACATTGCCCCGCTCACATGGTATCCATTTATATGTGCAGGTCTGTAAAAGTCTTACATTTGAGCCTAAAAAAATCCTGCAGTGGACCAGCTGGCATATACAAATAAAGCATGATATCATGCCAGGAACTCAGACTTTAGCATTGTTGTATCTCTTTATTTACAAAAAATAATAATAATAATAATTAAACTGATCAAACCATATTTGAAGTAATCATATCACTCTTCCTTAAAGAAACCATTTACAGTGTCCTCACCAGGCACAACGTGACAAAGCAACAAGTGATAAAACTATCCATCTCTTACATTGTTACACTGTGTAAATCACAATGGGGTTATATTTCTGCAGCAATGTACTGGGAGCCATGCTCACACTGAAAGCCTGTTGGACCAAAATCTCCTTATGTATATTAAGCATCAAACACTGACAAAGAATGTGTGACATTTTCACTGGCAGTGTGGACATAAAAATTGTTTAGTCGCTGGAATCTTGCTGCATTGTGCCTGGATAGAACACAGTGATATACTATAGTATGAGAAATAACTAAATAATGATCTTCAGTTGTCATTCAGTGTAAGAAACAAAACCTTTAAAAAGTATAAAAACACAACACAGCATTCTTGCATAGACTGAAAAATAAAAAATGTTTAAATATAAAATTCATTTAAAGGTCCCGTTTTTCGCGCTTTTTTGAAGCTTTGATTGTGTTTACAGAGTGCAATATAACATGTGTTCATGTTTCGCATGTAAAAAAACACAGTATTTTTCACACAATTCACCTATCTGTATACCGCTGTTTTCACTGTCATAAAAACGGGCTGATGACTTCCTTGTTCTATAAAGCCCCTCCTTAAGAAATACGTGACGAGTTCTGATTGGGCCAGCGGTTCCTGTGTTGTGATTCGACAGCAGCTGAGCGCACACTGCCCTCTTGGAAATGCGATTGGGCTAGTTTTGAGAAGCAAGTGGGCAGGAGCATGAGCTGGAGATGTACTTATAATCACAGGAGCGTTTTTATTGACGAGATGCGCATGAAAATCGCATTCGATTTTTTTGCACAGCCCTAACATCTACTGTAGTTAACAAAGCTAAACAGCGTTGCCCTTTGTGTAATAAGTTACAGAAACTGTTAAACACACCAACTTAAATAATAAAATACACTTAATTACCAGTTGTGGTCCATAAACAACGCCTTTCTTCAGACAAAGAGGGAACTGCTCCATCTTTCAGGAATAATCTTTGTGCGAATCTGGCATTAAACTGATTGAGATTGAGGAAGCTGTCCTCAGCAAAATGTGCTGCACATAGTTTTACATGTGGATTATAATTTTCGGGAACAATATATATAGAGATTAACCATTAATCTCTAAATACAGCGTCCCTGGGAAGGCCAAACAAAGATAATTGGACTCCGAGATGAAAATAACAGCGTTTCGACGACATGGCGACAAACACAAACGCAGCTCTTCCTCTTCTCCGTCGGAGTGCAACAAGGCCACGCCCCCCTTTTTGTGTATTCATGTGGGCGGAGGTTAGTCAAAACTGTTTTAGTGACGTCATTACTGCAGGAACTAGAGGGATGTAGTCCAAACGGGTCGTTTTTTGTAGGCGAATTCTGTAAAATAAAATCTTGCTTGGCATTGAACTTTGAGCTTTAGAATTTTACAGATATTATTTATACTCTAACAACAACATTACACACTAACTAAAGTTAAAAACATGGGATCACGAAGAACGGGACCTTCAAAAAGTGCACTTGCCCCAAAATTGTTAAAATCCCAAAGATGTGACACCAGTTTGTTCATGCAACTAACACCACGCAAAGTTCACAACAGCATGACCATCTCAGACACACAAAAGGAATTCAGTTTGACACATGTTGGGATTCTCCAAATACAGCAGATCATCTTCAGTGCATGCTTTTTGGTTCCCACACTTCACCGGACCATATAAGCCACTGAATCCACAGGATGAACGCAGCTCAAACTTATTTCATTCGAGACCAGGGTCAGGTGGAGGACTGGTCAGAATATTCGGAAGCAGGTGGGGCCGGGCAGAGTGAGGGGTAGGGTCGGGGCTGGTCCAGATTCACATACGTGATCTGCAGGTTGATGTAATGTTCCCCCTCAAGGCTGGAGTGGATTTCTTGAATGACTTTCACGAGACTAGGGAAACTTGGTCTCTTCTCAGGCTCAGGATTCCAGCACTGCAGCAGGATGGACCACCTATAATCCAAAATCCAAAATTATTTATTAATCTATTTGCCCATAATGCCCAATTATGAAGCTACATGTAAACCTAAAAATTCCTGTTGGGTTTTCACAGCTGTTCCCCCATTTTTAAAGCGATAATATTGTTTTGTTATATTATTATTACATTTAAGTTTAATATTTAATATATAGTTTTTATGTTCTTTATGATCCACTTACAATGTTAATAAAAGTTTTCAAACAAAAAAGTATATACTTTTTCAAGACAGTCTACTCTTATCATTAGTTCTTCTGGTGTTTAGAAATATTTAGTAATTGTATATAATTTAATACTTTAACAACAGCGATATTAATAATATATTTATCTTTCTTTACTGCTTCACCATGAATTATGATTTTCTGAATGCAAAATAGGTGTTGCTAACATGTAAATGTGGACAGTTACATAAAAAAACTCCTTTAAATGATATATTTTTATAGCATAAATATCAAAAAGCCAAAGAAACATGATTCCTCATGATACGACCCTTTTAAAAATAAAAGGTAGGTAAATCATACAGGGAATTCAAGCAGTATTGTGGTTGTAGCAGTCGACGGCCTTGCATTAGATAGGTTGTAATGTCATAAGGGTCCACATCAGGATACGGACTGGCCCCTCTCGTCATCAGCTCCCACATCAACACTCCAAAAGACCACTAGAGGGAATAAAATACGTTACAATTTTTTGCCTGACTCTCCTTCCAAGATAACAGGATCCCATCACTGAGATCACACTTATGTTATTGCAAAACTGTTATTCTTGAAATGTCTTGATAAGTTTGTCCACATGTAAATTACCACATCTGATTTGGTGGTGAATTTCTGTGTCTGCAGGCTTTCTAAAGCCATCCATTTGATTGGCAGCTTTGCCTTTTTGCTGTCCTTGATGCTGTAGTATTCCTTATCATAGACGTCACGTGCCATACCAAAGTCAGCCACCTTCACTGTAAACGACTCATCCAGCCTAGGAAAATTGGATTCATTACATTTGTTAGAATTTTTGTGTCTATACTCCTTGTACATAATAAGACAACAAAAATCAAAGAACATTTTGTTTGTTTCATTTTGGTGTATGCATACATTACCCGATTAAATCAGATTAAATTAAGTTTGCCTCTTACTTACATGCAGTTACGTGCAGCAAGGTCTCTGTGCACAAATTTTCTGTTTGCGAGATACTCCATTCCTTTGGCAACTTGTAGCCCAAAGCCAATCAGGTCCTTCACTGTGGGATTCTGAACATGAAGGATATATTGTAATGAGGCAACATTTTAATGTAAAAGTTTAGTAAGTTAACATGAATATACCAAGATTAAGAAGCTAAAATTAGCGATCCATTGAAATGATATTACTCTGGGCCAAAAATTCAGGATGCACTTGGCCAAAAGCTGAATCCAAATCCAAAAATACATTTTATTTATTGATCGATCAATAAGTCAAACTTATTAACATTAAATAATGAATAGGTACAGTACAAATGAATATGTAAAATAGTACATATATTTGGCAAAATGGTCTTGGGTTATTGGTCTAGCTATCAATTAAGTTTATTGTCAGAATGTCATGAGATAAATACTGTACGTTACATGGCATTATTCACAAGTTGTTTTATTGATGCTTTTTTGTGATTGAAAAACTGCTTGAGCAATTTTTATGAGACACGATACATTTCACTAAGTACTGTTTCGTACGGATGTTCATTCATACATATTTTGTGCTATAACTAGTAGTAAGGAGGAAAAGATGATTGGATCATGTGTCGCTTGAACAGAGATGGGGACAAAATAGGGAATTTTAAAGGTGAGACTTTCTTTTATATTAAAAGTAACAAAGCACAAAGCTTATTGTGATTATTGGATGGCAGGTGCACTACAAATAATGTTCAGTGAAGTTCACACATCAACAGAAAACAGTAGTAATATTGATATGTAGTATGGTATAAAATAAATGTGTTTACCCTCTGTGCAGAGCGAATAAAATGCCGAAGGTCTCCATGTTTCATGTATGGCAGGATCACCAGGGGAAGTCCATCACTGGGAAGCACAATGCCCAAGAGGGACAGGACATGGGGGTGGTGGAAGGCCTTCATAAAGATTCCTTCTCTTAAAAACTGCTCCACCTCTTCCAGATCAGTGATCCCTTTCAAGAAAAATTGAGAAAACCATATTTCCAAAATTATTTATTTTTTTTTTTCATAATGATTGGCCATTACAAAGCCGTATGTAAACTCTAACATAAAATATTGTAATATCAATGTTTTTTATAAGCTTCATTCACTATAAAGCTAGGCATGCAGAATTTATCTATATCATACCAAATGCTCACTTAAAAGTTACTCTTTAATAACACTAATACTTTAGTAACTCTGTTAATAAAATTTCTAAATAAAGATCAATTTTGAATCTGTATTCTAATTGTGTGATGCCTAATTTTGTTTGTAAAATTGTAAAAAAAAATATTTTAATTTTTAATATTTATTTTGATTTATTTTGATAATTACATTATTTGCCATTACATAATAATAGAAAATAATAATTATCAGCTTATTGTATCATCCACAGTTTAATATTGGTGTGCCCCTATTTAAAACAGCATTAATTTACTTACTATTCAGTGATTTGACAGCACAGTGGATCTCTTTGTCATCACTATCAGTAAGATATCCATGATACACTGTTCCAAAATGACCTGAAAAAGATTTGAGAATGATGCGAGTGTGTGAAAGAGGATGTACTATTAAAAAAAGAGAAAAAGATGGAAAACAGAGTAACAAATCCAGATGGATTGTCGTTGCCCTAAGATATGTACCTTTGCCGATGATTTGGTCATGCTGGATTTTAACCTTATTATGTGGGATCAAAACATTCTTCACCTCCTCCAACAGATCTGGCCGGAGAGCCGACACAGAGATTGTCTGAGATTGAATCAAAGCAGCTGCTGCAGAGTCCATCGACCCAGCATACGGTAGACTGGAGGACGTTGTGCTCAAGCCTTGGAATGGAGAAGCTGTCAGACCTACAGAATGCACAGTTTATGTTCATTGAAGAATGGACGCTCTCCATGAAGATTCGATGTGCCAAGATGGGCTATATACTCTTTAAATTATAGGTAGTGTCTCCATGTTTTCAAAAACTTCAGGTTGTCTCACCTCTTCTGTAGTCACCATCAGGTGATCTGTCATAATTGTCCACTGTAGTACGAGTTGAACGCAGTGATAGTCGAACCTGAGCAAGTGCAGCTGCTGACCAAAAAAAATATTTAGTGGGGTTTTCTTTGAGGGGGGGGGGGGGGTTACATTCACCAATTAAATTTTTTTTTATTTGATAAATTTTTCATTCTGCTTACTAAAAAATGGTCAAAAATAATCATAATGAAAAACAAATATTTTCCATATATTTTAAAAACTTGCTATAAAGTATAATAATTACACAATTATTTTACAGCACAAAAAAAACAAATCCTTTAATTTTGGAAAAAAATTAGTTATTTTGACAGAACGCACTTACATTTCTTTTTCTTGCGCTCTCGTGCTATGGCTACACAGGCCAGAGCTGCTCCCACACCAACTGCAGCCAAGATGCCCAGCACCATGCCCACAATAAAATTGTTGTTTGTTCTTACTACTAAACCAATGTCATATTCTTCTCCGTTCACTAGCAACTGAGAAACACAGTGTGATAGAGCAGTGCATCAGAAATGACATGCAGAGCCAACTTGAACTTATTACAACTTATTAAAACTCTGACCTTAACTGGCGCCCCCCGGCTACTGATAGTCAGATTTTTCGGGATCCTGCAGGTGATCTCATTGTCCAGAACTGTAGCCTTGCAATCCACTCCATCTATTGTCATAATGATTTTCATGCAATCAGACACCAGGGCTAGTTTTTTGTGCTGGAATAAAAAAAAAGTGATTAGATTAATCTACAATGGAAGAATAATTTGATTGTCACTGTAAATGTCATAATTTTAGTTATAATTTAAATTTAGTAAATCATTTATTGTGTTGTTTTAATTGTAATTAATGTCCGTCATTGTATTTTGGCCAGAAAAAAATTGTGAAAAGAAAAAAATATTCAAAAATATTGTTACAAATAAATTGCATTTTGAAATATATTAACATTAAAAACAGTTATTTTAAATTGTAATAATATTTCATACTAATACTGTTTTTACTGTATTTTTGATTAAATGCAGTCTAGGTGAACATAAGAGACTTATAAAAAAAAAAAAAAAAAAAACACTTTTGACCAGTAGTGTATTTAACATATATATTATGTATAAATATTTTACAAAAACAACACATGAAGACACCATATATAAGAGACTAAATAACAACACTATATAAGCACTGAGACGAACATGCAATGAGACTTTGTCCTGCCCTGGGCTGAGCTCAAGCACATGGTCTTCTGTTTCAAACTTGATGGGTTCTCCATTAGCATGGCAGGTAAAATTCTGAGTCAGGAGTTCCATTGCTCCATCCAGATCCACAGTGAGGATTCCTGTTGATTCCTCACATGGAGGGCTTGTGCACTCCATTTGGTTGGGATTCCCTTGACCAACACACACCTAAGGGGGTATAGCATCCAATAAGTGGCAACATATATACTACTAATAAACATGGCTCTTCAAAATGCTAGCTAGTCCTACTTTTTGCACAGGTGCCATGCTATTGCCTCTGTAGTTAATGATGGCTTGGGAAACAGAGTCCAGATTCTGTCCAATGATGGTAATTTTTGATCCACTTCATTGCAGCAGGACCCCAAAAAATACATATTAAACCATTTAATGGTCTTTCACATCACTAGTACTTGTATATCTACTGTTAAAGATGCCATTAAATGTTTGTTACAGAAAAAAACTGAATGTTTTGACTCACCTTCTGAAACCACAGTTGGGCTTCACATCCGTCACCTCAGGATTCACAATATAGCTGAACGTTTTTGTGGCTAAAATAGTTGATTCATCAATTACAACCTTCACATCTACTTCTAAAGTCTCCTCAACACCTTCAGACCTACAAACAATAGAAGTCCCATCCCTGGAGACGCTGTGGAGAAACAATAGTAGGAAAATACTCAAATCTCAGTGGTTAAAAATAATGCTCTACACTGGAATTCTTATTATCTTTCTAAACCATGACTAACAGTGAATTTCAAAACCTGGCACAATAACCTTTTAACAGGGCAAATTCTGTCTCCAAGGCTGACAGTTCTGCTTCCACCAGCATCCAGATGTTTTCCTGACAGGGTGATCAGGGTTCCTCCAATCTTAGGTCCAAAGCCTGGACTGATATCTGTGATTTCTGGGGTCTGATGGGAGATATCAGGTATGAAAATAGCGTTATCAATCTAAATTTGGTTTAGTTTATCTAACTGATCAGCAGCAGTACTGCAAACCAATATTTCTTGATAATCTATATGTCAAACCATATAATCGAGTGTAGTAATTAAAGGTTGAGAATGTTTTGCTCATTACCACAAAACTGAAGCCTTGAATGCTAGAATTCCCAGAGATGAAGTATCCAATTTCCACGCTCTTTTCATCCACCTGCACTGTTACATCAATATTTTGCTCCGGGTCAGACATCTTACTATCAATCCTACACACCAGCCTGAGAAAAGAATGTAAAATAACATTCATGAACACCGGTGTTGTTACTGTTAACTAAAACTAAAACTATTAAACAATGTTTTAGTTAACTGAAATGAAATAAAATCTGAAAAATATATGAAAAACCTCAAAACTGTATTTATCAAACCTTTCAGTGCGAAAATTAAAATGTGTGAGTTACTTACAGGGAGCTACTGCTTTTTTCTGTTATAATAGTGCAGCCACTGTTTCCTACTTTGACCTGGTGGGAGGTTTGAGTGATAGCAGCTCGGGAAGAAGACTGGAAGTTCCAGCCACAAAGAGTGATCTCACTCTTACCATTTGAGGGCACCGTGCTGGGAAAAAACTGAAAAGCAAAAGTGCAAACATGCAAAAAAAAAAAAAAAGCTCATTTTGTGGTTGTGCATAAACTTAATAATAATTTTTTTACAATTATGTGACAATAAATAAATGACAAAGGCCTGAAATATTATGATACACAATGTATTTATTATGACCACGATTTAAACACCAAAGTGATCTTACTCCTAATTGATGATTCAGCTGCGCGATCACAATCGTGTGATCACTTTTTGTTCGTCCCTGCTATTTGAACATTCAAATCTAATCTACAGAGCAGCTGTCATGTATTTGTATGAGACAGCTTCACAAAGTTACCACAGGGGTATCGATGGTAATAATATTGGATTTTTCAGTCTGAGTTAAAACTCTTTTTTTGGCTCATTTTATCAGTAAAGGAAAAAATGCCTTATAATTATTCACACCTGAATATAAGGAGTTTTTTTTTTCTTCCAGCCTTCATGGTCAACTACGTATATATCACACTCGTTGCCTTTTCTAGTGCAGCTCAACCAACTCTCATCCCATTCGTCGATATTTGTGATACCACAAATCCCGGAAAATATTTGTTGTAGTCCAAACAAGTTGTTTGTTGTAGTTTTTAAAAAGTGATTTTTGTTAAATAAAATATCTCCTTTTGAATTGGACTTTGAGCTTTGTAACTTTGCAAACGTTTTTATGCTGAAACAGCAACATTACAGACTAACTAAAGTTGAAAAAGTGAAAAAGCATAATCCACTTTACACTTTAAAAAGCACTCCTTTAATAGGCATTATTAAGCAGTACATAAATACAGCTATAAATGTTTTGTTCTGGAGCATATCTATAAAGTTCAATCACTGTATTTTCATACTATTTTAAGAATCAATTTATCATTTATAAATTATTACGTTATTTACAAATATATATATATATATATATATATATATATATATATATATATATATATATATATATATATATATATATATATATATATATATATATATATATATATATATATATAATGCTTTGATTACATTGTTAACAAGAAGGTGTCAAGAAGGAGCTGTTAAAAGTGTATGTCTTTGAATCATTCAAGAGATTCATTCAAAAACACTGATACATCCAGTATTGAATCAAGTAAATATTGAATGAGTCATTGATTCATTGATTCATTCATAAATTACATGTGATTTTGTTTAGTTGTCTAATGTTTTTTCTTTTAGAATTGTGAGAGAACCACAACCTCCAAAAAATCTCAGTTTATTCAGAGTCGTTGAGCTCTATTTTGCACAGTGTGCTGATTTTTGTTTATGGTATTCAGCTGCGACTAAATGTTTTACAAAAAGAGACAGAATAAGTCTGTTTGATATCTAAATATTTGACCTTTTTTTATATTACAAAAAAAATGTTTAATCTCACTGGATTTGAAGAATCGAGTTTGCGCTGTTTCATTTTAGTATTCTTAAATGGGGAACATATTACAAAATGAAGGTCCTTATGCAATCAAATGACTTCACAGCCAAAGCCGACACTGACACAGGAGTGAGAACCCGTCCACACGGAAGTGAATATCCCCAAGGGGATAAATCTGAATATAAGTCTTTGCGTTTTCGTGTGGACGGGGCCATATGTGTATTTTTTTTTTATTATGATGTCATCACCCCACGTGTCGACCCTAGTCAGACACCGCTACGTCACGTAAGAGCAACAACAACAATGGTTTGTATACAGCGCGCAAGGTTTATGCGCATGCTCCAAGTCTTCTTCTTCATTTTTAGTGTATCACTGTGGCAAAATTACAGCGCCACATAGTGATCTGGCATGTATACTACATTATTTTTTAGTCTTTTTTACTGGTTTTGTGTGGACGCAGATATTTCTTGATACGACGCCGTGTGGACTGTATTGTTTTTTAGAACGAGGGAAAAAAAGATCGGACTGGGGTAAACTCCGGCTTCGTGTGGACGTAGCCTGAGAGTCCAGCAGGTACTGTGGTATACCCTGGCCTGCCCTGATATGACTACAAAGACTCTGAAGCAGCCTTCATATAATCAGTACACACTCACTTTAAATTACAAATGCAAACTTAAAATACAGACAGTTTATTGTCCCATTTATTGCCCAATTATTCAATGTGTTACCTGGGTGATAATTGGAGGGCAGGAGTTGCTACTCCACTGATCCTCACACTGATGCATTTGACAACAGACTCCATTGCACCAGCCACATCCCATAAACTTGGGGGCCGCTAAACACACTGAACAGCTGAGGAAATGGGCACAGCCTGGACCTCTGGGAGACACATTTATCAGCTGTACATACAGGATGAAGAGACAGGTTTGAGATCGGACAGATGTAAACACAGAAAAATGCAACTGAAATCTATGAGTCACTTTTGGTCGGTGTGTTTTCAAACATTAAACCTTCAGTTCACTGCTGATGGCTGATAAGATTTTGAACTGTACAGAATAAATGTGCATACCTTATTTCCAACAACAAACAGCAGAGACTCTGAAGAATGAACAGCAGCTATTTGTGACACTTTCTGCATATCTTCCACAAGAGAGTAGTTGGCAAACAGTACAAGAGATGATTTGCTCAGAATAACCTGAAAAGTAAAGTACTTTTTGTACGTCAAGACCCAAAACCACACGGGAAACTTAGTCACTGCTACACAAATATAAAATATAATATTTGTCCTTATAAGGGCAAAATTCATTCACTGTCTCCATCCAATAGAGGTCTGGCTTATGATTGTAAGGTGCCAGTAATTTTTCACAGTATTTGAACAGAAATCAGTTTATTCCAAAAAAAAGAGTGATTCACAAATAACCTGCAAGAGCCTTCCATCTTCCGTGCCAATGTGTGCCACAGTCTTGGTCTCAATGGTAGTCACCAGAATAGAAGTAAAGAGCACATTGTTCATCTGCCTATTGAAGAAGTCCACTCTGTAGTAAGGCTTTGCCACCATCGTGGGGACAGCACGGCAAATCAAACCATCTCGGTTCTAGACAAAATAAATCAAAATACTGGCTGAATAAATATATTTTGTGAATGCAAAAACTGTTTTTTTTTGCAACTTTTTGCTGCTTATCAAGAAATATATATAACAAAAAATCAGGGTGTATACAGCATATACAGGAAGTGTCAATTTGCCTAAATGAAAACTGCTAAATCAGCAACTGCAACAATATACACTCTATATGTTCAATGGATTGTTCCATGTTTGTTACAATTTTTTACTGACTTCAAAAGTGTGGCACTGTGACAGAAAAAATACATCCACTTCAACAGCAACTCCAGTGAAAAGGAAATAACAACTTGTAAACGGAAGGATGTGGGATATTTGCAGTCTTTCAGGACTAACGCTCACTGAATAAAAAGGAAGCGAACGTACTGTCCAGTCAGGATTTAATTTCCATTGCAGTAGAAATGAATAAAACATAAGAGCAGATGCTATCATATATGTTGACTTTTTCTCCTTCCATGGAACACACATTTTAAAGAGTTTTTCAACTTTCTAATGTTTAAAAAAGGATGTAAAGGTACCTTAAAAGTATGATTAAAGTGGTCTCAATTAATATGTTAACACAGTGAGCATGATTTCACGAAATACAACATGTTCCTGGAACAAAATCCTTGTTGATTCAATCATCCAAATAGAACTGAGATATACATTTTCAGAAAATATCTGTTTTAGGCTTACAATCTGGCTTAGGTGCTTCTATACCCTTGTTAATCAGCTATCATTTCCCACTGATTTATAGGAACATTTTTGGGGGTAGGGTTATAGGGTAGGGATTGGGTTAAGTCTATATTTTTGGACAATAATGTTGATCCAGGATCATCAAAAGATGTTTATCCAGGAACATGTCTTACTTGGCAAAACCACTGTGGCCACATGTCAACACTGTGAATTTAGGAATTTTGGTTGTTATTCACTGGAAATGTTGACCTCCATCAAGGAGACATTTAAGAGTTGAAAAAAGATAAAATACTCTTTTGTTGTCTGAACTATGTGCTTTTGAAACGGACTGATCCAGTTGAGTAAATAAGCGAAAAAAAAAAAAAAATCAGAACAACTGATAAACAGATTTCTGTAAAATAATGGAATTTCAAGATAGCAAAAAAAAATGTAAATAAAGATTTAAGTGCGATATACAGTGAGATGTTTTATTTCAGCCAACCTCTTCAGTATTTCTGTTCTACTGGTTAAAAACAAACTGTTGATGTGAGAATTTAATATCCTGACACTACATGCTCTCTTTGATTTATCAGCTCTGGCTCATAGTCTTTTTAAGATCTGTTGAGGGATAAAGTATACTCAGCACAAACGTCTGCCACAGAAAGTTCATTCTAATAGTAAGGTATTGAGTGACGTATAAAAGTTCATGTACGGGTATGTGGCGGCTGGTATCTTTAAAACAAAAAATTGGACTTCATGAATTTAACAACACAGCAGAGACTTCCAAAACACATGTAATAACAGTGTATGATGAAGCCTGACTCTCACAGCGTGACCCCTGAGCAAGTGCAGCACAACATTTGATTTTAAACGAAAATAAAATGTTTGTGTGAGTAATTTCCTGACACTAAATTTACTAACCATCAAATATTTTACGGTCCACTCCTTTTAAGGTATCGGTTGTGCAATATAAACTAGACCAACTGCATAAACCCTTTAAATAAGCGCAAAATGGGGCCTTGACTGAGGTACAGGTTGACAAAATAATATTGAGAATGAATTATCCTAAATTCAATGACAGATAGATAGATAGATAGATAGATAGATAGATAGATAGATAGATAGATAGATAGATAGATAGATAGATAGATAGATAGATAGATAGATAGATAGATAGATATAAGGTGTTGCTAAGTGGTTGCTAAGAAAATCTTTAGGGCTGGATCAGAATATTCGATTATTCGAAAATTTGTTCAGTTGGTTGGCATTCGATTTTCAATTTTGAGATTCGAATAATCTTTATCTTTTTATTTTTTTTACACGGTCTCCCCGCGAAACAGTCTTCATTCGCGCTTGAATGTAGCCGCTCTTTTGCTATCGGGCAAACGGTTCCAAGGACTGTCAGGTACAGTTACAGCTGTATTTCCACGTGAGTCTGGTACAGCGCGGCATGATTATAAACCGTTCTCGGCCCGGAATTCTCGGCATGGTTAGAGGCTGATTTATACTTCTGCGTTGGACCTACGGTGTAGCCTTTACGCCGTAGGATATGCTTCAGTTTTCATTTAAACTTCTGTGTCGATGTGCAGTACACATGCAAACCGCTAGTCTACAGTGTCCACCGGTATGTTGCGGGTGTAACCTGCAGTACCACGACAAAAAATGATTGGCACAGAAAAGCGGCTTATGAATCGCCCATGAGTGAACATCATGATTCAGTTCATCTGGAAGAGAAGACAAAAATGCAGAAAACCGTAGCTGTGTGGGAGCACTTTAAATTGAGTGAGGACAAGACAAAGGCAGTGTGCCAGATATGCGAATTGAAACTGGCCCATACCGCAACAGCACATCAAGTTTGAAAAATCAAAGTTTGAGTTCTGTAAGTAGTAATATATTGTTGGTGTAAAAAAAAAAAAACATGCTGCTTTTATCCGCCATGTATCAGTAATTTTACACATGAAAAAAACTTGCACTTAATTTGCTTGCAAATATGGCAGCTATAAAAAAAAAGAAAAGAAAATGGACAGTAGCCCAGCCTAATAATAATCTGTCTATATTAAAAGTATTGCTCTTAACAGAGCTGTGTGTTTTGTATTACTAGTGCAGTGCCTGTTCTCGTAGCATATCAGCCCTCCCCGCGTGAGGCACGCCACTTCTGGCTCGTGCTGCTTCTGTACTTAATTTAAAGTTTAATTCTGAATGTGTCACATGTCCACATTGCACCAAAATGCAACACTGCACTCCCTTGGGTCCGCAGCAACACACCCGCCATGGGTAAAGTCGATTGGATGAACGGTTCTCGACATAATAAAAATGCTAACAAACAGACAGACACACAGATTCATGCCTTTATTAGAGAGAAGAATATGTTCAGCCAGTCCCTCTGAAGCTTTGAATCTGCGGTGTTGATTATTACCGATGCTTCGAAGCTCAAAAAAAGGTATTCGGACCAGCCCTAGTAATCTGTCTGGTTGCTATAGCACTGCAATGGTGTTCACTATTGCTAGGATGATCTGAGTGGTTGCCATGATGTTGCCAAGTGGTGACTAGGAGATTAAAAGGTGGTTGCCAGAGTGTTCTGGGGGTTTCTATAACATTGCTAGGGCATGTTGCATGCTTGCTATGATGATGATGAGGGGTTGCTAGGGTTCCGAGTGTAAATAAAATTGAGACAATTGCCATGGTGTTTGGGGGTTGCTAGGGCATTGTTAAGTTACTATTGTGTTTTGGGGGCTTTTCAGGGTATGCAGTCCCAATTTCTTACAGACACAAAAAAATGGGGGTTCTCAGGAACAGGCTGGACAAACACAGATTTATTAATAAACAAGACCACACTAACGTAAAATGTAAATTGTCAAGGAACTGTAGTGAGAAATACAAACTCACCTCACGTGGGCACATTTCACAGGGCTGAAAATGGCACAATCCTCGAGGGATCTGCTCATTGCCACTTGAGCAGCAGGACTCTACCCCTTTCTCAATCTCACTGTTCACATCATCTATTGAAAATGCGCACAAGGCAGACTGTTTGACAGGATTCCCCTTATCATCGGTTACAGCAAACACACCATAAAGAATTGAGCTTTCCGTCTTTACTCTTAGCTCATCGGCCAGCTCCTTGCCAGCCGTACTGAAATGAGCAGCTTGAACCGAGTTGTACAGTACATCCTTAATCCATTGGCTCCTTTTCCTGCGTTTGGGCTCAAAACGGCACTCCAGAACAATTTCCCTGTACATCCAAGGCTCACTGTCCTTGATCGGCAGCCGCCCAAGATGGGTCTGCAACTTGGCATTTGGTTTAATTGGGCTCTCCCACTGTACAGATAAGAAATACACATATTCTGGCGTGGAGAATGTATAGATGTAGTCGATGGTAAATATATCCTGGAATTCAGGAAGAACTGTCAGACCCTTCACTTGGCTGTCAAAACCGTCTTCTGTGGCAAGTACACGACGAATAGAAAGGGACTTTTTGCCAAAAGTTCCAGAAATGGTGGTATTGATGGTTGCTGCTGTAAAGAAGAATGTTGAATAACCATCTCCAACTGCGCTGACCTTTGTTCCCAGAGGACTAGCGACACAGTCAGGACAAGCTGAGGGTGAGTTGACCTTTTTATCAAAAAAACATTCAGAGTTGGAGGGTCTTGCACTTTTATTAAGCTTAACGAGGTTACAGACTCCATACTGGGTACTCCCACAGATGTACAATAGGTTAAGATAGTCCAGAGGCTCTAAAACAAGAACTTGGTTATCCGTGTCCAGTGGCGTTCCTGGTTCATTCTCAACATCACAATGACAGGTTTGACAATCTGGACTGTCAACTGGCCCGGTTCTTACTTCCCACAGTTTGGTGAAATTTTTGTCCAAGGCTTCAACGACATTTTGTGAGGCCACATAAACCTCATTAAAATGTTCATTAACAACTATGTTCTGTATGGCTTTTTCAGTTTGGAAAAAAGAGCTAGAGTAGGAAACAGAAAAGTTTATGTTCATTTGTGGGACTGTAGGACATGATTTTAGTGCACAGGTCAGATGTATCTGCAACCAGACACATTTTAACAAGGTCCTAGGGCTGATGAACATCTCCACTGTCCTATGTAGCCTGAGGCGAATGGATTTCACTGCTATTGCTAATACATGATGAAAATAAACAGGACCTTTGAATAGGAAAATACAGAAGAAAAAGAGATTAATATGTACACTGTAAAATGCTTTCATATGTCAGAACATCCATTCCAACCTTTCACAGTATCTTGTCATTAACTTTCAAAATAAGACCCGCTAAAGAACAGTAATGGAACCACTGATCTATTTATCTCTATTATAGATCTATTATAGAATAAATAATACAGCATGAAGGCGTTCCCATGTTTGGCACTTTAATATTTTGGCGGAAACTATGGTTACTGAACTAGTAAAAACAATTACGCAACATATATGAAAGAGAACGATTTTCTTTTTTCTTTTTTTATGTAATGTTGGCAATAGGAAAGTACATAAACTCCTTCTAACGAATTTCTGACTGTCCAAAAAAAATAATAATATGCAACTTAACGCGCAATTTATTATCAAACATGTCACAGTGTAACTAGCTTTGATTTTCGTGTTTAGTCAAGGAATTAATACATTTAGTTACTACGTTTAGGCTAAAAAATATTAACTAAAATGTGACCTATGTCGCGGACATGTTACAAAAATTCTAAGAACTAAAAGGAGAAACTGTATTATTGATTATAAAAAGTGTGTGAATTTACCTGAGGCTCACCTGTGGCCTTTTACCTCTTCCTCAGAAGTCCAATGAAGAGTGATCGTGCGCACTAAAACAACTTACAAAAACTCCGCTGAAAACGATAACAGTAATTGTACTTAAAGTTAAACATACCTGAAAAAAAAATCTCAAGATTAACTGGTTTTTCGTACGGGACAGTTTCGACTTCTTGTATTAGCATGAGTTAGAGAACGCGTTCAATCCCCCATTCACACAGAACACGCCTAGACACCTCACAAGGAAGTGATGTTGCTCAATCCTTCCCAAACCTAAACATCTCCCCAGGGATTACAATAATTAAGGCAAAATTAAGGTTTGCACATCCCCTTCCTTGTCTAAATAGCATTTAAGCGCATATATAATTTATGTCTACAAACATTTGAATTTCCTTGGCTTGTGGTTGGGATTTTCAGTTCTGTTCAATAGCATTTTTGAAGGAATGCAGGGAATTTGTTCCCATGCAGGCTATAGGCTATTCTGGGGTGGGGGGGGGGGGGGTCTGTGACGTCAGTAGACTATTCATTCTAATGTAGGTATGTAATAAACCAGCAATCAAAATTACATATACGTAAATACATGCATACATACACTTTACATAGAGGTTGCGGTGATATATGACAAATTAACAGCTGTGTCACACTACTAGGAGGGAGGGGGAAATTGGTCAAGTGTTCTAAGTTTGGGGAAGTCGTGGCCTAATGGTTAGAGAGTCGGACTCCCAATCGAAAGGTTGTGAGTTCGAGTCCCGGGCCGGCAGGAATTGTGGGTGGGGGGAGTGCATGTACAGTTCTCTCTCCACCTTCAATACCATGACTGAGGTGCCCTTGAGCTGCCCACTGCTCCGGGTGTGTGTGTGTGTGTGTGTGTGTGTGTGTGTGTGCATTTCGGATGGGTTAAATGCAGAGCACAAATTCTGAGTATGGCTCACCATACTTGGCTGAATATCACGTCACTAACATGTTTTGGGTGTACCATATTCTGAAGTTGAACGTGAGACATTTTAACATACATAGCAGATTATGTAATTTTGGATTTCCACGTAAATTAAAAAGATATATTATTATTATTACTTCTTGTGTTTGCTAATTCCACTGTCTATATAAGAAAAAAAAATTGCTTATTCCAAAATATTTTTTTAAAATGTATGTATTGTCTAAATATATAAATAATGAATAATAAATCATTTATAAATAATTATTATGTTATTATTTTATATTGCTTTTATTTATTTGGGTCTTTTCTGTAGTCAATGAAAAAAAAAAGAATGTGCCTGATGAGTAGGATGGCATTCATTACTTGCGGAATAAGACTCAAGACAAAAAAATTTTTAGGCTATAATTTAATGTTTCGAAATTATATTGGCAGATTTGGATATTAGTGAGTTACATCTTGGTTCCGCTAATTTAAATTTAATATATTCAAATTCAGTTTTTGATACAATACTTCCAAGTTATGTGGGTTCTAGAAACACAGTATCCACATGGTGGCGCCACAACCTATACATTTAAACAACGTGTCATAAAATAAGAGTGCTTTGTAACAAGCTAGCTATTCATATGTATTTGCTGTTTGAAAATGAACACTTTAAAACAATATTCTATGAAATATACATAGTAACACTCTAGATGTTATTTTTAATGTTGCAAAGCATTGAGTTATACTAAAAACATGCATGGTCAGTATTTTGTGGCAATGCAATATAATACACAAACTGCAAATGTAGACGCTGTTATTAATAACAGTTACACATGCTAATATCGGTAACATGTAGGCTACATCGCAACTAAACGTTTTACGTTACATTGTTTGAAAGAGAAATTTCAAAAGTTGAAGAGAAAGTACTTTTCTGTTCATTACAATCATTTGAGAACAGCTTGGCCTATTATTAGCCTAAACAGTCCATTTTGGACAGCCAGTTGAAGCACAAAGGTCATACAGACTTCCGTTCGTCAGCTCAAACTCTGTTTGGGGTCTGTTCAGATCTCTTTAGTGTGTGTCTGTTTGCCGGAATGGGTTGTTGTTAAACACAGTAGCCAGTAAACTACATTGGTCAGGAATCTGCGTCATAGCCATTCAAGCTGGAGTGAATGCTATTCTCCCTCTGTCTGTTTATGAATGTCCAAAGGTGCTGCTCTGGCCTCAAGTTGAGGAAGAGGGTGATACATAAAGTCTTTCCAAAACAAGAGAAAAAAAAGAGGCGGTTGTATGATTGTAAGCTGGCTAAAGAGCCCATGAAATCAAAATGAGAGTTTTGTGGTTTAAAGTCCATGCCCATTAGCACTAAGGTCATTTATAACTGAGGGAAAAGGGTGTTTCTTTTATTTATTGATTTGTATTCATTTGTAAAAAATAAAAAAATAAATGTCTGTTTTCTCTTTATTACAAATTGTAATCATAATTTTGACATTTCTTCTACTATTTTATGTCCATTTTTAAACATATACATTTTTTGAATGTTTTTAAAAGAAGTCTATTATACTAAGGCTGCACTGATCAAAAATACAGTAAAAACAGCACAATTGTGTAATATTATTAGAATTAGAATTATTATAATTCTAATATACTGAAACAGAAACATTTCTTATTTTTATCTATGTTGGTTGCTTAATATTTTTATGGACCCATGATACACTACCATTCAAAAGTCTGGGTTGAGTGAAATAAAAAAAGAAAGAAAGAAAGAATACTTTTATTTAGCAAGAATGCATTAAACTTATCGAAAGTGACAGTAAAGACATTTATAATGTTACAAAGTAACATAAATGCTGTTCAGTGACCACTCTATTCATTAATCATTTATTTATGCCGTTTTCATTTATTTTTAAGATTTTTAAGTTTGAGGTGTTAAAAAGACATCCCCTCAATGCAGCCAGCAGGGAGCAGCCTATTTCTGCTGTTGTGCCCTTCACTGCACTCTCTAAATGACATTGTCAATTTCATAAAAGGCCTATATGATGCTTTTCCACAGACATGCCACTAATTCAGTTTGCTAACTCATTGAATCAGCTGTGAAGCATGGAGATCTGTCTGTGTTTGGTTACTTTGATCCAGTGATTTATTTCAATGGTGTGCAGGAAGAGTTTGACGTTTTACTTCTGGCTTGCATTACTGTGGAACAGTCAAAGAAACACAAACAATGTTCCTCTCTCCTTCCTTCTCTCACTCTCTCTCTCTCTCTTTATCACTTTTAGTGTGCTTTCTTTGCATGACAAATAACTGTGCAATTGCATTGCCAAAGTAGCTGCTGGTTATGTTTGAACAATGAAAATTACATAAAAAATTAAAAATAAAACAGATTTTTACATTTTCATGAAACATGAGTGCTGCTGTTAAGCAAGCACCACTAACAATAAAAAAGAAAGGATTAATGCATCAAGTGCATCAATTATGTTCATTTAATAGGAAAGAGGAGTATGTCATTATAAGGTAAACAGACAAATTTGGGACATTCGGTTTTTCTTGCTTCTCTTTCTGACTTTGTTTCTCTCTTTACTCCCTCTCTCTTGACTTGGCTGGATCCATGACCTGGCAGTAACTAGATACATGGAAGAAGGAAGGCAGGGCATTACCAAACAGTAGAAAATTGATTGAAGTTAAAAAGATGAATCAGGGCAGAAAAAAAAAAATCCTTGATGTCTCAGTGAAAAACAATGTAAAAAATATTAGCATGGTAATTAAAACTCAACAAGCTGTTATTTGGTGCTGAACCTATAAGAATTCTATGTAAATGTCTTCTTTGCATAAGAAACGGGAAACTTGCAAAATAAATTACTCACAGATTGTAGGTATGCTGTCAGCTCCACTGTCCCATTAATCCTACATTGTTAGCTGTCATTGTTAGCAAAAAATAATAATAAAAAAAATTAAAAAAAATAAGGATCTGCATGCCAGTCCATGTGTATAGTGTGAAATCATACATGTGCAGATATGTGTCTGCTGTTTCAGAGAATAAAATATAAGCAGCAACATGAGGTAAACCACCAGCCTAACATCACCATTTCCCTTGTTCACTTCCGTGAACTTTTGCTGAGAAGCTCTTAAATAAGTCTGATACCTGAAACACACGTTTAAACTATAATAATGGAGCACTCACGTGCTCATCAGAGTGGATTTTGAATGCCAGTTTCTGTATAGACATATACTTGTCTCTTTCCTACAAAAAAAAGCTGTTGAAAATTTCTATACTGATTGCCTTGAAACATTAAAAATGCATGAAAATCCAAGCTTGCCCCGACCTGACATTCATGGTAAAATAACCTTGTCCTGACAAAGTTTCCCATGTTTCAGTAAATAATAGGCGAAAAATAAGCATTAAACAAATCCATCCATTAAGAAGCTTTTCACTTCAAACCATTAATTCTGGCTAAAATACAAGTCCTCTATTCATAATACCGCTTTCTCCAGTGAAAAAAAAGCTGTTTCGTCGGAATCAGGAGAGAAATATGCACATATCAAGCACTTTTTACAAACAAAAATAGCCCAAAATTGTTTAAACAAGTGTGTCAGTGGATTTTGATGTGAGAGGACAACAGGGGGTGTACTTTTTCACTGGAGGAAGCATTAGTATAGACTTGATGGTGATGGATTTGTTTCTGACCAGCTTTTCAATTCACAATTTGTTAACTGATGGACTGGAGT
This sequence comes from Carassius carassius, assembly GCF_963082965.1. Taxonomy (NCBI): domain Eukaryota; kingdom Metazoa; phylum Chordata; class Actinopteri; order Cypriniformes; family Cyprinidae; genus Carassius; species Carassius carassius. Next base: position 8,387,545 of record NC_081764.1, read on the forward strand.
GGTGTGGATTACTTGTGGATTATTGTGATGCTTTTATCAGCTGTTTGGACTCTCATTCTGACGGCACCCATTCACTGCAGAGGATCAGTTGGTGAGCAAGTGATGTCATTTGTTTAGATGAAGAAGTAAACGTTCACTGTTTTCAGTGTGGTTTTATTAGGTTGTTTCCCCTGGTTTCCCCTATTCATTTGTAATGCGTTTTCTTTGACTTTGGATCAGTGGGTATTTGGATGCTTTGTCTTTCTAATTTCCTTTAATTAGCCAAACATTGTTGTCATCATCACAGAGGACGTACACAGAAACAGGTCATTAGTCAAATGCAGAATAAACTGGCCTAGTCCGATATTCTTTCGTTCTCCACCCGAATGTGTAGGAGGACAAGCCAAGAGTTTGAGAACAGAATGTGAATGATCCTCCATTGTATGATGTGCAAAAGGCTCATTGTCTTGGAGAGAGACGGAGTGAAAAATAAACTACCCACACACATAGACTCTCAGCAGACTGCTAATGTCAAATTTATTGGATATTGAGACATGCTTGGCTCACATCCGAGTTGCATGAACATTTGCCTGCATCATTGCTCTTTATAAAAACTCAAAACAACCTGCTTAGGGGCACATAACACAAATGGATATAGTTTACAACTACGAGTTTGATTTGCACTGTGGGTCATGTGCTCCATAGGTCCATCTATTTGGGATGCCTGTATGCCCACTGTTACTTAACTCATGATCACATTGGTTGTACCAGGTAATCCAACGGTATAGACAAGACAGCGTCTTTAAAACACAGATGTTTACCGCAAGCATGCAATTTAATGCCCAACAATGGTTAGTATTTACTTTCACTTGACCTTAATGGCATGTCACGCTAAATGAATTCTTAATGTCAGATCCATTCACTCAATAGCAGTTTAATCAGGAAATAACAGTCATGTGGATTTTATGGCTCTGTTTGAATAACTGCCTGGACATTCCCAAAATTGCCTGGGTGAGATATTTCTATTTAAGAGGGGCTGCTGTGATTTTAAGTAGGATGCTGGTGATACATTCTCTCCTGAGTGTAGAGGTATTCATCAGGCCAGGCGGAGCTTGAGGCCTTTGTGGAGACAGTTCATGTCTGTGAAACAGAAACAGAAATGTGTGTGCTCAAAGATGTGGCGTCTCTAGACATAAATAACATATGGGGCTTAGTCTATCAGTGCCATTTCATAATGGAAAGATAAGTGTTAGAAACTATTTCTTCTGGATTTTTAACTCAGCTATTAATAAAGATATGATGAGATGAGATCAAATTAAATTAAATAAAAAAATAAAATGTGGTATTATTTGGCATTATTTAAATTTAAAAGAAAAATTACAACTCATTGATGGTTATTATTATTTAGGGCTGTAATAGTTTAACATCAAAAAATTATTCTGAACAGTTGTATTGTGTCTATTAATGACACTTGAAAAGAGTCAGTTGGTTTTTATACTATGTATCTCTAAAACGTTTTCTAGAATGAGCTGCAGTATCTAGAACTATCTAGAAACATTTGAGACAACAGAGAAATGTGTGATGAACAGTTCCAGGCCTGTAGGAGGGTCACAGGCATCAATAGAACTTGTGCTGTCTGCTGTTCCTGGAATCACTAACACTTAATAGCCATCACCCTAAACCACTTACACACACTCATACGCACCCGCTACTGTTTCACACGCTTCTTGTTCTTCTCCTGATAAACTGCGTGAGTAGGATGCATGCTGATGGAATGTGACCATGACCGTATTTTAAGTGAGACTCAGACATTAAAAACATCTGAGCTCCAGTAGAGAGCGTTTGAGGCTTTTATCTCGTATCTTTCCTCTCTTTGTTTTTGCTGATGAAATACAATCCTTTCATTCAACATTCTTACTTAACAGATCTACTGTACAAAACCACCCATGCACAATGTCCTTCCATTATCCAAACGTGTCTCGCACAACATCTGGTTTTGTCTTTCTGTCTGGTCTGTGTCTCACCCGGAGCACTGTGAACACGTGCTGCAGTGTGAATGTGTGTTTGTATGGTAGCGTGTTATGTAAGTCTACTCCTCCTCCCAATATTATGTTTGAAAGAGCTGATGTGGCTACTTTAGAGATCTCCATGCAATGTGCACCGATTCATGGATTTCTACAGGTGGACTGACATGAACTCATGTTCACAGCTCCAAGAGACGGCAAATCACCAGACATATAATTAATACAGCAGATAAGCTCAATGTAGCCATTATGAAACTAATTGTAGGGTCTTAATATACACCTCATATTCATCAATGCAAGGTGGATTCAGATGTGACAGATTTGATCCGCTCATTGTTTTTCATTGAATAGTAGGTAGTTCAGTACAATTAGCAGGAGGGTAATTGCAGCACTTTCAATCAGGCTTTTATTCGGTTCTCAAAAAGGATTTGCTCTTTTGTTGTTTCTCAATAAGTAGTCGGGCTGAGAATAAACTACACATGTTTGGTTGATTGCATCTCTCTTAATTCTTTTAAAATGGCTTCGGACCAGTTTCCTAATATTTCGAACTGGTTAAAAGGAATTAGTTTATTTAAAAAACATGGAAAGCCTGTCAACATTTACACGGTGAGCACAACAGTAGTCCATGTGGGTTAAAATATGTATCATTTATCACTGCTTTGGCAAAAACTGCATCTTTCAAATTACATAAATTCTTTTCTCACCCGGACACTTTACAAAATTGTTAAACTTAAGTTCAAAACCTAGCATAATACAGAAATTTATAAGATTAAATTTGCAACATATCTACTTTAATTCTATACTGAAAACCATATTCAGAATTTCAAAAAACAAATACTGTCAAATCAGTTTGATATAGTTGAACACATACACAAGTAGTCTTTCCGTGTAATTTCCATCTAGTCGAAAGATATTAATTTTGTATTGTAATGTAAACATGGACTATGTAACATATACTTCTGTGAATTATAAGCATATATAAGCATAATTATAATTTTTCGGTGGATGTTTTTGTACATAATGTGAGTGGAGGTCTTGTCCATTCTGTGCAGCGAAGCTTCCCCAAAAACTTCACCTCATCATTTCTCTCTCACGTGTTTGGTGTGGTGGGTGGCATACAGTGCTTGAGACCACATAAGGAAACATTTAGCCTGCTTTAAATATGTCTTCAGAAATACAAAACAAAGGATTTCAGTTCACTCCTGTTAGTCACATGATTAATAGGATCTGAATTATCTCCTAATATTTACATAATGTCTAAGTAATGACAAGCCAAAAGTAGGCCTACACTAAAATAAACACAGATAGTTGTATGTGTTGTTTCAGAGTTTCAGACCAGAGGAACATAGAAATGTGCCATGAATGTTAAATATTCAATTTAAAAAAAATACAGTAAAAACAGTATTATGGACAGATGGACAGATAGATATGAATGTTCATATGACAGAAAGACAGTCTGTGTGTCTTGTGGGGGTGTGTGAGAACTTGCTGACTGGTGGTTGTTTATATCTTTCCAGCCAGATAGTAGCATAAACAGTGCTTCACTACAAATGTGTTGTTGGACTATCTTTGTACTGCTGTGTAAGGGGCCGTTCACATATCGCGCCTAAAAACGCGTGGAAAACGCTAGGCGCGCCGCGTTCTCCTTCTTTCCAAAGCGCTCTGGCAGAAGCGCTCCTGAGGCGTCTGCCGTTGCTAAGCAACAATGACGCGCTCTCTCCACGAAGACGCAGAAATTTCAGCAAAGGATAAATGGATTTGCAGATCTAAATATCGCTTGCCGTAGCTCTGCTACTAAATTTATTTCAAAATGGCAATCCATATACAACTATTATCAGCTGTTCCTTCATCTTGGCTGAGCTTTCAACCGCTACCGCGTTGCTTTCATTATGAGTGCGCACAGGGGCGTAGCACCAAATTTTGGGCCCTGGGTACAAACCATCTTGCTGGGCCCCCAATACCATAGTGATACCAATAGGTAAGGTATTGCATTTTTATCATAAAAACACTTAAAATGTAAACAAAATAGGCCACACTCTGATTAATATATATTTGTTTTATTGTCGAAAGTACTACTTACTGAGATGACAAAAGGTCTAGCAGGTCCAAACCTGGACTAAATCAAATATACTGTAAAGCAGTTCTGAAAATGACCATACCAAATGAGAAAAACTTTGGTCTGAAACACAAACTAAATAATGTCAGTTTTTACTAAATGCCCATTGACGGGTCTTTGCATGCGCAAATTTGCTGATCAGGTCTTTAAAGTCCAGTTTTTTGCTAGCATTTGAACAATAGTTTTCCTGTGCTTATCAGTAAGAGTTGTTGGCCATAATCCTGGGTCCTCTGACAATCCCTCTCCAGTATCCCTAAGTCTCTCATTCTCTTCTCTTTCCTCTTCAGCTCTGTCCTCCTGCTCCTGACTACCTTCATCACATTCTTCACTTTCCCTCTGATCACTTATATGAATATCAACCTCATCTTCTATTTCTGCCTCTGCTACAAGAGGAAATAAGCAAAATGGGTACATTGTTATTGTACACATTTAAACTTTAAACTGTAAACTTTAAACTGTAATTAGTAATTACACTTTAAACTTTAAATGTGTACAATAACAATGTACTAATTTTGCTTATTTCCTCTTAACACTTAATTACTAATTACTAAGTGTTAAAAAGCTCACCTTGTCTCGCTGTCACACTCACATCCACCTCACTGTCACTGCTTTCACCTAGCCATGATGAGGGGCCTGCTGCTGCAGGGTCTGACTCTGAAACTGAAATATATGGCTTCAAATGGTTGCTAAAATATCCTTTATTGTCACAATACTTTTTTTTAAAGTGTAGGCTAAGTACAAGATAATTGATGATTATTTGTCTGTTTAAAATAAATGCAGACTAGACTATAGAATCACAGGGTAAACTAACCGCCAAACTAGACATTCAGTCTTTGAATTATGTTTTAAAATAAGTCATTTTTCAATCATTAAGATGTGCATTATTATACTGAGAACAATCCTGTACTTAATGTAAGAGCGTGTGCGAGCTAATTTGCATAACAATACGGTAAAATAGGCGCTAACGATCTGTGTTTTCTCGGGTGTTAGATTTTGACAATGGAGGGAAATATACAGTGTTTTCATGTAAACTTCTGACTCTGAGAGTGGGGAGAACTGCAGCAGAAGAGGAGACAAGCGTTTAGGCAGCTGCCTGGAGTGGCAGTGTGTTGAGCTCCATCTGCTTCTCACTCCCTGTTATTTACGTAAGGGATAATGTATAACGTTAGATTACATTATCCTCCGCTTCGTGTCGGGGTCCTGTTCAGCCTGTCGGGGTTGTTATTCGCTATAACGACCGCCTCTCTATACATTATCCCGCTTATTACATGGCTACCCACAAAATAAATAATTTGCCACGAATTATTGATTTAAAAAGGAGTTTATTGATTTAAAAACGATTGTATTGCTTCCGCCAAAGAAAATAGTCCGTTCCGCGTCCATAGCAACGCGCTGTTTTTCATGGCAACGGTCTGTTATACTTCGCAGCGGTCTGTTATCAAGAAATAACAGACCGCATTCTACATTGGAATTCAGCCAAGCCATGTAATAATCAGAAACATTGTTTGCTCGCTATGAAGGGTGTGATACTATAAAGTATTGGTATATTATTCATAAATGCAAACATAAATGTATGCTATTCTACCGGGAGTAGATATTTATGTTAAAACAATGTCAATGCTTGATGATGCATTTGGAGCTCACCTCTCTTTTCAAAAAAATTTGTGAGCAACTGCTTGCCCTCATTTGCCCTTCTCTCTTTATTCTGCTTCTCTTTTCGTTTTTGAGCCCCTGATATTCCTTTCTTAAGGAGAGACATGACTCTTCACGGCTCACTCCAGCTCCTGTCTCATCAACTGATTCAATCACCGCGGGTCCGCAGCAGAAGCACCTGACCTGCGGGTCGTACCATTTGCATTAATTCGAGAGGGGTGTGGGGCCCTGCACAGCATGAAAATGACTTTTTTATACCAAACCAGCGCCTAACTACAAGTTTAGTTTTGCACAGGAACTTTTTTAGTTGTACATAAATGCTATACAAAAGTGCATGTATATGTATGTATAGAAAACTGACTTCTAAGGGCCCCCCCCTGCCTCGGGCCCTGGGTACTCGGTACCCTTTACCCCCCCAGTCCGACGCCCCTGAGTGCGCATACCGCGCACCTACACTGGAAATAACGAACTTTAGCGCGCAAAAGACGCGATATGTGAATGGCCCCTAAGTGTGTCCCTGTCAGTGCATGTGTAAGTGTGTGTGTGTGTGTGTGTGTGTGTGTGTGTGAGCTCATTTTCTCTCCTCATGTTGGAGGTTTTGTGTTACTGGGTTCCAGTAACCTTGTCTCTGGCCAATCCTAACATGTATAATTCAAAGCCAAGCAGGCTGGTGCCAGTGGCCCAGGTTTTATGCACTATACCTTCTAACTACAGCCAAACTGTTATTGATTAGAAGTGTTGTGTATTGACAAAGTCATTAGTGATGCTATTTTCAGGTCAACTCAGGTTTGATTAACCTTTCACACAGAAAGCTCCAGTACATGTGTTTTTAGTACAGCTGAGACACAATTAAGGGTGTTTTTAGTTCATTCATTGTATTTTTATTTATGGTTTCTGTTTGAATCTGTTTGCATCATGCACATTATTGCAGCACATTACAAATAAAATGTATTAATATTAATAATATAAAATATTTAAATATTAAAACCAGATTGATAATGTAATACAGACATCTTCTCCTGCAGAGGACACACACTCTCACCTCTGGTGTCTAATCCCTGGCTTTGGTTCTGGCTCTGACATCCAGAACTTCCAAACAATCCGATGAGTCTTGGATGGCCCCTGGATGACTTCACCAAACTTGGGAGGTTGGTAATCACGTCAGTAACGATACCCTAGAGTGTCATGTCAAGTTTAGATGTGGCATAGAAGCAGAGGCATTTTAACATACATATGCTGCAAGTAAACTAAGGGAATGGATTCGTCAAACAAAGTTTCATTTTCAACACAGCTCATTTATTACATCAGCTGTAACTCTAAACTGAAGACATCACTGGCAAGAAGACTGGACAGCGATGACACCAGCACCGAAATACACACTGAATTAACCTCTTACATTAGTGAACCAAAAAGGACCATGCTGTCTAACATTCCCCATCATCAATCCAGATTCCCAAAGACTTCAAGGAACATCCAATCCCCCTTTTTTTTTAGCTCTCCTGTGGGACATGAGACCTAGAGCTGTCAGTCATCCTGGAGAAGGTGTTGAAAGCCGACTTTCTTTGCACAGTTCATGGAAAGAGGATGTGATATAAAAGGTATAATTAGCTGCCTTTTCTGAATAGCTCAAATAGCAGTGATATTACAGTTGGGATTCTGAAAAAGAAAGCCATTTCTTAACTATTAGAGGCTTTGAAAGCATTTTATAAGAGGTGAGCTACATTTAATTGGAGCGTTATGATTGACTTCTTGATCATAAGTCCTAAGCTGCAAAGAGTTTTATGAGGACTGGAAACAGGTCTTGAGTGTTTACCTAAATAAACTAGATGAAAAGAATATAAATATGTGAGTGAACAAGAAAGAAAGATACGGTAGTGTTCATAAGCTTCGGAATTATTTAGATGTTTTTATGTGTTTTAAGAAAATCTAAGTTTAATAGCATTTAATCAAGTGAAGAAAATAATAATAATAAATCAATACTGTAAAATAGAAGTATTCTTTAATAAACAGACTGAATTTATTCAAAATAGAAATAGTAAAATGTCTTAACTGTTACTTTTTTTTATTTTAATGCATCTTTGGTGAATAAAAGTATGAATTTATTTCCTAAAATACAAATTTTCTCTATGGATGCACCAATATTGAAATTCATGTTATGACCAAAAATGTTTTTTTTTTTTTTTTGTAATAAGGAAATACAATTATTATATAACAAAATAAACGGTTTTAAATAAAAAATAAAAAATATAAAAATGACAGTATATGAAAAATATATTCTGTTTTATATTTTCTAAAAATTACATTTAACTGTAAATAATTTATCAGTGTTTTAAAATATGAAATTCAAGTGTGTTTTATATGATGCTGAGGTGATTTAAATGTGAAAATAGAGATATGAACCATGCACAAATGAAATATCCAATATAATGTATCTCTATCTTTAATATTAGCCAATAACCAATAGGTTACTAATATATATCTGACTGTAAGCTCAAATGAGCAGTATTGAGTTGTAGTGTAAACAAATGGCCTTGTATGGAGTATCAGGAAGATCTCTGTTGACTCTAAGCCTTAACATACCCTCACAAGCCTACACACACACACACACACACACACACACACACACACACAGACCTATTTTCTTTTCATAGACACATGCTGCACCTATGTGGGGATGAAAGGGGAAACTGAAAGACTGCTGAATGAAAAGTGAAGGGGACTTCTGGGGATCCCACTTTTACGTGTCACAGTTTCACAGTTTACGTGAGGTTTACTTTTTACAGGTCCCTTTCTAATTTTGTTTCCTTACACATCTCCTTCCTTTATTCACTCACTCTTTGTCGTAATCTTTACTAACCTATCACATTCTACACGGAAGATAAACAAAGCTGATATGTCAGAATAACACTGCATGAAATCACTTCTCAGCCACTGTTTTCTTTCCACAATCCAAGCAATGCATGAAATTATCTCTGCCTCTCTGCCAGAATGCAATGAGATCATTGTCCTTCTGTCTATGATGTTCAATGGATTTGTTTTTATATACAGCAGCCCCCAGAATTTGACTACATTATTTTAATATACTAGTTAATTTATCACTATTTTTATTTTATTTATTCAGTTATTGTGTTTATGGATACATGTACTGTATGTATATGTGTGTGTATCTATAGGTATATGTTTTTTAATGAAATATTATCATTATTTTAACTTTGTTGTATATTTTGGGTGCAAAGATTGTAATTGTTCTGTATTTTGTTTTGTTCATTTGGATTGAAAGAAAAAAATGAAAAGAATAGAAATAAAAAAAGATAAAAATGAAAAAAAAAAATCACTTCTTTAGAGAATGAAATATCATTTGGAAGCCTGTTTCTGTCACAGATTTAAAAAATGAAAAGAGTATTTGTGAATTTTTATCTCAAAATTCTGATTGCGAGATATAAACTCAGAAATGCAAGATAAAAACTGATATTTGCGAGATATAAACTCACAATTGTAAGAAAAAAAGTCAGAACTGTGATATAAAAAGTGGAAGAAACAAAAAAAAAACTGAATTGGGAGATATTAAATCCCAGGAAAAAAACTGTTTACATCTCATAATTTTTCTCAATGACAATTTATACCTATATAAAAATATAACTATTTTAACTTCTCAGAATTGTGAGAAACAAAGTCCGAATGGAGATAAAAATTCAAAATCAACTTTTCTTTTAATCCTGTAGTTGAAACTGGCTTTCCTAATATCAAACTAAGCGGCATCTGCAAACAAATTTTGAAAATAAAATCAAATACAATATTTTTTTGCAATGCCTTTAAATCATCTGGCCATTTTAGTGTCCAATGCTTTTTATTTTAATTTTGCATGGTATAATTGAATGCAAAATTATTGTTTTATCATTTAAAAACCTATATCAACGTATATTTTTTGTTATTATATAGTGATCCACCTAACTGCACTTTTTATTGCATTTCATTACAAAATGTTCATTTGTAAGAGTGACTGAACACAATATTGGGACCACTGTTTATGTGAGCATCTAATGCCTTACAGTTCACTGGCTGTCAGGGATAACAGAGAAGAACAGACAGGTGTGCTTGGAGGGACCAGAGGAGTGGGAGGCATTTGTGTTTGATGTTTGAAGTTTGGGTGGTTATGGGTGAGTGATGCATGGATGTGGAGGCTGGATGTCTGTGTGGGCTCTTGGGTAAATCACAAGGTTTATTCCCTTTGTGTGAGCATGACTACAGCACTGCTAAATTGCTCTGTATTTTACGTGCCATTTCATGGGTGTTCACCATGTTTATATTTAAACCGAACATTGACTGGCTCACTAAAGGGCACGATGGCAGTCTGCTCTTCTGTGTGTTGTGTTATTTATTTGCCTAACTCTTTTCCATTGTTTGGCCACCTCAATAAACCTAGTCTGTTTTGAAATCTGAGAGGAATGCAGTTTTCTCTGGTTTTGTCATCCATTTTAAAATGAAGAAATGCACTGTTGATTACTCACAGCATGGAAGCTCTTGTCTAGTACACTGTGTTTCAATTTGTAATAGCTTGAGAAAAAAACACACACATTCACAACCCCATAAAATGTAGAGGGAGAGAATAGTTTTCTTTTCATGTCCTTTTTGCAATTTCTAATTACCGTAAAAAAAAAACAACAACTCCAAAATATAAAAATTACTACCTAATTACTAAAAATGATGCAGGTTACAGGAATGTTACAAAGCAAGACAATGATCTCCATTACCACATAAAATAACTTTGTCATAAAAACAAACAAACAAAAATGTGCTTACTGTAATTGGTTTACAATGGAAGTCAACGATACCGGCAAGTAAACTGGAAATGAAAAAAAAACTCTTACTTTTAACAAGTTACAACATTTTTGATATTAGTAATGTACTTGCATATTTGCTAGAAATAATATTTATACTTTTCATTAAATGTTATGGTTTCTTTACAAGTGTTTTGCTTTACAAACATATTTTATTCTTCAAAAAAAGGCCATAGATTCATATTTTCATTTAATGTTCATTTTCTTTATCTTCTTTCATTTTTTTTTTTTTTTTTTTTTTTTTTTTACAAATAAAAACATTTATTTATTTTTACAAAGACAACCTTAGAGCTCAAATAACACATATTGTATATACAAAAATATTAACATTTATGCATTTGGCAAACAGTAACACAAATATATACATTTCTGCTTTGAAACATTCTGAAATGTCTTGCTCCTTCCCAGTTCATTTTAATCACTGTGGTAATAGACAGCTGTTATTGTTTTGAACCCTGAACATTCCTTTAAAAACAATTTGCCATTTAAATTTAAATGGCCATCATGTTCTGCAAAACTCATTTTAAATGGAAGTGCAATGCGTGAGATTGTGCTGCAATAAATTTAAGTGAATTTTATGCAACAATGATTTATGCAAATCCCACAATATCCTGTTATTTTAAGTTCACCTAAGCAAATTTCTGTATGTGCTTGCCTATGTGTAAGTGTTTATGAACAGCATGTACAATAATACACATCCAAATCAGCCTCTAGAGAGTCAGACACTCTCCCTGTGGTTCTCTATAGATCACCTGTACTGACCATTTCACACACATGACTGCTAAGTCTATTCACATACTCACATCTTATTTTCCCCGCTATTTGGAATTTTCATTTAGCATCCTTTTTTCCTAGTTTAGTCCCTTTTTGTTTCTTCTGGTGGGTCATTTTTTTATTTTGGTAATCAGGACTGTTGCATACAGTTACTGCACAGGACAGATGGAGAGGTCATGTACTATTAGTATCAGACACAGTCATGAAGTAGGTTTTAATGGGCTACTGTTGCCAGATCCAAAGTGATTTGACATTGCAGAGAAACTTATGAGTGACAGACTTATTGTGTGAGGAGATGGATGGAACAGGATTTGAACGAAAGACGTAAAAAGATTGCAGTGTGGCTTACCAAGTTCTTAGTAGGTTGTGCATCATGACTATTGTAATTTAGAAAATTATATTATCATAGAAAAAGAGCAATATTGATAACACCATTTTAAGCAATTTTAGACCAATATGTAATCTTCCTTTTATAGGCAAAATTATAGAAAAGTTAATTTTTAATCAGCTGAACAAATACTTAAACTCAAATGGACACCTGGACAATTTTCAATCTGGTTTTCGACCGCATCACAGCACAGAGACAGCACTCGTTAAGATAATTCGCTTAAACTGTGACTCTGGCAAAATATTGGTGCTGGTATTGCTAGAACTCAGTGCTGCGTTTGACACTGTCGATCATAACATACTACTAGAGAGACTGGAAAACTGGGTTGGGCTTTCTGGGATGGTACTCAAATGGTTCAGGTCATACTTAGAAGGGAGAGGCTATTATGTGAGTCTAGGAGAGCATAAGTCTACGTGGAAATCCATGACGTGTGGAGTCCCAAGGCTCAATTCTTGCTCCGCTCTTGTTTAGCCTGTATATGCTTCTACTAAGTCAAATAATGAGAAAGAAGGCTAGATTTACCTAGCCTTATCTCCAAATGACTACAGCCCCATTGACTCCCTCTGCCTGTCTGAAATTAATAGTTGGAGGTGCCAGAACTTTCTTCAGTTAAACAAGGAAAAAACTGAAGTCATTGCATTTGGAAACAAAGATGAAGTTTTCAAGGTGAATGCAAACCTTGACTCTAGGGGTCAAACAACTAAAAATCAAGTCAGGAATCTTGGTGTGATTCTGGAGACAGACCTTAGTTTCAGTAGTCATGGCAAAGCAGTAACTAAATCAGCATACTATCATTTAAAAAACATTACAAGAATTAGATGTTTTGTTTCCAGCCAAGACTTGGAGAAACTTGTTCATGCCTTTATCACCAGCAGGGTGGACTATTGTAATGGGCTCCTCTCCAGCCTTCCCAAAAAGACCATTAGACAGCTGCAGCTCATCCAGAACGCTGCTGACAGGATTCTGACCAGAACCAGAAAATCTGAGCATATCACACCAGTCCTCAGGTCCTTACACTGGCTTCCAGTTACATTTAGGATTGATTTAAAAGTACTTTTACTCGAATATAAGTCACTAAATGACCTAGGACCTAAATATATTGCAGATATGCTCACTGAATATAAACCTAACAGACCACTCAGATCATTAGGATCGAGTCAGTTAGAAATACCAAGGGTTCACACAAAACAAGGGGAGTCTGCCTTTAGTTACTATGCCGCCCGCAGCTGGAATCAGCTTCCAGAAGAGATCAGATGAGCTAAAACACTAGTCACATTTAAATCTAGACTAAAAACTCACCTGTTTAGCTGTGCATTTATTGAATGAGCACTGTGCAATGTCCGAACTGATTGCACTATATTTTCACTGTTTTTTTTTAATGTAAAATCATTTTCTAACTGTTTTTATTATTTTTCTTCATGATTATTTTACTTTCTTTTATGTAAAGCACTTTGAATTACCATTGTGTACGAAATGTGCTACAGAAATAAACTTGCCTTGCCTTGTCTATCATAGCTGCCATATTGCATCAACTATTTTTTGTGTGCATCGACCTTACCAAAGCAGTTCTTAGCCTCTGGTTCCTTCTTTACCCAGAGAAAATACTCAGAACACCCCAGCAACCACATAGTAAAGTGCTAAAAACTATTCTAAACACCTTAGCAACTAAAATAATCTGGTAGCCACATACCAACAAGCTAAAAACTACTTAGAATACTTTAGCCACAGTGCATAAACTGTAAAAAAAAGTTTTTTTTAACTACAATCCACTTAGCGGTTTAATTCATTTCAACTTAAATTACATTAAAATGGCTTAAAAAATTAGTTGAACTTTGTACAACATAAAAAAAAGTTGAAAAACTTATTTTAATGACGTAAAAACACATTGTTGTCATAACTTATTGGTCATATCATTGTTTACAGTGTAGCACCAACTAGGCAACCACAGTTTTCATGAGAAAATGTAAAATTTTGTTGGTTAAACTGCTATGCTTGTAATTGTAGATTTCACATTTCCAAATAAGCTGAACATAGCAAATCTCAGTAATTAATTTTTCATTGTCGCATCGTGTGGAAAATTAGATGCATTTCAATCCAAGGATGAGATTGCATAGAATAGGATTATGGGTTTTGTTTTGGTAATGAAATTGCTGTCCTTCCTGTCTAACTAGGGCCAGGACTGATTTTTTGCATTTAATTTGCTAATACTTATGATAATTTATTTTCAAAGATGCATATGTAAATTGTGGGACACTGTGTGATCAAAATAACACGCAATGCTGACAGGAGCTAAATTACTCTCAAGCACACATGCATATTAGACTTCAAAGGTGTTGAATGGATTCTGATTCAGAATACATTTTTGTGTTCTATGCCCTGTTTGTTTGCCTGTGTTTATGCACATCTCCCTGTGAACCTATTCACGGTTGGCAGAGTTGGGATTCTGTATTTTTCCAGTGTGCCTGCTGCAGCCCACAGACAGTCAACATTTGGTCTCAGGTGCGCCGTGCCTACTGGGACCCAGCCAATCAGAACATCAGCACCCTTCCTCAAAAACATTCAACAGCCAATCAGAACATCAGCACCCTTCTACAAAACAATCAACAGCCAATCAGAACATCCACGCTCTCCAACAGCTTTTTGGCTGCAGTACAAGGCAACCTCTTATCACCATCTCCATATCCATCACATCACTGATATCGCTCTCACACATCAACACTTTAACGCGGGGTATGGTTAGCCAATGTATATTTCATATTATAATAGACCCAACAGTTAAATTATTATTTTCTGGTCATCTAAACGTAGTTCCATCAGTTTTGTTTCGTCTGTGTGTGTTCTTTGGGTCTGTTTACATGTTTATCCAGGAACAGATTCTTTTAAATCACTCGAATACTAATGGAATTTCACGTATTTATTCAAATATATGTAGGCCCTATATATTTTTGTAAACAGTTTACAATTATATAAATTCTATGTTTTTGATATAGCCTATTCAGTTTGTGCCAGAGAGCCAGAGAGTTTTTTTTTTTTACTGACTATAATCTAATCTAATAATTAGGCCTGTTATTTATTCAGATCAGATATGAGTCAATGTTAACATAATTATCCTTAGTGGAATTTAAAACACATTACCCTCTTATTTAACGTCAATGTCTTTTTATACCTTTTCTTACCTTGTAGGCTTTTTCAGATTTTACCCATAAAAGGGCGGGAAGTTAAAAATACTTCAGAAAATGTTATGAATTAATTAATTAGTTTATTTATTTATTTATGGCCATTCATAAAACATTAATAATACAATTTATTGTCTTTCTTCTTGCCTTTATTTTCAATTTAACAGTCTGTATCCCATGAAAATAAAAAGTAAAAAACATGTAAAAGAAATCAAACATTACCTCAGGCTATGCAGTATGTAAACAATTTCTATTTGATGATTTTTAATACTATTATATAAAAACCATATTTGTCAACATGCTATATATATATACATATATTATATATATATATATATATATATATATATATATATAAAATTGATATATGGAAACCTATTAAAAACATATAAAAGTGCAGATACAGTTTATACAGTTTGATATTATTATTATGTTTTTATAATTTTTTTAAAATAAATCTATCATTTATATTTGCTTATATAATATCAATATGTATTAACAGGTTTTAGGACATGTATACAAAAATGTATTTGTATACATATTTGTATGTGCTAAATATTTATGTAAATACATGAAATTGTTCCAACTAATAAGTTTAATGTATGTTTTTATTTGTGCATCAGTTTTTGTTATGTCAGATGCATATTTCACAACTTCACCTAAATTATTCTTAAACACATTTATAAATGTCATGTCAAGCCGGTTATATGTGTATATAGTGCTTTTCACAATACTTACTGATTCATAATCAACTTTACAGAAAATAGCGTATTACAAATCCTTCCAGTTAGCAAGCCAAGGGCAATTTGACATAGAAAAACCAATAGTCAATTAAAATGTGATCATTTATATTTAATAGGTTAATTATCAGCCATCAATTGCTATCACCCATAGGGCAAAGCCAGATGTGACGCTATACTGAAGAAAAACAAGAAGGAGGGTAAAAAGTCAAAGTGTGAAACCAGAGTGAGTTCAGAGTAAATTAAAGTGTAGTCTCATGTGCGGTTAGAAAGAGATATCTTACAGACAGACTGTAACCTAAGATAAGCTTTTAAATTTTTAACATGGAAATCTAATCATATTAAAATGGATACACCAATTGTTCATCCTTCTAAAGCAACTGCATTGTCATTTTACAGTTAATATACTTTAATAGCCCTCATTATAGGTGCACACACACACACACACACACACACACACACACGCACACACACACCTATTTCGTGGAAAAACTCATACGCTCTGTAAGTGTGTTTAAGTGTGTTTGTTTGTGCTGTTACTGTGTTTTGTGTGTAATATAATGCATTGTACCCAGTGTACCATAGCATTTAATTGCATGCTAATTTAGGTTGTGAAAACATCATGAGACTGCATCTGTGTACTCCTTTGCTTTGAGGGAGCTAGATATTCTCATGGGTTGTAGTTCAGTGTACCTACGTGCCACAGTCACCAATAGCGATTTCTGAACACTTCTCTAAACACAAAATGAGAGAACCGCCTTTCTTTTGACTCACCTCACTTGAGTCTGTGTGTCTTGCTTTCTTCATATCTTGCACGTTCTCTCTCCCCTTATGTGCACACTTCCCCCACCTCTAATGATTTGCACTACATCCGTTGTTTGTGTTGGGGAAACCACTTTGAAACTGTACCTCGACAAACTACATGCTCTTAATAAACCTGACAGTGAGGGTCTACTTTCTAGATTTTTTTTAATATATATATATATTGGTCCCTACAATTATTCAGGCCATATGTACAATTATTCAGGTCAGTTCACTGCACTTATCTAAAATTAAAGGGCAGCATGTCATGAGAAAGCTGTATATTATACAGATTTTTCAGTGGGAATTGTATTTATTATAAACTTCCATATGTTATTATCATCATCTGCCCAGAGAATGTGCATATATGAAAATTATATTTCACTTTATAGGTAACATATATGGCAATATCTCTCTTGATATTGGGGATGTCAGATATTACATATGTCATATATTACATTTACGTATGGGTCTTTTCATTGCGAGCTGTATTCTGACCTTTTATCAAATGTTAAATAAGAAGGCTGTAAAAAAGAAAGCCACAGCATATTTTACTGAATGGTGAGTAGATGAATTGCCAATCAATAAGGATAATATGTTTGCTCATTTTATCCCTCACATGAGGGTCAGGTCTCAGTGCACTGGAATTTACTTATCTCCGTATAACTGTTAACTGTTGGTGATCCAACTCTAGACTGTTTTCTTGTCTCGATGTATCTCTCACCTTGAGTGCTAAATTCTAGTTGAGGAAATGTGTCTTTTTTTTGACATTCTTAAGATTGTGTTACCTCGGCCACAGTCCACACACAGCAGACACATTAAGCCCAGAAAGTACATTTTGTAAACTCTTTTTATTTATTTATTTATACATTTCATTGGGAATGTTCATGGAACATCATAAACTAAAGGCAAAATGATTATTATTATTTTTTAAATCTTTAATCTGTTCTTGTATGTGTACTATAATGTGTACACAAGAACACAGACAATATTATTTATTTTGTTTTGTTATTTTACTCAAAGTGTTTTAGAGTACAGGTATTTTTTTCTGAAATGATCTGCAGGAATATCATGCGATTATATAATACAAAATGTATCATCTCTGCCAAATGTGACACAGCAGCAGGTTACCATGGATACAAGAAAAATGTCTCCAAGTGTCTGTATACAGCATATATGTGTTGTAAGTATTGACGATGCACATTTGTGTGAGCATAAGCATGGGTGTACAGCTGCTCTTTATGGGCACAGGTGTGTGAGTTTGCTCTCTTCAGCAAATAAATTAAGGAAAGTTAAAATGAACAAGGTCCTCCTGTGTGGCATCTGCTATGCTACGTAACATACTTTTAAATGGTTTCTTTCTCATATTCTAAATTTCTGAAACTCTAAACTAAAACCAACACCAGTGGCCTAGTCTACAAGCATAGAATTAAACTTGAACTAATAAATGTATACTAAATACAACACATGTATCCTCAATTACATAACTGAGTTGGAATCATAGTACTGGGACTCAAATTGTCAAACAGTTTATTTTCAATGGATTGACAGAGTGAGCCCAAGTAAGTAAGTACATTTTATTTATATAGCACATTTAAACATAGCAAACTATATCCAAAGTGCTGAACAATGTAAAATAAATTTAAAACAGAAAAAAACAGGAATGAACAAGACAAGACAAAAAATGAAACAACAATAAAGTGAGATTAAAATGCTAAAGAGAAGAGATACGTTTTCAACCTTGATTTAAAATTGGTAATGGAAGGTGCAAGATGGCAATTTGTTCCACAGATGGAGGCAGTGACAGAAAATGCTCTGTCACCCTTTGTTTTCAAATGGGAATGGGGGACAAATAAAAGAGCCCTATCAGCAGATCTTAAAAGTCTGGTAGATGACAAAGGGATAAAAAGATCTTTGAGATAAGATGGAGCTTGATGGCTAAGAGCTTTAGAAACAAACAACAGAATCTTAAACTGAACTCTAAAATGGACCGGAAGCCAGTAGAGGGAAGCTAAAACTGGGGTGACATGGTCATATTTCTTTGCACCAGGCAGCAGCCTTGCAGCTGCATTTTGTACCAACTGGAGGCATGAAAACGAAGACTGAGGAAGACCTGAGTACAGTTAATTATAGTAATCTAAATGAGAGGTAATAAAAGCCTGAATAACCTTCTCCAAATCTTGAAAAGTAAAAACTATTTTAGTTTGGAAATGACCTGCAATTGATAAAAATGTTCCTAACAACAGAATTGATTTGTTTGGATAAAACTAATTCTGAGTCTATGATAACACCCAGGTTTCTAACCTGTGAGGAAATTGAGGGGAAATGATTGCACGGCTGCTTAATGATATCCGTCCTAATTTGGGGACAAGTATGGGAGATACCACTGTGTATAATCAGCATATAAATGAAAAGAAACATTGTGCTTCCTAATAATATCCCCCAGAGGGTGCATATATAAGTTAAAAAGAAACGGCCCCAGAATAGAGCCTTGAGGTACACCATGAATGATTGGGGCAGATGATGAGGAAAACTTGCCTAGCTCTAAAGAAATAGACAACTCATGTGACTTTTCAATGCTACTTAATTTAAAATTAACTGATTCACTAGAATGAATCTGACTTTCCAATGAAATATAACTAGTTTATTTATTGAACTAGTTGAACCAGTTCACTAAAATGAAGTGGACTTTCTGATGCTATTTATGAAAGAGTTTCAAATTAAACGATTCAGTATGAATCTGACTTAACTTTCTACATGACTAGTTTAGAATGAACTGATTCACTAGAATGAAGCATATTTTACAGTGACATATAACTAGTTTAGAATTAACCAGCTCAATTAAATGAAGTGGACTTCTTAATCCTACATATGAGAGAGTTATAAATGATCCAATTCATTAGAATGAAGAAGACTTCTTCTACATATGACAAGTTCATAATAAATTGAATTACTAGAAAGAAGTAGACTTTCCAATGCTACATGTGAGAGATAATTAATTAGATGATTAATTAGAGTGATTTCGATTGTGTCCATTGTGGTCTATCACCTACCCCTACCCCTAACCTTACCTTTTTTTTTGCACATTTTTATATTTTCATTATCTAGTGTGATAAGCTTCTTCTTTAACATATTATTACATTGGGGACATTTGGTCATCACAATGTTGGCAAAACCTGACTCACTCACAACATTCGTATCTCAGCAGGATATGCTGCTCTCTAAAGTAGGGTGGAGAGCACGGAAGTTTCAAAAGCTTTGTCTTAGAGAGGATGTGTGTTTAGGCCAACGACCCTTCATAAAGACATCAAGAAACTCTCACTGTATCCTGCATGTGGCTTATTTTAAACCACCCGTTAATGTGTCATGATCTCACCAGCTCAGGGAAGGCTTCATATATAGACAGGGATATTCTGGGTTACATGTGTTGACATTGAAGACGGATTATCTCCATGTCAAGTACATGTGTTTATTGCACGTAAAGGATTGTTTCATAGTGTGGACGAGCGAAGTCAAAACCGTAGACAACTTTGACAACCAGGCAATCATTTAAGATACTCTAAAGACGCCAGTCAAGAAATGGTCAACATGTTTTACATATGTTCATTAAAATTAGAAAGCCACAGAGTTTTTTAAGATTGTATTGCCTGATTCTTCTACTATTTGTATATGCTGCGGTACACTTTTAGAGCATGTTATAGGTAATTGGTTTAAATTATTGTTTTATCATCTCATTTGCCTATCCACTTGTCTAGTTTTATGGCAAGATTTTTTAAAAATGGGGTTGTATTAATGACAGAAAATGAAAGGTTTAGTAAACTATATGTTATTGAAATATATGTGCAATGTAAATCTAAATAGGAAAAATGGCTAAATTTACTAGGGATGCATATATTTCATGTAATTTAAATATAATCCACCTCTATTATAAGACTACTGAAAAACAGCGTTATTATTAGGCACTTTGTGAGAGTATAGGTACTTTGCAGGTATTATTCAGTGACCTGTGCAGATTTGCTCTGAGCTGTCTGGTAAATAGACTTACCTTGAGCCCAACTATTTTCCACCCAGCACAGGACGTGGTTGTTAAGAGATCTTTGGCTATTGGCCTGTATTGTTGTCGGGTTTGGCTGGTCAGTTAGATTCAGAGTATGATCTCACTACTGAGCAGAAGTGTTTGTAGGTCATAATACTCATGGAAAAGACCTTCTTGTGTTCCTCAGGTGACTTTATAGTGTTCATACACTGCAAGTTTTCCTATTGTTTTCCTTTCCCACTAACTATGCCAGCTGTCCTTTATGTTGGTTTTCAGGTATTTCAGTCAATGCCTTCTCATTTACCCCATACTAATCCATCTTTATTGCTCGTGCTACTGTCATCAGGTGGGCAAAATCAGGAGATTTGGCCCCCGTTGATTCCTCAAGGTCATCCGATCCTCTCTTAATTTCTCTGTCTCATATACACACACACAAATTTGGATTCTTAGGATGTCATGTTCTGTCATTGCTCTCTGATTGCTATAAGTGATTCAAAACACAGGGAGAGTTTATTTAACACTATTTCTGTATGTGATATTTTTTACTTTTTTTTAAATATCTAAATTGAATTACTCTCCTTCTTTTCAGAGCTAACCAACCTTATTTTCTATGTATTTTATAGCTTATTGTAGATTGTATTATTCTCAATCCAAATTAAACGTAAAAACGGCATTCACAATCCATTTTCTTGCAAAGGGACACATATTTCCGAAATATTTCTGAATATTTAATGCAAGGAAAATAAAATGTAGGCCAGGACTTATATTAACAATAGAAACTGATTGGTTCATGAAAAGTGGTCTCTAAGTGGTCCTTTATTACAGATGGATGAAGAAGAGGGTGAGGTTTGAAAAATAAAGGGTCTTGTTGATGTCAGCTGAAAAGAAATAGTCCTTTAAACTATATTTTGTTGAATGATTTTGCAGATACATAGTTTTCTTCAATAATATGCACGGATAAATCATGCACACCAGAAACAGAAAGAATAGTATTAAGAAAGTAAATAGAGTAAATTTATATTTTATTTACTTAATAAATATATATATATAAAAAAATCTCACAACACCAAATGGCCAGCAAGCGGTGTTCATAATTTCACAAAGCATGCTAACATGTACACTTTGTCCTGGTTTGTTAATGTCTGCGCTTCCATTCCAGTGTCTTTAACCAATTGAGAGCTACACTGAGAGATTTGCATGGCCTTAATCGCATTACTGTCTCACCTGTCTCCATTCATGAAGCCCAGTCTTGGCCTTGGCTTTGACCTCAAGTTCTTATTGGGTTACATGGCAGACCATGCTCTGGCTGACTTCGTTTGGGCTGGATCACAGTGTACCAAGTCTGGGATTGAATTAAGAGGGGTGCTGCCTTGGCATTGGCCGCGGTTTAATGCCCTTGTTAAAACCCTTGCAGGATCTAGTGCTCTCATTCTTATTTGGGTCTAAGATTTACACTGCTAAGATTTTCAAAGCTCAGAATGTTTCATATATCTCAGAATGTATTACAACAGCAAGCAACTGCTGAAACTCTTTGTTCCGTCTCAGATCAGTAATTAGGCTAGTGTTTCACTCTGTTGGCAGTTTAAATTGGCTCTTTCCCTCGTTTCACTACTTAAATGGAGGTCAGTGTTGTTTAAAAAATTTGTAAAGACATACTGGTCTCTATAGATCTTAATAGCAGCATATCTAGTTCTGTGATGATTTACTTAGCATATGCTGTTTAAACAAAAATATCAGGGACAAGCCTCCACATACAGCTATTTGGGGTTATGTACCCTATTTAAAGGCACAATGGTTTTCTCAGGGATTCTCAAGTTCAAAGGTCTCAAAGGTCTCTGTGACCAAAGGCCAGGCTTGTGTCACTGGTCAAAACTTTTAACCGCTTGTATACCACCCCTAAAATTGCATTTGTTCCATTAATGAATAAATTAAATTGTGTGGCCCTTTGATACTGCCATGCTCACATTCTCAAATACGGTAATTACGTTTTAATGTTTCAAGCTTTGCATCACAGAAAATGCTGCTAATGCTAAATACATTTCAGCAAATAACAACTTAAATTTGGACCCTTTTCTCACTCATGGTTGTTTTTTGTTTTTTTTTATTGAAATTTACTGGTAACTCACAACTTGCATTTATTCATAATAATAAAAAAATATATATTTAATTTATCTTATACTGCATATTAAAGTAAAATTATGATTTTTTTTTTTACATTCTGACAATTTAAATCTTTATGTCTAAATAATATTAGACAATGGTATAATTATTAGATAGTATCTGAAGTAATTTTCAATAGTAAAAATACATCTGTGTTGATAATTTCAAGAAAAAGGGGTTCCTGCACTGGTTATTCATGTTTTTCATCCTTCTCTCATGCTTTTTCCATGGCTTATTTTCCACTCCTAAATTCCAGCAGGCGGGATTAGAGAGAGAGATAAAAGTCAAATCCGCTGCCTGTGGTCCAGCACTACTACAAATCTCCTACTGTATATGATATGTTTGTCCATCCTCCTTCAAATTATCAATATTTCTCTTTCTCTGAGAAAAATCATGTGGCCAGGTCATTCCATTAACTTTCTGTGATGTTTTCAGAATTATAATTACAGGTGCTGGTCATATAATTAGAATATCATCAAATATTTTAATAATAAATATAATATCATCATATATGTGGATGATCTTGGATATACAAGCTATATTCATCCTTATATAGAGAGCTTTGCAACAATAGGTCTATAATAGTTTACCTAATTTAAGATGACATAGTCACACAGCCAAGATTTGTGTATGTACTGCTTTGTGTATGTACTGCTTTAACTGTATATGCAGGTGGATGTACTATAAATCCAGCTTTAAATATCAAACCTTTACAATTAATCCAGAACGCTGCACTGGCTACCAATAGCTGCTTGCATTCAAGGCATTGATGTTTGCCTACAAAAAAACCAGGAGTGAGGTCATTCCATATATATATATATATATATATATATATATATATATACATATATACACAGGATATATATATATATAAAAGACCTTATATATATAAGAGCACTGAGTTTCAGACAGTTGCAATGGTATTGTGTCAGGGTTTTATTTGTTTAGATTGATACAGTGACTGAATAACAGCATTTCAGTCACTGTATATAAAGCTGGAATTATAGTACATACACCTGCATATACAGGTAAAGCAGTACATACACAAATATTGGCTGCTTGACTATATCATCTTTAGACCTATTCTTGCAAAGCTCTCTATATAAGGATGAATATAGCTCGTATATCCAAAATCATCCACATACATACAGTAAACTCTTGTAAAGAGATATTTTAACAAATCTCAACTGCCTGATTGTTTAGATTGTCACAAATTGGAAACTATGTATATCACACACAGCTCCACAATATATGGATATATAAGTATATCCAACTTTATCTGCTCTTATCTGCTAAAAGCAGTTATAAAAGGTATGAGGACATTAAGATATTATAAAAATTTACATCATGATTTATGTTAAGCAGCTCTGAAACAATGTGTATTGTGAAAATACAAATAAACAAATTGAAAAAAAACCTATTGTTTATTTTTAAAATTATTGTTGTTTTTTTTCTTTGACATCTTGACCATAATGATGTAATCTACTAGTTTATAATTGTTTTCATTTAATATTTTAATTTAATATAGATAATTTTCATTTCTGCTTTTTCCTTTCCTGTACCCCGTAAACTGCATTTTTCGCATTTTCGTTTTCGTGACCCTTGCGATTGCCTTAAAATGTGCACTTGACCTGCTTCTCAAAAGACATCCATGTCACAGTGAGAAAAACGTCTCCGGTTACTCACGTAACCTTAGTTCCCTGAGAGGAGGGAACGAGACATTACGTATGGGGAAATCCATTTCCCCGGACCTGGTTGAAACACCTCTTGGCACAGAGCCAAATCAGCTCCTACACCATCGTAATCCAGTGCACCCAGATAAGCAACACTGGTGTTATATGGGGAAAATGCAGCAATATGTTGGTGCTTGGGAATACACTGCCGGCTTATAATGCGGGCATAATAAGGGGCCACATTAGATAGTGAATGAATACCTCAACCGCAGCTATTACTAAAATAACTGACGCTGTCTATATGACCTGGTCGAAACCATGGCTAGGGCACGTGCCAGGCGAGGCGTGGGAATCATAAGCTAGTCGCACAGCCTCCACTATCCAGTGTGATAGCCTCTGCTTCGACAGCGTGCTGCCCTTCTTGGCACCCACGTAGCAGACGAAAAGCTGCTCTGAAGTTAGAAACTGGCTAGTTCTGTTCACATATGCACGCAGGGCACGCACGGGGCACAAAGCGCACTTCTGAGACACTGAATTACTGTCCTCCTCGGGGCAAAATGCTTGAATTGTAATTATCTGAGATCTGAACGGCGTTGAGAGTATTTTAGGCAAATAGCCGCGTTTGGGTAAAAGTCTGACCATACAATCGTCTGGTCAAAACTGCATACACACGCTGTTCACTGACAGGGCATGCAAGTCTCCCACTCGTTTCCCGCAAGCTAGTGCGAGCAGTAGCGCCGTCTTAAATGAGAGCACTTTAAGGTCGCTAAACTTGGCTGGTTCAAAAGGTGGGTCGGACAGCACACTATGCACTAACAACAGGTCCCAGACCGTCATCTGGCGAAGGCGGGGTGGATTAAGCCGCCTAGCTCCCTGAAGAAAGCTCGTTATCAGGGGGTGCCATCCCACTGAATGGCCGTCTAGCAAGTCATGAAATAGCGGCCACGTAGACTTTCACTGTAGATGGGGAACTGCCAGCATCCAGACGTTCCTGTAGGAAGGTCAGAATAATGGAGATATCGCAACTCCTGGGGTCCTCATTTTTGTCAACACACCAGTTAGCAAATACTTTCCACTTCAGAGTGTATAAACGCCTCGTCGAAGGGGCTCTAGCCTCTGCTATTGTCTGCTGCACTCGTCGATATACTCGACGCTGATCTGCCACACATGCAGGTCCCAAAGCTCTGGGTTGGGGTGCCATATGGTGCCCCTCGCCTGGGATAAGAGGTCCCTTCTCGGCGGGATCCGCCACGGGGGAAGCCGCGACATTTCACCAGTTCCGGGAACCATGGCTGGTTGGGCCATTTGGGTGCTACCAGGATCAACGCACATCTCTCCTTCCTGATCTTTTGCAGCACCAGCGGCATTAACTTGACTGGGGGAAAACCATACTTCCGTCCCTTGGGCCAGCAGCTCGACAGCGCGTCTCCCCCCAAGGGGGATGCTGTCAGTGAGAAGTGCAGAGGGCAGTGGGCGTTCTCTTGCGATGCAAAGAGGTCGATCTCCGCTTTGCCAAACAGATTCCAGATCATATTTATCGTTTGCGGATGGAGCCTCCATACTCCGTGTACAATGCCGTCCCTGGACAGCATGTCCGTGCCGCAATTCAAACTGGCCGGTACGTGCACTGCTCGAATCGACAGAAGTACCCTGTCCGTACATAACAGCAGCTGTCTCGCTAATCCCTGCAGGGATGGAGAACGCAAACCTCCCTGGCGATTGATGTACGCCACCACCGCCGTGTTGTCCATTCTGATGAGAACATGACGGTGTTTCACAAAAGGAAGGAAACTCTGCAGCGCTATATGAACCGCTTCCATCTCCAAGCAGTTTATATGCCAGCGTGTCTGGTCCCCTGTCCACGTACCAAATGCTGGTCTGCCATCGCATAGGGCTCCCCAGCCCCAGCCTGAAGCATCCGTAGTGACCACTACACGTCTGACCACTCTGCCCATAGCAGCACCCTGCTCGAATATGGTCGTGCCGAACCAAGGCGCCAGAGTCTCGAGACATGAAGGCGTTATGATAAGGCGTTCTGTTCCCGCTCTCCACGCCCGCGGCTTCACTCGGCTCTGTAACCAGTGTTGAAGCGGTCTCATGTGCAACAAGCCCAATCTGCAGACAAAGGCTGCGGCCGCCATCAGACCGAGCAACCTCTGAAACGTTCTTAAGGGGATGGCACTGCCTTGAACGAAGAGGGCTAGTGTATTGTGAATTGACTGGATTCATGGGCATGGGCTCGGGCTGAGTAAGGGGAGCGCCTTGACCGGGTGAGTTCCTCGTGGACCTCAGAGAAAAAGGATGCGGATCTCTGCGGGGCTTCAGCCTGGCGGCCCCCGCTGAGGAAGGAACCGTCCATCCATCTCTTAGACGGCAGCTCCTTGGGGGCTGTCCACTCCAATTCCATATCTGCCACCGCCTCCGTGAGGATCGCTATAAGCTCCGCATCCAGCGAGGTGGGGGCGGCTTCAGACGGGGCCTCGGACCACGCTCCCGGGTCTGAGGCATTAGTAGACATGGCGTCGTCCTCGTCATATCCAAACGAGACCATTTCCCGCGCTTCTAGTGGAGGGCGGTAACTGGCCTCAGAGTATGAGAGGGGATCTTCCACATGAGGTTGGCATGGGCGTTGGGCTGATGCCAGTACCTCGACAGAATCCGTCGACGGAGCTCTCTGCAGTCTCCCAGTTCACGGCTCGACGGTGGCGGACGGGGGAGAGGCAGGAGATACAGGGCCACCGTTACGGGTAACGGCCAGCCTTGCATGAAGGATCTTGATGGGAAGCTCCTCACAGGCACGACATCCCGATCCTTCGAATGCCGCCTCTGTGTGAGCCTGACCCAGGCACAGCACACACCGCTCGTGTGCGTCCGGGAAATCAATGGGCCCACCACACATGCGGCAAAGTGATATTTTAAGAGTAAAAATCACCGGAACGCGAGAGGGGATAATTTTCCACAATTTTCCGCTCTGTATGCGTGAATCCACGGCGAAACAAGACTCAAGTGAAGAAAAAAGAATCTGAGGTTTTTGGCGCCCGCCGTCACCTATATTGATGGTTGTCAGCCAATCAGGTGAGGGCGAGGGCGCCATTGGCTATTTGCAAGCAAAAGAGTTATTCAATCAGACTTCATAATTTCGAGGAAATGGATTTCCCCATACGTAATGTCCAGAGACCGACTCCGTAAGGGAA
Organism: Carassius carassius; assembly: GCF_963082965.1. Lineage (NCBI taxonomy): Eukaryota > Metazoa > Chordata > Actinopteri > Cypriniformes > Cyprinidae > Carassius > Carassius carassius. Next base: position 8,415,097 of record NC_081764.1, read on the forward strand.
CGGCTGAAACAGTCGCTCAGCTCCTCCCCCTACACCCCAGACTGTTTTCCTTCTACATCCTCCCCTCCCCCACCCATCCTCTTTGTTCGCAGTCTGTCATCTTCGCTTGTGACACAACACCGTTTCTGGCGCTCTGATTGGTCGATTTTGAGTTAGAGGCGGAGCTACTGATGCAGCACTGACATTTTGTCAACTCGGCGAGAGATTACGGCGTCAGTAGAAGAGCTCTCGAAAGAAGCGGCCGATACTCAGGCGTTTAAGTGGCAATTTCTCGATTAAATTCCATAGATTTCGCCCTTTGAACAATTATAGAGCTCTTTGCTAAATAAGGAAGATACGAACTAGATTAACGTTATCCGTGTCGTAAAAGAAAGGCCGTGTTCTTCTGTCGTTTCGACTTTCTTCCTCTTTCCTGTTTCTTTTGTTTATGTCCTGCTGTACGGCGGAGATTACATAGCTGACCGTGAATAAATGATAGAGTGAATCGAGATCAAACGAAAGGCAGAGAAATATCTAGTCCATCTAGTCCGTTTCATCCGTTTACACGTCTTTGGTGTCCAACTGGACCAGGAGCGAGAGTCTAATGCCCCCGGAGGATGAGCCCAGCCATCGAGGGGATGCAGACAGAGCCGCAGGGGTATTTGGGGAAAGGCGTACTCCTTGAGCCATTTGTGCACCAGGTTGGGGGACACTCTTGTGTGCTCCGCTTTGGGGAGCAGACGATATGCAAGCCCCTCATCCCCCGAGAGCACCAGTTTTACAAGAGCCTCCCTGCGGCTATGCGGAAGTTTACACCGCAGTATCGAGGTAAGTAACAATGTGACGTCTTATTCCGTTTTCCTGGCTATAAAAGACATTATTTTCTATTACATATCTGTCTTTCGCGTACAATGTGACATTTTTCGGTGTGTTAGACTGTAAAAAAACATGCTCAAGTTGAATGATGGCCAGCAGTGCTGCTGTTTCCGTATGAACGCTGTTGTAGTATAAACTCTTAAAGAGACAGTTCACCCCCCAAAAAAATCATTCATTGTTTTTATTTTTTTTACAATAAAAATGAATGCTTACACAACCATCACCTTTGTGTTTTATAGAAGTTTAAATTTCTTTAAATATTTGGGTGCACTGTTATCTTTTAAAAATCCCTTTCAGGTAGGTCCCATATAAGGTAAGTTTTGTATGATAGCAAGGCTGTGCTTTGTTTAACACATACACCTAGGTGTCAGGGGTTTTTTTGTTTGTTTTTTGTGAAGATGAAACCTGATTGTGGACTGCCTTCCACCTTAAAAAACTTGAAAAGCAGTAGCAGAGGCAAATGTCTCTTTCTGGACTCAAAGACTGCTGACAGGACATTATAGACTGCCTCCCACACTCTTGTGGTTTAAAAAATTTGCTGTCATTCCCGAGGACACACCTGGAAAGACAAGTTCCTCTGGCTTAGATTTATACCTATGTTCCTCTGCCTCATTTCTCTCTCTCTCTCTCTCTCTCTGTTCTTTCAAAACACAGACACACATACATACAGCCCTGTTTTGATGCACACTGCAGCATCCATACGCTTTAAATGGCCTGTTTATCAGTGTAATATGTGTGCAGGACAACTGTTTTTTATTGGGTGAGGTTGGGGGGTGAGTGATGTCAAAACAGAAGCTTGGAAATCTATGTGTCTGTTTATGTTGTTTTGAAATTATTTTTTCTGAACTGTAGGAAGTCAATGTCAATAATATTATATTAAGTGCATTTGCCACTTTGCCTCTGGGTGTGTTTTTTTTTTTTGCATTCTGCTGCATTGAAAATAATGCTTTAGAATTGCTTTACTTATTTTTTAAATGCTTTATAAATTTCTTTACTATAATGCTTACAAAATCTCATTCTGATTTAAATAAAAAATTATTATATTGAATTATTTGCATATTTTCTACTTTGATATATATATATATATATATATATATATATATATATATATATATATATATATATATATATATATATATATATATATATATATATATATATATACTAGAATAATGTTATTGAGAATGAGATAAAAAAACAAACAAAGAAATTCATCTTTATTTTTATTGTTTTATTGTTTTTTTATTATTTAGGGTTGAAATTGACTTTGCATAACATTATCCCTTTAAGTACTCTCTCTTCTCTCAGAATAACAGATTTGTATTTATTTGTTTGTTTATTTATATATTTTTCAGTGCAAAGATGTCTTTGGAACTTTCGGGTCTTTCGGGATTATAATACAGTCTTTTAATTCTTGTAATGTTCACATGTGATCCCTTCATTTTTTTTTTTTTACCAGGTTTAAAGCATTGTGTTTTATTGGATACTTTTGAAATCGGTTTTAAATTTGAGTCACAAATTGATATGATGTTTGACAATAAATAGTGTTGGTTTCATCATAAATTTAGCCTCTTTGTCATTTGTTTGTCGGTTGGTTTCCTTCTTGTGTGGCATTGATTGAAGAGACATTCGATGTGGTTAGTTGTGAGAGATTCAGAAAACTGATCCAGTGAAGCAGCTCCTGTAAATTATCTGTTGATGTTTCACAGACTTCTCTCTCTCTCTTCCTAACCCTCAGCCTTCTTTGCTTCCTTTCTGTCTTATTCAAGTATGTCTGTTTGTTTGTTATGGATTGTGTGATTTCTGTCAGGTTAGGAGCAGCCCGTGCTGTTGGCTCAGTAGCTTTTGTTAAAGACTGGCGAACTTTTAAGTGCAAAAAAGAGAAGTGGGTAAGAGATGTTAAATATTTCCCAGACAGTTTACTTTAAGCTCGGAACTCTGACACTTCCTTTTTGTTTGCTTCACAATAAAGCGAAGTTATTGTGATTTCACCTCTGGCCATTTTTTATTTTTTTCTCTCTCTCTCTCTCTCATCCCTCTGCAGGTGTGGTGTCGGTGAGTTTTGAGGAGGATGAGGAAGGAAATTTGTGTCTTATTGCATACCCTCTGCACAGTGAGCTTGGGGGCCTGGAGAACGTGGACCCCTCGGCCGACCTAGAACCCAATAACAAAATAAAACGGGTCAGTAAAATGCTGCTGGACAATGAGGGCTACAGCAAGGACCGGTCCAGACATGGTCGGAAAGATAAGGACAAGAGGTGAGGAGATGGGGATTGTGCAATCATCCTATCACTGTGCATAATAGATGCAAAAAATAGGTTTGAAGAGTTAAAACGTAGAAGTGTTCACAAAAACACATTTTTAACATTTGGACAAATCCAATAGATTTACATTGAATGAAAGACCAGAAACCAGGATACAATGGAAACTTGGATGTGTCTTTTGATATGGGCCTATACAGCATCCACCTAACAAGTAGGGCTGTAATGATTAGTAATGATTAATTGAAGAAGTAATGATTAATTGAAATAATACAATCAAAATCACAGTTTGGCTTAGTTTGATTTTCAAATCACAAAGGCTGATGTTTAATTTAATATGTACACGTACAGTTTGGAGTGTGTTCATTTACACATGTGCAGCTTACAATAACAATATTTTTACTGTGTCTCAGAGCAGCTATTAATGTAGTAATTCTAAAGTTATTTGAATAGTACATGTGATAAAATTATTATTATTTGTATGAAATACTCATTATTTTACATTGAAATAAAAATAAATGTATAAGATGTATAATCATGTTTTTGGACCAAACTGTGCAGCCAAAAATTGGCATTTTAAATTGCAGTCACAATTTTTATCAGAAAAATTTCAATTATATTTTCCCCAAATTGCTTAGTGCTACTAGACCCTAATAACTGTCAAGCAATGTGCTAAAAGCCACTCTGATGAGTAAGCAGCCAAGAAGCACAGATGTGACAATTTTGTAGCACAAAATTGCATAAATAAACTCATGTAAAAAAATTGTATTCAGATCAAACTGTAGTCATTTAACAGAGACTTGAGGGAGGTTCTGAGTCTTTCTCAAGGACACTATACTGACAAATCATGTACTGTTCCTTGTGGATCGAACCAGCAGCTTTTCAGTTAGCAGTCTTAAGCTTTAATGCCTAGGCCCACTTATCTTGAATAATACTAGTCTGTATTCTCCTGTAATAATGGCCCTGCTCAGTACTTGTCTGACTCTGTGAGAATGTGACCTATTGTAGCGTCCTTGTCTTCATGAAGAAGCGCTGAGAGCACTGACCCAAGAACACCCAGCTGGGCTGAGCAGATGCACTCTCAGCTGCTGGCAACCGGACTGGTGCAAATGTGTGTTTTGAGCCAAAGTTTAGCAGGAGGTTATGTAACTAGCGTAGCTTTGTGACTTAGAAGTGACCTCAGTGTGACTGGGAAAGGGTCGAAAGGCAAGATAAGAGGCATTTGTTCTTTGTGGGGGATTTAGGATTTTAGGGATCATGGATATTAACCCGTCTCAGCTAGCCACATGACTTAAGGGTTTGTTCAGATCTCTTAAAACAAGTTCTACCAAACACATAGACTGATTCAGCAAGTTTTAATCTGTCTGGCTGACCCACCTCTACCCTCACCCCTTCAGTGTGAAACGCGAGGAGGAGCTGGAGTGGCTTACGCAGGCCGAGGTGTTTTACTACAGCCTGGAGAGGAACAATGCTGCTGGCCCTCAGCTCAAGCACAACCCCTGGAGCCTCAAGTGCCACCAACAACATCTGCAGAGGATGAAGGAGAACGCAAAACACCGCAACCAATACAGTATCCTTCAGTGCTGCCACAAACAACAAAGTAGCATTGGTCTAGTGCAGTTTACTGCTGATTGATAAATTATTCCGTACATTTATATACTGTACAATTCAAACATTTGGGGTCAATAAGGCTTAATCTAATGTATTTTCTTTTTAAAAGAAATTAATACTCTAGAATACTAGAATATTAATACTTTAATTCTGCAAGGATCCATTAAATTAATCAAAAGCGATAGTAAAGACATTTATAATATTCTAAAAGTTTTCTATTTCAAATAAATGCTCTTATTTTGCTGTTCTTTTCAAAGTATCCTGAAAGGGAAAAAAAAGATTATGAAATAATAATAACAAGCAGCACAATTGTTTTCAACAATGAAATGTTTCTTGAGCACCAAATGAATATAATATTGATACATTATTACTGATAGTGTATTTATAGCTAATGAACAATGTATTTCTAAATGATGGTAATATGTAATTTAAAAGCGAATTAATATATAATTCAAATTAATGATAGCACATTATATACAAAATGTATTTAAATTTATCGTTTACATTTTAAAGAAACACCTATTTTACTTAAGTCGCTAAAATATACAGTATATATGATAGTCACTACTCATTATTGTAGCTTTTCATACTGCACAACAAATAAAAGTACTTTAAAAAGCTTGAAAAGCACATTATAAAGCTATTGCTATGCAGATTTACAATTAGAATAACAATTGTGAGGTAAATAGATAAAACGGCTGTTTATCATGCAGATAAAACGGAGGTTAATTATAGTAGAGTAATACTGAAAAGAAATCAGTATCAGTGTTTCCTTTAACCCAGCACCTCTCATCAGAATTCATCCTGTTGGAGAACCTGACATGGCGCTACACGGTTCCATGCGTGCTTGATTTGAAGATGGGGACGAGGCAACACGGGGACGACGCCTCTGAGGAGAAGAAGGCCGTCCAGATCCGCAAATGTCAGCAGAGTACGTCCGCTAGCATCGGAGTGCGCCTCTGCGGCATGCAGGTTAGCCGAACTCTGGAACGTAATTCCTTGATATTAGAAACACTTAAAAGCAATGTTTTATTCACACGCTCCTCTTCACTTTGCTCCAGGTCTTCCATTCAGACACAGGGCAGCTCATGTTCATGAACAAGTACCACGGCCGTAAGCTGACCCTGTCTGGCTTCAAAGAGGCCATCTTTCAGTTCTTCCACGACGGGGGGCGTCTAAGACGTGAGCTCCTGTCGCCGGTGCTGCGGAGACTGCGAGACATGCAGGCGGCCCTGGAGGCCTGCGAAAGCTACCGCTTTTACTCCAGCTCGCTCTTGATAATATACGATGGAGACCCTCCACGATCCCGCCACTCCGTAGAGGATGGGCTTTCAGAAGACGAGGAAGAAGAGGAGGGTGGTGCTTTTGGATTTCCTCACGGTGCAGGTGCGGGCAGCAGCAGTAGTAAAAGCAGTGCTTGTGGCGGCAGCAGCACTGGCAGCTCTGCTGTGGTGCGACGCATGACCAGATCAGACAGTGGCCCGGTGGTGGACGTACGCATGATTGACTTTGCCCACACCACGTGTCGGCACTATGACGAGGACAGTGTAGTCCACGAAGGCCAGGATAGCGGTTATATCTTCGGATTGGAGAACCTAATCACCATCATTTCGCAACTAGAGGACCACAGCACAGATTAAACCACAACCAGCACGGCGTTCGAATGGGAAGATGTTTCTTTCTCTTTCTCTTTCAATCCTTCGAGACGTTCAGCTCATTAAAATCTCAAAGCTCCACCTGTTCAGTTGTTTTTTGGTTCCTGATTTTTGTGCGTAGAGGATTTAAAAGGGTTGAAAAGCTAACGTAGATATGTCACACGAACATCTCACTCATGTACTGTTCCAATGTTGCTGCCGTTCCCCTTTTTGTTCTATTTATTGAGAAGATAAAATGGTTATTTACAGAAAAGGACCTGATTTTGTTCCCGTGCTCATCCCTTGAGAAAGTTCTGGAACTTTGATTAGCTTCCGAGTGCTCCTTATTGGATGAAGGAATAGGTGGCAAAAAGGAAAACTGTTAATGGTCTATAGCACCCTCCCCTCGCACATTTACCCGTTGTGAAGAGACAACTATATTCAGATAGTTAGTTGACATACAGAGACTATAATAAAGCTTTATTTATTTGTCATATTTCCTAAATAAGCTAAAAAAAAAAAACATTGAAAAAGTGAATGGGGATACAAGAACAACATTCCATGTTATTAATGTTACAATAATGATATTAATAAATATTATTATTTGACATGTTCAGATACCTCTATCTTATATCTGTTGTACACAATATGTTGGAGGAAAAATAAAACTTGTTTGTGTTAAATTCTGGTCTTCGATTTGTTTGTTTTTTTAGCAAGATGTGCTTTCTTTGTCTTATCAAGTAAGATGCTATAAGTCGATAAAACCCAGTTTAGGTCTTGAGTTGTAGATGCTAAATAAGGAATTGTGCAATAAAAAGTATTAAGTTGATAATGGTCAGCCCGAAAATGAAAATTCTATTTTCGTTTACTCCATGTCATTCCAAACCTGTGACTCTCTTCTGTGGAACATAAAATACATTTCGGTTACGAACAAAACAATTTGGTTATCAACATTCTTCAAAATCTCTACATTGGTGTTCCACAGAAGAAGGACAGTCATTCTGGTTTGGAATGACATGAGAGAATATATAATGAAAATTTTGGGGTAAACTATCGCTTTAAGAATTCACTTAGAATGTTTTCTTTAGAGATAGTGGAAAACCACTCTGCATTATCACAGGTTTTAAGGATGCTAACGTCTTGCCCTGTGTGAATCTTTTAAGGCAAGGTGTCTTGACCAAGTGGCCTGACCTTTTCCTCTTTACTTTCCTCTTTACTTGTCTAGGTTACAAATGGGCCAGTATCACTTTCACACAATGACGCACATGTAAAACATGCGTTATCAACAACACTCTTTAAGATAGGGGTTAGTTGTCACAGTTTTTACTCCAGTAAAACATTTGAGAGTGTATTACAGACTCGATAATAAGATTCATTCTTAGTAATTGAACACCAAATCAGCATATTAGAATGATTTCTGAAGGATCATGTGACACTGAAGACTGGAGTAATGATGCTGAAAATTCAGCTTTGCATTCACGTGAATAAATGACATTTTAAAATATATTCAAATAGAAAAGAGATTTTAAAGTGTAATGATATTCAACAAAAATACAGTTTTACTATAAATGCAGGCTTGGTGAGCATAAGACTTCTTTGTAATAATTCCTAACATTTGACAAGCAATCTAATACATTTTAAAGTATGCATTTAGCAGACACTTTATCCAAAGCAACTTACAGTGCATTCAGGTTAACATTTTTTACCTAACATATGTTCCCTGGGAATCAAACCCATAACATTTTGCATTGCTAACACAATGCTTTACCACTGAGCCACAGGAACACTATAATATAATAACATTTAATACTCAAATGGACTCAAATGTGTCATATAATTATCTGCTAGATTTGGTGAATTGTGGTCCATGAACAGCTGGTCCAAAACATAAGCGCTTCACAAGGGGCTTCAGATGCCAAATGATGGACTTTACAGGCTTTGAGGCTAATCGTTTGTTCTGTTTTCTTGTTTTATCTGCTTTATCCCGTGTCTCAGTGGGCTGCATTGTCCCAGTGATTTGATGTAACATCTTGGATGAGCGCAAGTGTGTCAATAGTCATGCAAATGGTAATTGGTCAGTGTGTTTGTGTGAGATTTGGTGTGTGTTTTTTTTTGTGACTGAATGTTTGTCAGTAAATTATAACATCACCCTTTCTCCAGCACAATGGTTGCCATGGCAATGGAGCTGTTTAGTAATACTGAAATCGCTATGGCAACATAACAGTACCATATTTTCAGTTCTTTACTCTAGCTCATGGGGATAATTGGCCTACATACATTAATTATGCCTCTAAAATGTTGGCAATAATGGCAAATATCAACTGAATTCATGCCCAACCGGATACATATGGGGAATATGTTCAGCTTACATAATAATTACTGGATTGAAGTATGCAGCTGGCTCATTTGGAGAGTTGATTTGCATGCTCATTATATGTGCTCAGCTGTGCTCTGGTTTAGTTCAATTCATTCTATTCTACCTTTGTTCTCTCTGTGTTCCTAAGAATAGAGCATTGTGAGGGGAAAGCATTGGTTTCTTTTGTCTTTTTCTCTGAACTGAGTCACGCCTTTTGAGGTCACATTTGTAAATATTTTTTTTCAGCGCTCCAAGTGCCACTGTGAGAGCTTGTAAAAAAAACAATATTAATCAACAATTATAAAACGAAATAAATAAAAGTGTAAGTTCCAATTATATATACTTTTTAATTCAATTTAAAATGCTAAATTGGAGCCTTTTCACTAACATTTTATAAAAACATTTATAAAAATTTATATAAAAAAAAATTATAATAAGACTCTTACTAAGTAACTAAAAAGTAAAAATCAAATTCACTTAATTTATGCTAAAAATATTGTTCTAAATTTAAAATGACGCATTTTCACTATATGTTTTATGATTTTTAAATAAAATTGATTAAATCAAGTTTATAAAAAAATAAGACATTTATAAATGACTGAAAATGAATGAATGAATGAATGAATTCACTCAACTCACTCAAATTTATTATACTGAAAATATAATTTACAGTGAAGAAAAATGTTAAATTTAAAATGTAAAACTGTAGCATTTTCGTTATATAACATTTTAGGCTTATGAAACGAACTTTATAAATGAGGTATTAATAAATTATTAAAAGGTTTATAAATATATTAATACACTCAAATATACATTGCTGAAAATATAACTGACAAAACTGTGTTTGAATTTAAAATGCAAGATAAAAGCTCTTTCTCTATAGTGGGTTTTTGGACCTCACTGAATGTATAGATAATTGATAGAGAATAACTATTGCTTTAGGAATTCATTAAATTTAAGTGATACTTTCATGTAGTAGGTTAGTTTTATAATTCAGGAAAGGGAATTTCAAGAGTGATCCTGTATGTCACTGGAAGCGTGTTTGCGGCCATGACTCTTCATCTGAAACTTTCCGACAGCAGGTAAGAAAAAGACATACTCAGGGTTTGTGAGAGTAAACCAGACCAAAGAAGAATTAGAATCTTACATAAGCACCGCCATGACGTAAACGCCGCTCCCATATAGCATGAGCTGGACTGTGACTGTGCTGTCAACATGCGTTTAATCAGGCCTGCCAATTACACTAACAAGATCAACTAAATCTATTCACCGACGCATTCCTGATCAGCTCCATTGACTTGGCTTGTCTTATTATTTCATTAGCGTATAGCTTCAAACGCTCAGGTGATTCTGGTTGTGCAAGAAACTCTTTGTAATTTTTTTGTTGCTTTGCAAGGTAAAAATACTATTATTTGAGTAGTGCATGAATAAAGAAAATATTGATTAATACATTTCACTTCCTATCCCAGTCCTATTTCTCATGTGTTGTGTGTATTGTATGTACTGTGAACATTCAGTCATATAGCTCAGCCCAGCTGAACCTCTCGGCAGGCAGAAAAAAGGGCAAGGTTGACTAAGCATTGTTTTTACATAACTGACGCTCTCTGTTGTCCACCTAAAAAGTTGAAGAAATGGAAGAAGATGAAGCTGGCTGAAGCAGTTTTCAGACAGAGAGGTCCTAAAAATTTTGTATTAAATTTATGTTTATGTATTTACTTAGCTATTTACTTTTTATTTATTTATTGTTTCTATTAAATATGTCCATTTAATTGTATTTTGTTCTATTTTAATTTCTATTATGTCTTAATAGAACGTGTTTAATGAAGACTTGATTGTCCAAATGTTGATATTTCTTATGGAGCAGTTATATCAGTGTGCAGACAATAATTTTGTTCTTTTGTTACTACACTGTTAAAAATATTCCGTAATATATACGGTAAAAAAACGGCAGCTGTGGTTGCCAGAATTATACCGTAAAAAATACGGTAAACCCGTTTTTGGTTTAACGGTTTTATACCGTAAAAAATTTACACGTACATTTACACTGTTGTTAAGTAAAAAATACATTTACACTGTTGTAGGTTTAACGGTATTACTTTATATTTACAGTTTAATACCATAATTTAACTGATATAATATTAATATACAAACTTTTTGAAGCACTGAAATCTGTTTTGTACCTTTGTTTTACACTGGTAACCACCAAAAGCAGGTGGTGATGAGAGAGTCACGTGGTGAAACAAAGCCCATCACAAGCAGCTTTTAAATAATAAGATACATAGAAGGTGCACTGTGTCATTCACACAAGCACTAAACACCATCATGGTGAGACTCATTAAACTGAAATATGCAATAAACATTAATTTAACAACATTTTATGTAACATACAAACCTAATAAACATAACAGATGAGAAAAAATTAAGAAGAAACATAGTTATTTCAAAGAAAAAACATCAAATTCAATTCTGGGAACGTAAGTTTACGGTTTTTCCCTGTAAAGTTTACAGGAAATTACCGTTAACCAGTAAACAGGTTTGTACTGTAGCATTTTCACAGTTTTTTACCGTTAAAATCACAGTCATTTTTTACAGTGTAGAACATCCATTCATTTTACACACATTTACGTTAACTCTAAAACACACCGTAATTACGTGCAAAATTCAAAATGCAGGTAAAACACCAGTAAAAAAAAATTCTATATAATTTCCTCATATTGTGCCGTATTTTTCTTTATTTCTTTTTTATTAGAAAAACAAAAAGAAAAACCCTTTACATTTATGATATATATATATAAGTAGTTTGCAATCATCCATATATTCACAACCTAAAAATGGAAATTCTGTCATTATTTACTCAACTTCATGTTATTTATTTATTTATTCATTCGGTTTCAGTTTCAACTGACTTAACACACTGAATTAAACATACAATTTTGAAGTTGAAAGACTGAAGTTTTTTTTGTAAAACAAACTTTTTTATTATATATATATATATATATATATATATATATATATATATATATATATATATATATATATATATATATATATATATATATATATATATATATCTGTTGAGATGTAATGCGCTCTGCCTGGTGCATTCTTTCCTCTGCTGTCCTGATATAAAGTCACATTCTGACTCATCAGACGCCTCTCTAACGCACTAACAGTATTTATAGATGCGTCTAATTTAAGGGGAAAAACAGGCACAATTGAGCAAAATGGATCTGACATTTGATGATAATAAATTAATTTACCTCAGTAGTTTGTAGTATTTGTATAATTTTTGTTATAATAAATGATCTCTCCCAAGATGCCTTTTATACTGATTTTTTTTTCAAAGTTGTAAATATAATAAAGATTATTAGTTTATTTCAGAATTTCTACTTCAAAATGTCAAGCTTGATTTAAGGTGTTCTTTGAAATTATTTATGAAATGCACTAGCAATTTGTTAATAAAAGTTTTTTCCCACTTGTAATTGCACTTTCTTAAATATGAAAAATATTTTTTATTTTAACATGATCAATATTTAAAATAAATACAAGAAAAGTAATGCTTCCAAATATTTATATTAATATTTAAATAATAATAATTTAATGTTTTAATGTTTAAACATTAAAAAGAAAAGTAAATGATTAGAAGCAAGAATAAACAACAGAAATAAATATACATATAATATACAAAATGTATATATTTCATAAACTTTGTTAAACAACCATGTGGTTTCAGATTTTTTTTCAGTGTTTTTAACTGTACAGACATCATGAAATTTGCTAAACATTAATTAGTTAAATGGTTAAAATGCATTAATGCAATTGCTTAAGGTCAAAGATTGTATGTTTTAGTAATGTCATACTATATACATGGACATATGACTATAATTGTGGCCCATTACATTTGAAATAGATTTCATTGACTTTTTAATTGGTTTGTCATTTCATTAAGAGGAAATATTTAAGCCATGATGACGAGCGAACTATGAATTTGTACTGGTGCTTAGTATTTTTGAGTGCTTATAACAACTTAAAACTGAGAACCAATGGATGTAATGGAGTAAAACAGCATTTATTAGTTTGATTCCTAAAGTTTAATTAAATAAGTTAACTTCAGTTTATGTAAGGCACTGAAAATAGGATGTAATTCAAATTGTAAACCAAACCCAAGTGAATCAGATGATCCAACTGGAATGTCACGTAGTCCATAAAATAAATCATATATCTCTCAACACAGTTAGCAACTGAAGAATTTAGTTCCTGGGTTATGTCAACAGCATCTGAAAATAGCAGCTCAATTGGACTATATCTCACTGAGAAATGCAAACACCACGAAAATAAATGAAGCGGAAGGCCTTGGTGTACGTGAAAATAAACATTTTGGAAAATATTAATTTCCTTTGCTTATGTATCACGCCACTTTCTTCTCAGTCCAGATTCCACATCCTTCAACATGGCTGAAATAGTATTCCTTTCGAAATTTCCACAAGATACACACAAACACACACACACACAAACAAAGACCTAAATGACCATTTTTTCCTTATACGACACAAAACAGATATAAAAATAAAAAGAACGAGCTGGGTGAGAAAAGTGTGTGATTTGTGTGGTATTTGCTTGGCACCTCTGTGTTATCTCACAGTTCACTGACATTATATAATCAGTCTGAACAAGTACCTCTTTATTAAAGTGCAGACAATGGCTCATCTCAATCTGCCGCTGTGAGCATAAATGTCTATAAAGTACTGAGCAAAAAGCCATGTGTTCTCTGCTGTGTCATTTGCTCATTCCCTGTTTGGTGTGAATGTTATAGGGCTCAGTGATTATGTGTGTCAGACTGGCCTGCATCAGCTGCAGACACAAGACTAGGATATAAACCGATCACGTTTTGATAAACTAGATAAAAAATTCATTATCAAGTTTTAAATGTTGCTGTGATCTTATAAAAATGATACTTTTAGTAATTAGGCTATAAAATATTAACAATTAATCATTTTAATATAATTTTATAATAATAAAAAAAATAGATCTGATTATATCCGTCAGATTTGTGACAATGTGAATCACACATTTTCAAATCACATCATATAATCTCAAATAACAAAACTGGGTCCGACTTTATATTGTACCTACGTCAAAAAAAATAAGTACAATGCACTTATTGTGTTCATTTTGTATTGCTAAACACTTCTGCTGCTATTGAGGTGGGATATGGGTAAGGTTAGGGATAGGTTTGGGTAGGTTTAAGAGTGGGTTAAGGTGTATGTGATGGGTCAACAGTATAATTAGAAATTAATTACAGATGTAATTACAAGCAGGCATTTTTAAATTATAAGTACAATGTAAAAACATGTATATGTACACAATAAGTGCATTGTACCAAATGATTAATTAAAATGTAAGTAGATAGTAGTTAAGGCCAATTAATATAAAGTGGGACCCAAAACTGTACTGGACCACCCCTATGGTATCAAATGAATATTATTACTAGAATACTAGCAAAATTATGATACATGTCCAAAAATCGTGGTGTTGTCATTGGTGCATGTGCAAATAAATGTGGTAGGATTTCCAAAAACTAGTATCATAATACTTGGTACATTCTAATCTCTCTGATTCACCAGTAAAATCCTCGTGGCAACAGGTTTCTCATGAATCAAGAGCCTCCGGATTTCTAATGAACGAACGCCCCCTGGCGGTTATTTGTGTCAAGTTACCGATATTAAACTGCAATGCTGAAGATGCACTCAGTGAAGTCATTTGTTGTTGTTGTTGTTGTTGTTGTTTTTAAATTAGACGTTAAAACTGAAGATTTCAGTTATCTTGCGCAGACACTAATTATTTACCATAATTTTATATGAACATTTATATTTTGTGCTTCTTAAAACTGGCCATTATAATACCATTATATTACGTTGGAATAATATGTGGCTCTAATTGAACGTAATTTGTGTTAAAAAAAAAATCTAACAACATAAAACCATACACATTACCTTAAGGTTTATCTTTGTAATGCATCTGTCAATCTCATAGACAGTAAAAGGTCAATCTCAGCACGGTAGCTTGACAGACTAAAAGTAACTGTAATAAAACTTGTAAATAATCGAAAAATATTTGTATTGTAATCATTGTAATCTATTAAAAATATATTTAATATATAATATGTTATGCTGAAAAAGAACAAAACATTTTCGTAGCCTGTGTCCTTTACGGTGGCCGAGAAGTGCAAAACAAATCACAATTACAAAAACAAAATAACAAATCCAAAAATACAACGACAATTCAGAAAACAAAATAACAATTCAAAAAACACAACGACAATTCAGAAAACAAAATAACAATTCAAATCAGAAAACACAACGACAATTCAGAAAACACAACGACAATTCAGAAAACAAAATAACAATTCAGAAAACACAACGACAATTCAGAAAACACAACGACAATTCATACAAAACGGAAAAGGTAGGTATATTTTGAGAACGACATACTTATCGCTGATTGGATGAGACACCTGTCAATCAAAAATAAATTGTGATCAACTTTGTTGAAATCTAATGTTGAATTTTGCTAAAATGGAAGACATTAAACGCTACTTTGAAGAAGGACATTCATATGCCGTGATTGTGGACATGCTGGCGACATACCACGACATTAAAATGAGCTTGCGCTCTTTAAAAACACACCTGACGAATAATGGTATGTTCAGAAGAAAGAACTATTCGCCCATAGACGAAGTAAGGAATGCTTTTAGAGCAGAGCTGCGTGGACCAGGACAGTTGTTCGGCTACCGGACAATGTGGTTAGTACTTCTGTGTTTTCTGGATTGTCGTTGTGTTTTCTGAATTGTTATTTTTTTTTCTGAATTGTCGTTGTGTTTTCTGAATTGTTATTTTGTTTTCTGAATTGTCGTTGTGTTTTCTGAATTGTTATTTTGTTTTCTGAATTGTCGTTGTGTTTTTTGAATTGTTATTTTGTTTTCTGAATTGTCGTTGTGTTTTTGGATTTGTTATTTTGTTTTTGTAATTGTGATTTGTTTTGCACTTCTCGGCCACCGTAGTCCTTCGAGACAAAGAATAAAAATAAATAAAAATGTCTTCCGCCAGGAGGCGAATGGAGGCTCAGGCAAATCATTCGTATCAGATTTCTACTAGCATAAATACAGAACCCCTCCGAAATTTCTATAAAAGTCTTTTATTTTTATTAGCTCATAAATGACTCTGATTGTTCAATCTATTAGAAACCAAAATATTCATTCAATTCAAAAAATGGAAAAAATAAAAGAGCATCACCGCAAAATTGTTTTTTAGAACTATGATACACGTATTAAAGACAACTTCCGGGCCACTAATCCCGCCCATTTAATACATTATTCGGTTTCCATCCAGCCCGCTGTGTGCTCCGGCTGATGACGTGTCCTGAACACGCTCTAATAGAGGCTGTGACCGACGCTAACCAGCTAGCCGCTAGACTACAGGAGACGATCATCGGAGGAACACCATGGCCAGTGAGTCGTAATGATTTTTACTTTATTTTACTTCGAGTCTACTAAAAAGGAGTTTAATGCATTCTGTAGCTGTTAACAACTGCTGTTTTGAAAAAAAAAAAATGTTTAGCTTCTGTGCCTCACTCGTTCATTATAGATTAGCAACTATATTTTACTTTTATAACGTTATATTCTTCATTCTTTTATTGTCCAGTTTACAGAAACACGCAATTTGTTTATTTTGTTGTCCTAAATGTGACTTTTTAATGGATACATTTGTGATTTATACATATTTATTTAAAGCGACCGTAGCCAGCTAACGTTAGCACTTGGTCAATAAACTAGCATGGTCACAAATGCATTTGCTGTTTATTTTCATCGCACAGACTTTTTATGCTTTTTACATTTGTACAAATTTATATATTGCACATAACAAGTAAGTTATTTAGTACCATGGTACGTAATTCAACCATAACGCTAACTTCATTTAAAAGTCTGCTAACGTCGATAATTGTAAATCATTATCTCTGTTTTGAAGCGTGATTTGTTTGTTTAATGGACAGATTAATGTCAGGGTCTGATCGTGTGGTTTTGGTCGGAGTTTTCTTCTTGGACTAAATGATGACGTTGCAATAGAGACAGATTCAAGTAACTTGTTTGAACGCCAGAAAATCTAAAGCCACGTCGCCTGATCCACCGAGACCTCTTAGGATACGTTGTCTTGTTTTCTCAAGTTAGGCATAAGAACTGTAAAGTTAAGTGTACCTCTTTTCTGTTTCAGTTAAATTCTTAGAGGTGATAAAGCCATTCTGTGCGGTTTTACCCGAGATCCAGAAACCAGAGAGGAGGGTATGCAGTTTGATCACAACAGCCTCTTGCTTTACTTGTTCTTGGGGTGCTTCAGTGATATTAAACTCTTTGAATCGCTTCCCCACAGATTCAGTTCAGAGAAAAAGTGTTATGGACTGCAATCACGCTGTTCATCTTTCTGGTGTGCTGCCAGGTATGTTCACTCTCCGCTCTCTGAAGTGCTGGAAACTATTGATGATCAGAAAAATTTTGCATTTATAAACTTCTCAAGCCAAACATTACCATTTTAAGATGCGTTTTATTGCTTTAGGAGAACGTAAACTTTGTTTGAATGATCTCCTATGCTGTCTGTTCTCCAGATTCCCCTCTTTGGAATCATGTCTTCAGACTCAGCAGATCCTTTTTACTGGATGAGAGTGATCCTGGCATCCAATAGAGGTGCGTATACCTGAATCAGCAGTGCAAGAAGACAATGATTGAGTCAGTCATCGTGTTAAAGACAAATTATTTAATTAAGAATCGCTGTCTGATTAATAAGTTACAGTCATTTCATTTACTTAACTTTCATTTAATTTTAAGAAAATAAACATCTGCCAGAAACCATCTCTGCTTGTTTGTTTCATGATTAATACAAAATTATTCCAAATTAATATTTCCTCCAAATCCACTCAACTATATGTAATATTTGGTATGCACATTTTTTTTGTGTGTGTTTTATATTGATCATTGGCCATTTTTGCCAACCATTAGATTTAGGTTAAAAGTTTAATTTAAGTCTAATAATGTGTGTTTAAGGTACTCTGATGGAGTTGGGTATCTCTCCCATTGTGACATCTGGTCTGATCATGCAGCTGCTGGCTGGAGCTAAAATCATTGAAGTTGGAGACACACCTAAAGATAGAGCACTCTTTAACGGAGCTCAGAAACGTAAGATATGCTAAAATGTTATATGATTCTCATTCATGCAGGATTATATATATATATATATATATATATATATATATATATATATATATATATATATATATATATATATATATATATATATATATCATACACACACAAACATGCATAGAGAGAAAGTCTTATAATTTGGCATATCATAAAAAAATAGAGCACACACACAGAAGTTATTTATACTCTATATTTCATGACCATTTACTTTATTTGGCAAGCAGCCATGTAAAGATTATTGCATTACTTTTGCAATAGTGCAAGATTCTAATAACACCCTATTCCTTTGCAATTGCACATCTTTTGCACATCCTGTGGTCTTTTAATAAATTTGGTTAATAGACCATAGTCAGGTTAGAAGCCATGGTTATATGAATTTGGTGCTCCTTTGACACTGTTAAGTGATTTCATTGGTTGAAACTAATGGAAAGGTCTAATGCAGCTCCCAGTGCAATACTCTTTTGGGAAACCCATCTTAATGTCGTTGCATTTGCTTTTGTAGACATCTAACTGTTAGATCTTTCCACCAGTCTTTGGCATGATCATCACCATTGGCCAGTCTATCGTGTATGTGATGACTGGCATGTATGGAGACCCTTCAGAGATGGGTGCTGGAATCTGCCTTCTCATCATCATCCAGGTTAATTCACATTTTTTATAGTCACCTGTGCATGAAATATTTAGGCATTTTTGTAGTGATAAACATGTATCTGTAAACTCCGATATTTATTCAGCTGATGATGTCCCCTGCTTGGCCATTTAACAGAAGCATTTGGCTCCAATCAAATCTTCTTAGACCATTATGAATGGATAATACTCATGTTCTGTCATTAATGTAATGTACATTTAATTTTAGTACTCCTCATTCTAGATACTATCATTGACGAGGACTATTGGATCTATATTTATATAAACATTGGATCTATATTTGTATTATTGTGGAATAATTTATCTCTCTCTAGCTTCCTTCAAGTTATTGGTTATGACTCTGTTGGTTGCTAAATAACCTGTAATTTCACAAGACTTTGCCCTGTCTAACGCAGTGACCTTTGCAGGCATTGTTCAAATATTCTCATCTGTTTGTTCACATCTGCTATCTACGCAAAGGAGCCTCATTAAAAGACTGATTGATCAACATTTTGGATCTCGTCAGTCTTATCTTATGATTTGTTTTGTGAAAAACATTTATCCTTTTGTCGAAAACGCCTTCCTTTAGTTAATTATGCTATGCTTGATCAGTAACTAATGATTTGTCTACTCTCTGTAGTTGTTTGTGGCCGGTCTGATCGTGTTGCTGCTGGATGAGTTGCTGCAGAAGGGTTACGGTTTGGGCTCTGGTATTTCTCTCTTCATCGCCACCAACATCTGTGAGACAATCGTATGGAAGGCATTCAGCCCAACAACAGTCAACACAGGACGAGGTTTGTGTTCAGGATGTTGCATCTTGTTTTGAACCAGTCTCTTGTGTCTTACGTGATGCTGACTGAAATTTGTTTGTGTACGTACAGGTACAGAGTTTGAAGGAGCCATTATTGCTCTGTTCCACCTGTTGGCCACTCGTACTGATAAAGTTCGAGCTCTGAGAGAAGCCTTCTACAGACAGAACCTGCCCAACCTCTTGAACCTCATCTCTACAGTCTTCGTCTTTGCAGTGGTCATATACTTTCAGGTTAGTGAGTTATTGCATAAAGGTGTGGTCTCACTAGCAAAAGAAGTTCCATAGTGTAGTGATGTAAGAAACACCGCTCACACAGAAATCACTTACAATCAGAGTAGGTTTTTGTTTCTAAATGCAGTAAATTCATGTGACCAACTTGAGAAAATTTGCTAAACTTGCTTGGAGTTTTTCACCCTCACACAAAGCTCCTGATTGTGCAGAGTCTTGTTGGAATGATGGGATTTTGCCCACAGAGGTGTTTGCTAAGCCATATCTGCTGCTATTGCCTCTTCGAATCCTTAACCCTAATTAGCTGACAACTCTTCCCCACACATAGGGCTGCACGATAAATTCAAAATAAAGCCTGGAATAATGCTATGGTTCAGTGACTTTCAAATGCAATCATCTCATGATCCAGTGTTTTTAAGTGTCCTAGAGCGACTCTGTTCAAAGTAAATACTGCTCCACAGGAACTAGTTTTCGGTATCTGCTCTCAGTTTGGGTCACTAATAATGTGCACTTGGAAATGATATCAGATATTGCGGTTTAATTCTAAATGATCACAACTCAAGTATTAAATGCCAAGTATATTATTTCTTGTTCCACAGGGCTTCAGAGTTGATCTCCCTATCAAATCTGCACGTTACCGTGGCCAGTATAACACATATCCCATCAAACTGTTCTACACCTCCAACATTCCCATCATCCTGCAGTCTGCATTGGTGTCAAACTTGTACGTCATCTCTCAAATGCTCTCCACTCGCTTTAGTGGGAACTTTTTGGTCAACCTGCTGGGTACTTGGTCGGTAAGTCACTCGTTTAAACTTTCCCATATTTGTATTTGAACAGGTTTGAATCTATTTTTTTTTTTTTTTTTTTTTTTTGCAGTTTTAACATGCATTTTTCCTTTCACCTATAAATTGAGTAATGTTTTAAATCAGTTTTTAAACAATACTCTTTTATATATATATATATATATATATATATATATATATATATATATATATATATATATATATATATATATATATATATATATATATATATATTAGGGGTGTAAGGGTACGCAAAAATCACGGTTCGGTACGTACCTTGGTTTTAAAGTCATGGTTCGGTTCATTTTCGGTACAGTAAGGAAAAGAAATGCAAACAATAAACTGCAGGTTGTTTATTACTATACACTTTTTTTTTTTTTTTTTTTTTTTTAAATACTTTTTAATAAAATATATATAAAATAAAAAAAGAATAAGAAATAAAATACTGCTGCAAAGTTCTCCACTAAATAAAATACTCTCAGTCTCAAACCAATATCATATAATAAAATATAAATATGAAAAAAATGTAAATCATGAAAAATATAAATAACTAACTAACTATGATTACAGAGTAGCATTACAAATCCCAGCTTGTAGGCCTGCTTCACCAGAGCCGTGCTGTGCCTGCTGCTGTAGGTGACAGGGAGACCGCCAACAGACCAGGCTCTTGTCTTCATGACGACAATATCTATACTTCATGTTGAGCATAAATGTAAAGCCTACTGATAAAGGACACCGTCAACAGTATTGACGACAAAATAGACTATGTTTGACAGGTGCAATATTTGAAAATCAATAATTATTAATTTATTTTTTAAATTACATTTATATCTGAATTTGTCAACATATAGACTTTCAAGCATCAAAGTGTCATGAATTAATATGTATTTGTGTACAAAATGACATATAAACATATTTTCCTATTGTATTTTGCCTGGAAACGCTTCCAACACGCGTGTCGTGTGAAAAATAGGCGTAAGTTCTATTTCTAGCATGCACGCGTTTTCCGCATCTGAGATGCGCGTCTCACGCAGGCAGTCTGCAAGCTCTAACCTATTAACATGGGAGCCGAATTAAAAATGGACACGCCACGCAGCTCAGACGCTTGCGCCACGCATCCAGTGTGTCGCCGGCCTTATAGAATCAGCTGCAGGGTGGGATTTGCGCTGAACGTGGAGACTTCCGCCACTTAATATGTTCATTTGGAAACACGAAAATGTACTTATGTTCCGCGCACAAAATATTGCACTCCGTCATTCGGTACACACGTGCACCGTACCGAAAGCCCTGTACCGAAACGGTCCGGTATGAATACACGTACCGTTACACCCCATATATATATATATATATATATATATATATACATTTCTTTTTTGTATTTTAAATTCAAGTTAGAACACATTAAAAGTAATAGTAATTTGTTAATTTAAATGTTTAATAATTATGGCCCTTTGTAAGTTTGCTGAGGTCCCTCTAGTGGACCCCGTCCCCTCTGGTTGAGAATCACATGTTTAAAATGATGTACACTGTCATCCACCCCAGGTGAAGATGTTCAACTGAAGCCTACAAAACTGTTTATTCTACAGTTTTGTGGTCCACCCTCATTTAGAAAATCACATGACCATAGCAATGCTACTCATTTTCATTTTGCTTATCACTCTTTGAGTTTTGTAACATTAATTTGAAAAAAAAAACACCTTGGTGCACCTATATGTTGTTGTTTTTTTTTTTTCTTGTTAACAGGATACCTCAAGTGGAGGGCCAGCTCGTGCTTATCCAGTAGGTGGTCTGTGTTACTATCTCTCTCCCCCAGAGTCCTTCAGCACAGTTCTGGAGGATCCAGTCCATGCCATCATTTACATCATCTTTATGCTGGGATCCTGTGCATTCTTCTCTAAGACCTGGATTGAGGTGTCTGGATCCTCTGCCAAAGATGTAAGAAGCATTAGACTGGTCCTGCTTATTGATTACTCGAAGCCTGCATAGGTCAACTGTACAATGCAGCTCAATGTATACCCTTTGCATTACTTAGGTTGCCAAACAGCTGAAAGAACAGCAGATGGTTATGAGGGGACACCGAGAAACTTCTATGGTCCATGAACTGAACCGGTAAAACATACAGAGCACTCAAACTTAATTGGACTCAATGAATCAAACATGGAATAACTAAAACTTTCCTTAAATCCTCATTCAGGTACATCCCCACAGCAGCAGCTTTCGGAGGCCTGTGTATAGGTGGCCTCTCAGTCATGGCAGACTTCCTGGGAGCCATCGGTTCAGGAACTGGAATCTTGTTGGCTGTCACCATCATCTACCAGTACTTTGAGATCTTTGTGAAGGAGCAAAGTGAAATGGGCAGTATGGGTGCCCTCCTCTTTTAGTACAGCCCTCTGTGACCACATCGGACTGACTGAATTTATGAGGTTAAGTTCTCTTTTTTTTTTTTTTTTTTTTTTCTTTTTTTTTTTTAACACACAAATTCAATGTTCTACATCAAGGATGTGCTCCCACTGTGCATCTGATCTTGACCTGTAGTGGCTCGCTTCGCATCAGAGTCGCAGAGTAAATTGTATTCCGTTCTCTTGGGGGAAAAAAATAAATAAATAAAATTATTAAAGATTTATTAAAAAAAAATATATATATATATATTTATTTTTTTTAAATAAATCTTTCAATCCAGAAACGCACACATTTGGGTGTTTCTGATTCCATGGCATTCCATTCATTAAAGCATAATAGAAGAAACATGTCCAAACTTGATCAGCCTTTGATATGCCCTGGACTAAATGTGTCTCAGTATGTGTGTGTGTGTGATGAGGTAAGCACAATGTTCTATCATGGCAATGGTTGATCTTACAGTGTATGTGTGGGTATGTGCACATTTGCCGGTTGCATTTCGTGTGGACTGAGTTTGTGATAACATGGGATTGGTTGTTAAATTTACCCAAGTTTATCGGTGCGATTTCTTTGAGATTACTATGTTGGACTTGTTGAAAGTTTGCCAACGGAGTTAGTTATATTTATGTTTGGTGTTTTCTTCCTGTATTTACAAACTGTTATAAAGTAGTTCTGTATATTTCAGTCACACTACTCAGAAATATTTCTATTATCGACACTTTTAGATCTAATTAACTGTGGTTTCTTTTAGTGAAGCAAATGCTACAGAAACTGCCTGTTAATGAATATGCCAGTGTTGATATTAGAGGATGTGGTTTGTAAAAGAACGTTTCAAGGTTTTTTTTTCTTGTAAAGTCCATAGTATTAAAATGTTGAGAATAACCTACGTATGGAGCTTTGTTCTTTGTGTATTTTGAGCATTTTGTTTTTCTTTTTCTAAAGCAGTTAATTTGAAGACCAAAACAAAAAAAACTGTTTCTGTAGTTTTTAGAGTGAAAATATAAGAACCATCAAGGCTACCACATTTTACTACTTCTAATAAAGTTAATTTGTTTTGGGGTTTTTTTTCTCAGTTTAATGTCATAATGTGCTTTAATGCGATGTAATGCATGCCCTTATCCTTGATAATAAAATTAATTTGTTGCTTGGGTTCATAAATTCACATTTGATACTAATGTCTGACATGTATTTTGGGTTCAGGACACACTGTACTATCCTTTCAGATATAGTGTAAAAAATCCACTCAGGATGCATGAATATTCAATATACAAAATAAAAAATGTAAATGATAATCTATTATGACGTTTTGTAGTATTTCCGGGAACGCTTTACATTTCCGGTTTCTGGTGTTTCAAGTCAAATTAACGCAAAGCATAACCCTTAACCCCGGCCGACAGTGAAGTGATAAAACAGAAAAAATATATTTACATTCGTTTCTAATAATTTATTTTAATTACATTTAGCTGACATTGATGTCAATTTGGTATTTTAACTAATTCTGAAAATGTTGCAAAAATGGCTTTTATTTTGAAAAACTTTACTAGTGGGTTCACAAAGAGCAGCAGCGACTCGATGCTTTCGCATCCAGGCTGGTTTTGAGTCGTTATCTTGCTTCGAAGAGATAAACTGCAATTTGAATACGAGAGTAAGTAAAATAACTGCAATATGAAGAAGTCTCAGTTGTCGCAACATTTAGCGTCGAAAAACATAGCATATGCTCGATGCCTGTGTCTATATGCAAAGAAAAAATGCCTCACCACCCTAAACCTAAAAGAAGGTTGTTAGCTACAAGCTAACCTTGATGTGATGTTACAATGGGTGGATTTAGACTGAAAGCCAAATCAGCTGCTTTTCTTTTTCTCGGTTCTGTAACAGATAGAAACGACATACACGTGTATGAATTTGACATGAAAAAATAAATTGGACATTTCTCCGTGAAAATTGAGCGATAAATGTAATGAATAAATGATTCAGTCTTATGAAGGTCAGAGAAGATTTGACATATTTAACCTTTATTAGGCACTTTAGGGAATCGAGTAAAAGCAAATATCACGATGTCCACGATGATTATCTTGTTATTTTAAGTATAACTTTATACATTGGATTGATTTGATTCTAATAGACAACTAGATGTGATTGTTTGTCTGTTTCAGGGTGGGCATATCCCATCAACATCCTTTCACTAAAGCATGGCTGAGCCTGAGCTTCTCCTGGACTCCAATATTCGTCTTTGGGTTGTGCTGCCTATTGTGTTTATTACTTTTCTGGTTGGAGTGATCCGTCATTATGTCTCAATTCTGTTACAAAGTGATAAGAAGCTCACGTTAGAGCAGGTTTCAGACAGGTAACGTTCACTGGAGTGTTTCATTATCCATCCACATGTGTGTTGCCACTCACAAAATGTTACAAAACACTTAAGATCATATTCTCTACACAGCCAGGTTCTCATCAGGAGCAGGGTTTTACGGGAAAATGGAAAATACATCCCCAAACAAGTGAGCCGCTCTTATCTTTTTTGTGTGTCTTCTGCTTGAGACGTTACTGGAGTACTGAAACTGAAATGTTGTCTCTTGCTAAAAGTCTTTCTTGATGAGAAAATTCTACTTTAATAATCAAGAAGATGGATTTTTCAAGAAGACCAAAAGAAAGGTGGTTCCACCATCTCCAATGACTGGTGAGTCTTGGTGGAAATTCTTTTATGCATATATGTCATAAAATTGCAGTCAGGATCGAGTGAAATGTTTATGTCATGATGTTATTTACTCAAATAGATCCCAGCATGTTGACAGACATGATGAAAGGCAATGTGACAAATGTCCTGCCTATGATTCTTATTGGTGGTTGGATCAACTGGACCTTCTCTGGGTTTGTCACAAGTAGGAGATACAGTTTTCACAATCAAATATGAGAGTATGTCTTCCTATAGTCTATTGTCACAGAGCTCGTCTTAACGCATTTATAAATCTGTTCTCTCTTAAGCAAAGGTACCGTTTCCCCTCACACTCCGCTTCAAGCCGATGCTGCAGCAGGGAATTGAGTTGCTCTCTCTAGATGCTTCCTGGTTAGTGCTCTCAAACCCTTGAATGTTGTACTTATTTTATTCAGAGCTGTGTCTTTAAATCGTTTCATACTGTATACATCCACAGGGTGAGTTCAGCATCTTGGTATTTCCTGAATGTCTTTGGTCTCAGGAGCATGTACTCTCTGATTCTTGGACAAGACAATGGTAAATAACTTTACTGATGTTCCATTTCAATACACCATAATTTTGACCTACTCCAGCGCTGATGCTGACTTTGCTCAAAGACGTTATAATAACTTCATGATTATTTTTCAAAAACGTGGATGCATAAGCTCAGATCAGTGAGGCCTATAACTAGTCCCTTCCAAAAATGATATACAAAACCTGTGCTAATTGAGGGAAAAAAAAAACACTGGTTGACAAAAAGATCAGGTGATTTTTGATTGGGATCACCAAATTAGGTAATAGATTTTCAGCACAACACAATGGCTAAATTAGTATTATAGAAATAGCTGTTGCCTTTAAATGTTTAGCTTAAAAATTATTTGAATCAGTTTAGAATTATAAGCATACTTTTATTGTTAAATTTGTATTATTTAAATAGGGTAGGCTCTGTATATGAAGTATGTATGCAATTAATTTTCTTACATTTACAACAGGTGCAGATCAGTCTCGCATCATGCAGGAACAGATGAGTGGTGCTGCAATGGCAATGCCTGCTGACACAAACAAAGCATTCAAGGTATCGCAAATTAGGAGCTGCACCCTAGTCTTATTAAATTTACAAAACCGTTTTTATTTATTTATATGTTATTTTGAGGCTGCAGACTAAGTTTTGTTTAGTTTTTTATAGATTTATGTATATGAATGTTTCTCTTAGGCGGAATGGGAGGCTCTGGAGTTGACGGATCATCAGTGGTCCTTAGAGAATGTCGAGGAGGATCTGATGAGTAAAGACTTGGATTTTTTCGGGATGTTCAGCAAAGAGTTGCCAACAGGCATCTTCTAAGTGCCTGTCCACTCCTGAGATGTTTTGGAAGACCTCACGAAATATAAAAGTGAATTGTCAGACTGGTTTTGGAAGTGGCAAATCGCTTCCATTCAGAATTTTTCTTTTTCTAGAAAGTGTCATAAACCTCGTTGCAGACATATCACATTTTGTGTAAAATGCATGCACCATTCCCTCCATTGTTCCATTTTGCTCAGACATTAGTGTCATTGTGTGACATAGCTTTGAGCTCTAAGCTTTATGGATTATCTCTTGCAACTGCATTCATACAGCACAACAGAAACAGTGCCCCTATAATGTAGCATGTTGTCTGGGTTTCTCGAAAAAAATCCCTTTGATTATTGTTTTTTTTTTTTTTTTTTTTACACAATCTAATTATTTTTTGTTGTTTTAAGAGCCCCGTTTTCTCATTTTGCTAGGACCATATGATTTATTGGACCAAGTAGGCAAAAGTAAGTTTTAAGAAATAAAGACCATAACAGACCATAACTTAGGTTCGGGTACCTAGATAGTATGTTCCTTAATTTACTGTTGTCAGTACACCATGTACACTGTATGTAGTGGAAAAAGACATTTGGCAAAGTATTTCAGTAGATTTTCCTCATGAGAGATTAATATTTATTGGCATGTTTAATATACTTATTTGAGTTTTATTAATGGCATTTTTGGTTTAAATAAATGTTTCTCACTACATTTATTGGATTTGTACACTTTGAATGCAGCCCGATTTTCTAAATGGTGATGCACCATTTTCTGTTCTGTATCTATTTTATTAACTATTTAATTTTACCACTTTTTTCCTACAGTCATTTATAACCTAAATATAATTTGCATTTACATTAAACAATACTTACCTTTTTTAAATGTATCTTATGACATTTTAATAAAATGTATTTATTAAAACCAATTCTATCTTATTGTAAGGAACAATTCAAAAATGTTTTACAGAGGGCAAGTTGTATGAACGGTAACTGTAGTAAAAATTAGTAATCAGTCTATTTTTGGGGATTCAAATAACACCAATCTATGATTAAGTGACCTCAAGAAGTTACAGAAAAGAATTAGATGAGAAACCTTCAAGACTAGTCTAAGCATTTCATGCAATCCAACTATAGTACTTTGTTCACAAAATATGACATATCCGAGAGAGGCTGTTGTCGAATCGAACTCAACCAACTCGGATTCATAAATGAATCCTTCAGACAAGTTTGTGACCATACAGACCAAAATTCGTCGGAAGTCGGTTTACTTGTATTGGTTGCGATTAAATCAAACCAAATGCGTTATTTAAAGCGCAATTTCAGGGACAATTTGCATAAGTTCCTAATAGTAAAAAATTATTGTAGCGACTGACAGGAATACTTTAAGCTGTCGGGAATGCTTATCTTCCCAGAGCCCTAATTATTCATGAAGGATGTAACTCTAGTTGGAAGTATGCGCGCTCCCTCTAGCGCCGCGCGTCCCCTGTATACTTCAGCGCGCCCGCGGTCACGGCGGGTTCACTCGCTGCACGATGGCGGAGGGAGGCGGACCCGAGTCTGGTAACGCTTCGGACCCTGACGAGAAGCCGGTGATCGCACAGACACCAGTACCGTCCACGGAAAGTCAAAAGCAGAGCATCGGTACCCTACTAAAGAGGCCTCTTCGAAAGGGAGATGAGTGGTAAGAGGTTTTTATGTGAAGCCGAAGTCAAAGCAAGCTTGTCGGCATCTGTTCAGGCCTACGTTACAGACGGAGACACGGGCTGCCGGAAATCTCTAAACTAGCCGGGCTGTGGACAGCCACCTGGTCATCTAACACCCATAAACTAGAAGGCTGCTATTGTTATCGAGTTGGTGTACAGGGCACGCGTGCAATTTACTGTAATAAGGATTCAATGCTATTTATATCGGTTTAAAAACGAGGAAGCTGTTTTGTAACGTTAGCTATTTAACTGAGCATAGGTTTACCAGCCATAGCTTCCCATATCTCCCCAGTTTTTCAGATTAAATGCCAAATTAATGGAAAAATAAGACACATTCAGACACGTTAGTTGTGTAAAGGTTGGTAAATAAACTCCTTCACCTCGTCGCTTATCAGTTCTCTGATAAGCTAAGTTACATGGCAGAGTAGCGTCAGGCATATAAGGCACTTCATTAGCCAATGCTAGTTAGCCAGGCTAGTTTGCGTTTCACTGACGGGTTAAGTGTTAATTTCTGTCAGACGACAACCTTCTCTCAAACAATCAAACTAGAACTGTCAAACTAGATTTAAATAACGGCCAAACCCCTCCCTGTGAAGTTGTGACGAAGACTAAGCTACCTAAATCAGTATTACTGTGAGGCAGTGAGTGCTTTGTCATGGCTTCTGGATAACACCCAGTTACTCACAGTGTTGTTTGGCGATAGTTGTTGTTGTTTATGGAACGTATATTAAATAAACAAAAATGTATCTTAAGTTACTGGAGATTAAAAAATCCAAAATGTATACACATTATTCAGATTTTAAGCCGGTTATTATATGTAAATGTTTGGATGCCTGTCCACTTTTATTTTGAAAGCAGACTGACGAGTTAGAAAAATAGAAGCGACTCGATCGAAAGGACGGTTTTTAGGTTTCAGTAGGATTAGAAGTACTTTCAGTGTATAGACTTGTACTAAAATTATTTAATTTACCCAAACCGGTATATTGTGTTGATTTTTAAGGTCACTGTACTCTGTTTTTAAAGATTTAATGTTGGCTACATACTTTAATTACAATTTAACATTATGAAATAAACGGATCATTCACATTTCAACTTTAACCTTTTTTTTAAATGTCTTTTGTTGAATTTAAAAGGAGATGTTAGGCAGAAAGTTAAGAGGCTTACAGCTTCTGTTACCTTTCCCTTTCAATGCATTTTCCCCTAAAATGAAAGTGAACTAGAGAAAAAGTCATATGTCTGCCCCTTGGCAGAGTGGAATCCAGTGTTAACAAGCTTATGTAGTGGAACAAGGTCTTACTTTAGATTAGATTAAGATAGACTTCCTTATTGACTGTTCTATATTTGTAGATGTGTAACAACACAAAATATATTTGCTGTGCCATCATTTTAGCTCTAATATTCTAGGTTAGGAACACGTTATTTATCCTTTTCCACTGTCTTTTCATTGATCTCCACCTATTGTCTCACTTGTTTAGGTATTTGATTGACAGCCGGTGGTTCAAACAGTGGAAGAAATATGTGGGCTTTGACAGCTGGGATTTGTACAATGTTGGAGAGCACAATCTGTACCCGGGACCCATTGACAACTCTGGACTCTTTTCAGGTAATCAGTGTTGAGTGTCGTTCACATTCTCATAGATAAGTGTTGTGATTTTTTTTTTTTGCCAACAGTACAATTATTTTTGTTATAATACTAGACACATTTTTATCAGCCCTTTTAAGAATATGAATTCTTATGCAGTTATGTATGTGAATACCTTATACAATGGCTAAATAATTTTTTAAGGAGCTTACTGTGTACTTATATTTTGATATTTCAGTTTTAAAGGGATAGTTTGTCTGAAAATTTAATTTTTTTAAAATTAATTCACTCTCATGTCGTCCCAAATCCAACTTCATTTCTTCAGTGGCGCTCAAATGGAGATTTTAAACCATACACAACAAACCGAATGAATCGGGTCTTTTCATTGGTCTTTTTCTAAATGATTTGTTTGAGTTAAGTAATAATGAAATAATTTGAGTTAACAGATCACTGGAGGAGAAGATTGTCATTGCGTAACTACTTATATTGATTTTTCGCACCCAAAGATATCATGTGATTTCAGAAAACTTGAAATATAGTTGTATGGCTTTTTTATGTTGTTTGCATTCTTTTTGAAGCTTGAAATCTTCATTACCCATTTTTGTAATGACAGAAAAAAACTACAAGTGCATTCTTCAGTATCTCTCCTTTGTGTTTTATGGAAGAAAGTCAAAAAACTTGAAACAACTTGAAGGTGAATAAATGATGACCAAATTTTATTACTGAAGGAATTTTTTTTTATTTGTTTTGCACCACACAAAATCTGAGCATTGAATGGCTATTTCTTTTGGACAATATAGTGTAGTGTTATAGGGCTCTAATGTGTTTTTCTAATGGTTTTCTTCTTTTCTCTCTGTATCGTAGATCACAAGTCCCAGACATTGAAAGAGCATCTCATAGATGAGTTAGACTATGTTTTAGTTCCTACAGAGGCCTGGAATAAGCTGGTCAGCTGGTACGGCTGTCTGGAGGGTCAAAAACCCATCATCAGAAAGGTTCTACATCTTTCTTTGTGTATTGTATATTTCTTTGTAGTGTTTGATATTGTGGTAATATCTTGGTTTTCCATTTTATTTTGAGATACCTGTATTTACACATGTCTGATATACTTGAATGATTACAGGCAGGGTAATTGAGTGATATTATTGTCATTTTTGAATTGCATTGAAACTCTTACACAGTTAAATGGTTAAAGTTTAATTAATTGAGTTGGGGTGCGGACTAAAATGCTTTAAAATCCTCTAGTTTTGATTTGCTTTGTGTTAATGAGTGTTTTTTTTTTATTTTTTTATTGTTTTCCAGGTTGTTGAACATGGAATGTTTGTGAAGCACTGTAAAGTGGAAGTGTATTTGCTTGAGTTGAACCTGTGCGATAATGACAACATCGACAAAGTTGTTACCCGCCATTTCAGCAAAGCTGACACTATAGGTACGAGACTTACAAACCTTTCAAGAAAATATCAGTTTCTCTCATCAGTAGTATTGCATCACTGATTATATCCATTACCATCAATACAAGGCAGTTATTGAAAACTGTTCATTCATCATTCATTTTATTTGTTTACAGCTATTATCAGCAGCTGTGCATGTGTTTGACCTCAAATTTGACCTTGTGAACAATTATTTCATATCCATTCTTTCCCCTTTAGATACTATTGAAAAGGAAATGAGGTCTTTATTCGATATCCCATCTGAAAAGGAAACTCGACTTTGGAATAAATATATGAGTAACACTTACGAACAACTTAACAAGCTTGACAGTACCGTACAGGACGCAGGGCTTTTTCAGGGCCAGGTAAACCATTGTGCTGTATTCCATTCCAGTTATGGTTGGTGTGAGAGTCTGACTGATGATGTCATCTCATAAACTGTCAGTCTCATCTCACTCCTCAGGTTCTTGTTATAGAGAAGAAGAATGAGGATGGCACATGGCCCAGACAGACCTGCCTTTCCAAGTATGTACATGCAATTTAGGTCATTTTCAGACTTAACAAACTAGTATTAACATTGGAGCTTACTGCTTAGGTTCAGAACTGGAGGTACCTGAATTTTTTTTTCTCTGCCATTTTCTAATTATTGGGGGCTTTCTTTTAAATTGGTTACTTTGCCATTAACTCTTGTTCTTATAACACCGCTTGGATTTACCCTTACCTATTCTTTGATTTTATACCTAGGTCCAGTACTTCCACCTCTCGGAATTTTACAACCTCCCCAAAACTCTCTTCTAACTCATCTGCTACCATATCCTCCACAATAACAAATGGGGATACCAATAGCAACTCTGGCTACATGCTGAACAACAGTACTTCTGGTAACAGGTCAGATTAAATCACATAAAACAGTCCTAAATTACACCAAAGATAAACTGGTAATTTAGTTCCTTACTGGGAGAGTTTAAATGGGGAACTGAAAGAAGGTTTCGGTTCAAGGTCAGGTTTCTTGTATTCAACATTGGGTGGACCATTTGTGATGGTCTGAATTGGGGTGTTAACTAATGGTGAATGTCTTTGCTAAACCACCATACATTTTGCAGACTGGGAAGTTACAACTCCTACAGCTCCTCTTACAGTTACAGAGAATCGTCCGCTCAGGAAGGCCTCTGCGGTCTGAGCAACCTGGGCAACACCTGCTTCATGAACTCTGCTCTCCAGGTATGCAAAAGTGAATGATCATTTAAGTAGTATGTTTGAAATCTGCCCTATTTGCTAATGGGCATATGGGTATGCTGATGGGTGTCAATGAAAGAAAGATGCTTTGTGGGTTCAGACTCTGTAGTTATCACATCTAGCAGCCAAACCCTGAATTTTTGACATCTAGCAGAAAAACCCTAATTTCCTTTTCATTCTTATTGACTTCTTATTTCAGTGCCTGAGCAACACTCCCCCTCTAACGGAATATTTCTTGGAAGACCAATACGAAGCTGAGATCAACAGGGAAAATCCATTAGGGATGCGAGGGGAGATTGCAGAGGCCTATGCGGATCTGGTCAAACAGATGTGGCTTAGTCGAAGCAGTTATGTGGCGCCACGCACTTTTAAAGTGAGTGAATCTTTAGCCTACAGAGGACCCTTTTTAAGATGGACCCTTATAATTCAATCTGAATGAACGGTATCTCCTCTCTATGGTCAGACCCAGGTGGGTCGGTTTGCCCCGCAGTTCTCAGGGTACCAGCAACAAGACTCTCAGGAGCTGTTGGCCTTTCTCCTGGACGGCCTACATGAGGACCTTAACCGTGTTAAGAAGAAGCCTTATCTGGCCCTGAGAGATGCTGAGGGACGGCCTGATGAGGTAAACATTCATGTGTAAACAACATGGCATGCATTTTAGTTGGAAACAAAATACAGAAGTAGTGAAAATGATAAACCATCAGATGACGGATATTATTTCTTTTGTACCTGTGAATAAGCACTATTCTGACCACTATAACATTATAAGCATTTGGCCCTTACGTTTTAAACTGAAGAATGTTGTATCATTACTGAAGTGTTGTGGGTATCTCATTTGTCTGTAGATTGTAGCCAATGAAGCATGGGCGAATCACCGGTTGCGGAACGATTCTGTAATCGTGGACATCTTCCATGGCTTGTTCAAATCTACACTGGTTTGTCCAGAATGCTCCAAAGTTTCGGTTACCTTTGACCCCTTCTGCTACCTCACACTGCCCCTGCCCATGAAAAAGGATCGCACTATGGAGGTGTTCCTGGTCCACACTGACCCGCAGTTTAGACCCATGCAAGTAAGAACTATTTTCCCGAAAACACTCAGAGACATGGTTTAGTTCAGGAGGTGGGCTAAAAGATCCATTTGTTATCTTTCAGTATCGTGTAGTTGTTCCCAAAATGGGTGTAGTTGCAGACCTGTGCAGCGCTTTGGCCAAGCTATCTGGAGTTTCTTCAGAGAATGTAAGACTTTAATGGTTTCCCCTCATTCCCACCTAACATTCATTTTTCAATTTTTTATGTTTCTTAAAAAAATCTTTCTTTCAAAAAATGTTGTCATTTACCCACCCCCATACTGTTGTAGATGGTTGTGGCAGATGTTTACAATCACAGATTCCACAAAATCTACAAACGGGATGACGGTCTCAATCACATCTTGGAGAAGGATGACATTTTTGTGTAAGTCATTTTTAAAATTCTACCCGCATTACTGTTAATTAATCATTATTATTTAAAGAAGCTTCTTATGTTTAACAATGTGCCATTTTTATTTTATCCAAAATAAAGTAACATTGTTGAAATACTATTACTTAAATTTCAAATAACTGTTTTCCATTTTAGTATATTTTAAATGTAGTTTATTTCTTTGATGGCAAATCTGAATTTTCTGTGGCTATTAAGCCAGTCTTAATTGTCCCATGATCAGAAATCATTGTTATATGCTGATTTGGTGCTAAATTTCTAATTTACATCAATGTTGAAAGCAGTTGTGCTGTTGAATATTTTAAAGGAAACCGCAATAAATCTGTAAAAAAAAATTCAGGAATCTTTGAAAAGATTGAAATTATTATTTTTTTAAATCTCGAAAGAAAGAGAAGCATTTATGTGAAATATCAGTCTTTTGTAACATTGTAAATGTCTTTACTGTTGTTTTTTATTAATTTGATGCCTCCTTGCTAAATGAAAATATTAATTTCTTTAAAAAACAAAAAAGAAAAAAAAATCACTGACTACGAACTTCTGAACTGTAGGATATGTTTGAATTGTCTTCCATACTATAGGTTTTGCTGTTCAGCTAAGTGTTTTGTTCTAGTGAGTTGCTTTTTTCTGATTGTGTCTTTGTGGTTCAGTTATGAAGTGTTAGAGGAAGATAGTGAGAAGATGAACCTTCCAGTCTACTTCAGAGAGAGGCATTCTAAGCACAGCGGAGGCTCTTCGGGCACAATGCTCTTCGGCCAGCCTCTCCTCATCACTGTCCAGCGCCACAACCTTACCGTGGATACCCTCTATGAGCGTGTGCTGGAGAGGATCGGGTTGGTGTTGTGCTTTGGTGGTCCATCTCAATTTTACCCCAGTTCTGCCACTGCAATCTGGATTGAACTTTTATTTATGTTTTGTTTTAGGCGTTATGTTAAACGTTCACAGGGTACCATTACTGATAGTAGAGCATCTGCCTCGGCCACTTCCTCTAGCAGCAGCCAATCACCAGAATGCCTAGCTTCAGTTTCCAGTCATATCACTGGCCTGAGCGACTGCAGCAGCCCAGTTTCAGATGGAGCTTCCTGCAGCGCTGGATCCAATGACAGCAACCACTCTGGAAACTGCAACGGCCCCAATGGAATTTGTGATGGTAGGACACTCAGCCATTGGGAGCAAATGTCATAAAAGCTCCCAAATACTGCATTCATACTGTCATCCATTTCAAGTTTTTTCACATTCATCAGATACAGATCTGATCTTGTTAAATGTGTTCGTTTCAGGTGATGAGGAAGCCATGGATCACCAGGAGAGTCCAGAACCAGAGAACAGCCATTCAGACACTGTGGATGGAGAGGAGGATTCAGAACCAGAGAATGGGCCCAATAGCAGTGCTGGAAAATCTTTTACTTCTCGGCCAAAACTCTTTTCTTTCAGCATGGTCAACTCCTACGGCACAGCAAACATTAGTTCTGTCCCATTTGATGGCAATCTCCTAAAGCTCACAAGTAACTATTACCTTTTTACATTTGATGCTAAAAATGAATCAAATGAATGGGGTGGATCGTTAACTGTGACCATTATTTTCTGACTCGGACTCTTTATGATCACATGCTCTTGCCCTTCAATCAAAACTGATAGATATTTCTTTCTACAGCTCACTCTACAGTAGCCATTGATTGGGACTCGGACACAAAGAAGTTGTGCTACGATGACCAGGAGGCTGAGGTAATGCTCTGTATTCCATGAAGTGTGCAAAAGTACACTACTTTTAAAAAGTTGCATTCATTTGATCAAAAATACAGGAATAAAGGTAGTGTTGTGCAATATTATTAAATAACATATTTCTATTTTAGTATATTTTAAAATGTATTTTATTACCGTGATGCAAAGCTGAATTTTCACCAGCCATTACTCTAGACTTCAGTGTAGTGATCTTTCAGAAATCGTCGTAGTAAGCTGATTTGATGCTCAAGAAACATTTCTTATTATTATCAATTTTGAAAACAGGTGCTTAATATTTTTGTGGAAATGGTGGGTTTATTTCTATATGTAGAAAGTAAAAAGAAAAAAAACTTCAAACTTATGAACAATTTTTGTACAAATTTTAAAAATCATCTAGTTAATGTGTTAACAAGTAGATCAGTGGATGTTAAGGAAATAAAGTGTAATTAGGGTCCAGCAAGATGTGACACAATGGTCAAAAAGATGTCTATTGGGGTTTAATGGTACACAAAAATGATGGTTTGTTATGTGTTTTGAAGTCACAGTGCGGCATAATTTTGGTACAGCAGGGGGTAATTGTTTTTTATTAAACTGGTGTACTGAACAAACTGGCTTTGAATTAAAAAAATGTCTTTCAACATAGACTGCAGTTTATGGTACTTTTGTAAGTGGGGGAAGAGATTTAGATGCAAATATGTAAAAAAAAAAAAAAATGTTAAAAACTGTTCCAATTCTAATCCACTTTATTTGACATTTGTGCACATGTTCGTTGAAGTCTGTGAAGTTAAAAATAGATGAGCTTGTCATTAAAATAATACTTCTGAATTTGTAACTGTTACAGGTAAGTTTACAACCGTAAGATGTTGGTTGTGCTCTGTGGAAAATGGATCTTAAATTTATCAAACACATCTAACAGTAGGACAAGCCCACTTAAGTTTAAGTTTCAAGAACTTTATATTAAGCGTGATATTTTTTATCTTAGATTGTGCACTTATTTGGCAGCAGCTCACTCTATGTCCTTGGTTATTTTTTAGATATGTTTGCTACAGCAAAGCATATCAATATAAACAATGTTGTCCAAACTCAGTGTTTGAAATTGCATTCAGCACAAGCAATACTGAAATTTTTGGTACAAATACGTGTACCATTACACCCCTAATGTCTATTATTATTATTATCATCCTCACAAAAACTGACTAATCAGCCTTTTCTTTTAGCTGCCTGCTAAATCTCAATTAAAGACATTAATGTGAAGTCTCTCCTCAGGCCTATGACAAACATGAGAGCATGCTACATGCTCAGAAGAAGAAGACTACAGTAGCTTTACGAGAATGCATTGAGCTCTTTACTACAATGGAGACCCTAGGAGAACACGACCCCTGGTGAGGAGGATCATTACAGATTGTGACACTGATTGCCAATACTTCCAAGGTCAAGTGTTTTACAGAAGTTTTGACACATTTAGTGCGGTTTTAATGATTGCTATGCTCCTCTGAAGGTACTGCCCCACATGTAAGAAACACCAGCAGGCCACAAAGAAGTTTGACCTATGGTCTCTCCCACGAATTCTGGTCGTGCATCTGAAGCGCTTCTCATACAACCGCTGCTGGAGAGACAAGCTCGACACAGTCGTAGACTTTCCAATTAGGTACTTTAGTTATATGATATATGTGTGTGTAAATATAATATAATGTGTATTTTTATTCATATTTTTCCAAAGAACATGGGACTTGTTCCTTTCAGTAAGACGCCACAGTGTGTCCTCTTCGTGTTAAGTGCTTGTGTAAATTTCCCACCAGATGGTGCCAAAAATATTCCCTCCACACACAGTCCTTTGTCATTGTTTTGCACCCATTTGGGGATGATACATAATCTGACTTCAGGTGCACATTTGTATTCATACATCAGATTTTTTTTCATCAAATTAATTTTAGTTATAATGTCACGCATTCATTTATAGCATGCAGGTATAAATGTTGACATAATATTGACACATTTGGGCTTTTTTTTCTTGACGTTATTTGCCATGCGCATTTGGCCTTGATCCTATTTGGATTTGGGTTACCTTACTGATCAGGAAGAAGGAAAGAGTGCACAAAAGTCAGGTGCAATGCACCAGGAAGCTGAGTCATGTTTGTCTGGACAGACAAAGGTATCCATTGTTCATTGTGGTTAAAGGAGTTGACAAACCCAAAACTGTAGTCTAGTACATATGTACTGATGTCTTGATGAAAAAAATTAAAAACAATTTGATCAGCCACACTTACTGTCGGGGATTCATCTTTAGTAGTTTGTGTTTTTTATGAAATTAACTTTACAAATAAAAATGTATAAACTGTGTTAGAAAATGTGTGGAATTCTGGTGACTTCTTGTTTGGAAATGAATGTACATTTTCTCACACAGAGACTTGAACATGTCTGA
This sequence comes from Carassius carassius, assembly GCF_963082965.1. NCBI lineage: Eukaryota > Metazoa > Chordata > Actinopteri > Cypriniformes > Cyprinidae > Carassius > Carassius carassius. The sequence goes on from NC_081764.1 coordinate 8,453,513, forward strand.
GTTTGTTTGTGACCCCAAAGCTGACCCATATGTCTATGACCTGATTGCCGTTTCCAACCATTATGGAGGAATGGGTGGAGGCCACTGTAAGTCTCTCTATATTTGCACAACTCTTCCATTATGAGATGACGTCCTTACTATTCATATGTCCAGTTATATATTAACAATCATATCAGTACATAACTGGGTTGTCTCACAGGTTGTGTCAGGAGCCTTTTATTTTCCCTCTATCACCTTCACTTGTTCACCTTTGCAATCTAGTTTGGAATCTCACACTTGATGTATTACTACAGAAAGTATAACACCGAGTTGATAATTTATGTCTTTGTCATTATATTGCTTCTTGGAAACGATAGCTTGGTTTGTTTATGATTGCCAAAGTTCAATTTCATTTCCTTTTGCAGACACTGCATACGGCAAGAACAAGATGGATGGAAAATGGTATTACTTTGACGACAGCAGTGTGTCGTCTTCAACTGAGGATCAGATTGTGGTGAGGCTACCATGCTTTCCATTTTATTAAAAGATATGCCAACATTTCCATAAAGTGTTTCCTCAGTTTCTGTTGTTGTCCAATAGAAACTGGGGATTGGCAATTGCTGATTTGTACATTGACTCAGAATTGTCCTTTTTTTTTTGTTGTTCTCCGCAGACTAAAGCAGCCTATGTGCTCTTTTACCAACGCAGAGATGCAGACACGCCGTCCAAATCCACCCCCTCCGCATCACTAGGCGGAGCTCCAGAGACCCTGGATGACCACATGGACACCAACTGAGTTTCTTTAGGTCTTTCAAGGACTGGCACTGAAACAAAAACTACATAAAGATGAAATCATCAATGCACCAATGCACATCCCTGGCTACTTCAGTGACTATTAAAGGCTCACCAACAGGCCCTTTGTTTTTAGCTTTATTTAAATGTTTTCTTTCACACATGCTTCTTTATCAAGAGCCAAAAAAAATGAATATTAATAATAAAGAGAATTTTAGTTTGAAGCGTGACATGAAAGACTTTATTCTTGGACCTTGATGCCTGCTGATCATAGAAGCTCATTTCTTTTAGTCTGAAATGTGAATGGGGGAGATATGGCAATATAACCTCTCTTTGGACGACATGAATGTTAGATGAACTAGATCAGGAGAGGGGAAATGCCTAGACATAGACTATGTATGCAACATTACGCTCATCTGAAATGTTTCAATTATGCCTCTACACACTTACGTTGGAGTCTAGCTATCAGCATCTTGCAACATGTGCCTCCTGTGAAGAATAGACACTCTGTGTTTAATAACTTTAGAGTGGTGATAAGCACAGAGATTCTCTCGGAGAAGCTTGCGCTCTTATATTAAATATTGTCTCCATGTTTTGTTTATCCTATCACAAGCCACACTTTTTGTTCAAAATGTACCATACCGGAGAGTGAGACATTTCAACTTTTTTTTTTTTTTCTTTATTATGTTGATTTTTTGGGGGGCTGCTCTCTAATATATTCACACTAACAGCCTTTTATTCCCCAAAAACTGTCAAAATGGAAGCTTGCGAAAATATGTGGGATAACTTAAGTCATGGTTGTGCCCAATGCAGTTCCAAAGCATTTTATTTCAGATATGATGGTTTGTGCTTTGTAATGATCTATTTTTATTTGTTTTGTTTGTTTTTGCGGTGGATTTTTCTGCTTTCTAAATGGTTTCAGTCCAGAGTATTCGAAAGTGGTGCTAAATTTATGACCCTTGAACAGGTACAAGAACACGGCAAAGAGGAACACAAAGAATGACCGTTGTTTTAATTAAGAGCAACCTTATAGATATAAAGAATACCTTTTATCATTACCTGGAGATTTACATTGGCACATCTGCCATGTTATTAGTTGTGATATGTGTGTCAGATGGCTTTAGTAACAACTCAAAGCTCGAAAGACAAGTGCTTCATATTGCTAAGAACAAAATACAAGAAACATATTCTTTTTGTGTGTGTGTGTGGCAAAACAGCATGCAACTTTTGAATCTACAAAACTAGACTTATTTCTGGTGTTTACCTTTCTATGGTATTAGCAGTCCTTGACTGGTAAAATCACTATTGTTATTTACAGACACAAACTGATCATTGACTCAAGCTGTCCCCCTGCAGCTCCTTCATTAGTGAAACATCTATTTAATTTTTTTTTTCATAGACCTTTCTTGCATAGATGTACATAATCTGGGGCACAGTACATAGCTGCTTTGTGTTCTGCTATTTATCATGCCAACATGTGCAACACCAAATTTTGATTAAAGCCTATTTGAATTGAAAATATAATAAAATGTGGAAGCCTGGTTATAGATAATGGCTTTGTTACTGTTTTATTGTTTTTTTTATAACATTAAGAAATCAATTTGCATCAGATTATTTATGAATCTGTCATATTCTTCAGGATCAGTCAAAAGATTCCACGGAATCGTATGTATGAATGTTTACATATTATTACTATTATTATTATTTTTAAATAAAGATGTGTGCATTTATATCAAGCATCTATAAGCACTACCAGTAAAATATTTTGGAATAATTAAGATTTTAAAATAATGCTCGCCAAGCATGCATTTACTTGATAAGAAGTAAACAACAATATTGTGAAATATTACAATTAAAATAACTTTTTTTTTCTATTTCAGTATATTTATTCATATGTATAATAATTGTGTGATTTCAAAATTTACTTTTCAGCAGTCATTAATTTGGTCTTTAGTGTCACATGATGCTTCGAAAATTATTTGAATATGCTGATTTGGTGGTCTATAATTATATAATAGATGTTCCAAAATATAAGCAAATTTCGTTTTTTTGTACCTGCAGTGGGAAATTCTACTCCCGCCTCACACACCCACACTAGAGATAAGTTTCCAATGGAACTCATTAAAATAGAATGAACCTCTTCAAAGCACCTGATGATCAGTACCGTATTACACAACAGATACAACCCTTAGGGAAATGAATGAAGGCAATCTTGAAACTTGAGCAAGGAAACATTTATTGGTTCAAAATGCATGTTTTACCATCCAAGAGCTAAATGAAACTGTTCAGTTAGGACTTTTGCACGGCATCAGATGCTCCCCACAGACAAGCATGTTTACAGGAGCACCTTCATGAAGTAAAAGTCCAAACACAGCATCATCATGCACGTGAGAGCACAACCTGTCATGAAAGCCTATTGGAGATCCATATAGGGGAAGGTTTGCAATGCAGAAGCTGGATTATTACTTTATTAGCCATTTTAGTTGGCTACGCTGAGAAGTTTCTTGATGTCTCCTTCAATGTTGCTGGTCAGGTATCTCCTGCTGTAGCGTTTGAATGGCACTCCATCAGATCCAATGAGAAATTTCTCAAAATTCCAAGCGATGTCGTTTCTGCACACAGGACTCCACACAATAAATTTGGGGTCATTCATGAAGGGCATTGGCTCATCGCTCGGGAATGGAAGTTTCACCTTGAGGAAGAGGAAGAGAGGGTGAGCGGCTTTCCCGTTCACGTCAACCTTCTCCAAGAGCTGGAATTTAGGTTCAAAGCCATTGCCAGGACGGACATACTTCAAGGACAGAAGGATCTCTTCATTTGTACAGTTTTCCTAAAACAGCAAAGCAAAGAAAAATAAATAAGATAATCAAATACACATTTAAACAGTTATTCCAGTAATAATTTGCAATAACACTGATTATTATGACTTTACTGTACAATAATTAGGCAGTGATGTATGAGAGGCTCTCCTAAATTGAGAATATAGTAGATGATTGAGTAAAGGCATTGTAGATGGCTCATTATTACACTCATATATTAAAAGTCAAAATTATAAAAATAAACATATTAGAGAATCTCTTTAAAATAAACTGACTACTAAACCAAAGAAAAATACTTTTGAAAGAGTGTTGCTTAATATGTGATTACTTAATTTGAATTGATTTTGATTTGGTAAATTTTATAAACATAAAATCTAATTTCATATAACTAATTGTATATATTTTTTATAAGTGTTGATTGTTAAATATATATATATATATAAACAATATATTAATTAGAAATCCTATACTTAGTTATTTAATCAATTTGGCACTTTTCATATACATGAGAAAACTAAATTGAAAACAACTGAATTTTTCTTTGGCTATTGACTTTTACGTATACTTTTTAAACAATTCTTGATAAGAAATCTAAATTATAATTAAATATAGCTAATCTTAATCAAACATAGGATTTACTGTAAGTCATCTTACCTGATAGCCGAACTGATTGCAGGGAACTCCCAGAATCACAAGCCCTTTCTCTGAGAAGCGTTCGTGGAGCTCGTTCATCTGGGTGTAATCCCTGGTGGTCGTTCCTCAAAGAGAAGCGACATTCTCGATCAGGACCACCTTGCCCTGGAAAGAAGAAAACTTTAACTCCTCACCAGTAAGGGTTTTGGCTGTTATGTCGTAAAACGATTTTATTCCGGCCATGTTTACTCCTACACCGTTGTCTCGCAGGTAACTAAATACAGAAAATAGGAAAATTACACCTGTATAAAAGTGACAAATGTGGGCGGTGTACTATGCAGCGACCAATCACGGCAAGACATTCCACGCCTACTTTTAATACACGCCCATAAAATATCAGGGAGTATCATAGAGTTACGTTTACAGCTAAAGGTTGGGAATATTTATCTTCTTTCCTGTGGGTCTGATTACGTGCTATTTGATGTATTTCGCATTTTTAAACTCAATATAGAGAAAGAAAGATATAGACAGATATAGTTAATAGACATAAACATACAGTAAATTCCCAAAACAATTCGTACCATAATACAAAATTTTACCACGGTCCCTAGATTTTACGAAACACTGGCGCGGCAAGGATGCAGGTTGCAGCAGCAGCAGACTTGTCATTTATTTTATGCTCAAGTCTAAAATTAATCAGCATTTATTAATATAACATCTAAGTAAAAATCGTTTAAGATCAGCATTACTTGGAGTAACGTTAAGGTAAACAATTCTGACCACACCTTGTCCCAAATACGGTAATTTCGTCGAGTTAGTCGAATGTATAATTTAGTTCTTGCGTCAAAAAATGATTGTTTACCATCTTCAGAGATGGATTCTGGGATTGTTTGAAACAACATTGTCATAATTAAGCTATCAGTTGTGTGATTTCAATTACCTCATGTGAAATAGCTGATTTGATGTAACATCTCATATCAGTTCAATCTTACCGCTTTTGATCTTCTGATCTAAGTTAAGATGATGATACGTAAAAACAAGTACTCATCCCATCACTGTCGATGACGATTCGACACTTGACGTTCCAAGTAAGTTCCTGATGACGTCACTTCTAAAATAACAGAACAGCTAAAATCTTGTTACGTTTGGTGTCATTAAAAAGATATATATTATTGGACTTTATTGATGTGTCTACATTCATACAGAGTCAAAAAAGACCAAGAGCAGTGGACGACCCACAAAGTCTCCAGCACAGGACTCGTACCCGGACTCAGTTTTTGTTCAGTTTCTGAAGGAATCTGGTGTCACTTTGAGAGCTGGCAGTACAGCTGATGAAATTGGTAAGATAAAGAATGAGAAGGTGTGGATTGAATGCAATAAAGGGGAAACCCCAATGCTCGTTCATATAAATTAACACATTATTTTGACGTTTAAATATTTTTATTTTATTTTATTATAATTATTATTATTATTATTATTATTTTTATTTAAAGCTGTAGACCAAGTAATATTTCATAAGTGGTTCCAGTAGCGTCTACGAAAAAATCCTAGAATCCCCAATGTGAGAAACAGCTTATCATTGCATCACTTTTTTTTTCAAGCTTACTTTAAATGTTTACATTGTTAAATGTTTTATAGATAATTCAGGAATATATATCTACACTGGAAACATACATTGAAGACCTAGAGAGATTCAGAAACTGCCTGCTACCTTGTGTGCCATCATCCTCTTCACAGCAGGATATTAATGCACTGAATCTTGTTTTTCCATCTGAAACTTTACAAGAATTTCTAACATTGTTTTATGCAATTGTTTTATTACTCATATACTCTTTATTTGTCTTTTTTGTTTATTTTTCCTCTAATGTCAGTTCTGGCTCCTATCAGGAAAGTATTGTACGCTTGTTGCTTGGAATAGAGATGCTACAACAAGGTAAACATAGCAGCACAAATTTACCTCTGAAAATACAAGCAATAGAAAACGGAGATATATATTCTTTTCTTTTCATTTTATTTTATATTATCTTATATAATTTGTATATAAAATTTATGAGTGTTTTTATATATTATTCTTATTAAATGTTCCCTCCTGGTGGAATGACCTCCCCAACTCAATCCGAGCAGCTGAGTCCTTAGCCATCTTCAAGAATCGGCTTAAAACCCATCTCTTCCATCTTTATTTGACTCTCTAACTTTAGCACTCACTATTCTAATTCTATTCTTAAAAAAAAAAAGAAAAAATCTAACTACCTTTCTAATCTTTTTGTATTCTATTTTCTTTTAATTTATAATGCAATTATATATATATATATATATATATATATATATATATATATATATATAAGACCTCTAACACTAGCTTGCTCTATTCTTTTTTTATTCTATCTGTTTTATTTTGGCCTCAATGTTCCCCGTCTCATAATAAAACAGTTGAAATGGCTGGACCGAATTGTAGATGGCAAGGTACATTAATAATGATGATGTGAGAAACCTACTTGAAGAAAATGCCAACAGTTCCTTTTTAGTAGACATAAATGTTTGTCATAGCCAAATTGTGGCATTGCCGTGACCAGTGTCTGACTGATGTCTGATTAACTGCTGTGTACGTGTAGGATTTGAGCAGTAAGCTGATGCAGATGGTGTCTGTGGCTCCAGTGGAGATCCAGCGGGACATTATTACCAGCCTGCCTGAAATCCTGGTGGATTCCCAGCATGGAGACATTGCCAAACAACTGAAGTACATTAACAGTAGCTGTGCCTGCTGTTTTTTGTGACATTTCCCAATGCATGAAATTAAAGTTGTGTTGTTTTGACCTATGTTGGGTTTAGTAATTATAGCTGGCTGTGATGGTAATGCTGTCTATGACTATAATGTAGATACTTATTATCATTGTGTATGTTGTGTTTAAGTGAGTCTGTTTCTGTGTCTGCTCTCTTGTGCAGTGGTTTACTTCAGCAGAACACTCGCTGAAGCTCGCTGTGCCTATATTGGATGCTTTATCCAGTTTGAATCTGAGCTCTGCGTTACTGTCCGAGGTACTTCTAAACAGGCAAATATCTTCCATAAAAATATAACTCAGTCTTCAGTGTCATATAATCCTCCAAAAATTCTTCTAATATCCTGCTTTGTTTTTAAGTATTTATTATGGTCAACGTTTAAAACAATTTCCGTCAAATATTTTTGTGCACTTTTTTTTTTTTTTGAAGATTATTTGTTGAATAGAAAGTTTGAAAGAACAGCGTTTATTTGAAATATATTTTTAAATATGTTTATGTAAAAATAATTTTTTATAATGTTAATTATAAGGTCTTTGCTGAATAAAAATATTAATTAATTTAGCCATTTAAATTGTAGTATATACTATTCCAAATCCTCTGTGTTTTTCTCTCTGTCTGGTTCGTGAGGCAGTAATGGGAACTCTCTCTGCTATGCAGTTAGAGGATCTTCCTGTTGTAGTGAAGTTCATCTTACACTCCATCTCGGCATCTGATGCTAATGAGGACAGGCCACTAAACTGACCTTTGTTTTGTTTTTGTTTTGTTTTTTGGGTCGTGAAAATTGATCAGTTTGTATAATCAGTTTCAGATTGTTATAGAGCTGACCTGTAGTTATGCTCATGTCCATTCATGGTGGTGTGTGACCTGCGTAAAAAGCTGGAGTTGGAGCAGTGTGTCTTGCCAGCTGTGCTGCAGACCTCCCAGAGTCGTATAAAAAGCAAAGCCATGTCAGGGTGAAACTTTTTCCTGCTCTCTCTTGAGTGAAATTCTATCTTCATCTACTTACTCTCATCCATCCCTCTCAAACCCACTGTAAGTGTTATTGAAAGAATGCATAAAGATGTTTATTTTTGTTCAGAAAAAAAAGGGAATATTTTTTGTTGAATATTATTATTACTCACACTGATAAAATGTGTCCTTATTTTCCTTAAGATGCAATATATTTTATTATACAGTTACACCAGTTATTGTCTTTTGGTTTTTACCGCTAGTACCGCCAGTGTCCCATCATGCAGCAGTGGTTAGGATAGTGTGCCTTTGGTTCTGGAGGTCTTAAAGTCAGCTATCCGCTTTCAGAAGACCATCTCAGAAGCTTGGCTAAAAAGTGAGTTGAGAGCTCATTTAGTCTTGGTTTAATCTTTTTTGTTTGCCTTTCTGCCTTCCAAGCTCTAGGTACTATATTTTCATGCGATTGAAGTGATATAATTACTGTTAAAATTAGTGATTTTCAGGCCATAGAGGTTTGATTGATTTCTATCAAAATGTTTTTATGTGATTCCCAATAGATTGACACATTTCGTGCCTGAAAATACAAATGCAAGAATTAACAAACCTTGTTGTCTCTCAGGTGGTTGATCTTTTGGTGCTGTTCATCCTTCACTCCACTAATGCAAACCACAGCCGGCGAGGGACAGAGAGAGTGCTCAAGGTCAAAGTTTGCAATGGTCTGATTCAGGAAAGTCTCTTGCAGAAGACCTTTAAGGGTAATACTCAGGGATGCTTTCATTCAAATGCCTAAGGAACAGCCCTAATCACGTTACCAAAAGTATTGGCTTTCCTTGTTCATATCAGGTATGGTGTAAATGTTCAATACAGGTGATGCAGGCTTATTATAGCTCAGGGACTCTTGCCGTCTACAGACTGCTGTGTGGTGCCTTTTGGAAGTCACTTGTACAAACAGGCCTTCACTGGCTTTGACTCCTACTGTCAGCAGGTAAGAAGTACCTCTTAATACCAGCTTACAACAAACACACTGCAGATTTATGGACATCCATTAAAGGACGTGCATTGATGTCCAGTACATGTGTGTTTGTTGTATAGGAGGTGGTGGGCTCTCTGGTCACACACGCATGCAGTGGTGTGTACGGCGAGGTGGATGTGGCTTTTGAGCTGCTCTGTGAGCTGGTATCTCAGAAGCCTGCAGAGATGAGCCAGTTCACTGTTTTTCTGAAGGTACGATGCCTGCTTTGATGTCCATTTGGAAGGAAATTGTATTTGAATCAGTTCATTTCATTAAGTCAAATAGACTCAAATCAAGCGTATTGGTATTATTGGCGTAGTCATGATGGTTGGCAGTATGGGGGCATGCAGGTAAACTCTTTGCTGGTGCATTGAAATGGTTTTCGCTTATATACCCTCAGTAGGTTTGTGATCTTTGATCTTCACTCTTCATCTTGTGTTGTTCATGTAGAAATAAACCTGAAGGCTCTTAGGCTCTCACGCTGCCCAAAGAGACACACAGACAGGTGAGTGAGATGATCTGATGGTTTGAGTGTGTACAACACTGTTCAAAAGTTTGTGGTATTCTATATTTATGAAAAGAGTGTCTCATGCTCACTAAAGCAGTAAACAGACAAAACTGGAGTCAAGAAAGAAAGTTTATTACTGAATACTCAGCGCTGATCTTAGTTTAACCCTTCTGTTACTGTACACTGTAAAAAAAGATGTTTTTATATACAGTAAATGATGTACCTTGATATAGAGCAAGGTTTATATACAAATAAAACAGAAACAGTAAAAATTATACACTTACTAACATTTTATGTTTACCTGCATATCATATTAACCAAAATACAACTTGTCTTACACAAGTTGTCTTTAAATTGTTCAAATATTAAAAATACTGATATAATGAAAGTCTCAGGGGTTACTTCGAGTACATTTTTAGTAAGCTAATATTTTCATACATATAGCTTCATTATATGTGATGTATGAAAAATGGCTGAAATTCACCTCAAAATATTTCAGTCATGCACTTCAGAATTCTGTGTTTATTTGCTGTTTGTTGACGGCGCTAATCCATACGGTAATATCAACCTGTAATTTTTTATTTTTTTTATTTTATCAGCGTTGAATTAATTAACAATCTCTGCAATGTTACAATCCTAATGACTCTCACAGGCATTAGTCTCCACTTTGTCTGTCCCCGTTTTTCCTCCTGCTGGGGTTGTGTGAAGAAGTGCAGCACCAAAGCAATCTGGAGGAGACTGATGCTCTGCTAGGTCAGATACTGTACACCTGCAGTTTTTTTATTCTATTTTAGATTGTGTTTTGTCTTGAACACTGTGTAAAAGAAAATGTTTTATTAAATGCCCCTATTTTTTCATGTTTTCATATTATGAATATGTATAACCTGTAAGATTATTTCTAACATCACAAGATGCATCAAATGTATTTAAGGTTGAAAAGCATGTCTGGAGAGTTTTGTGCTGTTAAAGGCTGTCCTCTGATTGTGACTGATATGGAGGTGGTGGAGAGTCTGTCTGAGAGAGAGAGTTCCTCTGTTCTCTGCTCTTTTACACCATCAGCTGGTTCAGAGAGGTTAATACACCTCTTCAGTACAGCATAATACTAAATTCAGAGTGACTTGACAGCCATCCCCGATCAGTTCAAGTTCTCATATGACTGTTTTGCCTTTTTGTAGTACTCAGTTCATGTGTAAATTAATAGTTCATACAAAAATGAAAATTCTGTATTCATTTTATTACTTGGAAGTTGGAATTATGGCTTGGAATTAGTTGTTGTTGTTTTTTTGGTATGCATGTCTATTTTATGAATGTAGTTGATGAATGCATTTTGCAAGCAGAATGATCAAGAAATATCACTTACCTTCAGAGTTTACTGCGAGTGTGCTTGGCAGGTACCAGTGACAGAGTGACTTATGTAGCCTACTTTATGTTTATTAATTTGTATTTGTTTATATGTATGTATTTGTTTTAATTAAATTTGTCTATTTGCTATATTTATTTTTCTCTGTAAAAGTTAACATTGTTTTGCTGTGCTGGCTAGACCAGGCTACACTCCTCCTCAGGTTAACTTTGATGGAGAGAGTGCTGAACGGATGATACCATCTTCTTGTTGCTCTGCCAAAGAAAGGAAAGAAAGGTAAGAATGCTGGAGGAATCAGCATACTGATTTGTGTTATATATAGGGTCAGTCCTTCACAGGTCCAGACATACTCGATGTCCACTGGTTTACTGACATCTGTACTGACTTTTTAAAACTTTTAGTACATTTTACATCCCCAAACTGACAATTTTTGTTGTGGCAGGACCATCCAGAGAAAGCGAGCGAGAAGGATAAAGAAAAGGATGCCAAATCAGGGATCAGTCTGTCTTCGTACTGGCCGTTCTTCAGAGAGCTGGATGTTGAAGCTCTGAGCGTGCTTCAGTGTGGCCTTCTGTCGCCGACACTTTTAGACACTGAGCTGCATAGTAAGGTAAAATGAGTCTGTTTGCTGGTCGATTCTCAGTATGAGTATGTACTTTCATTTTATGAAAAATAATAGAGAGTGGTTTTGGCTGTAGTTAAAGGAGGAAGTGCATTTGGACCACGCAGAATTACTTTTCTTGCTGGAGAACATGTGGCGTAAACTGGACTTTAGTTTGGCTTCTGCACCAGCCAAAAAGGCTCCATTTCTCAAAGTATGAAAACACACACACATATCTAAACCTGTTTTACCCTGTTTTATCTTTTTGGACAATGTTGTTCTAATCAACCAATTGGTTATTATATTTATTATTTTATAATTAAGAAAAACACTAAAAACGAAAATAATTCATATTACATAATTTTTTTAAAATGTAATCTTTAGCAAATCTCAGAAAATGTATTTTAATCCTTTACATTACAATGCTGCCATCATTCACCAAAGTTTGACATTATAATGCATTTAAATATTTTACTTTAATAAAAGTGTTAAGTGTAATCTTTGGCAAATCACAAAATATGTATTTTTTATACTGTAGATTATAATGTTGCAAAAAATAAGTGGTTTTTGGATTAATCATAATGTAATTAATTAAATTTAATAGCAGCTTTAAATGTTGTCTTTAGAAAATTCCAAAAAAATACAATATTTTAGTGAACAGCACACTATTGTTGCTTTATTATTACAAAAAATATATATTTTGGGGATTTGTTATCTCATTAAATTGAAGATTTTGATTAATGCTGTTGCGCAATGTTCAGTTATCAACAATCAAGTGGTTTTCTTGAACAGCTCTAATTTTATTTGTTTGTTTTAATATGATAATTTGTTTATTTGTTTTTATATTCAATACAAATGTTAATGTTAATAATTTTGTCAGTTACATTAATTTTGACCATGAGTGTTCTTTTTATGTATGTTCTTGTTCAGTATATGAATGTATGACAGAAATGCTGACAATTCCACATAATGAAATTATAATAAACATTATTATTAAACCTTAATTTAAATATTGGTGAAAAAAACTTTAGAACATCCACGTGTTTCGGTTGATCGCTCCGAGAATCACTGAATCGGTTTTAGATTCTAACTGTTCGAAAGAACCGATTCGCGGAAATGAGTCGGACTTCTCATCCCTTCTCATCCCTCTGAGTCACAGTCACATGGTGCATCCAGGAAGAAACGCGTACAATGTATATGTACAGAGGAAGGTAAACAAATGCTCAGCTGTGTCAATAACACAATTAAAACACGGGTGTAAACTGACCTGCAGTGAAGCACAGATACTGTAAACATCTACCGGGCGACACGGATGCAAACAGGCTTGTTCGGAAAGCGGAAGGATTGCTTTTGTGTGTGCCATCACAGTAACTGACAATTATTCATAGACATTGAGTGGTTGTGCTGGATTTTCTGACAGCCGTGCAAAAATGTCTGACTTTGTAATTTTACTGCTGATTCTGTTTTTGGTCATGTGTCTTATCTTAACTGTGGTGGGCTTCGTTTTTTACTCCGGGCTTTTCTCGGAAGTCGTGATTCGGACTGGATCTCCTCCGGTGAAAAACATCACGATTGCATATAAGTTTAGAAAAGGATCGTACAAGGCCAGCGGAACAGCTTTCACGGAGAGCTGCAGTATCGGACCGAGGCTGTCTTCTGTCGGTTTGTTTTACGATGACCCCAATCAGGTCAGTAGGTCACCTTTTTTTTTTTCTTCTTCACTGATGCTTCATGCAGCTTCATCTGCCGTTTGTTTTGAAAACATTTCCACTTTAAGATGAATCCGAGATTAGTAATAGAACGTTCATGACACAAGTAATCATTTAAATAATAATGTATTTGTTATTATATATATATATATATATATATATATATATATATATATATATATATATATATATAATATTTTCCCACCAAAAATGATAACGTTATGTTATCACAATCCCTAAACCCACCTGTCAGCAGACCTTAACTCATAACTAACCTGTTTCGTCCCAATACTTGAGACTTGGTAAGATGTTTGGCTGTTATCAGTACCGAGTTTCAAACATTACCACAGTACTAACATGGTGCATTTAAATAATAATTTGAGGGTTATCGTTGCAGGTATAATTGTTACCTTGTAAAACGGCAGGTTCACTATTTTGTGGTCCATTAGTGAGCTGCTTACTGAGAAACCATTTTTGCTCACTTGATTTTGCAGCACAGACTCATGAGAATCAAGCCTCAAGCATGTCATTGTATGTGTTTTATACTTACTGTATGATTCATCAGTTTTTTTTTTTTTTTTAAACTTCGTGGCCACAACGAAAATAAAAGTCTGCTCTAACACTAACCCCTAAGTCAATCTTATGTTTCATATCCATTATTATACAATACTATTTAGTGTTTCATACGCATATATTAGGTATAATCTAAAAAGTTGCACTTCATGCATGCACAACTCAAAGAGAATGGATTGAATTTGGCCTGGTCAGCGGAAAATGGAAGAGCTACAGCATGCAAAATATGTCAGATGTTTAGGCATTTAATAGATGAATATTTAAACCAGAACATGTCATGCTAATAGACTCCCTGAATGGATGTCATTAGCATTTCTGCACTGATCCAAGGCTGTATGTACAGTCACCGCAGCAGTTATGCAGTAATTGTGCATCAGATTTATGGTTGCACATTGGAAATGAAAGTTGAGATCTGTGGTAACTGCTCTATTTTATATTGTGCAGTATGACACCCAATTCCAAATGGAATTGCTGGTTTGTGAAGGAATGACTGGGAACGTACCATTGGCCCATTTTGAGGTTATACACCAGATAGTTCATCGAGAGTCTCTGCTTTGCAATTTTTTTTTTTTATATATAACATTTACATTTATTCATTTAGCTGACGGTTTTATCCAAAGCGACTTACAATTCCAACTAGGAGCAGCTAGGGGTTACGTGTCTTGCTCAGGGACACATTGGTGTCTCATAGTGGAATCGAACCCGGGTCTCTCACACCAAAGGCATGTGCCTTATCCACTGCGCCTGTGCCAACACCACCCCTATAATATAAGATTGTCCTATTTTAATCAATGTGATAAACTATTTAGGTTAAAAGTAAACAAAAAGTATTCTGATTATATTACCTAAAATGATGATATCAATATGATACTAAATACAATTTATGTAATGTTATTTGGAATCAGTAGCATACTACAATTTTTAAGTAATCTATCCATAGAATTGCTGATTAGAAATAGAGCTCGACCGATATGGGTTTTTCTATAGCCGATGCTGATGTTTAGAGGTCAGGGTCAGCCGATGGCCGATATGTGCTGCCGATTTTTTGGGCCGATATCTTGAAGTTTTCCCCTTCCTTTGCATGCTAAAATGTCACACTAATAATAAGTGGATGCACAACATTTCTAAACTTTATTGAGCACTGACTTGAACCATCTCTCAAATCTTAATTTTGTGCACTGCACGGTATTAAAATAAAAAATGTATCCAAAGTTAACCAAACAAATCAATAAGCTGACCAAGTATTAAATATATAAAACAGGTAATATATATATATATATATATATATATATATATAAGTCAATCATTTACATAAATTTTAGAGCATTTATCAAGTAGAATTTTTAAAGTTTGTTGGAACATAAATGTAAACTTAAATAAACATTTAAATAAATACAATTTTAGAAATAAAAATCAATTAAACTGAAAAAAAAAAATATTTATATAAAAAACAGATAACAGCAGTGCTGCAAACACACTAGCAACCAGCAACATTTGTGTTTGTGACACAGAACATCTAAAGTGCATTCTAATTACAAACTTACATCGCAGTCTGTTCATTATTAAAATAAAGTACAGTCAACCAAACATTTAAAAGGTTACACTGGTCAGTTTAAATAGACCGTAGTATACCGGTCCACTTTGTTGTTATTCACATTTTTGCTAATGGGAAGAGGATGTTCTTTTCCATCTAGTTTACATGAAATAAATAAAAAATATTATAGTTTAACATTCAGATACATTGCGAATATGGAAACATTTGGATATGTGCAGAACGAGACATGAGTAATAACCTCCAAATACATCTAGTCAAACCCGCGCTCGCTCGTCCTCGTATGGATCGGATCATTTTTCTGATCAGCAAAAAAAAAAAAAAAAAGGGCCAAGACAAATAAACATACGTTTTGTCTTTTTTTTATTAACATTAAAGTATTAAATTAAAATATATGAAATCAACTTAAAGTGCACATGGCATAATATCTTCTTTTTAACATAATAGCCGGATTTCTCATCTCCCAGTCTGCTGTGATGAAGTGAGCAGTTATCATAGCTCTCCGTCCCCCTGGACGTCCACCTGTCTGTCGTGAGCACAACAGAGGATGCTCGGGATAGTTCATCCACAACATTTTTCTTCTCCTGTTCATAAAGGTCTGGCACAATCTTTTCACTCTAACCTCTTTCCTTCATCATTATATCTGACAGGGAAGCCAAAATGCACGGGGCGTTCAAGCTCCTTTGTTCCTTCGCTCGCCATGACCACTGAGTGTGGACTGAACATGCGCAACTTTTTTTTTTTTTTTTCATAAAGATAATTGATCAGAACGGATCACAGATCAGTGATGATCCATTGCACCACTACTATAGTGTCATTTGAAAACATTGCAGTTGCGGTTTAAAATACAACAACGAGCACCACGAAACCATTTAAAGAGACGCATTCAGCGGTCTCCTTGACGGGAAACAGTCAACAAAGTAAAATGATCTCCAATGTATGGCGCGCTCTCTTCATTTTATCAAATAATCATAATCACAACTATTCATTTTACAGTCCTGCTACTAGCATTTTATTTAGACTAAAACCCCTTTAATTCGGGTGAGAAAGTTTTTTTTACAAGTGGCTTTTGCACATAACAATAATACCACTGCAGACGCATTTTGCAGCATTAAGGTTATTAATTGATCGTTAATTTAAACGACGATTGATCATGGAAATTATCGAATATTGACATCTCTAAATACAAATGAGTTGGGTGGAAAACGTCTCTGGTTACTATCGTAACCTCGGTTCCCTGAGAGGCGGGAACGAGACATTATGTCAGCTAAGACGTATATGGGAACTCCTCCCTTCTCCACTTTCGCTGAAATCTTATTGGCTAACTAATTGGCCAATTGACGTGAAGCATGCAAATACTGACAGGTTCGCGGGCAGTATAAATTGCATGGGCGCAAAAATTACGTCAGAATCACGACTGAACGCTAGCACAGCTGATCAAACAACGATCACGGCGGCTAACGTAATGTCTCGTTCCCGCCTCTCAGGGAACCGAGGTTACGATAGTAACCGGAGGCGTTCCCTCTCAAAGCGGTAACTCAACATTACGTCAGCTAAGACGTATATGGGAACTTTATAAAATCCCGCCGTGAGAGCAGTGAAGATAAGCCCTGAAAGGAGTACATCACCCCCACACATAAGCAGGACAGTTCTAGCCAATGGCCGTGTCGCTAAGAGTGCTCGCATTTCATGGGCGGAACTAGACCAATGAGACATCAGCTCCGACCCTAACGAAATTTGCATATCTTCATGCAATAAATGTGAAGCCCACACTAAACAGGGCAGACACAACACAAAAGCACTCAAGCATGAGAGTTAAACACAGAGTCGACAGCTTTGCAGTTACAACTGCATAAACCGTAAAAACCAGAACACAGAGTTACCAGCCATGGTAACTACTGTATAGCTGGTTATAACAGAATGAATAAAACTTAACTCACCGAAAGTACATGTGACGCTACAGAGGGTACATCCAGCTTGTAAAACCTGGCGAATGTGTTCTGGGAAGACCAGCCAGCAGCAAGACATAAATCCTGGATAGAAATACCTCTAGCCCAGGCCCAGGAGGAAGATATTGCCCTCACAGAATGAGCTTTGATGTTGAGGGGACAATCCTTCCCTTGGCATTTGTAAGCCAACGTTTTGAAGCAGCACGTCCCTTATTACATCCACCAAAGCACACGAACAGCTGGTCCGACTGACGAAAGGCGGCCAAGCGATCCACATACATCCGCAAAGCCCTAACAGGGCAAACAGCTCTCTGAGCATCAGCATCACGCGAGGCTGACGGCTCAGCAGATAAGGCGGGCAGGGAAACAACCTGTGCTCTAAATGGTGTATTGAGTGACTTCGGAACATAACCTGGTCTCGGCCGGAGAGTGACATTACAGTCGCCAGGTCCGAAACAGATGCAATCATCGTTCACCGAAAACGCATGTAGGTCTCCAATGCGCTTCGCCGAGGCGAGAGCAAGAAGCAAGGCAGTCTTCTGGGAAAGCTCCTTAATCCCAATCGAAGTTAAGGGCTCGAACGGCGGTAGAGCTAGAGCCCTCAAAACTAGAGCTAAATCCCACGGCGGCACAGAGGGCGGCCGTGAAGGACACAATCTCCTCGCTCCCCTGAGAAAACTGATTACCAGAGCATGCTTACCGATTGATTGCCCGTCAACTGGGGAACGAAAAGCGGCAATAGCGGCCACATACACCTTCAGCGTGGACGGCAAACTCCCGCAGTCCATTCTGTGCTGTAGAAAGCGTAAAACATCCGACACGGAACAGGTCTCTGGGTCAATTTGAATTTCTTCGCACCATTTGCACCATCAACTCGAGCTTTTAGCCAAATCTGTAGCGGTCGCATATGCAACAGACCTAGATGGCACACTGAAGAAGCCTCCGCCATAAGACCCAGAAGCCTCTGAAAATCCCTCAGTGGAACCGACCTGCCCGGTCTGAAACGGCGCAGAGTCGATGAGATTGTCTCCATGCGTTCCTGAGAAAGATGGGCTCTTATCGCCATCGAGTCCAAACATACTCCCAGATATGTTATAGTCCGACTCGGTAAAAACACGCTCTTCTGCATATTCACACGCAGTCCCAGCGTATCCAGATGGCGGAGCAGCGTTTCCACGTGACTGATTAGCACATCTTTCGAGTGGGCTTAAATCAGCCAATCGTCCAGATAATTATAATACCCTAGCTTATAATATAATAAATCGTCCACTGAGGCGAACCAGTCCCCGGGCCGTATCTGAGTCAAAATCTGTTTCAGTGTTGTCATTCTGAATGCGCGTTTGTGAAGTGCTCGGTTGATGGGCTTCAGGTCCAGAATCGGACGTCCTCCACCCTTCTTTGGCATCACGAAGTAGCGGCTGTAAAACCCGCTTTTCTGCTCGCTTGGAGGGACACGCTCTATCGCTCCTTTCTCGAGCAGACTGAAAACTTCCTGTCTCAGAATTTAAAGGTTTTGGGGCAAAGTCAGTGACGGGACCACGCCGTTGAATCGGGGAGGTCTGCGTTTGAACTGGAGAGAATATCCGTGCTGAATAATTCCCAGTACCCACAGTGAAACGCCTGGGATAGCCCTCCACGCGTCCAGGAAATGAAACAGCGGACGCGTTAGCCCTACGGCCACCGTAGCCTTGTTTTGACCGGGGCCCCGCCCCCGCGAGGCTAGAAGCACTGGCTGGAGGGCGGCCCACGGCGGGCATTGTGTGTTGTTGGCACTCTCGCGCCCTCGAGAGGCCATTATAATCATGGCTTGTGGCTCTGCGCTGTCCTGAGACAGGGCGAGTGACATAGTGTTGGGTGCACGAGGAAGAGAAAGCTCTTTTTGTGAAAAGATACATGTTTTTATTGTGGAACTCACACAAACAGCATTTAAACACACATTTCGATTGTCGCCCAAGGGAACCTGGGGGATACGAAGCTTTTGAACACGGCGCGGGCTCCTCTTGCGACTCTGATGTCTCTTTCCAGGCCCTGACCACTGCTTGTTTCTGCCGAAACGGGCGTTCGGTTCGGGGCAGTGCGCTACGGCAGGCTGTCCAGCCGGTCCTTGGGCCTGGCGAAGTGCCGATGAAGAGCGGGACCTCGCGGATGAAGACTGGAGTGAGCGACGAGGCATCACGTGGCTCATCGCTTTGGCGCGCTTCTGCGTCTCGGAGAAACGCTCTGTGACCGACTCCACGGCATCACCAAAGAGGCCGGAGGGAGTGACTGGAGCGTTTAGAAGCGTCCTGCGGTCCGCGTCCTTTAGGACAGCTAGGGTAAGCCATAGGTGCCTGTTAAGGATGACCATGAACCCCATGGAACGGTCGATGGCTTGAGCGGAGTGCTTGGTAGCCATCAGCGCAAGATCAGTTGCCGCGCGCAGATCCCTGATGACGTCAGCATCAACCGCGCCGTCATCGATGGATTGAAGTAGCTTCGCCTGGAACCTGGATTGGGGTGCAGCCCACGACTTCACCACGTGCTCATGTACGTCTGGGAAGAACAAGGTTCTTCTCCTCGATGCAGCGGCTCGCTGGCGGCAGTGGGCCTCATCCCCGCTGATGCCCGAGCCACTTCCCTTCTGGCTCTGAGGGCGCGCACTGGCAGCTCAGCGCA
Organism: Carassius carassius; assembly: GCF_963082965.1. NCBI lineage: Eukaryota > Metazoa > Chordata > Actinopteri > Cypriniformes > Cyprinidae > Carassius > Carassius carassius. The sequence continues at coordinate 8,473,381 of NC_081764.1, forward strand.
GTGGGCGCACGTGTCATCTGTGAAAGCTGCCTCGGCGTGGGCGAGGCCCAGGCAGGAAACACAGAACTGGTGAGGGTCATGCGGGTCAAGGGGACCCGCACAAAACTGGCAGGTAGCAGCCATCAGATGCGGAGAGGAAACGGTGAGTAATCCTCTAATGCAACTTCTACGATGGTTAAGATTTAAGGTTATAAGCGTGAAGATAACTTCTAGCGTGAAGAAAGAGATTCTGACGTAATTTTCGCGCCCATGCAATTTATACTGCCCGCGAACCTGTCAGTATTTGCATGCTTCACGTCAATTGGCCAGCTGCCCCCAGCTGGCGTTAGCCAATAAGATTTCAGCGAAAGTGGAGAAGGGAGGAGTTCCCATATACGTCTTAGTTGGCGTAATGTTGAGTTACCACCTCGAGAGGGAACTGGTTATTGTCTGCATCAAACCATGCTTCCGAACAAATGTGATTCACGGTTCTGGGCAGCTCCAGGACAGCTGTCTCTCCGAGCACGGTGCTGTCTGTGAGCGAGGTGGAGTAACGGAGCTCTCAATCATGCTGCAGGGTTTGTAAGAGCTGCCAACTTCTCCACCCCATTTACAGAGTGAAATTCTCTGACTACCTTTATCTCTCAGGACTGTTGTTGAATCTTCCAAAAGTTTTGGCTTGGGGTGCTTCACATGCAGCGGCAGCAGCACTTTACACCGCACCAATAACACGGGGCTCGCCCGCCGACGTGCCTGACTTTAAATCGGCGCTACTAAACACGGATATCGGTCGACCTCTAATTAGAAATCTTAGAATATAGTGTTAATAAAGTCATTCTGTTTGTCCCAACAATCAAGATATGTCAAAGGATGTCTGTTATGTCACAAATCAATTTAATCATTCAAATTAAACCTTTTCTTTGTGATATAAGTAAATGTGTAGACCTAATTGGACAGTCAATCAGTTGAATATGGCACACATCTTAGAATAGAGTAAGGAAAAAATTTAACATTTTAGTCACATGCTTCTATACGGAAGTTCTAAGCGGCCATGAAATATTTTTTTTTTTCCTTTTTGTTTTCTCGTTATAACGACTTAATTTTCTCGTTATCTCGACATAACGAAAGTCGTTTTCTCGTTATAACGACTTATTTTTCTCGTTATCTCGACATAATGAAAGTTTGTTTTCTCGTTATAACGACATGACAGTTTTACTGTTGCTATAGTAACGAACTCAACTTTGACAGGCATCTGATGGACAACCATGCAGGCGCTCTTACTGTAGCATATATTTTAGCAAATTTTGCTTCGCCTAGGTAATAACGTCTACAATACTGTACATAAATAAAGGCTGATCAGTCACTGTTGATTTTTCCAGAGACAGTACACCAAACGTTTTGTTTTTGAAATAAACATGTTTAAATGGCAACACCGCGAACACAGACATAGTGCCTTCAGAAGGATGCAGAACTATTCTAAGATCTTGAGCTGCTTGGATTAAACTCACTTTTAATTTTCCATTTATTTGAAATAAAATTATATATAATTTGTAGGGTTGTGAATCTTTGGCAAGGCAGCGATTCGATTCGATTACGATTCATAGGTTTTAGATTCGATTCAAGAAAGATTTTTGCAAATTTAGAACGATTCGATTCACAATTAAATTCGATTCGATTCGATTATAACGATTCGATTCTGCATTCTTTAAGTGCATTCACGGGATTATTTAAATGCTTCTACTAAATTCTTTAAATGCTTAGTCAGGGGGCAAATTACAGTAGCATTTATGGTTAGAGAACCATAGGTTACAAAAAAAACAAAAAAAAAACTTTTGTCCATTGTTAAATGCTAGTTTCAATAGTTCACGCTTACATATAATTAGCTGAGGTATGGAATGCGTATTTGGCGTGCTGTCCGGGGAAGGGCTCCGAGCTCGGGAATGGCCCGAACCTAGAGTACCCCCCCTTCCCCGTCTATTTGTAAAGTAAACTTGAAGTGAGGAGATGGGGTGGAGGAGGGATGCTGATAAACCGTCAATGGATAGAGGTAAGTCAGCGATATTTATACTATGGGATTGATTACTTGATTATGGTCCACCTGTGTTGATTAGGCTAAGTATCTGACGCGCTCCTCCCGAATCTTATTAATAAAATTACATTTCAATAGTTCACGCTTACATATAATTAGCTGAGGTATGGAATCCGTATTTGGCGTGCTGTCCGGGGAAGGGCTCCGAGCTCGGGAATGGCCCGAACCTAGAGTACCCCCCAAAAAGCAAATATACAGGAGGACAGCCGCCAGTTTAGAGAATGCCCCCCCAAAAGCATAGAGTACTGGCGGGGGCTGATTTGGTTTCTGAGAAGTCGTCTCGTAGGCAGGTTGGAAGGGCCTACGTACTCCGGAGGGAGCGACTTGGGCGTTTGGAGAGTAGGCCCTACCGGCTGCAGCTAGTGAACTACGTGGTTGTTGGCGCCCGGTCGGTAGGGCTCGAGCCGATGCTCAACTGGAGCTTTTTGGCGTTGGAACGGTGAGCCCTACCGGCCGATGAGGAGGAGCAGCGTGGTTGTGGTGCCCGACCGGGAGGACCCGAGTTGCCTCGACCGGAATAGGTCACGGTGTCGGCGTACGGGCCCTACCGGCTGATAGCCCCTGATATTCAGTGGGTGAAGGGCCTAGTGCTGACCGAGAGGGCCCATGAAGCCTCCGACAGGAGATTGAGACTCAGAATGACGGACGTCTGGGTCCTCTCGGTTTGGCAGATAAAAAGCTTTGGGCTGGCCGACAAGGAGGACTCTGGCGACATCTGATGGGAGATCCCGACTCACGGCATTAGATGGATGAGACTCACTTGCGGCCGGCAAGCATAGGCCCGCCCGGGAGAACTCTCGCCAGACGTCTGAAGGGAGCGCACGCATCAGACGGGTAAGCCTCGCCAGACGAGGAGAGTGGGAAGGAAAACCCGACTGGGAGGTCTCTCGCAGCATCCGATGGGGCATTAGACTCAGAACATCGAACGGGTAAGCCTCGCCAGGCGGGGTTAAAAGATGTGAGGGTAGCGGAGTTATTTTTATTTTTTTTTATTTTTTTTTATTTTTTTTTTGCAGGATTTGGCGAGAGGACGAGACTCGTAGCGCCGGACGGTTAAGCCTCGCCTATCGTCAAATGGAAAGGGAAGTTGCGTGGCCGAGAGACTGTTACCGACGTCCGAAGGGAGCACACGCATCGAACGGGTAAGCCTCGCCGACCGTAGAATGGAAACGTAAAGCAAGTCTGTCCAGGAGGCTCTCGCCGGCGTCCGAAGGGAGCACACGCATCGAACGGGTAAGCCTCGCTGACCATAGAAAAGGAAAAGGTAAGGTTGTCTAACCGGGAGGCTCTCGCCGGCGTCCGAAGGGAGCACACGCATCGAACGGGTAAGCCTCTCCGGATGTGTGACAGAAAAGGTAACGATAGGTGGCCAGGAGGCTCTTGCCAGCATCCAACGGGGACTTCCTGTTCCCCAAAAACAACTGGGTGAGCCTCGCAGGCCGTAGGATGGAAAAGGTAAGTTTGTGTGGTCGTTAGGCTGTCGACGGCGTCTTATGGGAGTTTGCTACTCACGGCAAGAGACGGGTAAGCCTTGACGACCGTAGGAAGGAGGGAGGGTTTATTTGTGTGTTTGGTACCTGCGGCATCGAACGGCTTGCTTGTAGGTTTTGTAACCTAAACCACGTGGAATGGTCGTGGTTGGCTGGCCAGGAGGCTCTCGCCAGCGTCCGATTGGAGCACTCTCATCGAACGGGTGAGCCTCGCTGGCCAAGGATGGAAAGGTTGTCCAGCCGGGAGGCTCTTACCTTCGGCCGACAGGAGCTTAGCTCCCGGAATCGAACGGTTAAACCTCGCTGGCCAAAGGACGGAAAAGATTGTCCAGCCGGGAGGCTCTTACCTTCGGCCGACAGGAGCTTAGCTCCCGGAATCGAACGGTTAAGCCTCGCTGGCCAAAGGACGGAAAAGGTAAGGTTGTCTAGCCGGGAAGCTCTCACCTACGTCCAATGGGAGCCTTGACTCCATGCATTGGATGGGTAAACCTCTCCGTACGTAAGACAGAATGGCAAAAGGGTAGCCGGGGGCTTTCACCTACGTCCGATGGGAGTGTGAGCTCCTGGCAATGAACGGGTAAGCCTTGCTGGCCGCAGAATGGAAAAGGTGAGGTTGTCTGGCCGGGAGGCTTTTGTCGGCATCCGATGGGAGCTCAAACTCCTGGCATCGAAGAGAGAAGCCTTGCCGGCCATAGGATAGAAAAAAGGTAAGGTTATCTGACCGGGAGGCTATGGCCGGCATCCGGTGTTAATCTGGCTTTTTAATCGGGTAAGCTTCGCTGGTGGTCGGATGGAAAGTCCAAGATTGCTTAAGCGGGGAAGCATCTGACAGGAGTTTAATACTCACGGGCCTGGTTTCACAAATGGGGTTATGCTTAAGCCAGGACTAGGCCTAAGTTAAATTAAGATATTTAAGCAACTTTTACAGAAATGCCTTAGAGGAAAATTTTACAGGTGTGCATCTTGACACAGAACAATGACACTGGCATATTTTAAGATGTGTCGGAGCAAGATATTTTCAGTTGAGACAGCTCAAACATGTATTTTAGTCTGGGACTAGCTTAAGCCTTGTCTGTGAAACCATGGGACAATGTCATATGACTAAGCTTTGCTGATAGTTGAACGGAGAAGGCAAAGGTTGGCTCAAACGGGAGCACTCTGGCAGCGCCTGACAGGGAGTTCGATACTAAGGAGGATTTGGTTGTCTACGAGGGTAGACGCTGTGAGGCTTTGCTTGAATAATTGTTTAGCAAATCCAATAAGCTGCTTCCGATAATGAGTCCGAAAAATCTTGGTGCAGTCATTGTATCCGAAATTAAGCGTGCAAAAATAAATTGGATTTCCTGTGCCAGTGTACCCCAAATAGGTGCCATGTATCGGCGATGTGGTCGTTGTCGAATTGTCGTATTGTCAGCACATGAGATCGATGGTACATATCGACGATGTAATCGTGCATGGGTGGAGTAAGAGAAAGATACTTTATACTTGTCTGAGCTTACTATTTGCCATTTTAACCATGCAGGTGCACGAAAAAGCCTATGGAATCACCGATAATCGAAAAAAAAAATATATATATATATTTTTCGGGACGTACTGATAAACTGGCAATAAATATAAAATACTATATTTAAAACTGCTAGTTCATGTAGTCGGCACTACTCTCATCTCGCTTGTGCCGGTTTTTTTTTTTTAACTGTAGTAGATTCCATTTAAAGTCCAACGATTTAACCCTAATATGGACGTAAACAAATGCCTTACATATAAGGTATTCAAAAACCGGTAAGTTCATATATTTGAAGTGAGTTCGGTTGAAATGATGCCTTGGTCATACGCGCTCCAGACCACATGCCTCATGATGGGACCGACGCGCCGCCCCTGAGACCAGAATGAGATGCATTTTAATGTAACTGTGGCATTAAACTCCGTTAGTGAGAGCTCCTTTAAAATATGGCACGTATCGGATTTACCTGTTAAACTACGATGGAATACCTTATATCTGCAAACGATGCATGTCTATTTGTGGATGGAGACTTCTTTGCCACCTGTAGGCTCACGTCATCCTTTGAGAGCATGGGCGAGCGTGAAGTGCAGTGCTGAGATGGGATAACGGAGCGGTTTGATAGCCGAATTATGGTAGGCCGCCTAATAATTATAATAAAAAACGTTGATTGGAGAATGGGCCTAATATCGTCTTGGCTATTGTTGATACATGATGCTGTCACTGCAACCTAGGATGCATGGCATACCTATAAGCGGAATATTTTTTTTTTTTTTTTTTTTTTTTTTTTTTTTTTTTTTTGCGTGTGAACAGACGCTGCTGTGGCAGTGGGGAGATACGGGAAAGGCTCCTGCAGGAGCAGACACTGCTGCGGCAGTGAGGAGGTATAGGAAAGGCTCCTGCGGGAGCAGACGCTGCTGCGGCAGTGGGGAGATACGGGAAAGGCTCCTGCGGGAGCAGACACTGCTGCGGCAGTGAGGAGGTACAGGAAAGGCTCCTGTGGGAGCAGACACTACTGCGGCAGTGGGGAGGTATAGGAAAGGCTCCTGCGGGAGCAGACACTGCTGCGGCAGTGAGGATGTATAGGAAAGGCTCCTGCGGGAGCAGACACTGCTGCGGCAGTGGGGAGATACGGGAAAGGCTCCTGCGGGAGCAGACACTGCTGCGGCAGTGATGAGGTATAGGAAAGGCTCCTGCGGGAGCAGACACTGCTGCGGCACTGATGCAGGGTTTATCCAGATCAAGTAAGAGAGTGATGTTTAACGTGCTGTGAAAATGAACGATAATAAACTGGGGCGGTTGGCGATGCTTGCAAGCAAATGGGTTAATGGCAGTTATGTGCTATTCGCTTCCAAGTGGTTTCTAAAGATGTTTAGTTGCCAGTTTTTTTTTTTTTTTTTTTTTTTTTTTGTATTACGGTCCTTAAAGTCCCAGTGAAACGGAAGTTGCAAACGACTTTTCTCCAGTGTTGTGACGTATTTCCGAGAGAAACGGAATAATAAATGAGGAAAGTAGTGGGCGTGGCTTATTTTCCAACTAGCACCTGATTGGATTTAGATAAGTAGGTGTTTAATTCAAAAAATGGAGGCAGATCTAAATGCAAGTTTACAATCGGTTGTTGAGGATTACTCGCCACCTCAATCACCGCAATTTAGTTTTCAGCAGGAAAAGGAGGAAGATGAGAACAGGAACACACGGAGGATCATTTACAAAAATGCACCTCCTTGCCATCTCTCCTTTCACGCGCTGTCAATGCTCGCCGCACACAGGCAGCCTGTCTACTGTCAGTGTCAGTTTGAGGGGCGTGGTTACAGATTAAGCAGACACCAAATTCCTCAAGCCTACGTCATAGGTGAAGGTCCTCCAATGCAGAGGGGAGGGGCATTTTCAGATTTTGATTAAAGATTATGAAGGCAAACTTTTTTTTTTTTTTTTTTTTTGAGTGAATTGGCTCGCATGGATGAATTGTTCAGCACAAAACGATCAAATTTAGGCAAACAAAGTAAATATAGTCAATTTTGATTTCATGTGGACTTTAAAAGGCGGCAGTTATTTTACTCACACTTGCTATCCTGCGTTGAAACACTATGGCGGATGCGTTTTAGATGAATTTTGAGTGATCACACCGGTGAATGGTGAAATAGGTCCCTAAATTATTTCGTCCTACCAGAAAACTTGCATAGAAGTTAAAATGTAAAATTAAATTAAGCATTTAGCAGAGACTCTTTTATCCAGAGACTTACGAGGGTTTTTTTTTTTTTTTTCTCTCTTTCCTTCATGGAACTTAAGTCTGTATCATTTCCGTGAGGTTTAAACGTGCGCGGTAAGGCGAATGTAATGCCTTTGCTTCGTGGTTAAAAGTGGCATCATCATCCGACGGAACGTTTGTATCTGTAGTCCAAATCTATGCGCAATCCACACTCCAGATCAGCAGGTGGCGGTAATGCACCTTTACGCTGTTTTGCCAAAACCGCAGAAGACGACGGAACTGCGTCATGACGTCGTTTAACAAACTTTAGCCGCGAACCTGCTTTTAGATGCAACACTTGGATGCTAACTGCCGTAAAAATCCAATGAAGAAAAAGAAGAACCTGTTTTTAGCGTCTTCGCCTGAAAATGTATTGTTTAACGTTGCGCGGTCTGCGCCGCTAGAGGAAGCGGCCTCAAACTGCCACTCGGCCGGAACGCCGGGGTGAAAGGCTGAGCCGCGGTGAGAACTGGGGTTCGACCCGGGCTGGTTGGGTTCTTTCTGCTGCAATCCAGCGCTCGGGGAGAGCTCGGTCTCGGGCGGCACGATCGTTGTGTCGAGCAAGGCGAGCTTGGAGCTTGCACGGTCTATTGGCCACGACGTGTGGCTTGGCGATGAGAGCAGCTGTCACGATGACGCTTAATGCTGCTCAACGGCCGTGTTTGGTGGGTACAAATGATCTCGGGTCCGGCAAAAGCAGCAGGTCTTATAAATCTCCTGTGTAGCTCTCTTCGTTGGTACGAAAATTGGGTCTGTGGTAAGGTGACAGACGAAGCGAACCAGCATGCTGATAAACCGTCAATGGATAGAGGTAAGTCAGCGATATTTATACTATGGGATTGATTACTTGATTATGGTCCACCTGTGTTGATTAGGCTAAGTATCTGACGCGCTCCTCCCGAATCTTATTAATAAAATTACATTTAATGATGCGACATGGCATGCGTAAAAATGTATGTAAGCCAAGTTTTTAAAAAAGAGCTTAAAGAGTATTATGTATAAAATTAACATTTTGTCACACCAGGGGCTTAGCCATAATTTCAGAAGTGACAGAAATGTCAAATACAATCATTTTATGTATGTAGCCTATATAATAATAATAATAATTATTATTATTATTATTTTTATTTATTTTTTTTTACAAGGAATTATCTTCTTTTTTTAATTACTTTTAATTAGCTGTAATAAATCAAATACACTGCTGGACAATAATCAATCATTTGTAATCGATATTTTTTTCCTAATGGCAATTTTATGATTGTTTTATATACTAGGCTACATTTAATTAGCAATTATTTAAATTTTCTGCACAGAATAAGGTAGAAAATTTATTCAATTCAAGTTTATTTGTATAGCGCTTTTTACAATACAAATCGTTACAAAGCAACTTTACAGAAAATTATGTTTCTACAATATTTAGTAGTAGCTAGTAGTTTGTGCACGTTTGACAGGATTTTAGAAAAATAAAAATAATAATAATAATAATACAAGACGTAGTCAGCTAGATGATGAACTATCAATATTATTAATTAATAGTAATTATAGGATGCAGTCACACATGTAGCAATAATTGTTAGTTCTGTTTGTTGATTCAAGGTTAGGATCATCTGGGGTCCTCTGAGGGTCAGCATCATCTCTTCTCAGGTGTTCTGGATCGAGACTGGAGCTTGTGTAAATCCTAGTTACATCCCGTGGCAAAACATAGAAACAAAATAGAGACATCATTAGCATAGCTGCTGATCCAACAAAGTAAAATTAGTTTAACCCAAGCTAAAGAATAAAAATGCAGATGCAACTACACTCACAATTTAAGAGATACATTATTCGAATGCTTGGCGAAAGAGATGCGTTTTTAATCTAGATTTAAACAGAGAGAGTGTGTCTGAACCCCAAACATTATCAGGAAGGCTATTCCAGAGTTTGGGAGCCAAATGTGAAAAAGCTCTACCTCCTTTAGTGGACTTTGCTATCCTAGGAACTACCAAAAGTCCAGCGTTTTGTGACCTTAGGGTGTGTGATGGGTTGTAGCGTGGTAGAAGGCTAGTTAGGTACGCAGGAGCTAAACCATTTAGGGCCTTATAGGTAAGTAATGATAATTTGTAACTGATACGGAACTTAATAGGTAGCCAGTGCAGAGACTGTAAAATTGGGGTAATATGATTATATTTTCTTGACCTGGTAAGGACTCTAGCTGCTGCATTTTGGACTACCTGTAGCTTGTTTATTGACGAAGCAGGACAACCACCTAGAAGTGCATTACAATAGTCCAGTCTAGAGGTCATGAAAGCATGATCTAGCTTTTCTGCATCAGAAACAGATAACATGTTTCGTAGCTTGGCAATGTTTCTAAGATGGAAGAATGCGGTTTTTGTAACATTGGAAATATGATTTTCAAAAGACAAATTGCTGTCCAATATAACACCCAGATTTCTGACTGTAGAGGAAGTAACAGTACATCCGTCTAGTTGCAGATTGTAATCTACAAGATTCTGTGTGGTGTTTTTTGGTTCAATAATTAATATCTCTGTCTTATCCGAATTTAATTGGAGAAAATTATTTGTCATCCAATCTTTTACATTTTTAACACACTCTGTTAGCTTAGATAATTGGGAAGTTTCATCTGGTCTCGTTGAAATATATAGCTGAGTATCATCAGCATAACAGTGGAAGCTAATTCCGTATTTTCTAATAATATTACCAAGGGGCAACATGTATATTGAAAATAGAAGGGGACCTAGGACGGATCCTTGTGGCACTCCATATTTTACTGATGATAAATGAGATGACACCCCATTTAAGTAAACAAAATGGTAGCGATCGGACAGGTAGGATCTAAACCATCTTGGAGCCTGCCCTTGAATACCTGTATAGTTTTGTAATCGATCTATGAGTATGTCATGATCTATGGTGTCGAACGCAGCACTAAGATCAAGTAAGACTAGAAATGAGATGCAGCCTTGATCTGACGCAAGAAGCAGGTCATTTGTAATTTTAACAAGTGCAGTTTCTGTGCTATGGTGGGGCCTAAAACCTGACTGAAATTCTTCATACAGATCATTTTTATGCAGGAAGGTGCTCAATTGAGCAGACACAACTTTTTCTAAAATTTTAGACATAAATGGAAGATTTGAAATAGGCCTATAATTTGCCAGTACACTAGGATCTAGTTTTGGTTTCTTAATAAGAGGCTTGATAACCGCCAGCTTGAATGGTTTTGGGACGTGACCTAAAGATAACGATGAGTTAATGATATTGAGAAGCGGTTCTTCGGCTACAGGTAACAGCTCTTTTAGTAATTTAGTGGGTACAGGATCTAATAAACATGTTGTTGGTTTAGATACAGTGATAAGTTTATTTAGCTCTTCCTGTCCTATATTTGTAAAGCACTGCAGTTTATCTTTGGGTGCGATGGATGAAACTGAAGTGTTAGACGCTGTAGAATCTACATTCGCTATTGTATTTCTAATGTTATCTATTTTATCAGTGAAGAAATTCATAAAGTCATTACTATTTAACGTTGGTGGAATATTTGAATCAGGTGGCGTCTGGTAATTTGTTAATTTAGCCACTGTGCTAAATAAAAACCTTGGATTGTTTTGGTTATTTTCAATGAGTTTGTGGATATGCTCTGCCCTAGCAGTTTTTAGAGCCTGTCTATACCTGGACATACTGTTTTTCCATGCAATTTTAAAAACTTCCAAGTTAGTTTTTCTCCATTTGCGTTCAAGACTACGAGTTACTTTCTTGAGAGAGTGAGTATTACTGTTATACCATGGCACAGTACGTTTTTCTCTAACCTTTTTCAATTTGATGGGGGCAACAGCTTCTAATGTATTAGAGAAAATAGTGCCCATGTTGTCAGTAATTTCGTCTAATTCATGTGTATTTTTGGGTACAAATAGCAGTTGAGATAGATCAGGCAGGTTATTTGCGAATCTGTCTTTGGTGGCTGGAACAATAGTTCTGCCCAGACGGTAACGCTGAGACATATAGTTAATATCAGTTATACGCAGCATGCACGATACAAGGAAATGGTCTGTAATATCATCACTTTGGGGTACAATATCTATAGCAGTAAGATCGATTCCATGCGATATAATTAGATCTAGTGTATGATTAAAACGATGAGTGGGCCCGGTGACATTTTGCTTGACTCCAAAGGAGTTTATTAGGTCAGTAAACGCAAGTCCTAATGTATCATTTGCATTATCAACGTGAATATTAAAATCTCCCATGATTAGCGCCTTATCAACTGTAACTAGAAGGTCTGAGAGGAAATCTGCAAATTCTTTTAGGAATTCTGTATACGGCCCTGGTGGTCTATACACAGTAGCCAGAGCAAGAGATACATTAGATTTCTTTTGCATGTCTGACAGTGTAACATTTAGCAGAAGTATTTCAAAAGAGTTAAACCTGTATCCTGTTTTCTGGGTAACATTGAGAATATCACTATATATTGTTGCAACACCTCCTCCACGACCAGTCTGACGGGGCTCATGCTTATAACAGTAGTTTGGTGGAGTAGACTCATTTAGACCAAAATAATCATTTGGTTTTAGCCAGGTTTCAGTAAAGCAGAGTACATCAAAACTATTTTCTGTGATCATTTCATTTACAATAACTGCTTTGGGTGTGAGTGATCTAATATTTATGAGCCCAAACTTTAAAAATTGTTTTTGTTCATTTACTTTACATTTTTCTGGTTTAATTACGATAAGATTTTTCTAGATCCTACATTATATTTTGACCTCACTATTCGGGGAACAGACACAGTCTTAATAGTTTTTACAGCACAAGTACTTTTATCATTTAAGCGGGTGGAACAAAACTCATCATAATAGTTATTAGAGAATTGTCTTACTAGTCACATGGAGCGAAGTGTCCTGGAGATGTTGTCAGAGAGCAGCTCCGCTCCGATTCTGCTGGGGTGTAATCCATCAGCGCGAAACAGCCTAGGACGCTCCCAGAAAAGATTCCAGTTATTAACAAATAGCAGTTTCTGTTCTTTACACCATGACAACAACCATTCATTTAAAGCAAAAAGTCTACTGAACCTTTCGTGTCCTCGTCGATACGTGGGCAGTGGTCCAGACACGACGATCGTCGCCGCGGGCGTCATGCTGCGAACCGTCTCGATCAGGCTGCTGAAGTCCCTCTTCAGCGTCTCCGTCTGCCGCAGCGTGGTGTCGTTAACCCCGGCGTGAAGCACGACCGCTCTGGGGCTCTCGTCGACCTTCAGGATCGCGGGTATCTGCGCAGAAACATCGAGAACACGAGCACCAGGCAAACAATGAGTGTGCACTTTACCTTCGGCTAACGTAGCACTTACGTGTCGGACGATGGAGTCTCCGATGATCACAGCGTCGCGTCCTGTCTCGCGGAGGGGAGCGAAGCGGTTCCGGATGGAGATGTCGAAGGCAGGAGGGGGAGAAGTCGTCGCCCGGGACCCGGCTCGCGTCCTCCGCTGTGGATGCACCCAGGGTCCGTGGTGTCCCGGCGTCGCAGTGAAGGACATCTGGGAAGATCGCGTCCTGGGTGCACCGGGCCTGTGCAGAGAAACACACGGAGTAGACGTGGTGGGACTGTTATATACTGTTATATTTATAGTTTCTGTACTGTAATAAATGTCAATTAGCACTGCATCATTCATAAATTGTTTGTGTTTTTTTTAGTTTCATCAGTTCATTCTGCTTTTATTCAGTTTAGCTGCAGATATAGCCTGGCACGTCTATGAGAGCGAGATCGCTTCTCTTTCAGTGTGAAAACGTCTTCATCTCTATTTAACTTTTCCTCTCCATCAGCGAATGATTCTGAGAGAAAACGTGCCAGATGTCTGTTTGCTAATGAAACAAACGCTACTTTCATGCATATTATCAGATAAATCTCTCGCTCTTATTTCAAGGTCGTTGTTAATGCTGTGTTTAATTTTAAAAGTTTCCTTCGTATATTCGGTTCATCCGCATTGTTTAAAAACATTTATCATTCAATGGATCTGTGCGTATGATTTAGACACTTACATTTCTGCTCCGTCCATGCAATAAACACAGCTGTCGACGGCTCCGGTAACTCCCTCGGTAAGATACAGAGAGCCATTGACAAACTACAGAAAAGTAAAGCTACTTCACTTTAGTATTACTGGCCACGAGTCCTATAGATCACACGTCAGCTGCGTCAGAGACGAACGGAGCGCGAGCGCAATCCTGTGACAGTCTCAGGCAGTAAACAGTGGAGCGCGTGAAGGACAGATAAGAGGCACGATTCACGAACACTCTTCAAGGTCTCCATTAATTCGTGCGTGTAGTAATTTAATGTGTATACATTTTGAAAGCATTGAATCGCTATAGAAATCGCGATTCATTAGATTCTTAGCATTTTTAATCGATTACTGTCCAAGATCGGTGATTCACGATTCAAAAATCATGTTTCAAGATCGATGCATATGAATCGACAGGGTTTGTAATCGATGCATCAAGAAAACGAGTGAATCGTTACACCCCTAATAATTTGTAATTTTTATTAGTCATTATATCCTGTGGCAGATATCATGTGCGTTACAAGCTTCTGTTTGAAAAGATCGTTCATGTGCAGTGTGTGTGTGCAGAAAAAAAACGATTACAACATTAAATTAGCCTATGCCTTTTACATATACATCACAGATCTCATCAATATGGTTAACAATAAAGATTAATAATAAGGAAAAAAAGCACATCACAAATAGCCTACATCGTTAAATCCTGTCCTACTGTAGATAAACAGAACATTTCCGCTTATTAACTACCTAATCATGTGCCTAAAAGAAGCACAAATAAAGATATAGGTGCAAACAGAATACAGTGACATCAACCTTGGTTTTGATAAGCAGTTATTTTATGACCCAGAACGCATTGGTGAAACTCATGCATCTAGCAAGAACTTAATACACAAAATAATCATGTTGATTAAAGTATTTAACATTTATGAATTAATTAAATGAGTCAGTAATGAACAAGACGGCACAAATTATAGCGATTACGAGGAAGGTCCGCGTACAGTAAAGTAGACAGTGTAGCTACAACACCCCATCAGTTATACTCAGGTCTATAGTGCCACTTGCTGGCGCAGTTTTGTAACTTATTAGAGAAAATTAAGTCGTTATAACAAGAAAACAACTTTCGTTATGTCGAGATAATGAGAAAATTAAGTCGTTATAACGTGAAAACAAAAAGGAAAAAAATTATAAAGCATGGCCGCTTAGAACTTCCGTACTTCTACATTCAACACAAGGCCTATTGAAACCATATAAGGTGAAGTGACTCGGACAAAATGTAAGTAATGTAGGTAAAAAAAATGGAATGGAATCAAACTACTTTATCTGTGTTCTGAAGAAAAAAGTAAAGATGTGATTTAAAAGTTGTGGTGATGTGAAGTAAGTAATGATGGGATTGTAATTTTTTGGCGGGGGTGAACTATTTGGATGTTTGCACTGATAAACCAAAAAGGAAATGCAAAGTAAAGGGTGTTCTCTCAGTGCTGCGTAAAAAAAAAAAAAAAAAAAACCTATTAGCTTAGTTGGCTTAAGCTGATCTTTGTGTTTCTACGAAAATTGTCAAAGCAGGTAATGCATTTTTTTTGTAATCAGGCCAGTAGATCTCTAACCACTAGATGGCACTCATGGTGCAGGATAAAAAGTAACTTGCAGGGGAAATTGTCCAGTTCAAGCATACAGGTTGAATCTCAAGGATGTGCAGGTTTTCTTTTTTTTTTTTCGTTATCATTTTATTATTACTACTACTACTACTACTACTACTACTACTATTATTATTATTAGTAGTATTAGAAGTATTAAATACAACAACAATAATAGTAATAATAATTATTGTTTCCCATTTTTAGATAATTATTATTATTTACAACACCAACATAATATTGATAATAATTGGATTATTTTATTATGTATGAGTACAGTGGCTATACAGTATACTTGGACACTTACGCAACACTTTTGCAACTGTTTTAAATAATCATTATAATAATTATAATTAGTAGTAGTAGCAGTAGGAAATAGAACAATAATAATAGTAATAATAGTTATTGTTTGCCCTTTTTAGATCATAAAAATAATGATAATTACTATTATTAAAACAACAACAACAACAGTAATTCTAATAATGATACTTTTAGCTTTAATTATATGAGTTCAGAAAACGGATGTGTAATGTACAATTGTAAATTGTCATTTTGAATAGTGCAATTTACTATTACAATAACTGTAATTTTTATTAATGTTTTGTTTGAGTTGTTTGCATGTCTTTTGTGGTTTTAATATGTAGTTATGCAGTGACATTCATTTATTTTAAAAGCCTCGTGTTATGTGAATATAACTGATCATTTTATATAGTAGAATGCCTTGAGTGTTATTATTCTGGTATCATTCATGTAGGTGATTTTGTTCTTGGCTACATTGCATTGCATACAGTGATGCTGTTTTACAGTACTCTGGCTGCTCTCCCAGCTGCTTAGTGCAGGGGTGACATCCGAGGGGATTCGCCGTGTTTATTTCTTTGTATTGAGATGGGTTGGGGTTTTCGATTGGCATTCTCACCCTTTAGTGTCCAGCCACTGTCTCCCCTAAAGCCAATTAGCTTGAGATCTGACTATGATCGGTTGTTAGCACTCACTGAGGTCGCTGTCCGATTTTAATTGGCATTATGCTCTGCACTTATTAGCATGCTCAGCTCTCCCGCAGGAGGCAGGGGTTGATATGGTCTGTTCAGAAGGTCAGCTACCAGCGGAGCCAAAGTGTTTGAGCTTGACAGCGTAAAATAGAGGAATTTACACTTTAGTGAGGTAGATCTTTTTTACAAAAATAATGGGAATGACTGTACCTACTGGCTTATTAGTTGCAATGGAAAACCTGTGATTCATCTTCAGCATTTAAATGACACTTCTTAGTGGTTCATATTCTAGACATAAACACAGTTTATATTTACAGTACATGCAGTATTTCCAATGATGAGCAGTATAGCGTCACTAAACATAGCAAAACTATTGGTTCAAATAAACAATGTCGCATTCATCTGAAGAAAAATACAGGAAAGAGAGTAATATTGTGAAATACTGTTACAATTTATAAACATAACTGATTTATGTTTAAATATCTTGAGCGTCACATGATCCTTCAGAAATCGTTCTATGTTGGGTTGGTGCTCAAGAAACATTTGTTATTATTAACAGTGTTTTATTTGCTATTTTATTTTATTTTTTTGATGAACGCAATTCAAAAGAACTACTTTTTTTGAAATAGGACTTTTTGTAACAATTTAAAAGTTGTAACTTTTTACTGTCACTTTGGATCAGATTAATGCATCCTTTCTAAATAAAAGTATACACTGTTTCCAAATAAATACAAATAACTTTTTGGAACTGAATGATAAAATCAGTTGCTTTTTCATACCAATATTGGTGAAGTTTTTTTCTGTGTTGATCAATCTGTCTGCTTTGGGAATATTTGCAAAAATATAATTGCAATATGTTTTTGCAATACTCACACAGTGTGTTTAAAAATCACAAAATGTTTAAAATCACATTAACATCATATGCCAATTATGTATTGTAATAATAAAAACATATCATGTTTTCTTGTGAATCCCACTCCAAGTATTGAGAGAGTAAATTTTGTTAATTTTCTTGTTGATGATAGGTCATGTTTTAGATTAAACTTATTGCAAAAGTTTTGAAAGTATTAGCACTTTAGCAGTCACAGTTATGATCTGATTTAGGGAATGAGAACAGAAACAGTTAAACCAACAAATGTACTGTTAATTTGGTTTCCCACCCTAATTCTGACCCATTTCTGTGGATGGTCATAGCTTATACCAGAAACACTGACTCAAGTGATGGTTTGTGACTTATGCAGGGTATTATGAGTCAGGGATGAACTTCAGAGATGAGACAAGGTTGAACTTTTATGCTCCAACTGTGTTTGAACTCTAAATGATTTTTATATTCAGTCACCCTTCATTAATGCCATTCAGCCTTGTGATGTACCAGCATGAAACCAGCCTATTTATTACTGTTTATAAATGGAAGAGCTTATTCTCTTCAGGCAGTTCATTCAGCTCAAGTGTCTACACTCAGGGCTGATTGGAGAGGATGCTTTTCAGGTTTTATACGGCAGTCAAAGTGAATCAGTTGTTACTTCTGTGGAACACGGGCTTGATGAACAATCAGCAGAACCTCCGCAAACACTGAATCAATCATGAAAGTTAATGGTAGAAGCAAAGAGCTGCCATTTAAAACTGGCCTAGTTTGTCGAGAGTTAATTAAATCAGCGAATCAGCGAAGCCTTTACAGCTATTTCACAGCACATCAAGTCCCTATACTCTGCCTTATACATTAATCGTCTAAACTGAAATCACTCTGACATGTCTTTATTGTTCTCTTTGCTATATGTTCTGTTTTGTAGGTCAAAGAATTATTCACAGTCAAACACCCAACTCATCGAATCTGTCTGTCTAAAGTATTACATTTAACAAATATAGAATAAATATAAATATACACAAAAGAGCTTTTTCACTTTTATCACATCTGGTTAGGACATTAATGCACCAGACTGTCAGCAGCATCCTACAGCAACCCTCTCATAGCAGTTGCATCGTTTCTGAACATCTTTCAGTTCATCACCTTTGAAGCAGTGCTGCTACAGTCATCAAAACGCAGCTTTCACTCAATTTCAAGACAATTATTTTCAAACTTCAAATCACTTGCTGTGAGCAGTGTTCTCATTTTATGCACAACCTGCAGGTTTTGAGGACTATGGTAGTTTTGTGGAATAAAGAATCAGAGTTAGGCTATTTATTTTTTTAAATATATTACTCTACTGAAGAGCGGCACTTTGCATGTACACTACCTTTACCAAAAGTTTGGGGTCAGTAATATTTATAAAAATGCTTTGAAAGAAGTCTCTCATACCCACCAACACTGCATTAATCCAGTAAAAATCCAGTAAAAATAGAAATATTGTGAATTATTATAACAGTTTAAAGTAAGTATCTTGTCTTAATATAATAATGTATATTTTCAGCAGTCATTACTCCAGTCTTCAGTGGCACATGATTCTCAAGAACTCATTCTAATGCACTGACTTGGTGCTCAAGAAACATTTTTTTGTTTATCAGTGTTGAAAAGAGTTACTTAATTTGTATTAATTAATTTTTTGTGGAAACAGTGACAGGTTTGTTTCAGAAATCTTTGATAAGCAGAAGGTTTATAAATAGAAAAAAACCAGCATTTATTTGAAATAGAAATTTACTGATGTAAAACTTTTAACAATTTAATGCAACTGCTGCTGAATAAAAGTAATAATTTATTTTGAACAGTAATGTATGTATCTCTAAGAAATGTAAATGGTCTTTGGAGAACATTACCCTAAACCAGCCCAATTATACAGTGTTTCCTTAGGCCATCTAGTCATTTTGACAACCCACTGAACTAGTCAAAGTTGAAAATGTGCAGTTTTGGATTCGCCATCCTCATGCAAAACATGCCAATTCATTTATGTTTACTGCTAGATATAGAGAGACACATTTCTAGGTTGGGCTCTGACCTGATCCCTCATGTTCAGCTTTCTTGTACATTATTTTTGTCTTGTTTATAGATGTCTACCCATTTGAAAAAACAGAGCAGGGGAATAAGTGCATTTTACAAGAAAGAGTAGAAAAGAAGGGGGAAATGCTTTCTCCAGGATGACTTTTTTTTTGTCTCAAGGCACTGGTTTAAAGTTTAGGGATTAAGAAGACCTCATCTTAGAAGGCATTAAAAGGTAGAATTTCCTAACATTTATTGCCATTTTCAGGATATATCTCTGCTGAGTCTTCATATTACTGGTTTCTTCACCTTTTCAGCACTTTATCTGAACTGCTGAACTTACTGTTCACATGACAAAAGGAAATGAACCAGTCATGAGTGTTTTGTCCAGCTACTAGCAAAATGTCCTACATGCTTGACTTTTGAATGCCAGTCGCCCTCCTCTGCCTTTTTGAATTAGACTGATGGCGTGAACTGGTCATTGTGGTTCCAGGCGCTTCAGTTTAGCAGTGTCAGTCAGCTAATGAAGCCGGATTTGAGAGCATGTGAGGTGGACCTCGCGTTTCCTTCTCTGATTTATGTATGAAGCATTCATCTGATGTTAACCATCTTTAATTGAGAACTTAATCTGAAGCACGCATTATTAAGAATCAAATTAATGTAAATGGTTTTCCTTAAAGCTTCAGGTTGATGATTTTGACTATTGCAGTGCAGACTCTTCCGGTTGTCCGCTAAATACAAATACCGAAACTCTTGTGATCCTTTTCCATGACAACTCAAAAATTATCACAGGCTTTCCAAACTGGGCTTTTTTTGCATACTCTATTTTCTGCCCCATTAATTTTGTCCAGATTGCCCCCCTCCCTTTGGGGAAGTCGTGGCCTAATGGTTAGAGAGTCGGACTCCCAATCGAAAGGTTGTGAGTTTGAGTCCCGGGCTGGCAGGAATTGTGGGTGGGGGGAGTGCATGTACAGTTCTCTCTCCACCTTCAATACCATGACTTAGGTGCCCTTGAGCAAGGCATCGAACCCCCAACTGCTCCCCGGGCGCCGCAGCATAAATGGCTGCCCACTGCTCCGGGTGTGTGCTCACAGTGTGTGTGTGTGTTCACTGCTCTGTGTGTGTGCATTTTGGATGGGTTAAACGCAGAGCACAAATTCTGAGTATGGGTCACCATACTTGGCTGAATGTCACGTCACTTTCACTTTCACTTTCACTACCCAACACAGCACCTACAGTTCCGAGGAAATGATACGCCGTCAGTTTCAATTTCAGTCAGCATGGGAGGCTATTCAGCATTTGGAGCATTCAGGGCAGCTAATCATCTTCTGGAAATGGTAGGTTATGCATATTCATGGTGCTGTGACCCTCTAGTAAGTTCATCCTCCGGTGCCACGCTTTTATTTTCAGGAGGTTTTCATTAGTAACACTTTGTTTTACAGTGTCCATGTAATACATATAATGTATTTACTTTAATTAATTACCTTTACATCAATGTATAATTTGAATTAGGGTAATGTGTGTGTGTGTGTGTGTGTGTGTGTGTGTGTGTGTGTGTGTGTGTATTTATTTTATTCAATACATTTCTTAATTTATGTGCTCTAAATGCTCTTAAAATTTAAATTTTCATTTATGCACCAATACCTAATCATACACGGCAATATTTATAAATTATTTAAAAAATTTGATATGTGCTTATCAGTTTTAGCATATAAATATATAATATAAAATGACACTCTAGGACTTGCATGAACAATTTTGAGTGATGATTAGAATGAATCGTTGAATCAAAATTTAAAATTGTCTAACTGAAAATGGATTCACAGAAATTAACTGAACTTACCAGCTGGAATCCAGGAACTGGAACACATTTTTGCAATTCATGCCCATGTCTAAGAAATGTCATGTGTATTGCAACTCCTTGCCTAGCCCCTCTGATAAGCCTTTTTTCAAACTCGTGAAAAACATTAGCTCTAGGCTCATCCACTAGTGTGTCATTGCTATTATTCTTTAATGTATGCAGGCTAGCTGTAAGCTTAATGTTAAATGTGGTGGTTGCTGCTTGTTGACCTGGATAGTGTTACACTCGCCATGTTGCATACAGCCTGGTTTTGCTTGTACTTGTATCTGGAGACACTATTTTCTGTAAGCAGTGAAGCTGGTGTGTTAGTCAAAAGCTTGATAAATAGTTTTAAGCCAACCTAAAATTTGTAAAGACCAACTGCATTTGACTTATCTTTTCTGATTATAGCATACCTGCAGCTCCTCTAGGTGGTCAGCAGAGGTCTCCCTGATGCTGATTCAGGACTTTAATGTCCAGTGTTATATATACATAGCCTCTGACCTTTTTCCTTGGATTTAATTCTAAATTTTAGTTTGCAGTTCTGCATTTTTAGACTGTGTGGAAGTCGTTTGTTCTTCTGTAGTTCTTTTATGGTGCAGGAACACAATGTGAGCTTGCTGTTGCATTTAGGTTGATGCTTTGCTTATTTGGTGCTTATGCATGTGGTATGAAACAAACCTTACAATTTTTATAGAGAGAAGGACTCTGAGGTATATTTTAAATTTAAAGTCAGACTACAAAGTTGTTCTGTGCCATATAACGTCCTGACCTGATCTCTAAAGTAAACTTTTTTAGTAATTACACACCTTAATGGTTTCTAGAACATTCCACCGGAGGTCTCCAAGTGGAATTTTGCTCTCTGTATGAAACATACTGAGAAGCACCATGACAAGTCTACTTCACAAACCTTAGCTAATGGTTCAAACCAGGACAGCCATGCTAAGCTCACTATCTGTTTCTTTTCATATGGTTTGGTAGCCTCAAATCCAGCTGGCATCAGCGTCATGAAGCCCTAAGACACGGAGAAATTTGTCTGTGTTTAGCACCAATAAGACTTTGTAAGAAGTTGTTACAAATTTGTTGGTAAGAAAAATAAAGTTTATTTATTTTATATATGTATATGTAAATATGTATAATATAGCATTTTATAATGTTATTATATTTGTACTATTATTTATAATGTATTATATTATTTCAATTTATTAATATATTAAAATAAAATTAAAATACAACACCTTGTCCTTGAGTACAATTAATTTTATATTAAAATTAATATATAACATAATGTATATATTTTAAAATTTATATATATATGAAAAAGTCTATATGTGTGTATATATATATATATATATATATATATATATGTGTGTGTGTGTGTGTGTGTGTATATACAGCGTATATGCATATATACATATGTATATGTATATAAACTTGCTCCAGTAATCTCCAAGTGTGTTAATTTTGGAGCGAAGTCTGAAGATTCACCGTCTGTGAATTATTTATCAATGTCTAAATGATGTGGTGCTGCTAATGTGGTGCCTGTTGAATTTTCATGAGGTGCCTCTTGAGCCAAGGCTGAGCCACCTCACTCTCTACAATTATGCAGATCTGAGCACCTTAGAGACTTCTGCGGCATGCAGAGAGGTTTTGCCATTTCTCTGCCAACCCTTTAAAAAAAAAGTGACACTCTCCCTGGAGTGCATGCTCCACAAACTGTGTGTTACCCGTGAGCAATGCCAAATGAGGCTTGGGGGGAATTCCCGGAAGTCCTAGACCTGGGTGGATTGGCAAAGGGAGAGGATAAGGGTTGGGAAAGATGATAGAAGTAAATCCTTGTTACATGTCTGCTAATAAAGAATTACCACCTTTTATTGTTGCAGAGCCTTCATCTGTCTAAAAACGATGGGCTATGCAAAGCCGAGCAGAGATTTGCTTTTGAAAATTGCTTTTCCCTGCAGCAGGCCTCTGGAGGGAATACTGAGGAAAAAAGCCAAGCAAATGGCAATGTACTGTGTTTTAGTGGCCATCTTATATTCTCGAGGGCATAACGTGCATTCAGAGACTGTTTCCTACTTCATCCAGCTCAAATCATTAGTATTCTGAGTAATTCGGGAAATTAAGAAGATCCGTTTATAAGTGTGGCCGCAGAGCCATTTTTAGACTGGCTATTTCAGTGTGCTATCGTAGAGAAGCGCAGTGAATTTGGAATGCAAAGATGCGTAACACACTGTATTGCTTCTCCTCTGCATCTGCATGGCCAGCACAACAACTCGAGAAAATATTAGGCCTTCAGAAAAGGCCTTAGCATGCCCATTGATGTTTGTTGGCAAATCTAGGGCGACTGCCAGGAACACGGATTGTGAATTTGCTTCCTTTTCGTGGATGTCTGGCGACCAAGTCTTCTCGGTTATCTTTGATTGGCAGTGTGAATATTAGTCGGTCTGTTTGAGAGTGCTTGTGTTTATTATTTGAATTGGTACTGCATTTACTTGTTTCATCCACATTGGATGGTTAAATTATTTGACATAAACCGGCAAACGACAAGTGAAGGGAAGTTTACTTGTAGGCCTTCTAGTTGTGTAGGACAGCAGCGATGGAGAGAGTTCTGAATACCATCATTAGTCCCTGGTTGGAGAAACAAGCTCTTCGTTCTGGGAAAAGGGACAAAATGAACACAAAGGGAAAAGTATGGCAGGGTAGAAAGAGAGGGGGAGAGATTCAAAGGATGGAGGTGGAAAAGAATGACAGACCAGGAAACAGGAAAAGAAGAGGTTTATGAAAAGGATGTTGATACATTTAGCATGATGTCGGTTCCTGTCACTGCTGTCAACTTCTCGAGAAGATCATCTTATCGTCGCTCGACAATACCGACATGCTGCATGCAGTCTAAATTACGGATGTTAGCAACATATTGAATCATTCACCAACGTAGTGGGCGAGCACATGCTAGATAAGTAATTAGAGATGTCAACTTTATAAATGCCTTAACTGTTTTGTCATTAATGTATCATTTGATTGCTGGTTCCAGTGCATATGTGATTGTGAGGGGGTTAAAGACTTTAACCGTCCTACATTGAGTCTAAAACTCTTGGCATTTTATGTTGTTACCAAAGGTGGTTAAAGCTTCTTGTAGATAGCACTGTAAAACATAATAAGAAACCATCTGACCAAAACACAGACCGCTCTGGCATTTTGGGGTAGGCTTATGAGGAATTGTTAAAACCACAAATATAGGCCATAGCTGAGAAAAAACAGTTCAAAAAAACCTTGAAGTACTTTGCAGAAATGTGTGTAGACTTTGTAATCTGACCTGAAAAATAATTTTTCCTTGCAGGCACAGTCTGACGTAATCTCTCTCTCTTTTTGTTTCAGACTCAAGCAGATCAGTGTCGGTATGTAGTGGGCAGCATACTGTGTGAAAATGAAGAGAAACCTGATGAAGAGCTTCAGCGTCTGTACGAGAAATTCGGCTACAAGGTCATCTCCTTCCCAGAAGTCACCTGTGCTGTAACTTCCTCGTTTCCAAACAGATGCACTCTGTCCCCCGTCTGTGGTGCCTACAGAGTCTATCCTGAACTGCAACTGTATATAAAGGTAACAATCATGCTTATTTTTACATTTGACTCATAATTACTAACAAAGAACTACTGCAGGAATGTTTTGTTTAATGTATGCTGCATGTTTATTTCTTGATTTTTCACCTTTTTTAGAACATGGCTCAACTTATAGTTTACAGTAAAATTAAATCCCAATGTATGTGTTGCAGACTCTTATTGAGGTGCAGGGTTTATCAATTTCCAAACCATTCTCACAGCTGATAATATACCACTAAATTACAATATACGATACCTTGGCTGAACTTAAATTGGTTGGAGTGCAGCGCTCTGCTTTATATATTGTAATTTCTATGGTGCTTTTGGAATGTATTGTGAGGAACGTGTGTAAATGGGGAGGAAAGGGCCTTAACAACTTCTGTTTGGACAGATAACTGGATGAAGAGATGGTAAAGGGGCTGTTAATGAGTTCAATTTGTGTGAGCTTGCTGGTTATCAAGCGAAGCGTTAGTTTTGGCAGGTCACATCAGTCAAGCTCGCATCCGCTAATTCTCAGCTGATCCATGTCAACCAATAGGGATACAACATCTATCATAGCATCCATATGTAAGATCCTTCAGTATCATCAACAGCTTTCACATTGCTCAATATAGCTATTTAAATGCCTGATTTGGAAGTGACCAAGTTAACATCGCTTCTTGCATCGTTGCATTATTGACATGGAGTCCATGAGTTATACTAATTTGACTGACTCAAGAACAAGTTCAGATAGGATTTGCACTCCCCCCACATGAAGAAGGATATCAAGAGATCATGCATCCACATCACAGCTGGCTATGTTTCACTCTCCATTGATCTCCGAATGTCTTCACAAAGCTAAACAAAGTTCATTTTTAATGCTTCCAGGTTATTGGCAACATTCTTGCTAAGGCTATCCATGTTGCTCAAGCTTATTTATTCATTTTCAGTAAATGTTTTTGCTAGGCTTATGCAATCATATTGTCAATGTGGGTTATTATCTGTTGTTATTGGTAACATGTTTGTTGCTGCTACATGCTATGCTTTAACCTATCAAGTCAAGTCCCCTTTATTTATATAGCCGTATACAGCACAGATTCAAGCAGCTTTGCAGTGATAAACCGGAAATAACCATCATGGTGCATACGGAATCATTTCTGCTGTGATGCAGCTCCTAAGAGAAAAGAACAGTTAGTTGTTCAGTTGAAGTCAGTTCAGCATTGATTCTGTTCGAGTATTGGACACTTGTGTTCTATCTGGTTGCTATTGGAAACATGTTTGTTCTTAAGGCTATCTGGTTATTATTAGGGTTGCTACGGGTTGGAAAATTTCCGGAAACTTTCCAAAAATCCCTGGAATATTCCAAAAATTCCTGGAAAGTTTCCAGAATTTCGAAAACTTTTTGCAGCCCTAGTTGTTATTGAGAACATGTTGTTGAATAAGCTTTACATGTATTGGCAAAATACTAGTTAGGTCATCTGGTTCTCACTTGGGTCATTGGGTAAGGGCAATTAATGCATTGAGATTTTCGCTGTCATTTTGTGTTAGGGGATATCAGTATAAGGTGTTTTTTGTGGGGGGTGGGGGGGGGGGTATCGCTGCTCTCTGTGCAGGGAGTTATTGTCCAGAACAGAACCATACCACCCATCCAAACTATATGCTAACTGTCTGTCATCTTTGACAATAGCGGTTCAAGCATAGCGTTAGTTCTGGCAACTCAATTAAGTGTCAATTGATTTTGATTAATATGAGGGAGAAAGAGCAAGACAGTGCTCGTGTTGTTTGAAGATGGTGAAGGTGAGCGTACGTGCGCGGCCGGGGGTCTCTCGCGCTCTCTCGCACGCGCTCGCTCTCTCTCTCTCTCTCTGCTCGTCCTTATATGCGCTCTGTTAAACTGACAGGACTTAAAAACACATGCAAATGATAAACTTTCACTCTATGATGGTTAAGCTGTGCAATTAATCCGCGAATCCCATTCGTCAAGGGCCGGGGAGCAGCTGGCCCGTACGGTTAATGAATAACAGATCAACTATGACAGCCTACATCGCACATCCTGCGATGTGACAATCGTGGATTCGTACATCGCGATATCGATGCTTAAACGACACATCGTGCAGCCCTACTTCAGTATTATCATCAGATTAGATCAGATTATCACTAATTACCCTCCTCCATCCCCAGCTCCTCCTCTCATCTAGTCAGGATTCGGCCTTCTGATTCTCCTTTGAATCAGACTAATTAAAAAAAAGTACATTAAATTATTGAACATTAATGAAATCTTCAATACATTTATATTGGTTCTGTTCTGGCTGCATGGATGCACCGTGAGTTACACCATAACACCATTCCAAACTGTATGCTAATTGTCAATCATGTTTGATGATTGTGCTAGCGCTTGTGCTAATGCTGTTCTTGTGATCTTTTTCCAATAAGTAACCATCTTGTGTACACTAGAAGCTAGCTTTCAATGCATTTGCAGCCCCATATAACACTTTTGCATTGTGGTAGCTGTGCACATTGGAATGCACAACCAAAATTGGCATCCTCGTGGCTTGCAATATTGACATGACAGTCTGTCCTAGTCGTCGCACTGGCGGATGGGCCATCACACACAGTACAATGCTGTCTGTACCAGATGCTTACTTATTTCCCTAGATAAAATGTATTTTGTCTACATACTACCCTTGAATACAAGAAATGTATGTAGTTAATGGACCAGCATGGCTCCATACTGTGACTAAAGTAAACATAACATAAAATAAACATTTGCAGCATTAATTTATAATGTAGATGCTGTCAAGAGAACTTTGTCCATATGTGTTTTTGACAGATATTATTTTGTTAGAGTCTGTGCCGTGTGAATTGTGATGTTTGATTTGTGAACAAGTGGCTTTTATTAACCAGATCCTGTTAATGAGTCAGTCAGTTGAAAAGATTTACAAAACAGTCTCAAATCTTCTTGTTTGTTAACAGTTTGAATTACAACTTAATCAATCAGTCTTATTTAAATTGCTGAATGCAGTCAGTCTATTCAGTCAGGGAATCAGTCAAGGCTGTGTTTCTCAAGAACATCACAAGCCTAAGATGATTTTAGAGACCTTTGGTTTGAATGGTTTCTGTGATATTTTTGGCTTACAATGCTTTTAGTGAATTCAGCTCAGAGCCATTGCTGATTTCACAATGACTACCTCAGTGAACCGTGGTTCATTTTCTGTTTACGATTTGAACATGAATAATTTTGTTTTTACTTAAACTAATTAAATGTAAATTAAACATTAGTTTTGGTAATCTTTATGGTGGTATTTGGAAAAAAAGGGTTAATCTTTTACAGAAATATTCATTTATTTAAAATTATTAATTAAAACTGATGTATACTATTTTTATATTTTATATATATATATATATATATATATATATATATATATATATTATTATTATTATTATTATTATTATTTATATATATATATATATATATATATATATATATTTTTTTTTTTTTTTTAAGGATTGATTGTAAACACAATTTAGCTACAGGTCTCTGTCTATTTTCTTGAAAATAGCCAAAACTATGATGTAAGAACAGTGAAAGCAACTGATTTCACTTGTTGACCTTGCAGGTATTTTTTATTTTTTGGGCTGTCCTTTCCTCTTTCTCTCATCAGCTCACACACACTCACTCACACACACACACACACACACACACACACACACACACACACACCTGTCCTAACTTGGCTTGTCTTACAGCTTATAAGAGCAGTGCAATAGTTACATGAGCTGTGCAGTCTAGGAGTCAGCACAAGATGTACGTATGTTGCATTATGGGATTGTGTGTGTGAGTTTGTAATGTGATGTATATGTAGTGGCAGAGTGTACAATAATGGGACTGAGCAGATGAATAATGGAAAGACATTCACAAATGCACGTGTGTGTAGGAAGGGACATGTCTTCACAATGATTTATTGAACAGGGTCTGGCAGAAGTTCAGACTGGTGCTTCCTTTAATATGGAACTGAAGTAAGACTTCATGAGAAGACCT
Organism: Carassius carassius; assembly: GCF_963082965.1. NCBI lineage: Eukaryota > Metazoa > Chordata > Actinopteri > Cypriniformes > Cyprinidae > Carassius > Carassius carassius. Next base: position 8,501,704 of record NC_081764.1, read on the forward strand.
CTGTACACCTTCCACTATCACACAGAGCATGCACCATACTTCAGCGACAACTCGGATAGGGCATATAATGTCTAGAGTGTTTGCTCATTTGTAAAACTTTTGTAATATGCTCAAGCAGATCAGTCCCTAGCATACAATTACTATATTCAACATATTTTTTTTCATATAATTCAAGGCTCAATTCTTGCACTGCTCTTGTTTAGCCTTTATATGCTCCCACTAAGTCAAATAATGAGAGAGAACCAAATTGCCTATCACAGCTATGCTGATGATAACCAGATTTACCTAGCCTTATCTCCAAATGACTACAGCCCCATTGACTCCCTCTGCCAATGCATTGATGAAATTAATAGTTGGAGGTGTCAGAAGTTTCTTCAGTTAAACAAAGAAAAAACTGAAGTCATTGCATTTGGAAACAAAGATGAAGTTCTCAAGGTAAATGCATACCTTGACTCTAGGGGTAAAACAACTAAAAATCAAGTCAGGAATCTTGGTGTGATTCTGGAGACAGACCTTAGTTTCAGTAGTCATGTCAAAGCAGTAACTAAATCAGCATACTATCATTTAAAAAACATTGCAAGAATTAGATATTTTGTTTCCAGCCAAGACTTGGAGAAACTAGTTCATGCCTTTATCACCAGCAGGGTGGACTATTGTAATGGGCTCCTCTCCAGCCTTCCCAAAAAGACCATTAGACAGGTGCAGCTCATCCAGAACGCTGCTGACAGGATTCTGACCAGAACCAGAAAATCAGAGCATATCACACCAGTCCTCAGGTCCTTACACTGGCTTCCAGTTACATTTAGGATTGATTTTAAAGTACTTTTACTCGTATATAAGTCACTAAATGACCTAGGACCGAAATATATTGCAGATATGCTCACTAAATATAAACCTAACAGACCACTCAGATCATTTGGATCGAGTCAGTTAGAAATACCAAGGGTTCACACAAAAGCCTTTAGTTACTATGCCGCCCGCAGCTGGAATCAGCTTCCAGAAGAGATCAGATGAGCTAAAGGACTAGTCACATTTAAATCTAGACTTAAAACTCATCTGTTTAGCTGTGCATTTATTGAACGAGCACTGTGGAATGTCCGAACTGATTGCACTATATTTTCACTGTTTTCACTGTTTTTATGTAAAATCATTTTCTAACTGTTTTAAATCCATTTTAAATAAGTCATTTTTAAAATAATTTAAAAAGTTTTAAAATTGCTTGTTTTATTCTTGTTATTATTATTTTTTCATTATTATTTTACTTTCTTTTATGTAAAGCACTTTGAATTACCATTGTGTACGAAATGTGCTACAGAAATAAACTTGCATTGCCTTGCCTTGCCAATATGTTCTAAAAGCATTGGTAATGCATTGCTACTATCTAGCAGGCTTATTTTTGTTGTCATATTTTTGTAAACAGTATGTTTTAATTAAAATGGTTACCAGTTATCATGATGTGTCTAATTTTTGTTAGTAATTTTTGGGGCGAAATTAACACTTAAATATACCTACATATATTTTACTAATACATTTTAGTATATTTAAATTGTTGCATATGGTCATCTGTGAACATTTTTGGATAAATTATGAATGAATGATTTTAAAAGTGATTCAGCTTGTACTGATTCCTATATGTAAATGAACTAAACTAAAGGTCTGCATAGTATGGATTTTTTAATGTTCCCATAAGATTCTGTCCTGTTCCCCCAAAATGTTACATTTTGTTCTGCTCCCACCAGCAACTTTTTTGTCCCCCTCTTGCCTGTAAAAGATGACAGGAAAAGGCAACAATCCAGCAACAACTTTGCTAACAAGTATCTATCAGTGATGACCCAAAGCACTTTAAATCTCTGTAATATTCACAATGTTGCTTAATTTTATATCACAAATTCATTGTGGATATTCAGTGTGTCACCCAGGCCGTGCTTGTGTCTGTAGTTCCTGTAAATATCCTGTGGAGTGAACGTGTTGGGAATGGCTTTTGCTGGTTCTCTGCCGAGCCTGGCATTTGGCACGGGTAGGTGCAGTCTGTTGTGGCACGGGTCAAACACTGAACTGCTCCACTGCCAACCCTAGATATCCCTTTTTATTTTCTCCATTGACAAATTCCTTCTCTTTATTCCTCTCCCACACACCTCTCCATCCTTGTATTTGTCCCTCATTCCTCTCTTATATATCGTTCTTTGTGGAGGAGATAAATCAGTTGTCCACCCGCTATTGATAGAAGACACAGACACATTCTTCTCAATCTGCTGAGAAGCCGAGGCTTCTCTGAAGATGATAAACACACTCACACAAACACATGGACCATCTGTTAGACAGCGAGAGGGCAGAATCTCCTGCACCCACACAGGACTTCATCCCTAAGAAACACCGCTTACACAGAGTATGTGGGCAGTCCCATTACACCGTAACCGTGATTTCAAGCTGTGCGTGTGTGTGTGTGTGTGTGTGAGAGAGAGTGCATGCCGACCCGTGAGTGAGCCGTGTGGATCTAGTGGACGGCTGGCTGTCAGAGGATTGACTAAACCTATTAAAAGAGATGATTTTTAAGAAGTAAGAATAAAGGAAGGGCGAGGTGAACTACATTAGAGGGATTTGTCTGAGCCCTAACAGTTTTCTAACAACGCACCCCGTCTCAATGCTAGAGTTTTGACTAAACTCGAAACACAAAGTTTTAATCCGATTAAAAGCATCTCGCTGATCCACTCAACTTCACGTTTAAGAAATTATGTACATAGTGGCCAAACTGATTAGTGTTTGCTGCCTGATTATGAAAATGTTTGTTGCACTTTTTATAGTCCTTGGTTTCAAAAACATGTTAAGTTCTAGCAACCAACTGTATCTGATATGAATTGATGTATTATTAATTAATGAATTAATAATGTTATTTGAACTGTAAAGTTGTCGACATCATCTGTTTATCCGTAGAACTACTGTCTTAGGTGGATAAACTAAATTTTAAATACAGTATTTGTGTTAGTTTGCAACTTACCGTATTTTCCGGACTATAAGTCGCACTTTTTTTCATAGTTTGGCTGGTCCTGCGACTTATAGTCAGGTGCGACTTATTTATCACAATTAATTTGACATGAACTGAGAGAAATGAACCAAGAGAAAACATTAACGTCTACAGCCGCGAGAGGGCGTTCTTTACTGTAGTCTACCACTGAAAACATAGAGCGCCCTCTCGCGGCTGGAGACGGTAATGTTTTCTCTTGGTTCTAAATAAATGCGACTTATAGTTCAGTGCGACTTATATATGTTTTTTTCCTCATCATGGCATATTTTTGGACTGATGCGACTTATACTCAGGTGCGAAAAATACGGTATTCATATATGTGACCCTGGACCACAAAACCAGTCTTAAGTCACTGGGGTACTTTTTAAAACAATAGTCAAAAAAAACATTGTATGGGTCAAAATTATAAAGTTTTCTTTTATGCCAAAAATCATTAGTATATTAAATAAAGATCAAATTCAATGGATATATTTTGTAAATTTCTTACCAAAAATATATCAAAACCTAATTTTTTATTAGTAATATGTATTGCTAAGAACTTCATTTGGACAACTTTAAAGGAAGGTGATTTTCTCAGTATTTTGATTGTTTTGCACCCTCAGATTCTAGATATTCAAATAGTTGTATCTCTGCAAAATACTGTTCTATCCTACAAACCATACATCAAAGGAAAGTTAGTTTATTCAGCTTTCAGCTGATGTATAAATCTCAATTTCGAGAAATCGACCCTTATGACTGGTTTTGTGCTCAAGGTTCACATATAAGATCATTTAGAGTGCTTTTGATTTCTCTTCTTGTTGGATCTCTATTCAGGATAATGGTAGTGAGTTTCTTCCCAGGAAACGTGGCTAAACTCATGGTTGGTCAGTCCTGAAAAGTTTATACTGTAATGTTTATAATCTACATTTCTATGGAGAAAAATTAAGTGCTCTGTCAATATTTTGCTCCAAGTAAATAGTCTTTTGTGGATATTTATGTCATGCCATTCTTTGGTATGTAAAAGAGCTAAAAGGTTTTACTGGCTTTACATTGTCAAATATTGGTTATAACTTTGCAAAGACAAGGTTAGTAGTTGTATCACATTAGTTTTATTATAATTTTTATACATAGACCATTAAAACAGCATTTATTTGAACATTCAATGCAGTGCCATGCACCACTGACTTAAGTGCATTACTATATTAAATGCTTTTTTTGTTTGTGTTTTCAGACTGAGAGGACACTCCTATACATATCCATGCAGTTTTTTTTTTTTTACTTTGCAGATTAATAAACATCTTTGCCGTTTTTTTGTTAACGTATGTTTCATGAAGATTTTCAGGACATATGATGTATTCTCTGCACATGTAAAATACTTTTTGTAATGATCATTAAGGATTAAGGTTAAGGAAAGTTCAACAGAAAATCCCTTCAGGCGAGAGTGATTTTCATGAAGATAAATAGAAAATGGATTTAAATATGGTGTAGTTCGGCGCTCAGTTTCTATCTGTTTTGGATTTGTTTTCAAAGCTATCCAAAAATACGAAAATTTATATTCATTAAAGGTTGTTAGATTGCATTAAAATTATATGGTTCATTTTGCATGAACCCTTAATGAATTGGATAAAATATATGGCATGGCACTGAATGATTAACGTATTCTATTTACCTTGTATTTTGCAAGTGTGCATCAGGTGAAAAAGTTGTTAGTCCACATGTCTGTCCTCTAATTCAGAGGTTCTCAAACTTGAATCAATTGTTCAGATGGGGCAGTCTAGGCTAAAACAAGTCTAATGAGACTTCAGAGTTGAGTATTAATAAATAATTCTGACTTAAAACATTAAATGGATATTAAAATCTGTCAGGAAATGGCTTAAGGACCTTAGACTTTTAAAGCTTGTAGCATTTAACATTGTGAGTTTAAGTGACCCACGTTACACTGTCTACTACAGACCAGTACCTGAGACAGTTGAATAGATCTTTTGGATTTGTGTTGAGATAGTTTCCCATTTACTTTTTTCTTCTGCATTAAGGTGATAAGTTGGTGGTGATGGAAGTGAGACCCGGAGGGAGTATGGTTGATGGGTCAGACCAACACCCTTACACATTAACAGTGCATGAATCGGTCTCCAGCACCTCAAAGTCCATGCACACAAACACTCATTCATATACACATCATTTGATTTTATATATACGTATATTTGCTTATAGGTGTTTAAAATGTTTTTCATTGAATTCTTTTAATGGTATCGGTAATAGTATAAGATTGACTGCCTGATAATTATTCTAGACTGTATTTTCATTTATTTCCCCAGTGAACGCGAGAAAATATTACCTAGACCTATCACAATCAATATTTTTTTCTTAAAAGTGTGCGTGCAGGTATGTGTACTGAGCTGTTTTTCCCTTAACATGAATTTTTAAAGGCTTGTTTCCCCTGCGTGTTTGCTGTATGATCACAGATTATTATACCACTCTCGTGTTCATTTATATAACACCTTAGTATTACCATGTTTTTTTTAGACATACAGCCATTGTAGTAACATTTTTTATATATAAATGCTGTTCTTTTGAACTTTCTATTCATTGAAAAATCCTGTTTGGAATGACATCAGGGTGAATAAATGATCACAGAATTTTATTTTTGGGTGAACTATCCCTTTAATGGATTTATTTGGCTTAAAGCTTAAGTCGCAGGATATTTTGAAACATATTTTGGGTGAAATTTTTATTTTTCCACTGTTAATCCTACACACCAGTTTAATATGCTGAGACAAGTGTAAATAAGCTAATCACAGGTTGATTTTAACAAAAATTATTAACACTGAGACATGAAGACCAGCTGACACAACATTTCCTAAACACCAAGTGTTTAACCAAGGAACTAATATAATTACATTTTATCATGTTACTTGGGCAGAAATTACACACTTTCCCCCTTAAGCAAATTTTTTTGTGATGCTGGTTCAGTTCTGTTGTGTTCGAACACAAATGTGCCTGAAGTGATTCTCTGACTGTTTATGTAGGGTGTTTTAAACAGATAAAACGTGCTATAGTTTGAATAAATAGATTTGATAGTCCAAGATCGCACAGACTTTGACTGATTCAAACTGACCTTTGTTGTATTGTAAAATTGTGCTTCTTTAATGTTGCAAGTAACGCCCCTTTAATATCCTTAATAAGCCTTCACACAGCGCTGTCCATCATCAGAGATATTTAAAGAGGCAAAAATCACATCCCACTTTTCTTAACCACAGTCATTAAAGTCCAAAACACAATGCTGGTCTCCAAGCGCTGTGAGGAAGCGGTTATTCTCATCGAGAGAGAGATGTGTTCGATGTTGGCGATCAGGCTGCTGGTATTTGCAGCGGTAATTGTACACTATGGGGGGTACATTTTAGGGCACTGGTCCAGCAGAGACGATCGTAGGTACGCAGGGAGATAGCCGGAAATCATAGGGTTCTTATGTTGTAATTAAACAATTCATTTTGGCTGTGTGCTGTTCACCTAAATTAGACTCAGACTCAGAAGAACTGAAAGAAATCTTTTAATGTGTATTCATATTAAAAGTGCTTTATAAGCTTGTTGTATCTCCTCCAGCTCTGATAATGTTGAACATGTATTATATATAATGTATTTATACATAAAATAATAAGAATGAAGCCACACATTAAAAAGTATATATTTTCTTATGTGAATAATAACACTGGTTTAGGATTGTTCAACATTTTGTCAACATTTACTCACACTTATGTCGTTCCAAACCTATATGAGTTTCTTTCTTATGTTGAACATTATGTATATAATGCATTTGAAATGTTAAGTATTATGCTTTTTGTTTGTTTTTTAAGTTACTGGATTTGGTATAGAAAGCAGGATGGCCATGGGATTTATTTTTTCTTTTATTTTGTTACTATTTTATTTTTTCAGAATTACATTTTGAGGAAAAATCTGCTGAATGTAATGAATCACACAACCCTATAGAAGATAAGTTAGCATGGATTGATGGATATAATTAATCAAAGTAAAATATAGTAGGCTGAGCTTCTATTATTCTGATTCCTATCAGTTTTAATGATTCTTGTTCCTGATCAGATTTGAAGTTTTTTTTTTTTTCAAGAATTCAGTTCTTGTTGCATTTGCCGTTCTCAGCAGTCCATACAATGCAGTTCGGTCAGTTGGTAAAGCGGACATGATCTCAGATGGCTAAATATCAAGCAATATCTATCCAATGTCTATCCCTAATTCAAATCCAGCCCCTCTGCTCATTCTTACCTCAAACCAGCTGCTTTTTCAGCCAAGTTCCCGTCTTGTTTACTTTGAATCAGGCATCAGCAGGGAGCAGAGGTTGGTATCTCCCTCTGGTTTTATGAGTTCATGTGTGCTTCTAGGCAATATATATATATATATATATATATATATATATATATATATATATATATATATATATATATATATGAAATCTCCACACTCCCACATATTGGAGACCTGCGTACCTGTGTGCATGTTTGTTTGTGTGTGCGCTGTATCTTTGTATGAAAGCATTGATTGTATGATGTTGATTAAAAAGCCAGGCGATTGGTTCTCCCACCCTGTGGCTTTCCATCAGATGCTTTTGTTCTCCTCTTCTGTGCAGGCGGAGAGAGGAGGCGGACTTTCATGTTTAGACTTTCATTGCTCTGCATGTGAAGGACTGTGTGTCTTTCATCATGTATCTTGCTTGGTTTTTGTGTGGCTCATCTGCTGGCATGTATTACATAAAGTGTGAGTATTTCTATGTGCATTGGTTTTCTTGAGAGCTTCTGCCTTTTCATGGGCTTGAAACCGACAATGTGAGTTGCGGTTTCACTGAACAACTTGATTAAATTATGAAGACCAATTGATTATGCTCTTGCCAGCAGTTTCTGTCACTCAGGTGAACATGCCAGGCCCTAATTTGATCTCTTTGTAGCTAATGTAATCTGTGTTACAGCTATCACAGGTGAATGAGATTAATAGAAGTGATCGATTGGGGAGAATATCGTGAGATGATTGCGTCTGTCTGATCTATGTTCATTAGAGAAAAAGCAGACTTCTGTTACCTGACACCTTAAGTGTCTCGAGGCCTCAGGAAGTATTCATCTCTCAGTATTTGCCAGTGTTTGTCTTTCCTGTATGAAGCTGGTGGACCAAACCTGCAATTACTGTCTCTGCAATTGCCTGTTTGCTTTTGTCATTTTGTCTGCTCTCTGAAATCAGACAGGAAATGAAATCCTTCTCTCCACAAATGCCAATCTTTATTTTAAAGGTGATGTGTGTCAAATTGTCAGGATTAAACTACCTTCTTTTATCCCAGCATCATTTTAAGAAACAGCTTCAATTAAACATTGCTTTGTTTTTTAGCAACATAACCAGACCAACACAGCAACTTTGGGTTGACCAATAAACTTGTCATTATTTTATATATATATATATATATATATAAATAAATAAACTCTAACCCTAAACTTCTGAACAGTAGTGTAAATTTCATTAAAACTTAATTTTATTAAGCAAATGAATTAAGTCATATGCTTACACTCATGCTGATAACATCACATGTAAACTATTACCTGAACATGAGTTTCATGTCATAACGGTTACTGTATTGTGCTGGATTTTTAATCGGCCAATCAGCATCCAAAAATGGGAGTAGTTGTTCTATAAAACTATATTAAAATACTGTGCATGTAAAAGTATTATGCATGAATTTAATTCAACCAGACAGAATTATTAAGTGGTCTTTTTGAGTGAGCCCATGGTCATTATTAAAGGTTAAAAAAAAGTTCAAAAGCATCTCTGCAATTTCCTGTCCATTTCCTGCATATCAGATCTACCCTCAAATACCACATTAGCATCTCTGAAGTAGAGTCTCTATTCTCCTCGCACCCTTTTGGGATTCCAAAACCCCTTTTGCTTACTATTCAATCTCTATTCACCGATGCTCTTTGCAGCTGTCTGTATATCGCTGGGGTCTCTCAGGACGCCTCTTTATATGTTTGTCAGACAGGGAGGCATTTTTTATTTTGTCCTGTAAGATGCTTTTAACTGGATTTTGTTAAATTGTAGAGAAAAATGCACATCAGATATAGATAAATACCTCAAAGGGTTTTTCTTTCGCATGTCTAAGCAAGTTTTTCAACACATTTCATAGTATTTAATTTGACAAAATATCAAAACCTGTCTACTGAAAGTGTATGTAGCATCAGTTATGTCTTGCTATTATAATGGCAACCTTTTCAACTGTATTGAGGTGGTTTGAAGCTTTTGATGCTAGAAACTATTGTGGGACAGTGGGAGAGCGTCTTTTGTTCCTGTGACGAATAGGATGGCCCCTTAGGCCCCTCTTCACTCCTCAGTGAGTCTAATAGAATATTAAAGTAAAGATATGCTCTTTTACTAGGGGTGATTTGCTGCAAAAAGCATCGTCCGACAGGATTCACATCAGATGAGTCTTTTTCAACTCTGTCATGACTTTAAAGATGTACAGAATGAAAAGCAACTGCTTTGAAAGGATGATAGATGTTAGTGAATAACTATAGCCACCACAGATTAAATGGATAGATGAACAGCAGTTCATCAGTCATCATAACTAATAAGCACATGCACCTCTGATGCATTTGTTAGGGTGCATCATCTGTAAGGCACTGTGTTTTTTAAGCACATAAACATTTGATGAACATCTTAAAAAGTGTGTAGTAGCTTCTAAATCATTGATGTCATCTTGCTTGCTGTTTACGGTTTTCATAGACATATTAAGTATTGTTATCGAATTACCAAGATTTCAGCGGTCAGTAACATTATCAGTGAAATTTGGTGATTATTGCCACCAAAAACTAATATGCTTTGGCACATAAAAAAAAAATTGTTACAACAATTCAAAACTATAGAAAATGTACATTAATTAAACAGTGTTTGAAGTCGATCAAGGCTGCATTTGTTTGATCAAAATGCCAATAATATTGTGAAATATTATTTGAATTTCAAATAATTGTTTGCTGCTTTCTGTTTAAAGATATTTTAGCCTTCTATTTTACTCCTGAGAAGGCAAAGCTGAAGTTGTCACATAAACCTTTAAAAATCTAAAGGAATAATTTGGTGCTCAAAAAACATTTCTTACTTTCATCAGGGTTTCTTTTTGTGAATTTATTTATTTTTTTCCAGAATGTAATGTATGATAAATGTCTTTACTGTAACATCTGATCATCAATTTAATGCACCCTTGCTGAATAAGTTATTTTTTTTAATTGTAATGTTAATTTGAATAAATATTTTTATCAACCCCTTTTAATATTGAATGAAATGCATGTATGTATAATTTACATTTCTCTCATATTTTCTCTATTATAGAAGCTGATTTTGATGTTAAGAACCTGTACGCAAAGAATGCATTCTGTCTTGGTAGTTTTATTAAATCTTTGCCTTTTAGTGAGCCGAGCTTAGCTATTTAAACAATATCTTAAGACCCCTGGTTTATGTTCCAGACTATTTTGTCTCAATTTTCAAATTTCCTTTTGTGTACAATACCAAATAGGGTAGAAAGCCATAGTCAAATTTCAGATACTAGTTTAGTGGACTACGTTGATCCATAAACTGAAGTACATTGGGAAAAATTAAGAAGAAGGAGGTAATATCTTTAATTCAGTTAGAGGGAGAGGTCAGAGAGATGCTAAAACCACTTTTTCTATTGAATCCTTCTGGCTTAGACACTGAAATGCTTGCTGTAATGCACATCTCATGCTCTCTCAGCTGCTGGGTTGAGTCTCCTCCACCTGAGTGCCACCAGACTTCTCAGCTCACAGGGGTGGAAGTGGTGTTTTAACTCGGCTAGTTTCCTTCCACCAGCGGCTATTGATTGACACAGGCAATGGGAGGGCAATCAAACTTACATCTGACCGCTCCTGCCTTAGCGCCCATGAGCGGAAAGCACTTCTTTCTACTCCTGTTATCCCTTGTGAATGTAGGGGGAAGGGGGGGGGGGGGCTTGAGGCCATTAACCTACCACCATCGACCCGCAGACATCTAGCCACCCATCGCTTCATCTTCCTGAGGGACTGCGGCGTCCTGGTTGTTAGTGTGCAGTGAGAAACTCGTCAAAGATCTATTCGCATGCTCCTTCGATTAGAGAATGGGTTTATAAAAGTTTAGTTGTGTGGGTGACCATAATGGATGCTTTTGTGATGTTGATGGTTGTTTAATATGTCGTGATGCTGTGGCAGGGGAATGTAGCGCCTCGTGTCGAGGGTGTTGAGCTATGCTAAAATGCATCTCGTATTGTGTCGCTGAGTGATTTCCACAGAGGAGACAGAGGTAAATGGGGCATGTGGGAAAAAAGGGATGGCAGGGGACAGATGAATGAGCACATGTTAAGTCTGGAAAAAGACAGAAAGAGATAGAGGCAGTAGGTGCAAGGAAAAATGAATAGTATTTTTTTCAAAAATGATTAAAATGATTTACACTCGCAATGTTATTCTAGTCATGTGGGTTGTTTGGGAAAACCTGTTTTGTTTGACAAGGTTACCGTCTTGTAAGTAGTAATTTTCGCTGTGATAGAATTAGATGTAGGAATCTTAAATTAAATAAACATTGCAATAAACACTGCAATTTTCCTTTTAAATAGGAATTTTAGGAATAATAATAATAGGAATACGAAACTACTTCGTTTGGCCTTCCAAAAGTGGACGATATCTGCCTTGTCATGCCTGGAGCTGATCTGTGCTGGTCGCTGAGGAAATACATCAACTTTGCAATGTGGATTGCCGGATCGGCTTTCACCATGGACAAAGCAGAGTCCAGCCCGGGGTCGTCACATGTGGTTGCCGCAAGCCCAATGGACACTCATGCGTAGAATCCACCGGCCGCACAGGTCTCAAGCGGACCGACTCCGCTCACTCAATCCAGCCTCTGCTCACTCTAGACTGCGGCTCACTCTATTTGGGCCAATCAAAACACACTGGATAGCTGGCCAATCAGAGCACACCTCGCTTTTCAGAGCGACAAGCCTTGAAAAAAATCTTTGTGTTTTAAGAAGGCGGAGCATAGAGGAGAAACAATAATGTACAGTATGTAGAAAATAATATTTTTTGTACCTTAAACCGCATAAACACATTTCATTACACCAAATACACAAAATAATGTTCATTTTAGCAGCGTCATATGACCCCTCTAATAAACCAAAGATTATTGTGCGTTGGTGTGGAGGCTGATATAGTGAAAGTGACATGACATACAGCCAAGTATGGTGACCCATACTCAGAATTCGTGCTCTGCATTTAACCCATCCGAAGTGCACACACACACAGCAGTGAACACACACACCCGGAGCAGTGGGCAGCCATTTATGCTGCGGCCCATTTTTTTTTTTTTTCATATTCTGTATAATATGGAAGTTGGCATATTCGGACACAACACAAGTTCTCCTGAGCTGGTTGGGCGGCAGCAAGGATAATGCTGGTGAATCAGTTATTAAGTAAAGCAAATAGGCTCAAAAAATAATAAACAAGGATTTATATTATTTTTGCGATTTGAATGGTAGCTTAACAAAGCAACAAATTTTATTAGCTCAGATCGAAACCCTCTTCCAGAAATGTGGGGAAAATAGATTAAAAACTAAACCTTATAACTCAATACCAAATAAATTCTTCCTTATTACAGGGCTCAGTTTAGGTCAGGCTTTGAGAGATGGGCAAAAAAAAATCACAGAGGCATGGCAAACATCATGTCTATGTCTCTGGCTTACGCATGGAGTTAGTGGCTGCAGAAATGTGCATATGTGTCAGTGGAAATCTCATCTATCCTCTGCCATTAGCATTCCATAGCACCACCTACGACCAACACCATTCTACTGCCTTGGGAGTTGATCTGCTTTTCATGGCATTACGCACAAGACACAATAATCTGACCTATATTAAACCCAATGCCTTATTGTGCCCTATTGCTAGCTCACTCAATTGCACACTCACACTTATATGCACTTTTTAGTCGTGCACTAATGATGAGGGATAACATTTCCATTTGCTGCAGTCGCGGAACATTTCCCAATCCACTTCCTCTAGTTCTGTTTCCCTCATTTTCTTTCATGTTACTTGTATGTGTGCAGAATGCAAGAACTTCTCTCCCATATGAAATTGTGGCAGTTTTGGTGCTCGTATTATTTTTTTATGTTTTCTCTGAGATTTTACAGAGATTGTAAATTAATTAAGGGTGCTTTAAAGTATCATTATTATTGTTATTATTTGTTAAAATTAACAATCTGCATGCATTAATGCTGCCTCAAATCATGTGATGTGATAGGGATGAGTTTTTTTTTTTTATTAGTGATTGGTCTTATGGTTTTCTGTTTCTTCAGTTGGTCTTTTCGGGTGTTTTTTTATTATAATTTTTTTAGGAATTGATTTTTTATAGTAATATTCGTAAAATAGAACCAAAATAATGTGAATAAAGCTGTAGCATTATGAACTAAAACTAGTCATTTTGAAAATAAGGTAAAATTTTCACAAATGAATTCTTACAATTTTGAGAATAAAGTCATAACATTGAGATTCAAATAAATGTTAAGTAAGGTTTTAAAATCTTTTTTTTTTTTTTTTTTTATGTATTTTTAAAATTGGAAACCTCCCTAAACACCATAGCATAGTAGCAGTGAGTTTTGCATGCAGAAACAAATTTGCAGGGTAAAAATTCCTACAATTTTGAGAATGAAATCATAACATCATGATTTTTAAACTAGTAATATTTTGCGAAAAATATTCGTGAGGTTTAGAATTTATTCTTGAAACCTGCATGAACACCATAGGAAATTGGCGGCGAGTTTTGCACGTGCAAGCATTTTCTTCCAAAAATATGAAGTATAGTTCTCTTCCTGGTTTACAGTCTGTGCATCTGTGAGACTGCCCAGGCTTTATGTAGTCAGTGACGTTTGAGTTGTTGTGTTTAGTTAACACGTGGTACTTATGTGTGTACTAGAGTCTGTCTGCCTCGGAGGACACAGCAAGGCACTCTACTCCTCTCACCCACCTCCTCTCTTTCAATCCCTTGGAATATCAAAGAATTCTGTCTCCATGGTAAAGTGATGCTCAGAGAAGACGGTTGCCCTGGCAACAAGCTCACTTAAGCCAGACCTATGGATGAAGGAGTAAGTACAGCTAAACTGACAAAACTCAAGACAGAGTTTATAACACGCATCACTTTGGCACTCTGCATTAGTCACCTTTTCTTAAAAAACAAAACAAAACAAAACAAATGGGAACAGGACACAAGTCTAGTCGAGAGTCTATGAAAAGTCACAGCATGTATGTAAATGTATATATTTATTTATGACAAATAATGATTTTTACTGTGGCTGGAACTTATATGATGGCCAACATTATACGGTAAGTCTAAAATTAATTTTGCTATTTTATAATCGTGTCATTCAGCTTCAAGTGTAATTACACGGTTGCCATCCAAGATTTTAAATTGAGATAAATTGTAATGTTGAAAAAAAAGTGTAAAGCAGTGCTTCCTTTTGAAGATACGCAAAGATATTTTCTCACCTGATATTTCTAAAATGCTCATGTAAAACCTGATATGGTAAATGTTTCCATCATAGATATTGTAAGTCTTTTTACCAAACAAAAAATAAAAATTATATAAAAAATCTATTTTTTCATTTGTTATATATATATATATATATATATATATAGAGAAAATGTCTAAAGTGCTCCCTCCTGGGTAGGTCTTTCGATTTCACAGACTCGCCTGACCGAAACACCAATAAAACATATAATAAGCCTCTTGACATAAGCACATCCCAACTGCTCATTTTATTCACGTTCAACTAATGCACTCTGAGAAAAAATGGCACCGTGCCTGTGTTTGAGCGTGATTTCTGCTCTCATCTTTCCTGTTTGGTTTTAAATTCCTCTCTGTCATCATTTACCTGCATTATTTTCTTCTCAGCCTCAGGCCATGCAGTTCTGGCCACAACAGCACAAACTCTCGCTGGGAAACTGGATGGGGACTTGGGTTTAGGTAGTGTTTTTTATTTTTATTTTTTGCTTTTTTTGAGTCGTATATTCCTCTGCCCTCCCCTTTACTGCTGACAAAGCTCTTTGACATCCCAACAGGGGACTACAAACCCAATTAGCAAGTTCAGAACTTCAAACATAAAAAAAACAGGGCAAACTAAAACTGCCCCAGCATTGTGCTTTGGATGTTAGCGGGCAGCACAGAGACACAGCAGATGGCAAACACAACTGTACTAATTCTTTTTTAGTTCCTTCAGTGCAAGACTAGTCACTGCATCAACAGATGTCTGTTTTGGTCTTCCATCGTCTTTGCAGTTTAAAATAACAGTAGGTCTGTGTGAATAAGATTGGTTTCCTTTGTCTGTTTTCATGAACTAGTAATGACAATAAGATGCATGGATTTGGCAACATCCTTCTGTTTGAATGGACTCAGGATTGTGAACATTTTGAAGATTGCTTCAAGCTTAACCTAGAGGTTAACCTTTAATGAATTCCAGAGAGATGCTGTGGTTGGTTTCTGTGAAGGTATATCTGGAAGAGCTGGCCTAATGTAAAGAACAGCTCAATGCAAGAAAGAACTGACATGCTGACAATCAACTGACTAGAGACTGACCAGCAGGTTTTTTTATTTTTATTTTTTTTGAATCCGATATGGATTTATACTTTTTAATGATTTTTAATTTAATAATTTAGACGTAACAAACATGTACATTACTAAAAGTGTACAAATAGAAAGTGTTAAAATGTTTAACAGTTAAATTATATGTAATAAATAAATACATAAATATGTACACAAATAAAAAATAAATAAATAAATAAACAAAAAAGGCATAGCCTTCCTGGAACAGACAATCAGAGTTCTTATAAGAAAGAAACCTCAAGAACTTGTCCGATTTATGATTAAATTCATGAGTTGTTTCCCTCAGATATCTGTGATATTAACCACAGCAAAATATTTATTTCAATATTTATTTATTTGTTTGTTTTTTATAGAACCTATTTTTTGTTATTGTTTATTTGGATTTTATCAGTAATTGTTAATAATAATAATTGTACAAAATAAATAGTACTACGGTAATAAATATTCATAATATATTATAATGCATATTTGCACGTGTTGTTGTTCTTATTATTACTATAAATAATAATAAAAAATATATAACAGTTGTTTTGAAATCTAATTTTTTTGTTTGAAATGTTCTCTTTGTACAGTTTCTGGAAAAAGTGTAAACATCTGTAAACAACAACAAAATGAATAATTTAGTAATAAATTATCTTAAAACGTTTTAGAGGTATGGTTAAGACTTATAGGTATTTCTGAATCTCAAACACCCTGATTAGGAACAAGAAGGGCTGGTAACAATATAAATATCAGTTTAAATCAAGAGAAACAAAACTAAAGCTTAGTGCAATTGTGATCGAGTGAATCAGAATGCAATTCATGCATATGTTTTTTACAGAGGAAGAAGTACAATAGTTTGTCAGTTCTTTAATGTGAATTGGAGGTGAGAAGGAAGTCATTTGTCATTGCCAAGGCTGAAAAAAAGAAGAAGAAATGAAATCTGGAAAGAGAGTTGGTAGGGCTCTTGATTCAACAGGGAATTGATTTGCTGTGAGTGATGACAAATATGTAAATGAAGCATACAGACTGAAAATCAGTTTATTTTGGAGTATGTACATACTCAGATGGCCACACAAAAAGATTCAAGAGTCATTATTGCATATTGCAAAAGCAGTGCAACTTTGATTACATGCATATTTCCTGTTCACCTTGTTTGTCAGACCAGACCATTAATAATAGGCAAAAGCTCGAGTCAAGTTAACCTGATTTCACTCGTTTTGTTTGTTTGAATGAATGTAGATAAATGTAGATCGGTTCAGTGATGTTAAGGAATACTTCAACTTGAATAAAATCAGTTCACTTTGATTTAACAATTTTTTTCTCCACTGTAGTATTATAATGAAGAATTATTTCTCAAATTACAGTTGGGTACCATTTTATAAAAGCAAAGTTTTCTGTGCAATTAAGGTTTATTATGATTAAGTCTCATCTTCTCATGATGGACAGCAGGGGTCCAGTTCTGGTAACATCTGTTTCCACTTCTGCTGTTTTCCATATCTATTTTCCCATGTAAACTTTTTTTTAAAACCCCACATTATAATACACAGAGAATATTGAACATTTAACCTAATTCTCACACTCTCATTTATATAACAAATACATGCTGTATACCACATGGTAAAACATTGTTGTCAATGTAATATTGGCATTTTAGATTTTACTATTATATTATTTTATATTATATTGTACTGAGAAAAAAAACAACATTATTTTGTTTGTGAAACTGCCTTTTTTGCTCATTTATGATCTCCAGAGATGCCCCACTCCTCTCTTTGTATGTCTGTCTGTCTGTCTTTCTCTTTCTCTCTCTCAAAATCACAGTCATTAGTGCAGAAAAAGTGTGTTACGTTCAGAGGCTTCTCAGCTGTGAAGTAATTAAGAGTTAAGAGAGTTAAGAATTAAGAGTAATTAAAGGTCCCATGACATGGATTATTTCCTTTTCTTTAAATGCTTTTTAATGTTTCCTTAGGCGTACATATATTGTTAGTATGATTTTTACATTTAAAATTTAGAAATAAAAAGCATTTTTATATCCTGTTATTTGCCCTCTGGCTTGAATGCTCTGTTTGAAGGGGCGTGTCTGCTGTGAGACACCGAGTAAACGACAACTGTTGTGATTGGCTGACATCTTTGCATTTGAAATGCGTATTACATATGGAACCCCTCTCAAATATATATATATATATATATATATATATATATATATATATATATATATATATATATATATATGTATGTATATATAGATGTGTATATATATATATATATATATATATATATATATATGTGATAAACAGACAGAGTCTGTTTATCGCGTGAATGCAGTGATCTCGTCATTATTGCAACACGTTTTCTCTCACAAAATGCTTTCACCACAACTAACAGCAAACACATGAATACAGTAAGAGCTTTGTTGTGCAGCATAACAGCGTGATTCATTGTAACGGCAGTTTGGGCAAGAGTGCAGATATACTCGCGATGTGTGAGAGCTCTGAAAAAAAGGGAGCGTTCTTTGATCGCTCTCTGTTGTTAAATCACAATTTAAAATAACACATTTGTTTCATGCTACTAAGAGAAACAACGTGAAGTTGATCGTTTAGTCACTGGCTTGATTCACTGATGCATGATCCATATAATAAAAGTCTGTTTGTAACACCTGTGCTGACATTGCGACTGAATTATATGTAAATATTTGGGCGGGCAAAGCAGAGAAAGGGGAGGTAACAATTCTCCTTGCCACGTCACAAAGAGGAGATTCAAGATCAGACCATTTGAGCTTCCATTTTCCCAAAAGATGGCAGAGAAAGATAGCAAAATCTCAATTTACACCGATTAAAATTTCTAGAAACTTGGGGACCATATACAGGCTAGGGGAACTCATATTAATGTTAAAAAACCTCAGAAAGTGAAATTTTCATGTCATAGGACCTTTAAGTACAGATGAGCTAAAAGTGTCCCTTCACTATACTGCTCATTCTGTAGGGTTTGGGCCTTTTGCTGGGTTGCTAGGAGTGAAAATGTTTATGTGTGCTGGAGTAAGTGTATCCCCTACCAATGCCAAGCATAAATGGCTTTTTAATTGGCTGTTTCCACCTACCATTGTGTATGTGTGTTAGGGAGCAGAGAGAATAGATGTGTCCCCTGCCAAACAGATTTGTTTGTGCTGAGGTGTATTGTATATGTTTTTAGAAGAAGGAATATCTCCAGGAATTAAATATTGATCCATGCACAGAACATGCACTCATGTTTTCCTTGTAAGTAAATAAAGGAGTCTGAAATTCAAGGAAAATCTGGTGTGTATGTTTTGCACTGTGAAAAAAAAAACGATTTTTGGAGTTGTAAATAAAATATTAGTTCAGTCATTCTACATCAAAATTATATTGTATATTATATTTGTTGTTGTTTTTTTTGCAATTATTTGTAAAATTTACTAGCAGTATTTGAGTAAAGACTAGGGGTGTAACGATTCACTCGTTTTCTCGATGCATCGATTACAAACCCTGTCGATTCATATGCATCGATTTTGAAACATGATTTTTGAATCGTGAATCGCCGATCTTGGACAGCAATCGATTCAGAATGCTAAGAATCGAATGAATCGCGATTTCTATAGCGATTCAATGCTTTCAAAATGTATACACATTAAATTACTACATGCACGAATTAATGGAGACCTTGAAGAGTGTTCGTGAATCGTGCCTCGTATCTGTCCTTCACGCGCTCCACTGTTTACCGACTGAGACTGTCACAGGATTGCGCTCGCGCTCCGTTCGTCTCTGACGCAGCTGACGTGTGATCTATAGGACTCGTGGCCAGTAATTTTACTTTTCTGTAGTTTGTCAATGGCTCTCTGCATCTTACCCCGTCGACAGCTGTATTTATTGCATGGACGGAGCAGAAATGTAAGTGTCTAAATCATACGCACAGATCCATTGAATGATAAATGTTTTTAAACAATGCGGATGAACCGAATATACGAAGGAAACTTTTAAAATTAACCACAGCATTAACAACGACCTTGAAATAAGAGCGAGAGATTTATCTGATAATATGCATGAAAGTAGCGTTTGTTTCATTAGCAAACAGACATCTGGCACGTTTTCTCTCAGAATCATTCGCTGATGGAGAGGAAAAGTTAAATAGAGATGAAGACGTTTTCACACTGAAAGAGAAGCGATCTCGCTCTCATAGACGTGCCAGGCTATATCTGCAGCTAAACTGAATAAAAGCAGAATGAACTGATGAAACTAAAAAATACCCACAAACAATTTATGAATGATGCAGTGCTAATTGACATTTATGACAGTAGAGAAACTATAAAGTAGCCTATATTTTCTACCTTATTCTGTGCAGAAAATTTAAATAATTGCTAATTAAATGTAGCCTAGTATATAAAACAATCATAAAATTGCCATTAGGAAAAATATATATATTACAAATGATTGATTATTATCCAGCAGTGTATTTGATTTATTACAGCTAATTAAAAGTAATTAAAAAAGAAGATAATTCCTTGTAAAAAAAATAAAAATAATAATAATAATTATAATTATTATTATTATATAGGCTACATACATAAAATGATTGTATTTGACATTTCTGTCACTTCTGAAATTATGGCTACGCCCCTGGTGTGACAAAATGTTAATTTTATACATAAGGCCTAAAAAAAAAAATTGTTTGGTTCCGGTTTCCGACCGACCCTGTCAATTTATGTGCGACCCAAATTTATTTTATGAGACTGGGGAAGAACGGTCTTTCACACATCGTTAATTAAATTACAGTTTCCTTTAAATGCTGCTTTACACTTAAGTAATCCGTTAAAAACCATTAAGTATTGCATCAAAACCCTTTAACTGTCAATTCCTAAAGTGAGCTATAACTTAAGGTTTGGAAATCGTAACATTAAGAGAAACACGGGGGGGGGGGGGAGTCAACAATATATCGCGGAACAGAGAGGGCACTGACAACATGCTGACAGACAGGACATTAACATTACCAGCTTACTTTTAATATGAAACAAAGTCTCATTTGGTTATTTCACCTTTCAAATGTGTTCATTTTTTAAAGAAATGTAAACAATAAATACCGTTTTGTGGCTCTTGAATGTGTCGAACAGATTGCTGTAAGTTAGATCATCAGTTAAAACTAACTGATCGTCTCTTGCTTCTAGTTAATTCATAGCATCAAAATCAAATAAACCACATAAATGAGCATAACAAAGAATGTTGTTTGACTACAAAAAGATGTCTGTACACTCCGTTTTTCAAGTTCAAATCCTCCATGTTAATCTACTATGAGATCGCCTGTCAAACTCCCGCGAAGGCTTTTTGTGTGTGTGTGTGCGTTTTGCGTGTCTATGGCAACAACAGACTTTAAACGGGAATACAGAATCACTGTCGTAAAAGTACCGGTACACACATTTAAAATCAGCGCGCGTGTGTGTGTGTGTGTAAAACTGCCACTGGAGAAAAAAAAAAAAAAATTTAAAAAAGAAATAAATCCCTACCGACCAATAACCTCAACTGACAACCAACCGGAACCAAACTTTTTTTTTTTTAGGCCCAATACTCTTTAAGCTCTTTTTTAAAAACTTGGCTTACATACATTTTTACGCATGCCATGTCGCATCATTAAACTAGCATTTAACAATGGACAAAAGTTTTTTTTTTTTTTTCTAACCTATGGTTCTCTAACCATAAATGCTACTGTAATTTGCCCCCTGACTAAGCATTTAAATAATTTAGTAGAAGCATTTAAATAATCCCGTGAATGCACTTAAAGAATGCAGAATCGAATCGTTATAATCGAATCGAATCAAATTTAATTGTGAATCGAATCGAATTGAATCGTTCTAAATTTGCAAAAATCGTTATTGAATCGAATCGAAAACCTATGAATCGTAATCGAATCGAATCGCTGCATTCCCAAAGATTCACAGCCCTAGTAAAAACTGTTTCAAAATGAATCCTACACCAATTCTTTTTCAGTGTAGATGAACCTCATGAATAGTGTCAAGAAATATGAGTTTATCGTAAAATGAGAGGAATATATATGTAAATAGATTAATTCTATTTAGCAAAAAGAAAATTTTTTTAATTAACTATTATCATGCTGATTACTTTTAAGTGTCCCTTAACTATTTTAATAAATGTATTTTTGCTTTTTGACTCAATAAATAAAGCCCCATTAGACTTAACACATTAATAACATAACTTGCAATTATGAACATTAAAAAAAAAAAAAAATATATATATATATATATATATATATATATATATATATATATATATATATATATATATATATATATATTAACTTGTCGCATTAATTTGTAAAAATATTTTTACATATATTAATCCAGACACCATGGTTTTCATTACCTTTTTAAATAATTAGTAAAGACAGTTTAAAGGGTGTTTGATTGTCATTAAATTTGTTTGGAAAATGTTGCAATTTTAAAAATATAATTTGCTATTTTGATCCTTTTGATTTTAGACTTAAATATGACTGAGACTTTACTTTGTGAGATTCATCCCTTTAAACAACAGCAGAATAATCCACTTAGATTTACAAAAGTAATGAACTGTGACTGTTAGATCAGTGTTGATTGGCTACATTCTCCCCCAGCTCAGCCAATCAATTTAGGACTTCTGTGTCGACTTGGGCTCCGCTGTAGACTAAGTCCCTACAATTACTGTTCATCAGGAAAACGTGGCGTATCGATCGGCAGGGTACACGCAGTGCACACCCACTCATACCCAGACACGCTTCACAAAGATGCACACTCTGTCCCGAGTGTGTTCATTTGTTCTGTATGGGGAAAAAAAAGAAAACTTTCAGAACTCTGTGGCTGGTTTGGACATGCCTGCGCGGATGGAGGGGGGAGAATAAAGGTGTTATCATGTAAGATAAAAATACAGCCCTCTTCAAGCGTGCGACCACAAGGGATGGTCGGAATTGAACCGCACCGGAGGTGTGAAATGGAGTTTGCTTCTGTTCTCACAGATCCGTGTGTCCGCGAGTGTGTGAGCGTATGAAAGTAAATAGGCAGGGGAGGAAGGGCTCTGGGGACTGTTGCCAATTGTCACTGTGATTTGTGGATGTATAAATTCCAGCATCTGTATGTTGCCCAGGGATCCTTGTAAGCAATCGCTGGTCTAAAAATAGGTAGGGTTATTTGTTATAAGTTGAAGAGCTTGCGAGCAAGGATGATCAGACCTTGCATTTGAAGCTCCTGGGCAAAGGAAGTGGGCATGCTGTTGCTATAGTCTTGAAGCTACTTCCTGTCACACTTTATAGGAGGCTTAAATGGCCCCTCGCTTTCTCTCTTCCCTGAAGTATCTTTCTCCTCCTCTCTCTGACCTCTTCCTCATTATTCAGTGGACTGTCGCCCTCATTTGTTGTCTCACAAGTAGATGCGTGTGCTGTCAGCTGCTGTCCTCTTGTCTTATTATGCCTCAGATGACTGATAGGCCACCTTTTTCTCACTCACTTTTGATGGGTATGTCTAGTCGCTCTCTGTTCATGATGCTCATCTCCTCCTTCTGCTCCCATAGAGTATAGTCGCAGTTCCTTATGAATGAATGATTTAAAGGATGAATACAGATTTGCTTACCAGATTTGCTTACTATATATATATGTGTGTTTGCTGAAAAGAGCTGCTTCACAAAAGAAAAATATTCTTTGGCTCCGTACGTAGGGTTGGAAATTGTAAGAAATGATTTTATTAAAAACCGTGCTAATCGATTAATCTTGAGGATTTGCTTCCAAACATGGCCGGAGCCAGCCATACCCCCTTATTATAGAATTGGGCTAAAGTTTAACTACTATAACTATAATCAAATAAGTCAAATAATGAGAAAGAACAAATTGCCTATCACAGCTATGCTGATGATACCCAGATTTACCTAGCCTTATCTCCAAATGACTACAGCCCCATTGACTCCCTCTGCCAATGCATTGATGAAATTAATAGTTGGAGGTGTCAGAACTTTCTTCAGTTAAACAAAGAAAAAACTGAAGTCATTGCATTTGGAAACAAAGATGAAGTTCTCAAGGTGAATGCATACCTTGACTCTAGGAGTCAAACAACTAAAAATCTATTAAGACTGTGTCTGTTCCCCGAATAGTGAGGTCAAAATATAATGTAGGATCTAGAAAAAATCTTATCGTAATTAAACCAGAAAAATGTAAAGTAAATGAACAAAAACAATTTTTAAAGTTTGGGCTCATAAATATTAGATCACTCACACCCAAAGCAGTTATTGTAAATGAAATGATCACAGAAAATAGTTTTGATGTACTCTGCTTGACTGAAACCTGGCTAAAACCAAATTATTATTTTGGTCTAAATGAGTCTACTCCACCAAACTACTGTTATAAGTATGAGCCCCGTCAGACTGGTCGTGGTGGAGGTGTTGCAACAATATATAGTGATATTCTCAATGTTACCCAGAAAACAGGATACAGGTTTAACTTTTTTGAAATACTTCTGCTTAATGTTACACTGTCAGACATGCAAAAGAAATCTAATGTATCTCTTGCTCTGGCTACTGTGTATAGACCACCAGGGCCGTATACAGAATTCCTAAAAGAATTTGCAGATTTCCTCTCAGACCTTCTAGTTACAGTTGATAAGGCGCTAATCATGGGAGATTTTAATATTCACGTTGATAATGCAAATGATACATTAGGACTTGCGTTTACTGACCTAATAAACTCCTTTGGAGTCAAGCAAAATGTCACCGGGCCCACTCATCGTTTTAATCATACACTAGATCTAATTATATCGCATGGAATCGATCTTACTGCTATAGATATTGTACCCCAAAGTGATGATATTACAGACCATTTCCTTGTATCGTGCATGCTGCGTATAACTGATATTAACTATATGTCTCAGCGTTACCGTCTGGGCAGAACTATTGTTCCAGCCACCAAAGACAGATTCGCAAAAAAACCTGCCTGATCTATCTCAACTGCTATTTGTACCCAAAAATACACATGAATTAGACGAAATTACTGACAACATGGGCACTATTTTCTCTAATACATTAGAAGCCGTTGCCCCCATCAAATTGAAAAAGGTTAGAGAAAAACGTACTGTGCCATGGTATAACAGTAATACTCACTCTCTCAAGAAAGTAACTCGTAGTCTTGAACGCAAATGGAGAAAAACTAACTTGGAAGTTTTTAAAATTGCATGGAAAAACAGTATGTCCAGCTATAGACAGGCTCTAAAAACTGCTAGGGCAGAGCATATCCACAAACTCATTGAAAATAACCAAAACAATCCAAGGTTTTTATTTAGCACAGTGGCTAAATTAACAAATTACCAGACGCCACCTGATTCAAATATTCCACCAACGTTAAATTGCAATGACTTTATGAATTTCTTCACTGATAAAATAGATAACATTAGAAATACAATAGTGAATGTAGATTCTACAGCGTCTAACACTTCAGTTTCATCCATCGCACCCAAAGATAAACTGCAGTGCTTTACAAATATAGGACAGGAAGAGCTAAATAAACTTATCACTGTATCTAAACCAACAACATGTTTATTAGATCCTGTACCCAATAAATTACTAAAAGAGCTGTTACCTGTAGCCGAAGAACCGCTTCTCAATATCATTAACTCGTCGTTATCTTTAGGTCACGTCCCAAAACCATTCAAGCTGGCGGTTATCAAGCCTCTTATTAAGAAACCAAAACTAGATCCTAGTGTACTGGCAAATTATAAGCCTATTTCAAATCTTCCATTTATGTCTAAAATTTTAGAAAAAGTTGTGTCTGCTCAATTGAGCACCTTCCTGCATAAAAATGATCTGTATGAAGAATTTCAGGCCCCACCATAGCACAGAAACTGCACTTGTTAAAATTACAAATGACCTGCTTCTTGCGTCAGATCAAGGCTGCATCTCATTTCTAGTCTTACTTGATCTTAGTGCTGCGTTCGACACCATAGATCATGACATACTCATAGATCGATTACAAAACTATACAGGTATTCAAGGGCAGGCTCTAAGATGGTTTAGATCCTACCTGTCCGATCGCTACCATTTTGTTTACTTAAATGTTTACTTTACATACTTAAAAAATATGGAGTGCCACAAGGATCCGTCCTAGGTCCCCTTCTATTTTCAATATACATGTTGCCCCTTGGTAATATTATTAGAAAATACGGAATTAGCTTCCACTGTTATGCTGATGATACTCAGCTATATATCTCAACGAGACCAGATGAAACTTCCCAATTTATCTAAGCTAACAGAGTGTGTTAAAAATGTAAAAGATTGGATGACAAATAATTTTCTCCAATTAAATTCGGATAAGACAGAGATATTAATTATTGGACCAAAAAACACCACACAGAATCTTGTAGATTACAATCTGCAACTAGACGGATGTACTGTTACTTCCTCTACAGTCAGAAATCTGGGTGTTATATTAGACAGCAATTTGTCTTTTGAAAATCATATTTCCAATGTTACAAAAACTGCATTCTTCCATCTTAGAAACATTGCCAAGCTACGAAACATGTTATCTGTTTCTGATGCAGAAAAGCTAGTTCATGCATTCATGACCTCTAGACTGGACTATTGTTATGCACTTCTAGGTGGTTGTCCTGCTTCGTCAATAAACAAGCTACAGGTAGTCCAAAATGCAGCAGCTAGAGTCCTTACCAGGTCAAGAAAATATGATCATATTACCCCAATTTTACAGTCTCTGCACTGGCTACCTATTAAGTTCCGTATCAGTTACAAATTATCATTACTTACCTATAAGGCCCTAAATGGTTTAGCTCCTGCGTACCTAACTAGCCTTCTACCACGCTACAATCCATCACGCACCCTAAGGTCACAAAACGCTGGACTTTTGGTAGTTCCTAGGATAGCAAAGTCCACTAAAGGAGGTAGAGCTTTTTCACATTTGGCTCCCAAACTCTGGAATAGCCTTCCTGATAATGTTCGGGGTTCAGACACACTCTCTCTGTTTAAATCTAGATTAAAAACGCATCTCTTTCGCCAAGCATTCGAATAATGTATCTCTTAAATTGTGAGTGTAGTTGCAACTGCATTTTTATTCTTTAGCTTGGGTTAAACTAATTTTACTTTGTTGGATCAGCAGCTATGCTAATGATGTCTCTATTTTGTTTCTATGTTTTGCCACGGGATTTACATCCCGTGGTAACTAGGATTTACACAAGCTCCAGTCTGGATCCAGAACACCTGAGAAGAGATGATGCTGACCCTCAGAGGACCCCAGATGATCCTAACCTTGAATCAACAAACAGAACTAACAATTATTGCTACATGTGTGACTGCATCATATAATTACTATTAATTAATAATATTGATCGTTCATCATCTAGCTGACTACGTCTTGTATTATTATTATTATTTTTATTTTTCTAAAATCCTGTCAAACGTGCACAAACTACTAGCTACTACTAAATATTGTAGAAACATAATTTTCTGTAAAGTTGCTTTGTAACGATTTGTATTGTAAAAAGCGCTATACAAATAAACTTGAATTGAATTGACTTGAATAAAAATCAAGTCAGGAATCTTGTGTGATTCTGGAGACAGACCTTAGCTTCAGTAGTCATGTCAAAGCAGTAACTAAATCAGCATACTATCATCTAAAAAACATTGCAAGAATTAGATGTTTTGTTTCCAGCCAAGACTTGGAGAAACTTGTTCATGCCTTTATCACCAGCAGGGTGGACTTTGTAATGGGCTCCTCTCCAGTCTTCCCAAAAAGACCATTAGACAGCTGCAGCTCATCCAGAACGCTGCTGAAAGGATTCTGACCAGAACCAGAAAATCTGAGCATATCACACCAGTCCTCAGGTCCTTACACTGACTTCCAGTTACATTTAGGATTGATTTTAAAGTACTTTTACTCGTAAATAAGTCACTAAATGACCTAGGACCGAAATATATTGTAGTGTTGGGCGATATGGTCATATAGGGCGATATGGTCATATCGTCAGCCTGTGATATCGCCGATACACAATATTATCGAGCATGGGTGGAGCAAGAGAGAGACTCGTTCTTGTCATAGCATAACTATTTGGTGTTTTAAACCTCGCAGGTGCGCGAGAGAGAGCCTATGGAGTCACCAATAATAAAAAAAAATTACTTTCAAACATACTGACTGATTTAACTAACGTTAAATATAAAAATACTGTATTTAAAACAGCTAGTTCATACATAGTCAGACGTAACTGTCATATCGCACGTCCGCATCTGCGCAGGGAAGTTATCAGTCTAAATGTTCTGCAAAATCAGTCAACGGTGAAAATCAATAGCAGATTTCATTTAAAGTCCAACAGTTAAACACTAATATTGGGCATAAACGAACATTTAAATATAAAGTATTTAAAACAGGTAAGTTGATATATTTGTAGTATAGTTGAATTGAACTGCTGCATCAGTCATACAGCGCTCCGGACCGCGCGCCTCATGACGAGTCTGACGCACCGTCACAGAAACAAGAATGAGATGCATTCTAACATAACTGTGGCATTAAACTCAGTTAGTGAGGGCTCGTTTAATATATTGCACATACAGTATATAGGCCGTTTAGATTACTTGTTAAAGTGCAATGAAATACCTTATATCTGCAGACGATGTACGTCTGTTTGTGGATGGAGACTTTGTAATGGCCAAAACTGTATTTTGCATGCATCACATTATAGTGCGGTGTGCATGAAAATAATAACAAGGCTGCAGATTGAACTTATTATCCATAGTGGTTCTCACGTAGTCCTTCTACGTCATCACCACATAGTGTGTTTTATAAATTAAGTGATCAGTCTTTAAGAAAAGGACTACGTGAGAACCATGCACTATGGATGATAAATTCTCTCTGCCGCCTTGTTAATTATTTTACTTTATTTGTGACACCAAGAAAGAGTTAATCTCTCATGTATGAGAAGAGCGCGTTGCCGTATACCAGCCATTAAATGTGTGGGACACCAACTCGACGTTTTCTATCTCTTTCATTTCATGGATTTAACGAATTATCCGAGTCAAAGCGTTACAACTTCACCGACCACATGCTCTAATCCTCCTGCGCGTGCGAGGTGTGTGTGTGAAATGCGGGCAGTGAAGTTAAGTGAAATAGCTGGGCAGTTTAAAAGCCGAATTATAATAAGCAGCCTAATAAAAATAATAGTTATTATTATTATAATCTAATACATTAATAGGAAAATGAGCCTAATATCGTCTTGATTATCGACAGAGAATAATGAATTTTTATCAAGGCAACCCTGCTAAAAAACTTATATTTTAACCCCGGGAAGCAATTTTTATCGGGGAACCACCTCGAAGCGCAATTGGGCTAGTTTTGGAATAGTTTTGAGAAGCAACTGGGCAGGATTTGTTGTAAAAACCTGGCAACCCTGATCCGAACGCACGTGCTGGAGATATACTTCTAATTACAGGAACGTCTTTACTACTGGTGAGATGTGCATGAAAATCGCATTCGATATTTTGCACAGCCCTACGACCATTACAAATTTACAGAGGTGTGGATTTATATTCATATAAATATACACACAAAAACACAATCTTTTTTTTAGATGCGATTAATTGATTTGACGGCACTAATTAAACAGTGTGTTTGTTTTATTTTTCAGTACAAATATCTAAACATCTTTAAAAAGGAGCATAAACTACACTACATTTTGTTCGATTTTGACTTAAGCTATATTTATTATCTAGTTTTAAGGTTGTTTAGATATGTTTAAATGTTTAGATTTTTATTAGAAAATGGGACAAAAATAATGATTAAGATAATTAATAATAAAAAAAAAAAAAAAATGATTTTGTTACTTATTCTTCAGTTTTTTAAATGATTTTTTAAATTTTATATATATATATATATATTTTTTTTTTTTTTTTTTTTTTTTTCCGATAATCAGTCCAATATAACCCATCCAAATTATAATTATAATAATACTAAAAAAAAACATTTGATGGCATATAATTATTTTTTTCATTTATGTTTTTATAAATGTTGCTTTAACATTTTCAAAAGCATGTAGATGTTCAGGAATCATTAATGAAACCAAATGTATTTATTTATTTGGAAAAAGCTGGTTCTCAAAAAAAAAAAACTGTTAAAACACCTATCGTGCGGCGTACTTCCTCCCTGCTCTGTGAACAATTTTTATCACAAACTAGAGTTAAAAGAGCAGGTGGGTTGTTATTTCGAGGACATCCACTTTGACCTGAACAGACTTTAGTGCAGTGGTACTTTATTAATCTGCCTTACCTGGCAGCCATAACCACAAATAGAACATAAATGGAACGAATATAGAAATTGGTCAAAATAGCTTATAGTGTTGATTCTGAAGTTTACTTGAAACCTTGTTGGAGAGAGTGCAATTATTTAATAGCTGTGCTATCAAAACTGGCATTGAGATCTGTGACAATTTATTAGAATTATAGTATCAACTACTAAAATGTTGCATTTGTGAGTCCTGTGAGTCCTCACATTCTGTTTGTGGGAGGAGACAAATCCATGGAGCAGCTGCCTGAAAGAACAAAGTCACGACATTTCCCTGGAGTGTTCCCCTTCTGTCACTCTCTTCCCCGGATTCCCTCTCGCAGACTTCCTCTAGGGCTGTGCAGTACACTGTTCAGTATGTTTATAGGAACAAGCTAATTTAGGGCTCCTTAAAAATTAAATATTTCATATTTTTGATGACACGGTGAGCATGCTGAACAATTAAATCTGTTAACACAAGTGGATTAGCTCTCATATTTCATTGGTTCTTTTCCTTTAATTTGCTTTGTGATTTGGTTTAGTTTTACTGGATGTTGTTTAATTCTTAATGGGCTTTCAAATTACATTTGATTGATTTTTAACCTGCTAATTTACTCTTAAGAAAACATTAGTAGTGCAGGGTAGAAAAACCAATTAGCTGTAGGCGCCCTCACATTGCCTTGCTCTCTTTCTCTTCTTTCCATTTACCTCTCATTATTTATTTCATATGATAAAGTTTTGCATACATGGACTTTGAAAGCTAAAAGATACTTAGCTTTATCAAGCCTTTATTGATGTTTTGTGGCTTGTTGTGTCAGACGTTCCTGTGCGGTGCAGTGGAGTCCTGCTTGAGTGTCCTCTGTCACCATTGGTGCAGATGTTTATTCATCTAGCATTCCACGTGTCTAGTTTGTCATGCTCTGCCCGTCCCCTTTATCTCTGTGTCCAGCACCACAATTACAACAATCTTTGACAGCAAACAGGAAGGGATTCAACACTGATGTTTTAATACAGGCTGCTCATTTCACAGTTCTTGCTTATGAAACATGGAGGAAGCAGGGACGCTTTTCAGAGCACTTGATCAGTATTTAACCAGATTTTTTTTTATTCCCACAGATCCCCTATAACACTCATATTTGTAACCCCTGTGTAAAAATGAAACAGGCTATTTATATTCACAAGGGCACTGACATACAATTTCATCTTGTACACCTCACTTGTTACCTTGGTTTTTGTAGTTTAATGCCAGTTGGTTAGTGGGAGGGAAAATGGGTGTCCTTTTAGACTTTGTCCTTTTTTCATTCATGCCTTTTTTTCCAGGGTTATTCCATTATTATTTATGTTTACTTGTCATCCAGAGACACATTTGTTTCAGTCACTCTCAACTCTCAAGTGAAAAGTAATGTTTAAAAGCAAACGTAGAGGTTTATTCAAATTGATTTCAAAACTATTCTTGTGCTGTCGTGAGAGTGATAGCCCTGAGTGAACCCGGGACAACTTTGCCATCTCCGTGTTTCGTTTCTGTCATTCATAAGATTAACATGTCCTGAAGTGAATTTTGATTTATTTATTTTTGGAAAGATTTAATGAGAGTGCTTTAAAGATGAAAGCTGTTTCACATGCTGCATGTTCTCTACTGTGCTACACACTTTAGACAGCTTGATCTATAAAGGAGTAATTGGCCTGGACTGAGTTGAATCATAGCGGGAATACAGGGATCTATCAGGAGACATTGACTTTCTCTGCACAAATCTCACCTGTCGATGGGGAATAAATAGCCTTTTATCTCTTGGACAGGTATCAAATCATCATGACCTGTTTGATGTAAGCTTGTTTCAGCATGTATAGACGTTTCTAAATTATATACCATTACACTTTATGAATAGAGTTGGGCCAATGCTTGTGGGTAACTATTGCCACATTGGAGATGTAGTGCTTATGTGGATGTCACAGGATCAAGTTTGGCCTAAAATGATTGATTACATTTCTACTTGATCTCTAAATATGACCAATATAGAGACCTGTATTGGCTGTCTCCAAGATGGTCGGACTGCTCTGATTTGATTGTTTCATAGTATGGATGCATGATGCATCGGTACCATATTGTTTACTGGCTGATATTAGAGATTTGTTTTATTTATTGTACAGGTTCATATTAGATACATACTGTAGATGATTAAATTGGATATTTAACTCTGCACGCAGATTACTTTTGTCTTCAGCTAATGCTCAGTAAATTTTATCTTTAAGAATGAACAATTAAACAATCTGTTATATGTGATCTTTAAAAAATCTAAATAAATCTTAATATAATTTTTTTTCTACTAAACATGGCTACATTTATATATAGCATTTAAACAGTAAACAGTATTTAGCATTTTAGCATTCTATTTTAGTTTAGATAAAATAATATAGATTTTTAATGTGTACCATTTATTAATAATTTGCCATAACATGATCGATGTTCGAGTGCTTTCTGTATGCTTTGTACTGTCTAAATAACCATGAAAAATGGCAAAAATAAAGATAATAATAAATAGTGCCCACTACATGAAACTTATTATCAACTAATCTATTTCAGCCAGTTTAATATTGGTGCATCCTTATTGGGTTGACTAGAAACCATTTAGACATCAGTTTGGCTTAGCTTGGCTAAACCATCTTAAAATAACTGCAAACCACTAGGCTGGTTGAGGTGTGTTGCACCATTACTTGCTTAATTCTAATTTGAAGTAGATGCTATTGTAACTGGATTTGGCTGTTAACAGTCCTGACAAAACGTCTGCTACTGTTCTGTAGAATTCACTTTGACAGAAAGAGCCCCATCAGTCGAGCTCTCATGATTGCTTGCTCTGGTAAACCGGACACTTTTCATCCTCCTGAGGAGGTGATGTTTCCCTTTCATTATCTCCTGATTGCACCCTGTCTAGCTCAGGGTAAGTGGAGTCATGTGGACTCATTGGACTGGGTTACACTCGCCCAGCGGCCACCACTGAGGATGTGTTTTCGCATAAAAGAGCAACAAGGAAAATGGAGCATGGTCTCTGTGTAATTAAAACTGTTCATGTTGGAAGCTTAATTTCAATTATAATGGGTCTGGTTAATCTAGTGGCTGCTTATTTGTTTATTTTTATGATGGACGTGAAATGAAGATATTCAAAATAATAAATGAGCTATGAGAGATGGATGATGCTGGAACCACCAGGTGTTATTTATATATGGATGTTGGTTTCTCAGTGGTGCAGGTGCCCTATAATAGAAGCATATGTTATATGTGTGTGATATGTAAACATTTTAGGGTTATCAATTTGCTTTTATTTTATATTACTACTATAGTGATACTTACTGACTATTGAATTAGTGTATTAGTGGCATTTGCTAATCATCACAACCCATGCAGAATATCATAGAAACTTCTAAAACTTGAAAAGAGTGAACATATATATGTATACATATATATGTATACATATATATATATATATTGGACTGCTGACTGCTTGTTGTCTGTCAGAAAGTGTCGCTCTGAGCCGTGATGGAGAGCACAAGCTGTTACACTAATGAGGTGTCTGGAAGATAGTTATTACTGCAGTGCTAGTTGACGCAGTTGATGGATAGCAATCAGATGGCACTACTATAAGAGACTGAAAACTTCGAAAGGATCATAGTGACATGTTGTGAAACTTACCTAAATATATAGTACATTAATGCTCAGTCTTGATGGTAAAGGAGCTAAAGCATTCCAGACAGATTTGTGCAGTTTGCTTATTCTTATTTTATAGACAAATAATCAAAATATTGAGAAAATGTCTTTAAAGCTGTCCTGAATGAAGTTCTTAGCTATGCATATTAGTAATTAAAAATTAAGTTTTGATATTTTTACAGGAAATTAAAAAAATATCTTCATGGAACATGATTTTTGGCATAAAAGAAATATCTGTAATTTTTATCCATACCATGTATTTTTGACTATTGCTACTTAAGACTGGTTTTGTGGTCCAGGGTCACATTTTTGCCAAAAAGCCTACTTTGAAGCCTGTTTTGAAGATAAGCAATAAATGTTTATTTTTGTTATTTTTTTGGTAACACTTTAATTTCTCCTTATTACATGTTACATAAATTATGTATAATTATATCAATAAATTGTTAAATTATACATACATAAATTGTATATAATATATTTTATAAAGCTAGTCCTTATACAGTATTTTTTTTGGTAATACTTACATTTTTTTATAATTACATGCAGCTAAACCAATCCCTCATCCTAACCCTAAACATATAGTAAGTAAATGTAGGTAATTGATATAACTCAGTACTTAAATGTATAACACTGTACACTGATGAATGTACAGTGTACACTGTAACAAACACACTAAAAACACACTAAAATAAAGGGTTTAATTTCATAAAATTTCATGAAGAAAAAAAAAAGATTATTCAGTCTAATGTTTTCCGGTTCTTTAACATTTTGCCATTTAAAAGGTTTGTCTCTGTAAGTAGATGTGATGTCTTAAAATGATGTTAAAAATCTAATCATGTTATCTGTTAATGAATGGCATGTGTCTTTTAGGTTCACCTGTGCATATTTGCACATATATGTGTTTGTTTCCATCTGTACCTTGTTTTATAATGGCACTTGTCATTTCTATGGGCCTTAAACAGCGTTACTGTATCAAAACAAAGCTCTCAGCATGAAGAGGCAGTATTATTATGGAAGCACAGTTCTATCCTGAGGGCTCGGTGGAACATAACATCCTCCATGTATATAAATATATATCAAATCATTTACAGTGCAAAAGAATATTGCAGCCCTGTCTGATGTTGCTATAGCATCTGCATTTTTATTACCATACATTGCAAAGTATTTTTTGCACATGTATTCTGATTCTAAGGAAACCTTAATGATGTTTAATGGCTGTCATATCCAATATTCATATATTCTTACTTTATACATTTTAAATCTGTTCTTATTTGAATGTATTCTGAAACAATAAGCTTCATGTTGTTGGTTACATGTGAGCTTTACTATATATATATATATATATATATATATATATATATATATATGACATCTAAAAATTTAACTAATGTATGGCTTACTGTGCATAAATGCATAAATAAAGATTTCAAACTTCAGTTTGATAAGGGACAGTGGTTTATTTACATCTAAATGTGTTTGACCTCTTGCTTAAACATGCTAGAATCTAAATAATAGTCTCAAATGTATTAACTTTAGTTCATGATTTCATGCTTCGCAATTTTATTTGCGCAACAGCCTGATCAGCTTGCTGTTTCGCATTGTTCTTTCAGATCATAACAGTGGCATTTAGTCTTATCCCTTATGAGCCTGCTTCATTAAAATCAGACTAATTGGTGTAAACTCCTGCCTAGTCCAGCTGCAAAGTTGTCATAAGGCTGGTGTGTTTGATCAGGAAAGGTCTGACTTAAGTTTGATTCTAATGAGGTGGGGTATCATCGAAGGTCTTTTGAAGAGGACAGTGTCATTCCCTTCTAAGCAATAATGAACAGTAATAATTAGTACTGTACGATAGCAGGACTGAAAGTTTTAATTTTAAAAGGTTCTAGCTTTCCTAAATAGGGTATTGATTAGAACACTAGATTTGATCAGTTCCATACAAAAAGGGTTAATTGCTGACAATCTTTGTTGATGCACAACACACAGGCATCACAGATTACAAGTGTGTATAGATGTGTGTGGTATTTGCTTGTTGATGCACACTTTCCACACACAGTCCTGCTCGCACCTTCTGCTGAATCAGTCTTTCTGCTGAAGACGACTGATGGAAATAACTAAATTGTTTCTAACAACTACTGAATGTATTAAAGAGCTAATAACTTGGTGTCACCATTAATTTTGTTTATATAGCTAAGCTATTGTTGTATGTTGGAAAAAATATTATAGGTTGGCTAACATGTTTAATAGAAACTCTGTGGATGGAGTTGAAATGCATGAGAAATTTACAGTTGTGTATGATCAGCTAATAAAATACAGGAAGTTTTTTTTTCTTTTTTCAAATGGGCTCAAAAAAAAGAAAAATTCTTTAATTTCTTTATATATTTAAAAAATAATTTAATTAATTCCTCTGTGGTTTCAGCACTGCATAGGACTGCAGTATAAATGCATGAGTTGTGACATTGTGAGTATGCAACATTTAATCATATTTCTCTCTTTTTTTCTTCTTAGGAAAGGAGTCTGAATGCGTACCCAATCCTGGAGATATGCAAAGGTGATCTGATCCATTACATGTGTCCTTTGGAGAATCAGAAGGACTTCTGTGTGCCTGAACTGCTTGAGAAGACAACATCTGAGGAAACATTGGAGCATAAAGATGCTGAAGTCACAGAGTCAGCGGCAGGTATGTTACTATACTCATTGGCCCAGTCTAAGGATGAGAGTTAAGGATTGATGCAGGTTCATTCATTACTCATCTGCTATTTTAACTAAGCATGAGCTTTGTTTAATTGTGAAATTGTGAGATAAATTTTAGGTTTTAACAGAACAGTAATAACAAATCATATATGCAGTTCTTGAGGTCTTGCATAGTTTTTGTTTTGATTATTTTTGATGATGTGATGATATTGTCTTCTACATTAAAACTAATTTAAAATATTACAATTCTTAAAATATTCAAAAAAGTTAAAGAAAAAAAATCTAGTAAAATGGAAACATTTAATGTTTAAATAAAAAAAGTCCAAATGCATCATTCCACAGCATATTGAAAAAGAAAAATATTCAGTGAAATGTATTAGAGTAGTTTTAGTATTTGTTGTTATTATTAATCATGTTCATTATCATCATGATCATTAATAATCAGTATGAGATTGCTTAAAAAAATTAAAATATTCAAGTAAAAAAATTTTTTTAATTAAATATTTATTTTTAACTATTTTAATATTTAACATTTTAGTATTAAATTGCAATGTTATTAATTTTCTTTTAATATTATTATACTATTATAACACTAATATTAATTAATTGTAATTGTATGATTCAAAGCACATGATTTCAAGGCTCTGATACATTCAGTATACTATATATTACATGCTTTACAGTGTGAAAAAAATGCAGACATTCCATTAATAGAAACAAGCATCATGAAAATCAATCCATAACAATTCTCAATAAGAGCAGTCTCTTGATTCTCATCACTTTCTCAGAAATATCACAGTCTAGCAGAGGAAAACAGCAGTGGTGTCTTTATGCAGTTAAAGACAGATGGCTTATTCTATCGCCATGTTCAATGTCCAGTTTTTCAGTCACCCCAGATGTTATAAATCTGTCAGAACCTGCCAGCAATATTAAAACGGCGTGTGAGTGTTTGCATGAATGTGTTCATGAGGACTCATTCATCATGTCACGTGCATTTATTCCAGAGCAGTTGCACAGTAGTCACACCTTATCTGCCATATTATGTCTCTGTTGTGAGCTGACAAGCTCTGTGAAACTGAGAAAAATGAAAGAGCGCGGCTCAGTCACAGCGGCAGTTGATCACAATTCACTCTGTGGTCAGTAAAACTAATGGCTGTGAAGATTGATGCTAAAGTCCGAGGGCTGTTTTCTGCTCTGCACAGCTAAACAGAGTCATTACTCCAGCGGGACAACAGCTAAACTCTGAGTGTGTGTGTGTGTGCCTGCAGCTCTCTTAATTAAAGGCTGTTCAATCACAGCTGCTCAGCTGGATCTGACAAGTGCAGGTTGTGAATCAAACTTCTTTGGGGGATTGCAGGGCAGTTCAGCACATCTCTCTTTCTCCATCCGTTCCTTTCTTTTTTGTCTCTTAGCTGCTTTAACGAGAACCGAATAACTTAACATTTACGCATTTAGAAATGAATCCATCAGTGCTTGGATTTCAGAGTAGGTATTTCAAGCTCATTGGATGCATTGTGAACGTGTAGTGACCTTTGTTCATACCACATGCATAAGTTCAGTTCACATTGTACTTTCACACTAAGGGCATTTCAGCTATATAAATAGAGAGTGGAACCATATGTATATCAATGCTCTTTTATTAATAATATACCCCATTCTATCTATCTATCTATCTATCTATCTATCTATCTATCTATCTATCTATCTATCTATCTATCTATCTATCTATCTATCCATCCATCGCCAACTTGGAATTTATAAGGTTCTATCTGCTTTCAGAGCAGTATAGTGGGATATGGGGAACAAGTCTCTTTCATACATCAGTCCCAAAATGTACACAACTTAAAAAAAAAAGGAAAGAAAGAAAATTACATAATGTAAATAAGTTGAGACTTATTTCAAAACTCAATTTTAATTAGAAAAAGGGAGATAGGACCTTATAATTGATAGGTGTCCATATATATATTACACTCTACCTCACACTTTCTATATATATATATATATATATATATATATATATATATATATATATATATGGAAGAACAAAATTGAACAATCACACAGTGTTAACAATGCTCATCCTGATTTAACATTTTTTCCACTTTCCAAATCCCACCCCCTGAACACACACACACACAAAAAAAAATTGAAAATTACAATATCAGATTTCTAATATTACTAACAGTAAGTAAATAGTTAACATCATTGTTAGCCCATTGTGTCGGATTGTGTTGTCTGCTCCAATATGCAGAGGCCTTTTAGATACTCTATTAATTTTACTTTAGGGGAAGAGTTATGGCCTCTTCAAAGTATGAGATCACTGGAGTCCATAATAAATAAAAACATTTGGTAGATCCTCTAAAAGAATATTTAGTCTTCTTCAATTTCAAAAACACACTTTCTTTTACTGTACCTATAATTACGTAGTCCTGTCCTCTTTCAAAATCCCTTTCGTTTGAAACATTTTACGGAACAAAAATCCTGAAGCTCGGCTAACAATCCCACTGGACCCAATTTAGAAACTAATTCAGGCAAATGTGATTTTAAGAGGCTTTCCGTGGAAAGATATACTTCAGCTTTGTTGAGATTTCAAACCATTTGAAGAGCCTGGATGCATATTCTACTAGAAGGTCTTCCCTACCTGTTGGTGCCAAACCTGTATTTTATTTTTATTTTTCAACTGTGCACTGAAATTTGAGTGCGGCCCTTCATATGTGTTCAATAAGTGATTAATAAAGAGATACTAATTTTTACATAACAAAAAAGTATGTTTTTTACAATATAATGACAAATTTATGACGATTCAAATCGGCTGAGATATCAAAAGGATATGTGATATATTTGGGGGTAGAAGTTTTTATCAATGTGTCTCTAAGGGGAACTATGTTTCGAAATGTCATGTTCACACAGCAACTTAAATCTTTTGGGCAGATGTTTTATGTAGCATAAATTCACAAAGTTAAAGTCAGACCATTCTATTTTTGCTTCAAATTAATGGAATTATACAATCTAATTTTAATTAAAAACTGCTCATGCAGCATGTATGCAACATCTTTCTTTGGATCATGATTAAAATACAGTGGTTGCCTCGCTCTAACTGAATGGAAGGAGCACAGGCAAAGCCTTAGTTTTATACATTTATAA
Source organism: Carassius carassius (assembly GCF_963082965.1). NCBI lineage: Eukaryota > Metazoa > Chordata > Actinopteri > Cypriniformes > Cyprinidae > Carassius > Carassius carassius. The sequence continues at coordinate 8,541,174 of NC_081764.1, forward strand.
TGTCTTAAATCTAATTTTATTTTTTAAAAAAAATAAATAAAATGTGAGAAAATCTGAGTAAATCGTAACATCCCTTTACGTATTTAAATTCATCTGCTCCTGAAGATGGTGTGTTCAATGAAAAGACATGAAGTTAATTTTCAGAGTGTGACTTGTTTAATATCACTGTGATATTTATTATCATGCTCGTATTGTACTGGTTAATGGCCATAGTGTCTCATTTTCCATATTTAATCTTTTGTGTCTATCTCCTGTGGTATGACACTCTGCGACTCATGCAAGCCGGGAGCTGTCTAGAAATGAACCCGATAATGACGATAAGGTGAGTTATTAGGGCCCGGAAAGTGATTAGGAAAACTGGATAGAGCTGGTGAATTAGGGACCCTCTGAGCATCACTTTGTGCTCCCAAATGACCATTCTCGGTTATGACAATGATCTTTTAGAGGGTGTCATCCAAGCTGTGAACAGAGCTAATTCCAATGTCGTGATGCTCCAGAGCAGCAAGGGTACACTGTGCACAATATGAAGGACAAGTACAGGCAAATTCACCAGGACCAGAAAGCCCAGTCTAATCTTAGCGGTGCCCTTTTGGGTTGTTAAAAGGTTTTTCAAATACTCGGGCTGAGAGGTTATAATGAGCTGTGGTGACTTGGACTTAGAAAGGAAGCTGCCATCTACCGAGTAGGTTTTAGATGAACAGTTTTGGTAATGATTCCTGCTCAAAACATTCAAACATTTTTCAAGTCAAACATTTGGGGTAAATACAATTAATATATATACATATATATATATAGTTTTTATTCAGTAAGGATGCATTAAAATTGACAGTATAGGCATTTGTAATGTTACATATTAATTCTATTTCGAATAAATGCTGGTCGAAGAACTTTCTATTCATCAAAGAATCCTGAAAAAAATGTTTTATCAAGGTTTCCACAAAATATGAAACCGCAAAAACTTGTTTTAAACAATTATAGAAGAATTATTATTGATAATTGGGTGCCAATAATAATTGAGGACCAATTCAGCATATTAGAATAATAGAATGACATCTGAAGGATCATGTGACACTGAAGAATGGAGTAATGATGCTGAAAATTCAGCTTTGTCATCTTATACATATGTCTATATAAATTTTCATTTCTATTTTAATATTTCTTTGATGATTTTCTTATTTTATATGTACCGATATTGCAACAATTCAGAAAATAAACCTAGAAACTTATATATATATATATTTATTAGGGGTGTAACGGTTCACAAAATTCACGGTTCGGTTCGATACGATACACTGGTGTCACGGTTCGGTTCGGTACGGTTCGGTACGTTTTAGATACAGCAAAAAGAAAAAAGTTTGCAGATAAATTTCCTTGATTTTTAAAAAATGTTTTATTTATTAAAACTAACAAAGTATGGTTTTTTTTTTTTACATTGAACAATGATGGAGCTATTCTTTACCCATCTTCTGTGGTGTTTTCTTAGCAGCATACTGTATAAAACAAAAACAGCTCCTTATAAAAAAATTAAAATGTTATATTATTGTAGTAGTTATGAACAAATACAAAGATGTAACTTTTTATATGGAACTCTATAACTCTTTATATTGAGTGTGTTTTTACTCAATTGGTCCTCTATAGGGCTTATGTTTTTTGGAACAAAGCAGGAATTACGGTCTGTCTGAAATGGGCTCGTGAAGGAATATTGTAACGGGGCTCAATTACATTAAGCATGTTCTTAAAACCTACGTTTTCCACTACACAGTATGCGCTCGCTCACTCAGGCCATCCTTAAAAATATTTTGGGTTGCAGTAACAGTAATTTTTTTTAAAAGAGGGTCGGTAGGTCGGTCTATATTTTTTTTTTTCAAGTTTCAATGTAAAAAAAAAAAAGTAAATTTTTATGATGGTGATGACGTCGGTATGAATTTAAACAAATTAGCATATCGTGACGTCACTGACTGGGTCTTCAACCCGTGTCTTCGGGTGCATCATTGCAAACCTCATTTTGATGCAGGCTAGACCACAAACAAATTTAAATCTTTGTCGAAAAAATGTTTAGTGCATGAATTTCAGGTGAGAAAAAAATGAGGTAATGTTTTACTTGTATCCACCACTACGTATCAATGCAACCTAGCCTACAAATGAGAGAACGTTTACTTTGCTTTCTTGGGTTGTCACTTTTGTGAAAAAAATCCTGTTTGATTTGAGTGACGAGTGTTCATTGAATCGATTGTAAAATCGATTTTGCATGTCTAAAGTTTTATATGGCAAATAACACCAAATATTGGTAAATCCACGGACAACAGGCAGGAGGAATGTAAAGATTCAATATATTGGTAAAGACCAATATTTCTGATGATTTATTGGCGTGAAGTTACGTGCACAATGGCAAACAGGAGTGCAACATTTTCGAAAAACAATAAGCAGAGTGGACTGCCATAATGCAAAACATTTACTGGAGGCTTCAACATGGCTGTGTTTACGATTAAATTTTAACAACAACAAAAAAATCGCATAGGCGATTTTCTTAGCCTATCAAAAAAAAATATTTTTTCGAATTTAAAATAAAAATCCACATTCGAATGCGCATATGAATTTAAGGTGTGCATTAAGGAAGCTGCCTTATGAGCGTGTTCCATTCCATCTGGCCGCGCACAGCTGTGTCTACACAACTTTCAAAGGCGGACGAGCTCGACACGCAGGATCTGCTTTCTCATCTTTCACCTCGTGTACGCGCACGAGATGCGATGACAATATATGTGTCATTGCATTATAAGGTTATGTTAGCCTTTCCAGTTGAAGCCACTTGAAAAAAAAATCAATGTGGAGAAGATCTTGTTTACATCAAAACTGAAACCAAGCCGTTCACACAGAACGCATATTTCGCGCATTTTCTAGAGGAACACTGTTGGACTCGCGTCTCGCACAAGAGAGCCGCATGTTTAGAAAGACATGTAAAATTAATGTATTAATTTAATTTTCTAAAAATATCTCAAAACTTTATGTTGGGTTTTTGTTCCCCATCCCACTGCATCTCGTATTTTTAACTGAAAAAATGTATCCTGTGTGACTGGTTTTCCGCCCTTTTTATTATTTAACATACACGATGCTGTTTTGTTTATAGTTCTTTAAGCAACTTAATTAATAATAATTGGTTCATAAACATTATTTTAAATATTATGTTTTTTTAACAGTCATGTATTCTAATGCTTTGAATAAACATGCAGTAATAATTTGCTCTATGTGCTATCTTGAGCCTCAGAAGAGAAGCAAAAAGCTTTTCTTCACCCTAACTGAAATTATGCATTTAAAATTCGAATACAATTCGAATTTTGATCATATTTAAGTAAAATATTCGAATTTAGTTTTTTCAGCTATTTTGACAGCCCTAGGCGATTCAAGCCCGAAACTGTATGAGACTGAATACCGGCTGAATTCACATTTCTGTTGTAAAAAGAGAAACATTGTGCAGAAGTATTATTTGCTGTTATGCGTGTTTGTCCGAAGCTGCAGTTGCTGTGTGACGCCTGTCCAAAAAAAAAAAAAAAACCTGGACGCGCTCCGAGAGAAGGTCGTTAAAATCATTTTCTTACTTTCGTTTTCGAAACTTGTTTTGGTTGATTCGTGCAATAGATTTTCGAACATAAAGTGACAGTCGACACGGTCACGGTTTTAGACTAGAGAGGGGAGAAGGGATGGGAAAAGATCTGGGCTCAGTTTTTCTAGAACTTTGTGCCAAGTTTAAGCGGTGTCGAGCTGTTTTAATGAATTATTTTAGATGTATTATGGTGCCCGAACCCATATGACTTTGAACAGTGACCGCGAACATTTCGTTTACTGCAGCCGCAGCCATCATTACCAAGCGTGAACCGTTGACTCTGACAGTGAGTGAGAGTATGAGACGAAGCGAACGCACAGGCCACAGTGTGACATCCGTGTAAACACAGATGACGTCAAGGGTTTTTTTTTTTTAAATTAAAGAAGATAGCCTTCATTTGTATGTAGGCCAAGGCAATTTATATATTTACAATACTTAATTAAATATAATTAATAGTATTTTATTGCGTTTCTATTAGTTGTTTGAAGAGTAAAAAAATAATTGGTCGGTCTTAACGCAAATTTACAATCGGCAAGTCGGTCGGACTAAAAGCAAAAAAAAATAAAAAATTGAGTCGGTGCTAAATTGACAGGGTCGGTCGGGTTACGGCAAACAAGAATATTTTTAAGGATGGCCTCAGTACGCGGCTGAAGGCTTGTTGCAAAATGGCTAATTCGTTTAACAGACCAGAAATAGAAGATCCTCCAATAACCAACAGGTCTGGTGTTGGGTGCACTTTGGATTCAAGTGCACCCAACACCAGACCTGTTGGTTATTGGAGGATCTTCTATTTCTGGTCTGTTAAACGCATTGGCCATTTTGCAACGAGCCTTCAGCGTGTATTACTGAGTGAGCGAGCGCCTGACTGAGTAGCCTAACATAAACTTATAAGTTGGTGTTTTTTCCTTCTTCGGGGGTGTCAGGGGCGTTGCCTGTTACGTCGTTTGGTTTATTGGGCTACCTTGTTGAACGCATATCATTATATTTCACGATTTTTTTATTATTTTCCAAATATAATTAATTAGTCCAACGAACCGTTCGGTCCATAATGCGTACCGCGTACCGAACCGAAAGCCTCGTACCGAACGGTTCAATACGAATACGCGTATCGTTACACCCCTAATATATATATATATATATATATATATATATATATATATATATATATATATATATATATATTAGACTGGATTATATATATATATATATATATATATATATATATATATATATATATATATATATATATATATATATAATCCAGCATATAGATCTTGCAAATAGCTGAGTAGGCTTTTCCTTTGACAGGAGTTTATTACCGACCATTCATTCAAAAAGACCATTCATTCAGGCTTCTAAGGGAGGATTTATTTAAAACGCATGACATTTAAGCATATTTATGTGGTGGGCACAAACTGTATAAGGTGTGTTGTGGCACCTAATGGGGTTTGAAAAGGTCTTCCCCTCAATGCTCCTCTTTTCTGCCTGTAGATCTTCACAATGAGTCAAGAGCTGCTGCTTAATTGAGATGCCATATCTAATATGATGAGATGAGCTAGATGAGAGAGGGGTCTTTCCTTTCAATCTAAAACAATACTGGCAGGGAGGGACAAGAGGTCAAATTCACTGCTGGCCTAAAAAAATTAGGCCAAATGGGAAGTTTTTAATAGTTGGTTTTAGACTCACAATGTAGATAGACTCTCTAATTCTCTTTCTTCTTTTCTTCCTCTCCCCCTCCCGCTTTCATCCATCTCCATCCTCGTTGTGATTCAGTCCCTTTATTTTTTTCATTTTAAGTTTTTTCAGATAGTTTTAGCAAGGATTTGTAGTCATAACCCTCTTAAAATACACTTTACAAAGAGATCATGGCCTGTTGCCCCAAATATTTTTTCTGACTTAATCCAGTTTAATTATTTGTCTATTTTTTAATTACCCTTCTTCCTGTTTTCACAGAACAAATTTAATTTACAAAAGGATTTTGGTGTGTGATTTAAGCTTGTGGTCAATCATATATAAATAATCAATTTGTTGATTTGTAAAGCTGCTTTGTAATGTCTATTTAATTCTTTATTTGTCACATTAATGTAGTGCCTTCATTTGGAGTTTTTTTTGGCAAGATTAATCCAAACAATTTAGCATTTTGTGTAATTAATTAGATTTTTTTTCTCCCAAGAATTGCAGCTGTGTACAGACTTCTCACCTTTAATTCTGAGTTAAATATTTGAAATCTCTTTGGAGATTTCATTTTTTAATTGGGCTCAAACACAGCCTTTGGGGAGTTTTTTTTAGCTCATATTTAGCTTTTTGACAGTCATAACTCTCACCTGCTTTTTGGCAGTTATAACTCTAACCTGGTGTGTGTCACGAAAACAGAACAGCTTCTTGCAATTATACTGCTGTTAGTAAATGACTGTAACCCTCAGATGCTGAAATGCCATTAAAGGATCCCTAAAGGCTATCAATGGTAACAGCAGGAGTTTAAACTGCATTTATTTTTTTTATTTTATTTTTTAGTTTTATAATCTAAGTTTTTTAACTTTTCTTAGCTTATTTTTAATAATAATTTACACTATTAAAAATTCAAAGAGTTGGTTTCACAGCAGTGTCGTGAAGGAACCATTTTCGGTTACCCAAAGAACCTTTAATTAAACTTTTATGAAGAATATTTTATAATCTGCACCTGAATCTATGAAGAGCCTTTTATGCAATGGAAGGTTTCTATGGATGTTAAAGGAATAGTAAACCCAAAAAAGAACATTTGCTAATTGTTAATGTCTCGTGAAGTGTAAAGCTGTGTTTGTATAAAAAAAATAATCATTGAGAAGTTTTTTTTTAGTCAAACTGTTATTTCCAGCTAAAACAGGAGTCTTTTATCTATAATACTGCTTGCTCCAGTGAAAAAGGCACTTCCTCAGAATCGGCAGAGAAATATGGCAGATCATGAACTGTTTACTAGCAAAAATCAAAACAGTCCAAAATGGTTCTTAACAAACATGTGGGTGGATTTTGATGTGAGAGGACAAAAGGGCGATGGACTTTCACTGGAAGAAGCGATACTATAGACTATGGCAAACATGGCCAGCTATGGTTTGAAGTTAAAATGCCTTAATGATGAGTTTGTTTCTTACAAAGATGGAGCTTTTTAAATTTAGTGGTGTGGATTACTTGTGGATTATTGTAATTGTAAAGAGGGATTCTGCGTTATGGGGGAAAAGTCTTGAATAATCTCTTAATATAATATTGTTACAGGTGAGCTATTCCAAAAGTCGAGCCCAGTGATCCAGGAAGTGGTTGAAGAAAGCAGGGACATGGTAGAGGCCTCAGCCGCATTGCTGGAGATCTCTCAGCCGAGCCTGGGTGAGGAAGAGGGTCGGAGTGAGGATGGGGACCAAGGGAGCAAGGGATCCAGTGAGTCTGTTGGCAGTGGCTCTTCCTTTGAAGAGCTGGACGTGGAAGTGGAAGAGGAGAAGGAGGAGGAGAAAAACAAAGTGGAGGAGGAAGACCATAATGGACAGCAGACGCCTGTGATGGGAGAAACGATCGGGAACAGGGAGGAGTGAAGGATAAAGCAGATTAGAGGGAATGTGGGTGAATGATGAGTGCATATGTGAGTGTGGATGCATGTGTGAGAGGGAGAAAGTTTGTCTGTGTCTTTGAAATCATCAAAGGCTTTTTTCTTACTAAGCCTTTGAAATGAACATCCCTAAATACCCCGAAAAGTTACTTCTTTGTTATCAGCAAACAAGCAATTATCTCTTTCAGAACCTTTTATTAAAGACTTGGAAAATGTGCAGAAATACACATTATTCTTTGGCTTTGTATTTATTTCTAAAAAAAAAAATTTTATATGTTGCTTTCTCTAAATCGTGTCTTCCCACGGTAATCATGAAAAACATACAGGCAGCAAGTAAATCAGGCACAATCTGAAAGTGAGGTAACATTATTAATGCAACTAAATGGAGCTTACTTTTATTTCATTAACATGACTACAGCTGAAGTATTCAGTAGTGTTTGCTTCAAAACATGAATAATTCATTCCAATTGCTGTCTTTTGCTGTAGAATAGAACTGAAAAAGAATGAGAATAAAAAGTGCATGTTGTTAATGATTGGAGTGTGTTCATTTGACTATTTTTGTGCCCCCTGCATGTAATTGATTTATTGTTTTTTGGAAAAGAAAACGTCAATGCAAACAAAAACATGAAGTATACAGGAAATATTTTATAAATATATAAAATTTTCTCCCAATGTATTTTTATATCTGTCATTTTTCATAACCTAATTAGGAGAGGAACAGCATTGTTTTGGATTATATTTTTCTTACTCCATAAGAATGTTAGAATATCAGTTGTATCATACTGCCATTTCATCTTTTGATACTGACAATTACTCATGTTCAGCAGGTCATTTGATCAGTCTTTTACATTGTGATTCTGCAAGAAAGTATAAAGTATGTGAAAGGCAAATGTGGATGTGTTTGTGGTTTGTGTGTTCATTTTAAAAGCTACTGCAACCTTCTTACTGAACAAACATATGAAATATGCACACTACCATTCAAATAGAAACGTAATATTGTGAAGTATTGCAACAATTTAAAATGACTGCTGTCTGTTTTAGTATAGAAAGAGAGAGAGAAAGAGTTTATTCCTGTGATGGCAAAGCTTAATTTTATGCAGCCTTTACTCCAGACTTCAGTGTCACATGATAATTCAGAAATTATTATATTACAAATATATTATAATTATATACTTATCTGGTGCTAAAAAAAAAAATCGTAATATATATATTTTATTATTTAATGACTAGAACGTTCAAAGAACAGCATTTCTTTGAACAGCAAACAAAAAAACAATAAAAACTTTGCAACATTGCAAATGTCAAAGTATTAATTTCTCTCTTTTCCTTTCTTAAAAAAAATCAAAATAAATAATAATAATCTCACTGATCCTAACCTTTTGAACAATTGTATTAGATGATGGTACATCTGTTTAGGGAATGTGTTTGCCATGGACAATACAGATCAATACAAGTGTCTTATCCTAAGGCTCCTGCAGTTTCTCTCTCTTATGAACACTTTGTCACAGAATTGCTGTGAGCTTGGTGAACAGAGAAAAGGAGGAGCATTTGAGTTATGCTTTTTTTTTTACCTTGGTGCTGCTGTAATGAACAACAACCTGAGGGTGAATCCACAGTAGCATTACCTGTATGATATTGTTTAATTGGAGTTTGGTTAGTTTTTAAATTCAAGTCCCTGTCCTTTTTCCAATATGTTTGGTAGAATGACAGCTTCAGTCACTGATCACTTCTATAGAAGCCATGAGAATGACTGAGGCTGTCAGTCCCTAACATTTCTGCCTGGCATCTCCTTTCCTGTTCCACAGAAGAAAGAAATGCATTGGGGTTCGGCGAAACATGATGGTGAGTAAATAACTGAACTTTCATTTTTCAATGAACAACTCTTTCCTCTTTAAATGGTCTCTGAATCTGCTCACTGCACATCATGTTCTATTGTATATCAATCTATTATTTACTGTCATTTACGTGTTTAGGATCCATCGAGGAATATGCCATCTTTAAGTAATCTTTTTTATTATTATTTTCAGGACGTTGGTGATTTCGCTTCTAAAACATTGATAAGAGATTGGATTTGACTGGCTCAATGCGTAAAGGGTCAACAAACAAACTATGTTCAGTTTGAGAAAATTCTCACGGGAGCGTGTGCCCTCGCGCTCGCTTTCCACACGTGTTATGTTGAAACTTGTCTATCGACCTGAAATGGGACATTGATCTCATAATGTGTGATTCTGACAAGCCAACCTTAATACATAGCCGTCGCAGACTGGCCTGGCCAATTAAAAAATTATACACAATCTGACGTCTTTCGTCATAGTTACATATTCTGTGTCTCGCGGAGCAGTTAGAACAGACTGACTGAGTCAAGTTGTCAGCATAGTTGTCTCGACAGTTCACGATATGCGGTCAGTGATAGTTTCTGTTACTGGTTAGACATGCCGTTGTAGATGTTTTAGTGCCAGAGTTCACGATATGCGGTCAGTGATAGTTTCTGTTACTGGTTAGACATGCCGTTGTAGATGTTTTAGTGCCAGAGATCGGTGAATTGGAGACGCATACATGTCCACTTTCGTGTGGTTTTTCAGTTGAAGAAATCCAACTGATATTCTGAGCTCACAGATTTAGGGTTAGAAACCAAATCAGTGCAAATGTAATCCAATCAGAGCATGCACGCGCGCTCTTAGAGTCGTCAATTTGGCATTTTAACAGCTTATGCTTTGACACTTCATATGCATTTCTTTAACGCTTCGTAATACTTAGAAAAGTTGTAAGCATAGTGAAGCTAGTATTCTTTAGTGCTTTTAAGTATTTTTTTTTTAAATCAAGGGAGTCAAAATTAGAAAAAAAATCTCAAGGAATCCAATGACTCGCGCGACGCATTTTCAGCACCACGGACAGTTCCAAGCGCGCCCAGCGTCTCCGAGGCGCGCGCTCAACGCAAACTTCACCCGCTGATTGAATCCTGGATTCCACTGCTGGAATTCAGCTATATGTTTTAAATGCAACATTAGAGTAATACGAAATTGTCCGCAAGGATACGAAGAGAATAGAAGGACTTTTAACCGGATGTCTTAGTAGATCCGCCAGAAATCTGTCGATTAGAGGTGAACTGGACAGGTCAGGTAAGATTGTTTTCGTCTGATTCTTATCTATTGATCTAAATGTGTGACATATGTGATTTCTGGAGATCGGTTAGTTTCAGCAGAAACAGGCAGGAATGAACTTAAGGGTTAAAAAGATGTATTGCATTTTGACACCTGACACGATAAATAAATAATAACAACAACAAATGTCCTCTTTAAAATAAAAAGCACTGCATTTTTTTCTTAAAAAGTCTTTCGGTTTGAGACGTTTTCAAAAATGCAACGCAAGCGTCACATCAGATGAGCAATCGTACAGGTAACATCTCTTCACATATCGCTTTGAATAGCAAAACACTCCCGCTCCGCTCCGGGGTGTGTCTGGAAACGCATCTCTGGATGTATAGAAAGCGTGCTCCCACTACTCTAACTGCATCTCTGTAAAAATATTGGCTTGTTGCATCTATGTTCAAAAGTTTGTGACGTGAAAAAGCAGTGGATATATTTAATCAGATTCAGATTAACACATCGGTAACACGGTTTAATTTCAAAGCTTGTCGACTTTTCACACCATCCTGAAACTTCATGAGTCGTATTACGAAGTCTTACAGTTTTCTAACGTATTGCTTTATAACAATTTGCCTTTGATTTAGAATTAAGACACTATTATCAATTACATACAATGAATCATGAAGTTAAGCATATAATGCAATGTTTCTTACTCGGTTATACATGTGAGATACGCTGTAAGCATTTTTTATTAAATGTAAGTGATAAATCATTTGAACAAATTCAGACAGAAGACTATTGCCTTTAGAATATGCATTTTATCCGTAAACGTCATAATTTTGCAGTCTATAAAATGGGAATTTGCTTTTCTTTATTTATTGTATTGTGACTGTATGTGCCCCATTCAAGTTAAACCTTTCTCTCGAATCACAATAATAGCTGACGGTGTTATGCCCTGGGTTTTGATTGCTGCCTCTCTGAAATTGTTTGAAATCATGGTCATATCAGGCTATGTCAGCCTTATATCACAGTGTGGAGGTCTCCTAAAATGATTCATTAATGTGTTTTTTTTTTTGGCCCCTATCTATGCATTGAATTAAAAAAATGGATGTATTAACCCTTGTGTGGTGTTCATATATTAGTTACTCAGCCAGTGTTTGTGGGTCTGGTTGACCCGCTGCAGTATTGGGTTTTTAATTCAACAATAAAAAAATTATATGTTAAAATACTCAGCAGATGTTTACTTCATCACAGTTACAAACAATATCTATCTATCTATCTATCTATCTATCTATCTATCTATCTATCTATCTATCTATCTATCTATCTATCTATCTATCTATCTATCTATCTATCTATCTTGTTGAACCACCTTTTGTATTAATTACAGCCTTTACTCTATTGGGATTTGTCTCTACTAACTTTGCATAGACTTTGCAATATTTGTCCACTCTTCTTTGCAGAACTGCTCAAGTTGCTTTGGGTCATTGTTATGTTGAAAGGTAAACCTTCTTCCCATTGACAACTTTCTGTCAGAGGGCAGCAGAGTTTACTCAAGAATTTGACAGTATTTTTCCCCAACCATTTTTCCTCCTTTCCTGACAAGTGCTCCAGTCTCTGCTGCAGAGAAACAACCTCATAGCAGGATATCACCACCTCCATGCTTTACTGTAGGAATGCTGTTATCTAAACGGTGAGCTGAATTGGATTTCCGCCAGACATATCATTTGGTGTTGAGGCCAAATAATGCAATTTTAGTCTCATCTGCCTCAGAATATTCAAGGTGTGTTTTGGCAAAGATCAGTCGTGACAGCACATGGCACTGCTGCAGAGTTGCTGTAGGCCTTGGTAGCCTCTCTGACCAATTTCCTCCTGACCCTTTCATCCAGTTTGAAGTGATGTCCTGATCCAGGGAGGGTCCATGTGTGTTGTATCAGATACCTCCCACCTCTTAATAATATACTTCTCTGTGCTTCTGCATTGATGAAGCCTTTGGATTTTTTTTGTATCCATCTCCTGATTTGTGTCTGTCCACAACTTTATCCCAGAGATCTTTTGACAGTGCCTTGCCACCCGTAGTTGATTATTTGATTCATTCCCACTACCAAGGAATGAAATGCTCCAGAAAAATTCTTGATGCTGAGCTAATTAAAATTACCACAGCTGATGACATTTTGGTGTTATATCTTTAACTTGGATGTTATTAGTTGCACAGCTGGATTATATATATATATATATATATATATATATATATATATATATATATATATATATATATATATTTTTTTTTTTTTTTTTTTTTTTTTTTTTATTATTATTTACTGATTAAGACCAATTGGATTGCATTTATTTTGCTTCAGTTTTAAGATTTTCTGAATATTTGAAATTTGAAATAGAGCAAAAGAGAAATACAGTGAAGGAGTGAGAGAGAGAGATGAATAAAAGCCAATCCCTCTGGTCTCACTGATCCAGCAAAGTGGAGATGCTTCTTTGAGCACAGCAAAGCTGTTATCACCGGCGTGGCATGTAAAAGTCCTTATCTGCGAGTAACACAGCCGTATTGAAAATTGATCAACAATAAAACTCAAGATTGCTAACACAGAGTTCAACTAATGGCTTTTTAGTCTGGACAACAAGCATTTTTGGTGAATAATTTACGGTGGTGGGATAAGTCACAGATGCTGACAAGTGTCTTAGGCGGGCAATAGATTAACCTCTTGTGAGATTAATCTGCCACAGGAGTGACTGATAGGTCACAGCAACAAAGATAGTAAAAGTAATGGAGGTGCAAAGTGGGGTGTCACAGTGGCTTAATGGGAGTATTGTCACCTCACAGTAAGAAGGTCTCCTCTTTAAGTCCTGTCAGGGCTGGGAGAACTTTCTGTGAAGAGTTTGGATATTCTCTTTCTCACCCTCATGTCGTTTCAAATGTCTATGGCTTTCTTTCTTCTGTGGAATAAAAAGAAATAAGATATTTTGAGAAATATCTTAGTGTTTTGGAACAACATGAGGGTGAATAAACAATGACAGAATTAATTTCACAAGAGGACAATGGGCATGACAGTTGAGCGAGTGTTTTCATTAAAATGATATCTTATCACATCTTTATCCCTGATAATCACAGATCATTTTATTAAACTACTAAATGATTAACAGATTAAATGATTGTTGTATGAAATGAGGCAGCTTAATTCACTCTTATCGCTTAATTGTGTAATGAAGTTTGGTTTTATTAGCTAAACTTTATGGACAAAGTGAGAACTGAATGATAAATATAACCCACTTCTTATACACAGTATGGTTGACGGTGCACTTATCCCAAATAGCAAAGTTCAATTTAACGTTAATTCAATGTTGAATCAATGATTGTTTGATAAGTGCAGTTTACAATATGCCATTTACAACATATAGTATTAGCAGCTTTTTAATGTCACCAATCTGTTGACTGAACTTTTGCTGTAAAAGTGCTGTGTGAATAATAAATGTCTTCATTTTCACTATGGCAGTCTCTGGAAGAGTCTCCGAAGATTCTCTGGAATGCATCAGGCACATTCAGGAGCAGATGGTGTGTGTTTCTTGTCAAGCATCTGGTAATAGACTTACAGAGAAATTCTGCGACTCTGCAGATCCCAGGAGAGACTTGTGCAAAGAGACAGGAGGATCTGTCTGTCTTTTGTGCATCTGTGCAATAGGGCACGTGTGTATTTATTTGTGTACTTCTGAGAGAAAGAGAGGAAAACTAAAACAAATGCAAATACTTAGAACCAAAGGTGGACATCTAGTGGGGGTTCATCCCAGTGGCTCTGTGCTGTGTACTTTTTCCATTAGAGAGAAATGACCATATGTGTGTTCACTCACACTCCTGAGAGTATGTGTCAGATAAATACATATTGTGATGTATTAGGGTTGCATTAAAGTGTTTAAAGGCAGAAGGGAAAAACCCTGTATGCAGCAGCTCATGGGTCTCCAGTGACTCGGACATGAATAATGAACAGGTTAACAGAAGGAGGGGAGAGACCATATAGAATACAAAGAAGAAGCTTTCCTTAAGTCCTTGTGCTTGTAAATGACACTACAGACAGTAATTAGACAGAGTGAGAGATAAAGAAAGAAGCATATACACAATATATTTTGAAATCAGCTGCGGAAAAGATGAAGAGGTTGCTCAGTTGCATATATATATATGCACACTCATGCATGCAAACACATAAAGCTACAAATCTGAGTGAAAATCCAATTTTGCAACTAAGCAATCTCTTGATCTTTTCCTGCAGTTGATTTCACAGGTTTGAAGTGTGGGGAATTTGATTGACAGTGTTTTAATTGCAGTTTCCTGTCATCTCCACACTGCACTGGATGGATATCATTAGTTGTCTCTTAATATGATCTGATAACCTCATGTGAGAAGGTCAGTAGGCTGATTCTCTTTTAAACTAATATTTACCCTCTAAAGCTTTAAAGGAGAACTGGTAAAGTATGTTGTTTTATTGTTATATTGTCAGATAAATCATCTCATCTTGCACTGCAGCCCCTTTTAGTCCCACTGTGAAAATTCATCGTGATCGCAAAATCGAGAGTGAAAAGCGGGTGCTCATTCAAAAGAGATTTAAATTCTCTGCATATTGGTAGCTGTTGGTAGAAAATTATATGCAATATTTTAATGTTTGCGGGACTAGACACAAAAATCGCGGGAGCGTGCTATAATGGTCAAAATTTCAGAGGGTGTGGGATTAAGAAAACAACTGCGCAGGGCTTTAATACAACAATACACACAATAATGAACGGCGACTGTAGAAAGCAAAAGCCAAATCCCGGTCATTTTGGGTGATTCAGAAATAAAAAAATAAGTAGACAAAAAAACTCCATAAAAAAGTTGTGAAAGTTAAACAAAATTACATAATCTAGGACCTTTATACAGTGTGTGCCATTTTAAAATTGTAAATCTATCCCTCACAGCCTAATTTTCATCCATGTTAAATTACTAATCCGATTAAGCTCTATTATTATTACTGGTAGTCTTCTTTCTCTTAGTCCTTACCATTTGAAATTGGCTTCCTCATAGGCTTTTAGTTCCTGTCGACTTTGAAATAACTGAGAGTTATGTCTGACCAAGGTAGTTGTTAACTCCAGTTGATTCCAGCTTGACCCATTCAGGCCTTTTTATGAACATAATAGTCAGTGAATATAAGGAGAGGCCATTATTCCATTATCTGCTTGTGTCACTCTTGGACATTGTTATTTCATATTTGGTAATGTTTGTTTAGTTAGTTATAATTTCTTTATTTATTTGCTTCCCATAAAATTCCTGCCTTGAATGTGAGTAAATATTAAATCTTAAAAATATGTTAAATATTTTTATATATGTTAAATATTTTTATGCGGCTTATTGTTTATTTCAGAAAAAAAACAACAGCAGTACTGTTGTACTGAATATGCAAATTTGATTACACTCCTGTTTTTTATTGCCCAATCAGATTAGTGGATTAGGAAGTAACACTGCCGTGCAAAGCCAAAAGGCCATAACTTTTTTTTTTAATCTTTTTTGAAAATATTAGGCTGTTTTAACAGTAGCTTCACAAAGCCAAGGAGAAACCAAAGCAGTATAACTGCTATGCTATGCATGAGCTAAATGCAAAACTGTATAACACCAGTTACCACTCTTTGCCTTTGTTTTGGAACGCTCAAATGGAGTTACGGTACTCTGCCTTTGTTTAACCGTGCATTAGTATGAAGTTACTGTGATGGCCTGGGGTTGTATGGTATTCTGCCAATGTTTTACTGTCCATTAAAATTATGGTGTAACCTGTGTACTTTCATATATCTGTCACTGAAGCACTTCATTAGACAAACAAATTAGATAGATCACAATCTAACTGTTCCATATAACAAAGCACTCTAAACAAGCAAAGACTAGATAATTTAGCAACAAAGTAATCGTAAATAATCTTTGAAGGTGTTTTATTTTTTATTTTTATGCAGGTAGTAATGCCCACTTCTAGTTGCACAAGTGTGGACTCAAATGCCGTGACAGCATAGCATGCAGCATGATCACACATAAAATCTGTAACATTTAAAATCCATGCAATGAACGTCATCAGAGATGTTTAATCCACAAGCATTCTGAGCATTATTTATACTTACTGGCATTTACATCAATCCACAAGTCATCCTTGTAGGCTAGGCTATTTTTGTTTAGTTTGATGCAATTAGGCTATTTCTTGCATCCTATTATGTTAAGTAAACATTGCAAATACATTGGTTGCAAAATGGTATCCACTGACGTTTAACTTTTTGTCTGGTTGTTATGGTCAGAATAACAATTAATACAGTCACATTATATGTTATAATATGTGAGATAGCCCATGATCACTAGATTTTATACAGGTGTTACTATGATTATTTTTTTATGTGATCATGAACCAAATATTGTATATAATGTGAAATTTAATACCTTTTGCCTTGGTATGACTTTTTGCAGACATTGCAAAACGCAGAGTGCAGTAACTTAAAAATAGGGGTGCAAATCAAGTTAACTAAAACATCTATTACCAGATTCTAGTGCCCTACCTGTAATAAATTTTGCTGGACAAATTTAAGGTATTTTGCCTTTGTAGAGCAGAACTGTTGTTTATTAAAAATATTTAATCTAAAGATAGATATCTTTTATTATCTGTGAAGAGAATCATTGGATTGTTTCCTGGTCTGATTTCCAGAAAGCGCTCTGTGCATTTAGCCTTGTCTGTCTTGTCATAACTTTCATTTTGGTCCCTTGGAGTGAGCAGTTGTACACACTTGATTGCAATTCCCCTTCAAATGGTGGTTGATGATGTGGCTGCTCAAAGGGCCCTGAGTAAGGTGTTTAAAACCCCATTTGGACAGCAGCCACCAACTTGTTGGATGGTTATTAAATAGCATGCCTGCTGGGTTGTGGCATTACTTACACACACACACAGTTGTTCGAACTGGATTTATGGTTTAGAGCTACAAATAAAAAGACATTTATCAGCTTGTCGAAAAATGCACTGCAATCCAGCGATTAGCAGAAATTGAAGTTGTAATTCTGTAAGTTTATTGTTTTCAGCTTTATCACTTCCAGGATGGACTTGGTACAGCAGTGGCTCAAATGTAGAGGAGAAGCTGTCATTTTCTTACGAGTGTGTAATGCGCATTTATCACATGACTAACTGTGGCAAATGGAATTTAAAATTTAGCATTTGGAATCTGACGACGATGATTTACAGTTTAACTGACGAGTGATCTGGACCACTTTAAATAAAGCAACAGGTTGGTCAAAAAAAGAACAGGTTAGAGCTGAGAGGGATTCTTGGATTTGTATAAAAGTGTGCAGCATCATACATGCCCTGCTTTCCTGGAAATGTCCTTTTTGTCATCTAAAATGTGGCCTGAAATTCATTTACATAGTTTCTCCTCTCTAATCAGTGCAGAAGAGCCCTTGTATGGAATTCCTCTCTTACCTTAGTTAGGATCCTCCTCCTCCTTAATGTTGCTCATTCCTTCCTCTCTCTTATTTGTGTTATGTCATTCCCTCCTTCAGGGGTGCTGCACAAGATCCCGGTTCCTATGCATAGGCAGTCCTAATGGGCCCCCCTCCCCTTGAAAATATATATTCCAGACTTTTCAAGGGCCCTCTCTTCCTTTGGGGCCCTGGTAATCAGTACTGGTTTTACCCCAAGTCCAGCGCCCCTGCCCTCCTTACTCTGCCAGCATCTCTCAGTTCCCTGCATCTTCACACTGCGTGGCTGGAGCAGTTTTGAAGACTGGCAAAGGCAGCAGTATTAAATTGAAGAGGCCATCTGGTGAAGCGGAAGATACACGCAATAGTGGAGAAAGAGTGGAGAGTAGAGAGAGTTGCGGGGAAATTGGACCGGATATTCAGACAAATTTATGGGTCTTTAATTGCCATGTATTTACATAATTTGAATAAATGTAAATGTAATATTCCAGTTTGGCGCAGTTACACGATGATTACAGAGAATTGGTGTTTCTCAACTGTAAATATGCAGACATCTCTGTAGGTGAAGATAAATAAAGTACACCGTTTAAAGTCAACATGAAAACAATCCAGTTTACTTTCTGAAGGGAATAGTTTATCCACAAATTACATTTTGTCATTACTCACATGTCTGCTTGCATTCTTCTGTGGAACACAAAAAATATGTTTTGAATAATATTCACCCTTCCACAAAAAGAAATGAGGACCAAAAAGGGTGAAAAAATAATAATAAAAAGAAGCACCTAACAATATCATAAATGTGCTCCATACAACTCATGCTCTATTCCAGGTTTTAGGAAGCCATTTGACATACTGACATTTAAGTAATTAATCCTTGGTCACTACTCACTTTCATTATGGAAAAGAGCAGCTTGGACATTCTACTTAACATCTCCTTTGGTGTTCCAAATTTTGTGATAGGAAAGGAAGTTATACAGATTTAGAAAAAACATGAGGGTGACCAAATCTTTCTTTGGTGATCTATTCCTTTAATATTTTTTTTCGATCATATTTTCTATCAAATATATATATTCTATCAAATATATTTACATTACATTACATTTACATTTACATTTAATCATTTAGCAGACGCTTTTATCCAAAGCGACTTACAAATGAGAACAATAGAAGCAGTCAGGTCAACAAGAGAACAACAACAGTATACAAGTGCCATGACAAGTCTCAGTTAGTCTAGTACAGAACGCATATCTAGGTTTTTTTTTTTATGAAAAGACAAGAAAAAAAGGAAAAGTCCTAGTATTAGTTGGTTAAGTGCTGGCGAAAAAGAGGAGTCTTTAGATGTTTCTTGAAAATGAGTAAAGACTCAGCTGTACGAATTGAGATCGGGAAGTCATTCCACCAGCTGGGCACAGTCCAGTAGAAGGATCGTGAGAGTGATTTTAAACCTCTTTGGGACGGCACCACAAGGAGTCTTTCACTTGCAGTGCGCAAACTTCTGGAGGGCACATAAGATTTAACCAGTGAGTTTAGGTTGGTGCCGTGACAGGGGTCGTCTTGTAGGCAAGCATCAGTACCTTGAATTTGATGCGAGCGGCTACTGGTAGCCAGTGTAATCTGATGAGGAGAGGAGTAACGTGAGCTTTTTTTGGCTCATTGAAGACAACCCTCGCTGTTGCATTCTGGATCAATTGCAGAGGCTTGACAGTACATGCAGGAAGGCCCGCCAGGAGAGCATTACAATAGTCCAGTCTGGAGAGAACAAGAGCTTGGACAAGAAGTTGGGTTGCTTGCTCTGACAGGAAGGGTCTAATCTTCCTAATGTTGTATAAGGCAAATCTGTAATCCATCACAACTCCTAGGTTTCTGGCTGTTCTGGAAGGAGTAATGGTTGACGAACTCAGCTGTATAGAGAAGTTGTGATGAAGCAATGGGTTAGCTGGAATCACCAGGAGTTCGGTCTTCGTAAGGTTAAGCTGAAGGTGATGGTCATTCATCCAGCTAGAAATGTCACTCAGACAGGCTGAAATGCGAGCAGCTACCGTCGGGTCTCTCAGATCTCTCTCCTCCTAGTGGAAAGCAATTGTAAAAGCCTTGTATCAACTGAGTTGTTCGCACAAATGCAGGAAGGCTTATAGCCTTTACAGTACATGTTATGGTACTCATGAGAAAATCCAGCGTTTTCAGTATTTTAATTGAACATTTCTCATATCTGGTAAACAAAATAATAAAATATTGAGGAAATATTTACACAGCATAATTTTTATGTTGTGGTACTTACAGTACAGGCCAAAAGTTTTGACACACCTTCTCATTCAAAGAGTTTTCTTTATTTTCATGACTATGAAAATTGTAGAGTCACACTGAAGGCATCAAGGGCTATTTGACCAAGAAGGAGAGTGATGGGGTGCTGCGCCAGATGACCTGGCCTCCACAGTCACCAGACCTGAACCCAATCGAGATGGTTTAGGGGTGAGCTGGACTACAGACAGAAGGCAAAAGGGCCAACAAGTGCTAAGCATCTCTCCGGGAACTCCTTCAAGACTGTTGGAAGACCATTTCAGGTGACTACCTCTTGAAGCTCATCAAGAGAATGCCAAGAGTGTGCAAAGCAGTAATCAAAGCCAAAAGTGGCTACTTTGAAGAACCTAGAATATGACATATTTTCAGTTGTTTCACACTTTTTTGTTATGTATATAATTCCATATATAATTCCACATGTGTTAATTCATAGTTTTGATGCCTTCAGTGTGAATCTACAATTTTCATAGTCATGAAAATAAAGAAAACTCTTTGAATGAGAAGGTGTGTCCAAACTTTTGGTCTGTACTGTATGAGAAATTAAAGCATATTCTGTATTTTAATTTAACATTTCTCATATCTGAATATAATAATAATAAAAATAAAAAATTTGTACAATATTGAGGAAATATTTACATGGCATTGTTTTTACATTTCTCAAAATATCTAGTTTAGTGTTGGGAAGAAATAAAACTATGCAGGTTGGTATTGACGTGAGGGTAAATAATACAGAAAGTAAATAATGACAGAAAGTTCATTTTTGGGTGAAATGTCCCTTTAAGATTTACGGTAAACATCTTTCTGTCAATTATAGTGTTCACATACTTACATTCTGACTCCACACTTGTGTTCTTCCACAGTTCTTTGCCATTTTCCCCAGGCTTGATTCCTGTTCACTGATATGGGGCATTTTCAGCACTTTAATGTTGTACTGCAATCTTAAAATGAACCTAATCAGATATTACTTAAAAAGCTTATCATCCAACAAATAAATTATGTTGTGTAGAACAGCGGTCTCAAATATGGTACTGAGTGGATGTGAGTATTAATCCTTAATAGAGGCAGTTCAGGCGATGTATGTCATAAAAAGATATAGCCAATTTACACCAGCTTTACAAGAATTCCCACAGGGACTCCACTCCCATCCTAGCAGACTAGATTGGCCCTTTCAGCCTCGCTTCTCTCCTGCTCTCTCACTCTCTCACTTTCCCTTCCTTTCACTCTTGTCTGGCAAGTTTCCATGGAAACAAAGGGTAGGGAGAAGACCCTAATGAGTAAGTGTGTGTCTCAGTGAGGTGAACACATAAATTGTTGAGATATGGACACACACACACACACACACACACACTCACATTCACATTCCAATTCCCAAGCACTCCTGCTGGTCAGTTGGACTTTTGTTTGGCTGTTCATTCGTCATTCTTTTTTTTTTTTTTACTTGATGTTTATGATACTCATCCTGTTGAAAAGAAATACTCTAATTTAGAATATATTTTTTCCTTCTCAGGATATTTACAGTCTCTGTTTCTCCGGAATGTCATTTCACTAGTACAAATTGGTTTGCTGTTGAAAAAACAATGATAATTTTGTTGATACAATGAGAAGATTATTAAGATTTTCTGTACCAATTTTTCAATTTTATTATAAAATCAGAAGTCAGTAACAATTAATTTTTAGGGAATTGGTGACTCCAATGATAAATATATAAAAAATAATTCACAAAATTAGCCTTACAGTTTTCAAAAAAAAAAAAAAAACACTACCAGGCAAAAGTTTGGAATAATTTATAGCTAGCTATATTACAATTTACTCGTAACGTTGTAACGTTACTCATGTTTATTCAGCGAAGCCTTTTTGAAAATCGATCAGTTTTACAATTGTGGCGAGTCTCCAAAAATAAATAAATGTATGGGAAACACATCCCGCAGCACAACCACCTGACCCCAACTTCAGTGTACTCATCACCTTGACTTTAACTGCGTTTGTAGAAGGCACTGCAGCCAGACCGATATACACAACACAGACCGGAAGTTAACTTAGGTCCAGGCGCGTGCGCCCGATGAAACCGTCTATATATATACTGTATTTTGTAGATCCAATGAATGTCTTGATGAGCAAAATTTACTTTTTTTACATATTTTTTTAATTATTCCAAAGTTTTGGCTGGAAGTTTATGTTCATTTGATCTAACTTTTATTTATTTTTTTTATTTTTTTTGATGGATATTATCAACACTTTAGCCCTCTGTTGTTTTACACTGTTTTCAGAGATTTTTCAAAAAGTAATTTTTCAGTATATTTTCTATTAATCATGGCAGCCGTAATTCATCAAAATATTGGGAAAGAGTGCTACTGTATATCCAAGCATATCATGGATGCACATATATAGAGCACACTTTTGGAATTTTAAACCACTGATTCAGCTTCTTCCACAAATTTGCACTCCCACTTGGCCTGCAAGCTGAACTGTGCTGTGCAAATTGCATTCAGCACAATTTTCTTAAACATGTTGGGACTGTTACCTGATTTGCATAATTCCTTTAGTGAATGAGGTGCTGAACCATTTTAGACTGCACATGCAAATGATGCTATCAGCAGGTGCAATTCATTCTTCGTGAATTCTCCCCTTGAAATATAAACCCTATACTTCGATGTTGTTTATGTTTTTATATTAACCGAACATGAGAGTTAAATCAGTGTAGTTTATTTCTTATTCACTCGTTGAAATTCCAGTGGTGTTCAGCTGAAAAGTCATAGTAATGTAAAAGTAAATAACCACCTCAGCATGCAGTCACTCTATACACACTCTTCTCACACACTCCAGGAGCTGAGGCTGCAAAGCTCATAATTATATCATTCACAGCATCCGAAAGCTATACTCCACACCTCTTAGCATGTGTGAAATTAGCATGTGTGCTCCCCGTTGATATGCTGGTATATAACAGAGAGAGAAAAGGCAAAGAAAGAGAAACAAAATAGGCCTTTTTGGTCAGTTTGCTTACTACACAAGGAATCTTTTATATATAATTCTGTATTGACATGCAAACTGTAACTGCATTTTTAAGGTCACTGTCTTTCTGAATGCAAATATATGCAAGCTTATGTACTGATGTGTTTGTCGATCCTTGTGTGTGAAGCAGCTGTTGGCTTAAAAGCTGTCTGATAGTGATCCTCTACATGAGTTTATGTGAGCTAGCTTTACACTACAATGGTCACACTGTCCCCTGAGCAGAGAGCCTAACACACACACACACACACACACACACGCGCACACACAAAAGTGAACAAAGCCCTCAATGGACTAACCAGAAGCTTAAGGCAAAGGGGCCTTAGGGAGTCCGTTCCTAGCACTGTGAGCTAACATATCCAGTGGACTGATGGAATAACTGTGGAATAAAGAAATTCTGAGAAATTCAATTCTGAGAGATAGAGGGAAAATCAGTGCAGCCAAATAATGCCACTGTATTTCAACTGCACAACAAATTACATTTGAGTCCCTCAGCTGGAGATGTCTGTTCGGCTTATGACTTCTAATAAGCAAAGAATAAAGCAAATGCTCATGGTCCAATTTCCCCTCAGTCTTAGTTAGTTTTTATTTTTACTGCTCACTGAATTGTTTAAAATTAACTGGTCAGATTTGTATCCCAATGATGTGTTGTATGATTTAAATGTCTTGGAATCTTATTACTCATGTAAATATTTGAAACAATTACATTTAACAGTGCAATAAATGATGGTATTTAAGATTGTTGTACTTGCCATCTTCTAGTTCTTCTGCCTTGATGTTATAAGAATGTGTTTGGTTCATAGACAATTTAACATGATACTTGCATGCTAGATTTTGCAAATTGCTTGCATATTATATGTACAAATATAAATATAAAATAAATATAATATAATAAATCAAATATAAAACATAGCTCATGCAGGTTGTCTTATCCCATTGGCAGATATTTGTTGTTGTTTTCAGCATAAGATTAAGAAATGTTTTATAAGTATTTTTATTTGTCATTTCATGGTGACTATTCTAGTTAACAAATGGAAACTTATTGTAAAGTGTTTCTGAATTCTTTTTGAATAAGGCAACATATTTTCACAATTTCACTTCACTCTTCACCACAACAATAACCCCAATACTCCACTATATGAGAGAAAAGCTACAAAATCCCAACATAGCTGTACATTAAATATCAATGAGTTTCTACTTTTTCATCTTGCTTAACACATGAAATAACTCTTAATTTCAACATTTACTCTCCCCATCCAGTCCCACGCAATGCACACTGGGAAGTAGAAATCCCCTGTCTAGATTCAGCAAAGCTACAATAATGTTATGGAAATGTTTCATGTGGCTCCAATACAGATGCATTGTGTAATCCACAATTTTACCAATTTACCAAGTAGATTGTGAAGAAATGTGCACGAATTGTATTGCTGAAGTCCATTTTAATGAAGTAGAAAAGAAAGTGCATGAGTCAAATGAGATTTTATTTAGGGTTCACGTCCCCAAGCTTATTATTCACTGTTCTCTTTAAAAAACCAACCCATGAGCAATAGTTAATCTCAGCAGTTGTTGTGTATTACAATGCAGGATCTAATGCTTGCTTTTTCTCTGTTTGATCCACAGATTGTGATCTTCACTAACTCCCCTAACAGGCGGAAGATGGCGATGGTACTTGAATTTGCCTACTACTGCTTACAAGCACACTGAAGTGTCTGAAGTCTTCCCTTTAGCACGGCTCGAGTCCAGTCCCTTTCCAACAAGTGAGACTGCTGAATAGGGATTGACCTGTGAAGTGTCCAGATTTTTGAGCACCATGGCTCAGAGGTCAACTCATTTCAGAGGTCACGGTCCCTCCTGGACGCTTCATCTTACTCTACTGCTGCTTCTATTGGCCAGGACACACCAAGCTTTGGCTATCCCAGGTTACAACACTGACACCTCCAAAAAAGAGATCATAATTGAGGGGGACCTGGTGATTGGAGGCCTGTTTCCTGTTCATCAAAAGGGGGAGGGGGCTCAGGACTGTGGCCGAATCAATGCACAGAGAGGGATTCAGAGACTGGAGGCAATGCTGCTAGCCCTGGACAAGATCAATCAAGATGATCAGATTTTGCCTGGAGTTATGTTAGGTGCCCACATTCTGGACACTTGCTCTAAAGACACGTACGCACTGGAACAGTCACTTGAATTTGTGCGCGCTTCGCTTACGAAAGTGGACGATAGTGAGTACACATGCCCAGATGGATCCTACGCCATCCATGACGATGTTCCACTTGCAATCTCTGGAGTGATTGGAGGCTCCTACAGTGATGTATCCATACAGGTACTGTTTCCCGATCTCCTGTGTTTATTCATCTGCTTGTTTGTTTTCTTCCAGCTAAGTTTCTTGATAATCGGATCATATGTTGTGATGTAACAAGTCATAAATGTGCATGAGGATTCATTTGCATGTATATTGTGTTTATCACACTAAGGCTGTCATTCAGACATATGCACAAGCCTGCAGTTTAATTCAGTTAACTGTATAAAGTATCAAATATCAAATATGATACTCAACAAAATCACACATGCATTTTTTTTCTAAAGTTTCAGTAAACTCTTCTATTTTTTTATAGAATTGTATATATTATTTCAAGACTTAACATTCTACAATTTTTCATATTTATATTTTTTATTTTATACAACAGGCTTTACAGGGTCAAGCAAACAAGAAGAAAATAATGTTGTTGTTTTCTCAAATTTTTACAGGTACTTTGTTTTTGCTTCTGTAACAACAATAACTCCAAACAAATTGTACCTTTATGTATCTATCAGCAACACAATGTGCTGTTTCATTCCTGAACAGTTTTGTGTTTGTTTTGGATTCATTTCTGAATGAATAGGCATTTTTGTACAAATTAGTTGAATGAATGATTTAATGCTTCATTTAATGCCTCAGTTAATTGTATTATTGCTTGATTAATGAGCATTATTGAGCAAATCGGTCGAATGAATGATTCAACGGCTCACTCATAGAGAAAGTCACTTATTTCCTTTTTAGAATGAAGTAAAAGTGCAAGGATGTAACTTGCAGAAAGAGTCACTGAAAAATCCTTAATGTACTGTATTTATATATATATATATATATATATATATATATATATATTAGGGGTGTAACGGTTCACAAAATTCACGGTTCGGTTCGATACAATACACTGGTGTCACGGTTCGGTTTGGTACGTTTTAGATACAGCAAAAAGAAAAAATTGGCAGATAAATTTCCTTGATTTTTAAAAAATGTTTTATTTATTAAAACTAACAAAGTATGTTTTTTTATTTTTTACATTGAACAATGATGGAGCTATTCTTTACCCATCTTCTGTGGTGTTTTCTAAGCAGCATACTGTATAAAACAAAAACAGCTCCTTATTAAAAAAAAATGAAAATGTTATATTAGTTATGAACAAATACAAAGATGTAGCTTTTTATATGGAACTCTATAACTCTTTATATTGAGTGTTTTTTGGAACAAAGCAGGAATTACAGTCTGTCTGAAATGGGCTCGTGAAGGAATATTGTAACGGGGCTCAATTACATTAAGCATGTTCTTAAAACCTACGTTTTCCACTACAGAGTAAGGCGCTCGCTCACTCAGTACGCGCTGAAGGCTCGTTGCAAAATGGCCAATGCGTTTAACAGACCAGAAATAGAAGATCCTCCAATAACCAACAGGTCTGGTGTTTGGGTGCACTTTGGATTCCCTGTAAGCTATAATGGTGATGATAGAATGAATGGTAAATAGTAAGGTCTCATATCCGCGGCTATAACGTAAATGTAGCCTACCAATCGCCGTGGTGATGTCTTTTGCCCTGTTTGAATCCGTTGGAAATGTCTGTCTAAATGCTGCGGGGATAGTTTTAATGCGTGTAGGTTTCTCCTTTTTTCCGTCTTTTCCCAGATACTGACACACTAAGGTGATGTCGGCGTAAATGAGTTGACATGTTTCAAGTATTCCCGTTGGTGTTTTTTTTTTTTTTTTTGTATTCCCGCTGGTGTACCCTAGATGTGACATATCGTTGTTTTTTATCCACCACTCTCTTGCCATCACCATTATAGCTTACAGGGAATCCAACGTGCACCCAAACACCAGACCTGTTGGTTATTGGAGGATCTTCTATTTCTGGTCTGTTAAACGCATTGGCCATTTTGCAACGTGCCTTCAGCGTGTATTACTGAGTGAGCGAGCGCCTGACTGAGTAGCCTAACATAAACTTATAAGTTGGTGTTTTTTCTTCTTCGGGGGTGTCAGGGGCGTTGCCTGTTACGTCGTTTGGGTTATTGGGCTACCTTGTTGAACGCATATCATTATATTTCACAATTATTTTTATTTTCCAAATATAATTAATTAGTCAAACGAACCGTTCGGTCCATAATGCATACCGCGTACCGAACCGAAAGCCTCGTACCGAACGGTTCAATACGAATACGCGTATCGTTACACCCCTAATATATATATATATATATATATATATATATATATATATATATATATATATATACACAGTACTTAACAGTGAACATAATTAGATATCTTTAACTTAAAATCTCACTTCTGTGGGCTCATACTGCAGCATTTAGTAAGACAAATTTGCAGTCTCTTAATGAGAAAGAATAGTGCTAATGTCTGGCTACCTGTCATCCATATGCTCAGCTCATCCAATTTGCTACCAACCATGTGGCGTTTCCTGACATTCACTGGGATGTCAGGAACAGACGGGCTGCAGATGCTAGCTTTAAGGAATCAAGACAGTGACAGCTTGATTACACTCTCGTTCTCTGAAGATCTAAGTATACTAAAGAGAGAGTGACTGAAAAAACTTGATCGACTTGATCAACATTCCAACATTATGAAAGTTCATGCACAAATGGAACATTAACACTTTATTTTACAGTCACATCTATTAGTTGCTTATTACTAATAACAATGACTTTTCTCTCAATAAATTCTTCATTTTCTGCTAATTAATAGTGAGTAAGGTAGTTGTTAAGTTTAGGTATTAGGATTAGGGATGTAGAATAAGGTCATGTAGAATAAGGCATTAATATGTGCTTAATTAGCACTAATACATGGCTAATATTCTAGTAATATACATGCTAATAAGCAACTTATAGATGTAACCGTAAAATAAAGTGTTACCGAAAGTTCTTATATGCTCATACCAGAAGGCAGCTGTGCTATCGGAAAGAGAGAAAGAGAAATATATTTTTTGCCGTATTACTGTAAAATTCTTTAATAGTTGCTTTTGGTGTGACATGTAATTAGGTGCTTGTTAAGACCGACTGCAAATACCAGTAGTACAGCTGACAATTTAAGAATTACTGAATTCAAATAACAAGTGAATTATTTATCCCCTCAACAGAACAGCATTGGCTGATGAATTGAGGCTTTTAAATAACACATAACAGTTAGATACATGATCTGGTTAGAGTATATGAGTCATCAGCCGAGATGGAGAAAGAGAAATTTGTTCATTCTTAAGGTTGCACAAGCATAATTACTGCAGTGCCCACACCGGGACAAGAAATGCATTAATAATGCAGAAAAATAGACAAGAAAGAGCTGAGTGTATGATATCTTATTTCATCATTGTACAGAAATTTCTTTCTTCTTCCACTCGTTTTTGCTCTGCTTATTTCTTTCCTCTCTATTCATTGTTTTATTTATCTTGCTTATCGTCCTGTTTTCTTCATGTCAGGTTTTCTGTTGGGTTGTTTCACACATATGTCACATGCACAGTTTCTTTCCACATGCTGTTAAGGGACACTTTGGGCAGTAGAGAGAGAGCTCTTTTTTGGAGGGTTAGTGTGAGTGAGACTCATCTAGCAGCCGTCTTCTAAAGCATGTCACCGGGGATTCCATGTTCCTGTGCCATTTCCCCACCACTTAGAACCATCATTTCCTTTAAAGAAGTACCCCACCCCCAAAAAAAAAGATAAAATTATTTCATTTTTATTTATACTGTAGGACAAGAAATAAGATATTTTGAAGAATTTCTGAGCTGCTTTTGTCCATACAAATCAATGCACGCTGTGACCAGGGGCTATCTAGCACCTAAAGTACCATCAAAGTACATCTACTGTATATTATGTGCTATAGTCCATTAGTTAATCCATACAATATCATTGTGTGAGGAAAAAAATGCACATTTTCAACCTTGGCATGCCACGATGCATTGCTCCAAAGGTTGATGTCCATGATAAATTTGGCATTTGTTCTTGTTGTGTAACTGAATTGTTATGTGCCGTTCATAATGTAATTGAGAATACATTTTAAATTCCTGAATTTGAATTAGATTAAGTTGAAAACATGATGGAAAACTGTAAATGTAAGGAATAAAAAAAAAAAATCTAAATAATAAATAAAATCTAAATAAAACTGGCTACAGTTGTAGTATTCCGCTTGTTAAACCACTCCTGAGGCATCTTACCTGGGCTAAGGAGAAGAAGAACTGGACTGTTGCTCAGTGGTCCAAAGTCCTCTTTTCAGATGAGAGCAAGTTGATTTGGGGTGCAATGTCATCTGCTGGTGTTGGTCCATTGTGTTTTTTGAAAACCAAAGTCACTGCACCCATTTACCAAGACATATTGGAGCACTTATGCTTCCTTCTGCTGACCAGCTTTTTGAAGATGCTGATTTCATTTTCCAGGATTTGGCACCTGCCCACACTGCCAAAACCACCAAAAGTTGGTTAAATGACCATGGTGTTGGTGTGCTTGACTGGCCAGCAAACTCACCAGACCTGAACCCCAGAGAGAATCTATGGGGTATTGTCAAGAGGGAAATGAGAAACAAGAGACCAAACAATGTAGAAGAGCTGAAGGCCACTGTCAAAGAAACCTGGGCTTCCAGACCACCTCAGCAGTGCCACAAACTGATCACCTCCATGCCACGCCGAATTGAGGCAGTAATTAAAGCAAAAGGAGCCCCTACCAAGTATTGAGTACATGTACAGTAAATGAACATACTTTCAAGAAGGCCAACAATTCACTAAATGTTTTTTTATTGGTCTTAGGAAGTATTCTAATTTGTTGAGAGAGTGAATTTGTGGTTTTTTGTTAAATGTGAGGCAAAATCATCACAATTAAAATAACCAGACTTTTTGTCTTGTCTGTGAGCATTGAATTTATTTAATACACGAGTTTCACAATTTGAGTTGAATTACTGAAATAAATGAACATTTTCCACGACATTCTAATTTATTGAGAAGCACTTATAAGAGACATCTTTCAAAAAAAAAAAAAAGAATAATAATTTTACCAACACCAAACTTTAGGGAAATTTAACTCTTCATTTGCTCAATTCTGAATTTTGTAAAACCTATTTAATCATTATCCTGCTTTTTATTCAGTACACCCTCAATATGTTCATTATTTTTGAGCTTTTGCCTTAAGAAATAACACTGGGATTTTACAGTAAGAGTGAATAAAAATCTATTATACACTCTGCATTCTTGATATGCTTTCTCACAATGTGGGCTGATAACTTTGTATCCGTCCATTAATTTTTAAGCTGTAAATTTTGTTCAGGGAAGTATGTCTGTGAAATGAGAGCAGGGTTGTAAAGGTGAGATGCTTGACAGCAGTGTGAACTCACTGGTGGCTGCGTGGAGTCGACCGAAACAGGCTGGAGGTTGATTCAGGCTTTTAAAGGTTCTCGTGTTAAGACTCCACTCTCTTTTATTGGCATTCTTTCCTGTGGAGTGATAAGAATGGCAGGCTTTGACAGCACAGACGCAAAGCTAAAGAAGCTTTTAGGGCATGTGAGTGAGCAAGAGAGAGAGAGAGTCTGATGAACGAGATGTAATTTTGGTTGAGGTCGGTATTTGGGGCCTTTCTCATAAAAAGTGCATGTCCTTGCCTTGCAGCTATTTATGGACGTGCTGTTCTAAAGTGTCTGCTCCAAAGCAGAGCCCCAACCCCCTAAATCTGAAACATATATCATCGGCTTGACAGTACATCAAAGTTGAAGGGATGTCGGCTGGTTTACAACACAATACGTTGTATCACAGATATTGCTGCAGAAATGAACATTCCTACACAGAATGCACTTGGTTTAGCATGTAACTGATACATCTCATGCTAAAAATATGCAGTAAGGCCCATTAAAAAGCCTGACATAAACATGCATAAATTAATTATTTTCTTTGTGTGCAGTTCATCAAGTCATCTTTGAGTAGTAGTTGTTTCATTTGGTTTGTTGTGCTTTCTTTTGTTGAACTTGCTCAGGCTATCTTTTGTATCCTTCATCAAACTTTGTACTGAATTACTGATTGTTTGCCAGCAATGTTCTTTTCAAAGGTTCATTTTAAAGGAATAATTCACCCAGAAAAGAAAATGTACTCATCCTCAGGCCATCCAAGATGTACGTATATGAGTTTGTTTCTTCATTTATTTCTTCTACATCATTTGTTCACAAATGGATCCTCTGCAGTGAATGGGTGCTATCAAAATGAGTCAAAGCAGCTGACAAAAACCATCACAATAATCCACAAGTAATCCTCACGACTCCAGTCCATCAGTTAATGTCTTGTGAAGTGAAAAGCTGCGTTTGTGAGAAACAAATCCATATTGCTTCCTCCAGTGAAAAAGTTGTCTCATCTAAATCAGGAGCGAAATAAGCACAGAACAAGCAAAGTTTACAAGCTAAAACAGTCCAAAACACCACAAAAAATGTATAATAATAAAATAAAATAAAATAAAATAAACAAATAATGCATATCAGTGGATTTTAGTGTGAGATGACAACAGGGGAACCTTTTCACTGAAGGAAGTGTTCTATTAGAACTGTTAGAATATCAAAATAAACTCTTTTGGTTTTGGGCCAGTATGCAGCTACTTAGCAACCAGCTGAATAAATCCATCGAGATGTTTTTAGTTTCAAATGAGTCTGCTGTCCATAATATTTCTTCTTCCAGTGAAAAAGTCATCTGAATCAGTAGAGAGATATGCACAGGTCAAGCAACATTTATGCAGCAGTATGAAGCTTATTAGCTACCACTCAAAAATCTGCTAGCTACCCAACAACAACAAAACATATTCATGAACATCAAGTGCATAGAAACCACCCAGCCAGCCAGGCAGAGCAGTTTTCCTGAATCTCTTTGTGTTGGCCTCAAAGCTGTCATAGCATTTCACTGACAGCAGCCTTTTGAGTGAATCCTTGATTAATTTTCTGGCCTTAGTTCTAGAGATGTCTTGCTGGTTGGACAAAACACCTCTGGTGATATATTCAGCCGATCTCACCACCCTTCCTTGTGTTTAAGCTATTTTTACACCAGGGATGGATACTGCCAGACAGATGTCTTCCTGTAGTTTACCTGGAAAACTCCCACTGGTGCTTTTGGCCTTCTTAATGAAGTTGTTGTTGTATGAACCATGAGCTGTGAGCTTGGTTTACTTGTGATTTCTGAGAACGAGTTCCATGATGATTCACCACACTTGAGTGACTCACAGCTTAATGCAGTGATGCAGGTGTAGAACCTTCATAATTGGTGTCTTTTCTTGTCTTGTTTCCTGTTCTAAAGTGTTTTCTTGTGATTATTGCAATGCAATTGAAGGAAATATTACACTTATTTTTTTATTTATTTTTTATCCAGACAAGAAAAGACATTCAAGAGGACATTGAACTGAACCAAGTTCTTAACAACAATTTTCAATGCTCATGCAAAGCGCTGAATGGTAATCCTACAGAAGTTGACTTCTTCTCTTAGAAAATGCTCAAAGCTCCATGTTAATTCTTGATTGCTGGCATTATTTAACCATACCAAGGAACATTTAGCCTCAGGAATAGTTAGTGATTGATTCATACTGGCATCTACAGCTTTATTCGGTCCATTGGAGTTTCTTGGCTTTGTGTGACTGATAACGAAGCAGTATCCTGCACTAATGCTAACAGACTGACAACAAATAAATAAGCAAAACAGTTCCTCAGTAATGAAATCTTTGAAATATAAAAGTCTAATTCAGATTATTTTAAATCAACAGTATAAAGAAAAAATAATGAGTTAGGTAATTGAGCGTTTCACAAGTATGGCTGGGCATAGAAAGCTGAAAGTCAATTGACTGTGTTCACCATTCTTAGAGACAGTTATAAGAACCCTCTCTGGCTGTTAAAAACATACCATTACCTCTGTCTGCATGACTGAGACTGTTAATTGGTGCCATAATGAGTAGCAGTTTATCTCTTTAAATGCTTCATCAACACTCAACATCTGTCTGGGAAAAAAAACAAAAACCCCAAATACACTTAATTTTATATACAGTACAGACCAAAAGTTTGGACACACCTTCTCGTTCAAAGAGTTTTCTTTATTTTCAGGACTATGAAAATTGTAGATTCACACTGAAGGCATCAAAACCATGAATTAACACATGTGGAATTATATATGGATTTATATACATAACAAAAAAGTGTGAAACAACTGAAAAGATGTCATATTCTAGGTTCTTCAAAGTAGCCACCTTTTGCTTTGATTACTGCTTTGCACACTCTTGGCATTCTCTTGATGAGCTTCAAGAGGTAGTCACCTGAAATGGTCTTCCAACAGTCTTGAAGGAGTTCCCCGAGAGATGCTTAGCACTTGTTGGCCCTTTTGCCTTCTGTCTGTAGTCCAGCTCACCCCTAAACCATCTCGATTGGGTTCAGGTCCGGTGACTGTGGAGGCCAGGTCATCTGGCGCAGCACCCCATCACTCTCCTTCTTGGTCAAATAGCCCTTGATGCCTTCAGTGTGACTCTTCAATTTTCATAGTCATGAAAATAAAGAAAACTCTTTGAATGAGAAGGTGTGTCCAAACTTCTGGTCTGTACTGTATATATATATATATATGTGTGTGTGTGTGTGTGTAGTGTATCTACATCTGATGTGTATCTCACTGTGAACCTCAGATCAAAATAAAAATGTAAACTTTAAGTTGTTTCGCACATTAAACCTGCATTTAACTTTCACATTTAGATTATTATAATAATTAATATGTGATTCACGTACTGAAGGATTGTTGAGATTATAAGAGTGAGTGCTATGATGATGGCTAGTGACTTTGATACCACCTAAAGGGCACATGAAAATAAAGGTCCTTGTCAGAAATAGAGCAAGCCTGGGCAAGAGAGTCCTCTGTCAGACTGGGGTGAGGGATCAGAGTTAGATTCGATAGATCCTCTCCTCTCCTGCCGGGTCACACTTTCACCTGACCAAACACATTCACAGCTGTTTCCTGGCAACGGAACTCTTCAAAATCCCAAATGTGGAATCCACCTCCTCTGATGTAGCGGCAAACAAAGCTGCTCAAGAGATGTCAATGCAGCATCAGTTCATCATTCATAACTTTCTCTGTGTCGCTAATATTCTCATCGTCAGCACTGACACTCATTCTTCATCATCATTATCACTGATGACAGCAGCATTATCATAAATATTATTTTGGTCATCATTATCACCACATTTATCATAAGCCTCATATGGCATTCCTCACACGCATCTCTGCGAGTATGAAATGGTGTAGTTTCCAGCACGTTATGAGGTTTTGTTTATTAGGTAGGACTGTGGTTTTGAGTTGTGTTTGAATGTGCGTGTCTTTGTGATGTGTAGTAGGGATAGATGTGTCTTCAAAAGTAGGATGAGACAATCTCTAGGGACAAACAGATGGGTTTTTCATGTTGAAAAAGTCATGACATCTTTATGAAAGCAGAAGAATCATGCCCATATAAATTAAGGGGCCATATTTATTTATATACCCATATTTATTATTTCATTATATTTTTTTCAAAAATATGTAGTGAGATTGGGATTTGAATCTGAGTCGCTTTTCAAATCCAAATTTTGGTCATGTCTTACATCACCTAGAGCAGGGGTTACAAAAATGTTGATTCCAAGGACCCCCAAATATGATAACCACTAAATATAAAGACATCTGTATATACAATATGTAGAGTATAGTATATACTGTATGTATGTTTAAAGGTGTGAAATTATTCTAAATAAAATATTTGGCTTTTATACTGTTACTGTACTGAAGCCAAAGCGATCTGATTAACACTGACTTTGTATTTGCTGCATCTTTTTTTTTACCACCAAACCTAAAGAGAAACATACTAATTTAATATATATATTTTTTTGCCCTTTTCGCAAAAAATATTGTTCCAAAGCAGTTTAACAGCTAACTTTGACAGTCCTAAGAAGTACATTGTTCATGTCCATCTTTATCTTCATACTGCTTAAAATTCTGCAAAAGTGCATTTCATTTTTTCCCCTCTTCTCTGATTATTCATATTTCATAGTAACACGTTTTGTGCTTGGGAACAAATTGCTCAGCGGAGCCAGTTCTGTGTGTGTGATATGAAATATGGAATGAAATGTGCGATACCACAAGCGCAATGTGTGACTTCACATGAGTGAAAAGAGCATCAGTGAGCGAGAAATGAGTGGGAGAGTAGATGGATAGTCTATGCATTAATTAGTAGATGAGTAGTCGGATCAATTCATTCTTAAATTGTAAACAGATGGGTATTGAATATGAAAGGAAAAATTTATATTTTGTCTTCTTGCTCTACATTCTTTTATTTTTTGAAAACCTTCCAGAAATGCTCGGTGTGAGCCTCTCACTGCTGTATGTTTCAGTCTCTTGCATTATAGAGGAAGCTAAAATCATAGATTTCAGTAAAGAGACTGAGAGTCATTGGACCAAGGAAAAAGCTCAGCTTGGATCTAGTGTGAGCAGAAGGTCCCAGAGCCTTACAAACATGGTTTCTACAGCATAATATTTCTCCCTTTATCTCTCTATCAGTCTCTATTCTTCATTTTCCCTTTCTTTTTTGCCTCTGGATCATTTCTCCTCTAAAATGGATATGTATGTGTGTATAGATAGAGTGGCTGACAGCAGGCCAGTGTTACGCAGCTGTGTAAATGAATAAGACATGAGCACAATGTCAGACTGCAAACATGTCTTTATGGGAAAGTTTTAAACTGCTCATTCGTTAATACAGGATGCATTCCTGTGTGTGTTTCATGTTTTGCAGTACCTTTTGTAATATACAGTACAGACCAAAAGTTTGGACACACCTTCTCATTCAAAGAGTTTTCTTTATTTTCATGACTATGAAAATTGTAGAGTCACACTGAAGGCATCAAGGGCTATTTGACCAAGAAGGAGAGTGATGGGGTGCTGCGCCAGATGACCTGGCCTCCACAGTCACCAGACCTGAACCCAATCGAGATGGTTTAGGGGTGAGCTGGACCGCAGACAGAAGGCAAAAGGGCCAACAAGTGCTAAGCATCTCTCGGGGAACTCCTTCAAGACTGTTGGAAGACCATTTCAGGTGACTACCTCTTGAAGCTCATCAAGAGAATGCCAAGAGTGTGCAAAGCAGTAATCAAAGCAAAAGGTGGCTACTTTGAAGAACCTAGAATATGACATATTTTCAGTTGTTTCACACTTTTTTGTTATGTATATAATTCCATATATAATTCCACATGTGTTAATTCGTATTTTTGATGCCTTCGGTGTGAATCTACAATTTTCATAGTCATGAAAATAAAGAAAACTCTTTGAATGAGAAGGTGTGTCCAAACTTTTGGTCTGTACTGTATATATAAAATGTTGTTTACTCTACTAGTTAATAGGACTCTAAGGAGTCTTGATTTAGTTTTGGGGGTGTACTAGAACATACTCTCAAGCTTGGTGGTTTGGAAAACGCATTATTTATTATTTATTACAATACCTTTCTCCCCATCTTGGCATAAACGGCTCAATTGCCAATAGCCCCTTGCCAAAGCAGCAAGTTCTGTCTGCTCTGGTATAGTTAAGGATCAGACCCAGAGAATATTGAACAAAAGGGATCGCGCAGAACCTTTGCATGCACAGATATTGCAAGACATATTAGAGTGATAACATTTATGTTGTTGTTGTTTTTTTGGCTAAATCACATTTTAGATACAGTGTCAACAACCGCTTAAAAATAAGTGCATTTGTACAGATAAGTGCAACGTTAATATGTATTACTGTATGTTTATTTTTCTTTAATTAACATGAATTGCAGTGAAACTGTTAAACAGTTGGATTTATTTACACTGTAGTCTCATAATTAAAGTGTAATTCTGCAGATGACACTAATTGTCAATTATTGTACTGTCAGCAATTTATGAAAAAACAGTGTTTCTTTGACATGATGAAAACTTGATGCTACAGCAGCTCTTCTTCTTCTTCGTTTTCTCTCATGAACTTAACCAAGCGTTCTTCTAACCATTCTTACATTTTATTCGTAATGCACCTTTCTGAATACTCAAAGCACTGTACAAACAAAATAACAAGGAAAATACTAAAAGCTCAAATACGCGAGAACCCCGGAAAAAACTGGAGGGTTGACAGCTACTAACTACACTTTTGAAACACAGTTAAAAGTCCATGTGTGAATGGTTTTTAGCACTAACAGTTACTAAACTAGCAGCTAGGAAGAGTGCAGCTTACCTTTGTCCGGATTACTGTACTGTTTACCGGTTCTATGATCTGCAGCTCCTGAACCCATCCATTTGTGAACTGCACATGAGACTCCAATGACTTGTAGCTTTGGAACTATTCTGAAGTGTAGGCGCTCAGAAAAACAAACAAGGTAGCCGAAGATATCTGTAATGCAAAAGTGCGGCAGCAAGTCGTCGTCGGTACTCCCCTATTTCTTGTGAATTTCATATGGATCCAAACCATTAGTAGTGCTGATTTTGTCCACATACCGGTCTCTGGCATCCCTACTTAGCGCATCAATATAAATCCCACAACCTTTTCGCGATTTTAACATCTTTTTTCTTTCTCCCAACTCTGCTTCTTCTCGTTCAACTTGCTGTATGTTT
Source organism: Carassius carassius (assembly GCF_963082965.1). NCBI lineage: Eukaryota > Metazoa > Chordata > Actinopteri > Cypriniformes > Cyprinidae > Carassius > Carassius carassius. The sequence continues at coordinate 8,579,085 of NC_081764.1, forward strand.
ACATTCGCGAGGCCATCAACATGGCTGCCACATCCCAGAATGCAGGGTTGATGCCTTCGGTGCCCAAGCCCTATAGGCAATATTTGAGAAAATGGCTTAGCGATTTCTAATTATTGGGGGGATTAGTCTACGGCAGTTATCGCCCTGATCAGACATATGCTGTGGCACAATCATGCAGTCTGTAATGATATGATGTCGCAAATATTAGCGATTTTTTGCAAACATTTCTTTGAGTAACATGACCGTTAATATGAACTCACAATTTAATGTAACATAAAACAAATGATTACTTTTCGTTAAAATCTTTATTTATGCCAAAAAGCTTACATTTATGTGTCTTTTTGTTCGCTGTAGCATCCATGTTTCCGAGATAATTCATACCCCTTCGTTTGAAGTGTGGTCCCGAAACATCTTCGTTTGAAGGGCTCTCTGGCCCTTCCCCTTACCCCTTCCCCTCCAACCAAAAGAGAATCGAGATAGAGGGGTAGGGGAAAGGGGAAGGGCAAAGGGGTAGAATTGGGATTGGGCCTAAGAGTCTAAGATTTTATTACAATTTAAAATAACAGTTTTCTATTATAATATATATATATATATATATATATATATATATATATATATATATATATATATATATATATATATATAGGTCCTTCTCAAAAAATTAGCATATTGTGATAAAGTTCATTATTTTCCATAATGTAATGATAAACTTTCATATATTTTAGATTCATTGCACACCAACTGAAATATTTTAGGTCTTTTATTGTTTTGATACTGATGATTTTGGCATACAGCTCATGTAAACCCAAAATGCCTGTCTCAAAAAATTAGCATATTTCATCCGACCAATAAAAGAAAAGTGTTTTTAATACAAAAAAAGTCAACCTTCAAATAATTATGTTCAGTTATGCACTCAATACTTGGTCGGGAATCCTTTTGCAGAAATGACTTCAATGCAGCGTGGCATGGAGGCAATCAGCCTGTGGCACTGCTGAGGTGTTATGGAGGCCCAGGATGCTTCGATAGCGGCCTTAAGCTCATCCAGAGTGTTGGGTCTTGCGTCTCTCAACTTTCTCTTCACAATATCCCACAGATTCTCTATGGGGTTCAGGTCAGGAGAGTTGGCAGGCCAATTGAGCACAGTAATACCATGGTCAGTAGACCATTTACCAGTGGTTTTGGCACTGTGAGCAGGTGCCAGGTCGTGCTGAAAAATGAAATCTTCATCTCCATAAAGCTTTTCAGCAGATGGAAGCATGAAGTGCTCCAAAATCTCCTGATAGCTAGCTGCATTGACCCTGCCCTTGATAAAACACAGTGGACCAACACCAGCAGCTGACATGGCAACCCAGACCATCACTGACTGTGGGTACTTGACACTGGACTTCAGGTATTTTGGCATTTCCTTCTCCCCAGTCTTCCTCCAGACTCTGGCACCTTGATTTCCGAATGACATGCAAAATTTGTCCAAAAGTCCAGTGCTGCTTCTCTGTAGCCCAGGTCAGACGCTTCTGCCGCTGTTTCTGGTTCAAAAGTGGCTTGACCTGGGGAATGCGGCACCTGTAGCCCATTTCCTGCACACGCCTGTGCACGGTGGCTCTGGATGTTTCTACTCCAGACTCAGTCCACTGCTTCCGCAGGTCCCCCAAGGTCTGGAATCGGTCCTTCTCCACAATCTTCCTCAGGGTCCGGTCACCTCTTCTCGTTGTGCAGCGTTTTTTGCCACACATTTTCCTTCCCACAGACTTCCCACTGAGGTGCCTTGATACAGCACTCTGGGAACAGCCTGTTCATTCAGAAATTTCTTTCTGTGTCTTACCCTCTTGCTTGAGGGTGTCAATGATGGCCTTCTGGACAGCAGTCAGGTCGGCAGTCTTACCCATGATTGCGGTTTTGAGTAATGAACCAGGCTGGGAGTTTTTAAAAGCCTCAGGAATCTTTTGTAGGTGTTTAGAGTTAATTAGTTGATTCAGATGATTAGGTTAATAGCTTGTTTGGAGAACCTTTTCATGATATGCTAATTTTTTAAGAATTTTGGGTTTTCATGAGCTGTATGCCAAAATCATCAGTATTAAAACAATAAAAGACCTGAAATATTTCAGTTGATGTTCAATGAATCTAAAATATATGAAAGTTTAATTTTTATCATTACATTATGGAAAATAATGAACTTTATCACAATATGCAAATTTTTTGAGAAGGACCTGTGTATATATTATTATTTTTATTTTTTTTAATGAAATTTATCCCTGTGATAGCTAAACAGAATTTTCAGCAGCTACTTAATAATTGGATACTGTATGTTAAATAAGAAACATACAGCATGTCCACTTCTTTTGGAAAACACAAATCTCTTCTTTTCCTCTATAATAATTAATCCACTTAACAGCTGACTCTTCCGTCTGGAAATCCATGTGGCTGGTGATTTTCTTAATCAAATCCTACGCTGTGTCTCGAAGGCAGACTCTCAGCATCATGACTTTATGTAAAAGGGCATTAGCTCCATATCTAATGTGTTTAAGTCACACAAAGCCATTTGGAATAATAGAAAAGCGACCCAAGGCTAATCAGCACTAATCAATTGGATTGAAATGCTCCTAAAAAAAAAGATTGAAATTCTTGTTGAGAACATTATGGCGATTCTGTAACTGTGACCAATTTGAATTTCGAAACCTTGGATGATCTCTTAGTATCAGGGCACTGCCATCTGTATTTTAATATTTCATCCCATTCATTAACTTTTTATTTTTAACACAAGCATTACTGCTGCTTTTGATCATACTTATGGTTACTCTTAGTATAAAACTGTGTGTAATTTGTCCCACATCATTTGTGCTGCAGATATGAATGATTCACAATGGTGCTATTGTATTCAGAAAACAATGGATCCTTGCTGTTTATCAAGCTGTATGCTAAAACATTTAATTGATTAAAATAATATTTCATTCCAATGTGATTGGCAGCCTTCTGCTGTAGTGCTGGAGAAATGTCATCAGACAGATGCAAGGTTTGCATTAAAAATCCTGAACCTTAATCAATAAATATCCATAAGCACCTGCATGCACTTAATACAGATGGTGGCGAATGTGAAGCTACTGCAGTACAAAGCTGGCTAATGAACACAAGACTCCTATTAAATCTAATTTAAGAGTCTAATTTAAAATTTGAAAATGTACTATAATTAAAAGGTGATTAGAGCATAGACTATAATTTAGATAATTACAGATAGTCTCCAGTTATATTTCTGAGACACCCATGAAATCTTACTTATATACATATTATTGATTCATTTGATAATTTGATCATTTTATAAGGTCAATCTTCAATAAATGTGTTGATTTCTCCTTGCTTGTTTCTTTTGCAGATCCTGCAGTTTAGCACCAAAGTAAGGGTGTGTGAATCTAAAGGACACAAATCTGGCAGCTCTCTTCTAATATGTTTAAACACAGACAGTCTGGACTTGGTTTTAGTTTAAGCTAATGTTATATGACATTGAATTGTCAGAAAAGCTGAGGTGGGGAAACTCTGGGAAAACAAAGAAACAATATTAACCTCTGCTTCTCAAAGGCACCCTCTTTTTTTCAACCCAACTTGTTTCTATAGCAACAGATATGAAAAATGTATGCTGAACATTTCATATCACGCCTCTCTGATAACTGTAAAAATGCCGCTGGAAATTTCAATATGAGACGACTGAATCTGTTCTTAATAAGAGACAGAGTTTTATGATAGAGGTTATATCTTTAATAATTCTGGTGTCACCTATTATTAAAATGCATCTGATCAAATTTAAATTTGATTTAATAATTTATATACAGTTTTATTATTCAGAATACACTATGTACATACATGCACTATGTTGCAGTCCGATCTCTCATAAAATTACCTCAGAGGACTTAAAGGGATATTTCACCCAAACCTGACAATTCTGTCATTTTTTATTGTATGAATTTTCATTTTGTGAGTGAACTATCCCTTTATTAATCAATATCATTATCCATCTTATTTTTCAATGTGGAAATAAGCTGTTTTCTTTCAATGTGCGAGACTTCAAGTTCATTAACCACTATAGGGAAATAATGAGAAGAATAACAAAGTGCAGTAAATGGCAATACTGTTTGAACTACAAACCAGTGTTTTCATAATTAAGATAATACAGTTTTTGGTAAGACACACCAATTTGCAATATCATGTAGCAAAACAAACTGTTTTGCGCAGCTAAAAATAGCTGGAAGCAGATGACCCTGGAAGCCAGACCTATAAAATGTACAAATGGCCAGGCCAACTCTTAAAGGAAAATAAGGTGGATAATAGTGTTGCAGTGTTTGTCTTTAGGCTGTTTGCATGTTGTAATGGACTGTATTTATCTTAGTTTACAATATGAAGGTAAGATTATAAAACAGTTTATCTGTTGAGCAGTTGTTTTAGTGCATGTATGTTGTATTGATTTTGCAGTAATGTTGACACCGTTGGATGGGTACAAAATAGATCTGAATTAAGCTGGATGATGACAATTTTCTCTTCTGTAAAGGGACTTCATGGCTCAAATGAACTTCAAAACGAATGAACTTCACTGTTATTGATCTGACTTGACCTTAATTATGACACTGTTGTTTTTTTTTTTGGATCTGCTTTACTGTAGAATCTGAATTGCCTCCGTAAATGACTTTTCATAGTTGATTCTGCTGTTTACAAAACAATCTGTATTGTATAAGTGCTATAGAAATAAAGGTAACTTGACTTATTTGGCTTATTTTACGATAATGACCAGCACAAGCCTTTTATTAGCCATTTTTGTCTTAGCTGTGTCACATAGACAAAAGTGACATTAATATTGACATCTTGCATTAGTAACCAAAGAATAACATGAAAATTGCTCTAGTATGCATTCTTGAGGTCCAGGACTTACAGTAAGTAGGGCAGTGTGCAGTAGAAATATTACATAACAGACAGGTAGTATTTCTAAATGGCTGTTTAAGTGAAAGTACATGAGGTAAGGCAGTTACATTAATAATTTGTTGCCTTTTGTTTGAAGGAGAAAGCTTGAGTCTGGTGGATTTGAAGAGTAGGTTGTGGCCTTGGTGCTAAATATTTTCTGGCTTTATTCCACTTGTGCTTATGAAACAGCAGCCAGGAATCTCTTTATTTGCCTGATCTTTATTTCACCATGCACATTGCACACATCACATACCGTATTTTTCGGACTATAAGTCGCACCTGAGTATAAGTCGCATCAGTCCAAAAATACGTCATGATGAGGAAAAAAACATATATAAGTCGCACTGGACTATAAGTCGCATTTATTTAGAACCAAGAACCAAGAGAAAACATTACAGTTTACAGCCGCGAGAGGGTGCTCTATGTCTTCAGTGTAAACTACAGGAGCATTGAGCAGTATAAAGCGCCCTCTCGCGTCTGTAGACGGTAATGTTTTCTATTGGTTAATTTCTCTTGGTTAATTTCTCTCGGTTCATGTCAAATTAATTTTGATAAGTCGCACCTGACTAGAAGTCGCAGGACCAGCCTAGTCCGGAAAATACTGTACCTTGTGATTCTAGATATAATGATACATATACAGTACAGACCAAAAGTTTGGACACACCTTCTCGTTCAAAGAGTTTTCTTTATTTTCATGACTATGAAAATTGTAGATTCACACTGAAGGCAAGAAAACTATGAATTAACACATGTGGAATTATATATGGAATTATATACATAACAAAAAAGTGTGAAACAACTGAAAATATGTCATATTCTAGGTTCTTCAAAGTAGCCACCTTTTGCTTTGATTACTCCTTTGCACACTCTTGGCATTCTCTTGATGAGCTTCAAGAGGTAGTCACCTGAATTGGTCTTCCAACAGTCTTGAAGGAGTTCCCCGAGAGATGCTAAGCACTTGTTGGCCCTTTTGCCTTCTGTCTGCGGTCCAGCTCACCCCTAAACCATCTCGATTGTGTTCAGGTCCGGTGACTGTGGAGGCCAGGTCATCTGGCGCAGCACCCCATCTCTCTCCTTCTTGGTCAAATAGCCCTTGATGCCTTCAGTGTGAATCTACAATTTTCATTGTCATGAAAATAAAGAAAACTCTTTGAATGAGAAGGTGTGTCCAAACTTTGGTCTGTTCTTTATATATATATACATATAATTTTTTTTTTTTTACAATTTTGCATATTAAGGAAAAGGAATGCGTTTATGGTTTGATATCTTTGAAGGGGCCTTCAGTTTTACTGATAAGGCTATAGGGGCACATAAGACAATAAAACTAATTCGGGAAGCACTGCACTAAAATAAAAACGTTTTAATTTTCATTCGTAAAAGACTGTCTTTGTATTTCTCTTTTTATGAAACCTTTTATTTTGTGTATGAGACCTCGAGTATTCACTGTGTTCTGGTTTGGGAAATCCTGAAGAGCTTTCTTTTCTGCTGCTGGCATCTTCATACTGACTTTCGCTTCTGAGTAACTGCCTGAGGCACAGACCAGTCAGGCTCCATTGAATATCACATGATCAAAACTGAAACACTCTCACACAGCTGGCAGAAGTGTCTTAGGTTTACTGAGGTGAAGTGACTCGCTTTGCAATGTCGTATAGATCTAGTGCTTCAGTGTCCTTCAGCACCTAGATACTGAATGAACTCTCTCATAGAGCCACAGTTTTAGCAGTACATGCATATGTGGCAGGATGGATTGTGGTTGGATTCAGTCCCTCCTCCCCATTTAGTTAGATTGGCTTTATCCGTTCTAGCCGGTTTACAATTGGCTCGTGGTGGCCAATCAGGTCAGGAGGAGCATGTTATAGCTCGAACGTAACCCCGGATAGTGCGTGACGCTGAAGGCTCGTGTTGTTTGGGTTCACCCAGTTTTTGGTGGTGTCGCAGAATTCCTTGCTTTGTTGCGGCTACCCCGTTTTCCATCGGATTGAACGGAATAACATGTTATTGTTGACTCGCGCACGGCGCATTCTTGCGAGATTCATGTGTCAGCGTGCTGTTGCTCAGGGATAGCTACCATCGCAAGGAAGCGTTTGCGGCCTGCCTTGGGGCAACTGCTGCTTTGTTTTGCGCTATGAATGCACGTCTCTTCTAAGTGCAGAATTTTGTTTCGCCGAGTCTGAGTTAATGGACTGAGTTCATCTTTCAAACAAAGAAATCGCCTCATTGGCCACTTGTGTGGCCGACTGAGTATCTGCCCTCATTCAGTTATTCACGGATGAATGTGTTTGTTACGTGATTTAATTGTGATCGTTTGAGTGGGTTGTGCGTCCTTGTTTCTTAAACAATTATTTTGTTTGTCTCGTTTGTTTGCTCATTTCATTTATCAGTCTTACTGTTTTTGCAACGTTATTTCATTTGTTTTTGTTTTTGTTTATTCATTTATCAGTATTTTGTTTTTGTGAAATTATTTCATTTGTTCTTTTGTTTATTCAATTACTAGTATTCTGTTTTTGTGAAGTTATTTCATTCGCCCCTTTTTGTTTATTTATTTATTTATCAGTGTTCTGTGTTTGCAAAGTTATTTTATTGGTATTTCGTTTAGTCCATTTATTAGCATTATTGTTTTGCAATATTATTTTTTTCCTTGGTTAATTTATTTCATTGATCAGCATTACTGCTGTTTGGTAACAGGATTTAATCTTCTTTGTTGTTTGTTTACTTACTTTATCAGTACTGCTGTTGTTGGTAAAGTTATTTTGTTTTTGTCATTGTGGTGTTAGTTTGGTTTGAAATTATGACTTGTAGTTAACTTTTGTTTATTCTGTCCTTGTTATATGTTTGAGGAGCTGAGTGCTGACGGTGGGGACGGCGCGCTCGAGGTGGTGGGCTCTCTCTTTGGTGTGTAGTGTGGGTACCCTCACAGTGTGATTATTGCTGTGCTGGTTGTGTGATCGTGCACATGCGTTGGGGTGGGTTATTTGGATACTTCTGCCCGACAGCCCGAGTCGCTGGACGCCCACCAGTAAGCCACAAGCTTGGTCTTGTGAGTGTGCGTGTGTGAGAGACTCCTTGTCAGTACACTGACTCACCCATCTCAGGTGCTACTTATTATTGTGTTTTATTGATGAAGATGAATTGTTAAATCCATTGGATTGTGAAGTTAGATATGTTGTGATATAGGCCTACTATTAATTCTCCCCCAGAGTATAGTGTTTTAGGAATGTGCTGACGTCAGCTTTCAGAGTGTTTACTACTTTTTGCTGTGAATTTGCTGTGAATTTGATTGATAAAATTGGTATTTTTTGTATGGAACCACTTCACTGTTTGTTCAATGCCCGAAACCTGATGGCCTAAGTTTATAGAAACCTTGGTGGTTATTTACAGTTCCCCGGGTTAGATCTCGGGGTGGCGTAGTCGAATTACATTACTGCCGCTGCTACACATATTTTACAAATAAACCACCACTATGACTATAAAATGGTTAATGTTTAATAACAGCAAGAATAGAAAGTCATAGTTTCATGAAGGCAAGTTTCTTAGGATCATTGACTTGAGACTGCTATTATTTCATTGTGAAAATGAAATGCAAAATGTTGCCATTAGGGTTCTCGGAGATGAGAAAAGTGAGAAGGGTGAGACTGATCGCTGCAGTATGCTAAGCATGTGGTGATAACTGCCTTTAACCTGCACCCCGACGCCCTCGTCCTCAAAGCCTCTCCCACACGCACATGCAAGTGATTATGAATAGATTAAATGAAACAGGACAAATTTAATCTTGACAAACTATGTATCATTATAAAGATCTAAGCCTCAAGCATCGACGACAGATCGCTGTTTTTCAATGTAAAGCTTATAAAGACTGTATTTGCTACATTTGTGTAAGGAGTTCACATAAAAAAATAAAAATTGAAAACGCTGTACATACCAGATCCGTCGTAATAAGGAGTCATAAACACATCCACAGCTGTAAATCCCGGTTTAGTTAGAAAGGTAAGGGTCCACTGAACGACATCTCATGAAGCACGTTTAGTCCAACGAAGCAATAACGTTGTAATATGGATCATAATTCCTTTGTTTACATTTCATTTCTTCAGCGAGAGAATTGTTTGCGTCCGTTATGGAATAACTCACGGTTGGAAACTGCGTCTTGGTAGTAAAAACACGGCACGGTTTTGCAGCGTACAGTGTCACAAACAGAATGAGGCGATCCACCGGAAAAAAGAATGAATGAAAAATAGGCGGAAAATAGTTTATTTGAATTTGGCGCTCTCTCCTCAGAGCTGGTGACGCGCTCTGACGCACCTGTCAGCTGATGGAGGCGGAACTTACAGCGATCGCAAATTCCTGTCTTTCTTTTTATTTTAGAGAGTTTTTATATATGTGAGAGTGTGTTTTATGTTGAATATGAATGTATGTGCATGATTACAATCTGTTTGAGTGCAAATCAGCCCAAATCAACTCGCTATTACTGAATGGTCACGGCTATCAAAGTGAACACGTCTATATGAATAGGGAGAGTGGATTATTTACTTCGGCACATTTGTGTTATTACCATCTGTATAAGTGGCCATCAGCACATCAGCACTTATTTGCATCGTAATTCATTGTAAAATATGCATCTCTAGCAATCTCAGGATGTTCTATATTGGCAAACAATGTTAAATCTTTTTTTATTTTTCTTATTATTCTTATTTTTCTTACTCAAATTATTTTTATTGTATTTTTCTACTGCTCAAATAAATCATTTATATGATGTCTAAGTTTCTGTCTAGTGTTTTATAATTGAAAAAAAACTATGCAGTGGTATGTTTACTGACTAAATAGTTTGTAGAAGCCTTCAATACTATTGGGAAATATATTTTCTTATATTTGGGGGGGGGGGGGGGTGTAGACATAGTCTCAGAAAAATATTTGCAGGAGTCTCATTTTTCATGATATTTTATTCAGATTTGAAATAGAAACTCATGGGACATGTGGCTTTCAACCCATTACTTTTCTAGATTGCTCCAGGACTTATTTCATGTATTTTTATATCAAATAAAAAAATATTTAAGAGTGGTAAAAAAAATTCAAGGCACTTTAGTGTCTTTAACTTTTAATATTTTTGAGCTTTATCAAATCTGGTTGATAAAAAGTGAAGCCCAAAGGGTCTTCTTTCTAAAGACACCACAATTATGTTTGTAACACACTGAAGTAGAAAACTATTACAATTATAAGTTAGTTAGAGCACTTTCAGCTGTGAGTCCCATAATGGGGGGTGCTGGCTAACAGGTTAATTTGTGATATCAGATGAATTACATTTCCATGCTTAGACCTAAATGCCAGACCTAACTACAGTGTTTCTATTTTTTATTTTATTTTATTGTGAAATTGTCACTTTTTGGCTTTTTCTGTATATGTTGACAGTTGATGCTACATTAACTATTCTGTCCGATGCACTAATGCTAAAACACAATTAATCTCTGAATAACAATAATCTAAATTAAAGTCTGTCATGCAATTGTTTTAGTTATAAGAACAATAAAGTTTTTTTTATGTATTTAGTGTGTGTGTGTGTGTGCCCGCGTGCGTGTGTGTGTACTTGTTTGGCTATACTTAAGTTGTGAGGGCTAAATGTCCTCACTTTCTGTATATATTTCACTAATGTTATGACAACCCAGTGGTGAGGACATTTTACTGATCCTTACTAGTTTAAAAGCTTATAAATTTGCCAAAACATGTTTTTATTTAAATCCATGTTTTGCACGTTTCTGTGAGGGGTAGGTTTAGGGGTAGGGTTAGGGGATAGAACATATCATTAACCATATACAAAATTAGTTGAAGTCATATACGGTTCAAAGATTCGAGGACAGTGCAATTACTTCAAATGTTTCTGAAATGCTCACCAAGGCTACAATTTTGTGAATCAAAAACATTATTAGAATTCAAATATATTTAAAAATTTATTTAAACTATAAATCTTTTGTAACATCTTCACTCTTACTTTAGTTATCAAATTAATGCATCCTTGCTGAATGAAAGTATTCATTTATTTTTAATCTTACTGACTCCAAACTTTTGAATCTATCTATTTATGTTGTTAAGCGCTTTGAGAAAGTACTCTTTTAAAGGCGCTATACTACATAAAATGTATTATCTGACTATCTATCTGTCTGTCTGTCTGTCTATCTGTCCGTCTGTCTGTATATAAATGCATGTACAGTATGTGTGTGTGTATATGTACAGTATATATATGTGTACTTGGCTGAAAATGATGACACTCTAGGGTTGTAGGGTCTAAAGTTCACATAAATTTGATTACACAGTTTATGAGAATTGTACTGACAGCCAACACTCGTGAATCACAGTGAAATAGTGTGGCCATTTACACACTTCAGTAGTTTTTCATCACAGTTTTTCATTTGTCCTTTTGCAGGTGGCCAATCTCCTGCGTCTTTTCCAGATTCCTCAGATCAGTTATGCCTCCACCAGTGCAAAACTGAGTGACAAATCCCGTTATGATTACTTTGCCCGGACTGTACCCCCTGATTTCTACCAAGCCAAAGCCGTGGCTGAGATTCTGCGCTATTTCAACTGGACTTACGTCTCCACGGTTGCCTCGGAGGGCGATTACGGCGAGACGGGTATTGACGCCTTTCAGCAAGAGGCCCGGGCCTTGCAAATCTGCATCGCTACATCCGCCAAGGTCAGTCGCTCCATGGACCCCTACGGTTATGAAGGAGTAATCAGATCTCTGTTGCAGAAATCCAATGCTAAAGTAGTAATCCTCTTCACCAGAAGTGAAGACGCAAGAGAGCTCCTGGTTGCAGCAAATCGCATGAATGTCTCTTTCATCTGGGTGGCCAGCGATGGTTGGGGGGCACAGGAGAGTGTGGTGAGAGGGAGTGAGAGTGTAGCAGATGGAGCTTTTACCATTGAGCTTGCATCCTATTCAATTCCTGAATTCGCAACATACTTCACAAACCTCAATCCTTATAACAATACACGTAACCCCTGGTTCAGAGAGTTCTGGGAAAATCACTTTCAGTGCAGCCTGCATGATATTACCTGTGGGAAATATTCTCTCCGGGATGGCAAATTCGAGCAGGAGTCCAAGATCATGTTTGTGGTGAATGCTGTCTACGCTTTGGCCCATGCCCTTCATAACATGAGACAAGCAGTGTGCACAAACAATACCAAACTCTGCAGTGCCATGAAACCAGCCAATGGAAAAAAGCTGTACAAGGACTACATCCTGAAGACAAAATTTGACGGTGAGTTATATCTTTAAAAGTTTTATTTTATATATTCTGACATCATTTTCTCACCTTGTGTTGTTCCAGTTCCACAGAGTTTTCTAGCTTTCATGGAAACCAAATGATGGTTCATGTTACGAAATGCTTACGCTGTTCATTTTCAAAAGCAGGTTCCCCAAAAGGACTTAAAAAACATAAAACTATCATAAAAGTGGTCCATATGACTAATATATATTTTTCAAATTTCTAAAGCAATACTATAGCTTTGTGCGAAGAACTGACTAAAATTTAATGTGTTATCAACCAAAATCGTAGTGAACAGATCTAGTAAAAATCATAGTAAACAGTGTGTGTGTGTATATATATATATATAATTTTTTTGTTGTTTGTTTGTTTTTTTAAGGATATACCTGTAAATAAAAAGTCTTAACATTTGAACTTTTTCATTTTTCTTTTATTTTTTGGTTTATTTAACAATATTGATATTTATGGATGGCTTCTATATGGAGTTTACAATCATCTTCCTGGGATATCTATTCATGTTCACCTAAAGAAATAAAGTTAATATTTGCACTCATCCAGTTGTTTATCTCAAAAACACCATTTAAGCAGTATATCTTAATCCATTTATGTCTGTTCTTTATTATGTCAAAGAAATCAGTTTGAAAGATAAATGTATCTAGGAAGTTTCCCTCAGGGGAAAACTGCTGCTGTAAAATAAATTACACTAATGCATGGATGCAAAATATGACCTGTGTACACTCAAAGTGTTTTATTACATGCATTAGCCTCATTAGACCCATGCTAATATTCCAAATGATTTAAACAAGTACAAGCAGGGAGGTATAATCAATGTTTGTGCTGAGTGGTCAATTGCTCGTATTAGGGAACTAATGGAAGTCTGTCAGTTTCCTATATTCTTTATCTAAATCAAAACCTTTTTTGCCATCTGACTGCTTTTTCATGATGTTCTTCCAATAATGGCAAATTACATAATAAAAACCAGGCAATGTATCAACCTCCTGACCTCAATTATGTAAATGTACCACTCGCACCTGAGTCCAGTTCATCTACAAACCTAATAAGAAATGTGCAGGGCAGGATGCTGGAGATAGTAGGGCAGACTTACCTAGAAGGTCTTTCTAGGTTGTAAATTTTTCTGCTTACAAAGAAAAACACTTTGCTGCTGTAAAATATCTATTCATCTGTTGCCAAGAATGTAAATAAATTATGTTAAACATTTGCACTTTGTGTCCGCAGCTCCATTTCGCCCAGCTGATACAGAGAACATTGTTCTCTTTGATGCTTATGGAGACAGTCTGGGCCGATACAACATCTTCCATTATCACAAAGAGAATGATGAGTACGTCTATAGGAAAGTGGGATACTGGGCCCAGGATTTAAGTCTCAACACAAGTCTGATTCCTTGGGAAAGCCAAGTGGTGCCCACATCTCAGTGCAGTGACCCATGTAGAAAAAACGAAATTAAGAGCATGCAGCCTGGTGATGTCTGCTGTTGGATTTGCATTCCCTGCCAGCCCTACCAATACCTTCTGGATGAATTCACTTGTGCAGATTGTAGCTTTGGACAGTGGCCTTTGGACAATCTCACAGGGTGTTACAACTTACCTGAGGAGTACATTCATTGGGAGGATGCTTGGGCTATTGGGCCGGTCACTATAGCTTGCCTTGGCATGCTCTGCACACTGTTTGTCATTGGCCTCTTCTTAAAGAACAATGAGACACCGGTGGTGAAAGCTAGTGGACGTGAACTTTCCTATATTCTTCTCATAGGTGTCCTACTTTGCTATTGCATGACCTTCATCTACATCAGTAAACCATCTGCCGTTGTGTGCACTTTAAGGCGGCTCGGCCTGGGAACTTCCTTCGCCGTTTGCTACTCTGCGTTGCTGACCAAGACCAATCGCATTGCTCGGATTTTCAACGGCGTTAAAGATGGAGCTCAAAGGCCTAGATTCATCAGTCCAGCTTCACAGGTGGCTATCTGTGCTGGTCTTATTTCCTGTCAACTCCTGGTTGTGGTGGTCTGGCTTCTGGTTGAGGCTCCTGGGGTGAGAAAGGAGGTCAATCCTGAAAGAAGAGACGTGGTGACATTGAAGTGCAACAGCAAGGACTCTAGCATGCTGATGTCTTTAATCTACAACTGTGTCCTCATCATCCTCTGTACCTTTTACGCCTTTAAGACTCGAAAGTGCCCAGAGAACTTCAATGAAGCCAAGTTCATCGGCTTCACCATGTATACCACGTGCATAATCTGGCTGGCTTTCCAGCCAATCTTCTATGTTACTGCCAGTGACTATAGGGTAAGTAAAAAGAACAGTACAATGCAGACATACATGCCATTTCCTCATCAACAACAACAACAGCTTGTAAGCTTCTCTCTATGAAAATAAGAACCTCTAAATCAGAGCTTTGTGATAGAGTCAAAGTGAAATGTCATTTCCAACCTATTTTACTTCTATAATGAGTGCAACAGGATACTGAGCAGGGAAGTATTGTAGAAAAGTGGCTTCATTCATTTACTGGATTGTGAGAAGTGTTGTTGAACAGTATGTCTGTTGTTTTGGAGAAGAAAGGTTGAAACTTTGCCAAAAAAAGGTTGAGCACCAAATCAGCATATTAGAATCATGTGAAGAATGCAGTAATGGCTGCTGAAATTTCAGTTTACTAGATGTATACATAAATTAGCATTGCACAATAATGAGCATGTCAAAAACAATCATTTAGATTCTTTATTCACTATAAAGATAATATGAAATATGGGAATAGATATCAGAGGGGTTTCAAATCACACTGCACACACAATTACAGCATGGAATATTTTTCAGCATTTTGATAATGAGCTTCTCTTACAACCCTTAATCACTTTCCTACAACGACTTTGAGTTGGAGAGATTGCCTGATTTATTTATTTTTTTTAGTTTTTTGTTACCGTACCTGCCAATTCAGATGGCAGATAGAGAAATCTCTTTGATCACCTGTCTTTTGCACTGATGAAAGGAGAAGCTCACATGTGGCTCAAAAGCAGTTCAATTTAGGGTATAGAAAGTGGGGATATTTAATGTGATTAGCCTATAAAAAACATGCTATTCAGTTGGTCTGAGTATCTTTCACTCGTGTACCTCAGGACAGGAACTATTAGATAAACACCTTTTTTTTTCTTTCTTTCTTTTTTTTTTTTTTTTTTTTGCATTACAAACAAATGCAATGGGGAAAAAATTCCTAATGTTTCTTTTCAATTCAAATTATCTAACATTATTATTAATATTTGGTTGGTTAAAATTGTACTGTAGTTAAAAAAAAACTTCAACAGATTTCCCTTGCTCAGGGAGTAGGGAGCAATGATGAACACTGTGTAGGGACCATGTCAGTGGAAACACAGTTCATGCACGGAGCTCACTTCTAATGAGCTGATTATCTGAATCAGGTTTGTTAACAAAGAGAGACATACAAAATGTGCAGAAAAGAGGGGCAAGGACTGGAATTGAGAACCGCTGGTATAATGAATTTGAATGCTCTAGTGAGCAAAAAGAAGGATAGAAACATGATCCAGAGATCTTAATGGCTGTAGGGGGCTTCTGCAAGGGCTGGTTCTACATCATCTATCAAGACAAAAAGGCATCTGCAGAGAAAAGGGAATCTCCTTGAGTTCTGATTGGACAGGATGTCATTCTCTGTTCAGGGTTTCTGCGTTTTATATATATGTGTGTGAGAGAGAGAGTGTGAGGTGATGTGTTAGATCATGGGAGGATGATTCCCAGCTGGAGCCTGTGCTCAGAAAGCAAGGCGTGCCTTAGAGACCGAGACCCGTCACACTCTCACACACACTCACAGGAAATGTTACAGCCTCATTCATCCCGCAGATATCATTTTAGTTCTATCTTTTTTGCTTCTCACCTTCCAACTACAATACTAATACACAGAAGAAAGAGCACACACTGCTTGTTAGATTAAAATCATAAAAGACTAAGATCAGAACTATATATCAGAACTAGTAACTGTGTAACCAAAATAAAATAGTGGGGTCCAAAATCTATACAAAATTTTTTTTTGGGATTCAGAATCTTGGGTATAAATGTGAAAAACAGCCTAAATTGTTAATTTCAGTTAACTGTAGTTCATTCGGATATAGAGTTTAAGGACATCAACCTCAATATATATAGAAAATATAAAATAAAAAATAATTTATTGAATTAAAAAATTATAAATAAAAAAATACTAAAATAATATATGAAAGACATTATTCCTGTTATCTGAGCCTCTTTGAGAACTATTTCCATTTGCAACTGTGTTCTTGTGTGTGAGTTTGTGTCGATTCAGATACCAGTCTTTCACTCTTAAGATATTTTGTTAATGAAACACTCAGTGTGATATTCTATATGAAAATTGCATGTTTAGGAAGATAAGTCCAAGTCTTGCTGGGAAAGGATATAAGACCTTTTCGAGCACAGCTCTCCTCTGCATTATTTAAAAGCACTTTGGTTTATTTTGACGCATCGCTGCTCTCACAGAAACACATTTAAATCTAACATACTGAAAAAAATAAAATAAATTCATTTATATTAAATATTAAATAA
Organism: Carassius carassius; assembly: GCF_963082965.1. Lineage (NCBI taxonomy): Eukaryota > Metazoa > Chordata > Actinopteri > Cypriniformes > Cyprinidae > Carassius > Carassius carassius. Next base: position 8,595,850 of record NC_081764.1, read on the forward strand.
ATATTAAATATTATATTAAATATTAAATAAATTAAACAAAAATAGATTGAACATCTCTTTGTTTATTTGGCATTAAGAAGAAAACTAATTCATAGCAGCTGAACCCCGTTTTGTAATTATTTAACAAGGTTATATTGAAGTTTCTTCAATCTGCGACCCTGAGAGGGTGGTTAACCGTAATATTTTGTGATCCAGTTCAGATCAAAACAAGCAGAAGTTAGTCTCCCGTTGCCCAACTCAAAGAGCATAGCAATGCAACGGCTGTGGGGTTGAAAACCCAGGGAATGCACATACTGATAAAAATGTGTAGCTTGAATACATGTTGATTTGGATAAAAACATCTGCCAGAATAAATGTACAATGATACAAGCAAACATCTCAGACAAAACATTGAAAATCTTAGAAATTGTTCCTGTTGATTGACCTCCTCTCTCATCAAAATGTTATTTGGTGATGCATGTCTCTAATACCTGTATTAGTATGCATGTACACGCCCGCTTTGTACATGAATTCATCCTCTTAAGATACATCTTCAGCCGCATAGGCTTTGGCAACACTTTGGAACTGAGTTCAATGGAAAAATAAATTCAAATCCATGTTAACATCCTGATGAATATGAATCAGCCAGTCAGGTGGTATCACTTTGTGGGAAGTTGGGCCTAATGGTTAGAGAGTCGGACTCGCAATCGAAAGGTTGTGAGTTTGAGTCTCGGGTTGACAGGAATTGTAGGTGGGGGGAGTGCATGTACAGTTCTCTCTCCACCTTCAATACCACGATTCAGGTGTCCTTGAGCAAGGCACCGAACCCCCAACTGCTCCCCGGGCGCCGCAGCATAAATGGCTGCCCACTGCTCCAGGTTTGTGTTCACAGTGTGTGTGTGTGTGTGTGTGTGTGTGTGTGTGTGTGTGTTCACTGCTGTGTGTGTGCACTTTGGATGGGTTAAAAGCAGAGCACGAATTCCGAATATGGGTCACCATACTTGGCTGTATGTCACGTCACTTTCACTTTTCACTTTCACTGTGTCAGTGTAAAGGTGGTGTTATCACTTCTTTTTGTGTCTACTCTCTCAGGTGCAGACCACCACCATGTGCATCTCTGTGAGTCTGAGCGGTTCAGTGGTGCTGGGCTGCCTCTTCGCTCCCAAGATCCACATCATCCTCTTTCAGCCCCAGAAGAACGTCACCACGCTCAGAGTGGCCACCACTCGATTCAGCGTGACCACTGGCCCTGGCTCCAGCTTCTCTCAAAGTACAGTATTATTTACTATCTCTATCTTCAATGTATCAGAATCATCAATATAAAATAAAATAAATCCTGATGTAATGATATTCACCAAAATATTTGAAAACATGTATTTAATGGCAATGGTAATACTCTGTGATTTGCAATTTACAATATATTTTTTATTAATAATGTCTTTACAGCCTCGGCCTCCAACATTGTGCCTACTGTATGTAATGGCAGAGAGGTAGTGGACTCGACAACATCCTCACTCTGAGAAACAGGATTCCTGTTTGTTTGACAAAGGCGGTATACAAAAATATTATCTTCACTAGTCATGAAATCAAGTGTTTGCTAATGTTGAGGAGGCTATTCAGAATAAAAAACTGCCTGTTATGTAGTTCTCAACGTGCTGTGTTAGATAATATTAGTGGGATGCCAGTTTAAACTCTGTATATCTGTATGTTTATACCAGTGTATGTTCTTTTTATAGAAACCATAATAAAGTATTGTATGAGATATGGAGTTAAAATATAGTAAATCTGTTTAAAGTATTATATACAAGATGTTTTTATTGTAGATTTATGGTGATTCTGGTTTGTGCTTTCTTGTAATTAATGTAAATAAAATGTGTTTTATATAAATACAAGCTCACCTGTTTGATTTAACTTGGTACTCTCTTGTGGCAGTTCATTATATTATATTATATTATATTATATTATATTATATTATATTATATTATATTATATTATATTATATTATATTATATTATATTATATTATATTATATTATATTATATTATATTATATTATATTATATTATATTATCAATTACCATCAATGTACATTGGAGAAAATTACACATATCCATTTAATTTTATAAGATTAAATTTTTACACAAATGTTCATGGCATAAACTAAAAATTTGTACATTATCCCCATCTAGAGGATATAGTTGCTCATTACTTCAAATTGGGTGAGGTCAACTTTTATTGTTTTGTTATAGAATATTCATGTTAAATGCTAATTAGTTGCACTGTGTAAATGCCCTGATTGTCCTTTTTACAATATGACAAATGCAATGATGCTCCCAAATTTCATTGTTTCAATAAGTCATTAATGTAGTCAACAAGTTCGAAGTAAACCATTAAGAAAAATAGCAAGGTAAAATAATGCAAATGCTACAATTGCTGCACTACATATCAAATGCACATACAGCTTCATATATGCAGTCTTGGCCATGCATGTTACAGAAAGGGTTAAGGATATATGCTACACTGTGTTGCACACTCAATCACTGGTGAAGAAGTGACAAACCGGAAATTATCCTGTCAACCTGATACATTCATTGTTTGTGATGGTTATATCTGCAGTCATTTTCTGTCTTATGTATACCAGTGAGGCCTGCTATTGAACTGTCCAAATAATCCCACTGGAGGATTGTTACTTTTAGACTGTTACTTTTAAACATATTAAGTAGGCTACTTCCTTTCAAGCACTTCTTCCGGTCAAGTAAGCCAGCATTATAGCTTACATTAATTAATTGTAATGTGTCATGTTGTATAGTGCCTTTTATCATTATTATTATTATTATTATTATTATTATTATTATTATTTAAGCAACTCGTACTACGCAAAATACTGTCTTGACAAATAAGTCAGACTACACTTTTCGTTTTTGCAGGATGTCTCCTCTAAAATATACCAGAATTCCGAAACGCTGGCATGTATGATATCAGAGACAATTTTGATGATATTCACCAAAAGCCTTCTAATGAGGACAAGGTTGATTGATTGAACGTCATGAACTGCAACTTCGGTATTAAATACAGCTATTGTTCAAAGAAAAAAAGAAAGAAAATTCTGAATTTTAAAGCATATTTATTTATGTTTTTTATATATAGTACTGCAGTAAGTATGGTATTTTTGTCGCAGTTTGAGAGTGTTTGTGTGTGTCCTGAACACCTGGGCAACGAAGGGCTGTGACGTTGACGTAAACTCGCTCAGACGGAAGTCCTGAAGTGTGAGAGTGAATCTGAGAACTTTGATTACACGGACACGAGCAGGTCAGTTTCATTTCCTATGACTATTAATAAAATCGCCAGTCATTTTTATCGGTCATAATGCACTGTAGACTATATGTTACTAAAGGCATGTAAAGCTACAGCTGCAAGTGTGCATAAAGAACATTCAGTTTAGCTCCAAGCTTTGCGCTAACAACATAACACATGACTCGTCGCTATAAACAGGTTTTCACATATACTGTATGACATTAAATGTTTATTAGTGAACATATTTGTCAGTTAGCAAATGTTTTTTTTTTATTATTGACTAGACAAACCATTGTGGTTTCAATCAATAAACTCATTTTCAATGCAGCCAAGCTCTGATAGGCTGCCAGGAAGATCCACGTCACTTACAGTAAACTCCAGCATCTGTCTCCAGCACATATCTCAGAAGTACTGTGTTGATTTATTAAACGCAATCTTTTGAAATTTGGTATCATAACATTGAAACTTTTTATCAAACAGGATGGTTGCTGTTGATTAGAAACAGGAATCAAGAAAAATATTTGCAATATGTTTTATAGATTCCCAGTTGTTCATTATAGAAGCTACACGTGCATAACAAAAAGATTCTCAACGGTGAAATGTTTAGTTGTGACACTGCACTGAAAAACTACTTAAGATTTCCATTTTTAAAATGTATTTGATTGCTATATGAACTGGACAATGCACTTTACCTTAAATAAACATACCAAATATAAACATGATTAATTATAAACAGAGAGGAAAGAGGATGGCACCTAAGCGAAGGGCAACATCAAGCACCAAAGTTGGAGGGAAGAAGATTAAGGAGGAGCCTGAAGCTGTCCCGAAGGACAAGTTCACCTCTGCCAAAGAGGCTCTGAAGGCAACAGGTCCGCAGGTGAAGGGCACGAGGAACCCAGACATCTTCTGTCGTCTATCAAATGCTGAGGTGAGACTGAACAAGTAATTAAATTGCAAATGAATTAGTAAATAAATTAGTAATGCAAATGTACAAAGCAATGCTAATTATTTCTCAAATTACTGCTTGCCCTGAATCACAAAAAAAGTTTTGATCTAAACATACAGGTTCACGAAAAATTACGACTGTATGTTGAACCACACCAACATTGAAAACAACAATAACAAATTCTATGTAATCCAAATCTTAGTGTCTGAAGGAAAGTACTATTGTTGGATAAGATGGGGCCGAGAGGTAAGTTAGTTCCCTGTCAAGGGAACTTCGAACTGCGTCCTCTGAGGGGACACTATGGGGAACACCTCGTTGTGACCCGTGTCTGAAGCATACTTTGAAAAACGCCAACGTGTTGGCCGGCGACAGCTTCTGACGTCACTACCAGCGCGACTATAAATACGCGCCCGTAGGACCCGTCACTTTTTATTTTCTTCGTCTTCATTGACTGTTTTGTTTGAAGAGTGCATCTGAGAAACGACCAAAACAGTAAGAGCGATCTATGATTGTTATCATGGCATCCACTAGCAAGGCGTTTAAACAGTGTGTGCATCCATGTCAGCGTTATTTGACACCTGATGACACACACAGTCTTTGCGTCTCTTGTTTGGGCGAAGAGCACGCGCAATGTCCTTGAGGGGGCAATCTGCGTGCACTGCGAGCGTTTTTCTGTGAAAAAGCACCGCTCTCATTTGTCTCTCTTTTCGAGGAAAGAGGGACAGCCATCTGGTCCCCGTGGCTCAGGTCCCACCGTTGCCGAGGCACGGAGGAGAATGAGTTCGTGGGGATCACAGGTGGATCTCGCTGAGGAGTGTAGAGAGGGATTTTTCCTTTCACACTCTCCGGTGGCAAACGAGAGTGAACTTCAGGAGGAAGATGCGTTGTCATTAACCCTTTCTGATACTGAAGTTAGTGCTCTGCTGGGTTCTACCCAGAAAGAGCAGGAGATGTCTGATTGTGGCGAAGAAGCTGAGGCTGTACCTTCTCAATCCTCCTGCCCTGCGTATGGGGAGCTGTTAGAGGTTATGGATTGCGCCACGGCAAAATTAGACTTGCCATGGAACCGTGCCAGAAAGGTAACGTCGTGAGGTGTGATCCTCTCCCGTGTGATCCAGCGCCTCTGCGATGCTTAGGAACCTTTCTGTACACACGCTAAGCCTGTGTACTTTCTCAAAACCACATGGTGGTCAGTGTGCACGTGAACACTTTGCACACTGTCTGAAATCCACGTTAAGTGGTAAGTGTGCACGCAAGACTCTGCGCACTTTCTGAAATCCACGTATGTGGTAAGTGTGCACGCAAGATTTTGCGCACTTTCTGAAATCCTGTACGGTAGGGGTTACGCGCTCCGCTTCGTTCCCTTTCTAAAGATGATTAGCCCTGGGTTCCATGGGCTTCATTCAACCAGTGTGTATTTGTTATACACCTCAAGCATCGCTTCCCTGGTTGTGTGGACGTACTGTGGTTATCAGCTAGTAGGCCTCACCAGGCCTCCCTGGAGTTGAGCTCCCACATACTGTGGTGGTCAGGTAGTAGGCCTCACCAGGCCTCCCTGGAGTTGAGTTTGAAATTACTCTCAGTTTCCACTTAAGGTGGTTAACTGGTAACAGGTAGTAGGCCTCTCTAGGCCTCTCTGTAGGTGAACTCCCACATATTGTGGTTATCAGGTAGTAGGCTTTACCAGGCCTCTCTGAAGGTGAGCTCCCACATATTGTGGTTATCAGGTAGTAGGCTTCACCAGGCCTCTCTGAAGGTGAGCTCCCACATATTGTGGTTATCAGGTAGTAGGCTTCACCAGGCCTCTCTGAAGGTGAGCTCCCACATATTGTGGTTATCAGGTAGTAGGCTTCACCAGGCCTCTCTGAAGGTGAGCTCCCACATACTGTGGTTGTAAGGTAGTAGGCCTCACCAGGCCTACCTGGAGGTTTAGCTCCCACATACTGTGCGTTTCCACTAAATAGCATGGTTTTTCAGGTAGTAGGCCCCTCCAGGCCTCTCTGTAAGCGAGCTCCCATGTTTTGTGGTTGTCAGGTAGTAGGCCTCACCAGGCCTCCCTGGAGTTGAGCTCCAGATTACTTTCAGTTTCCACGTAAGGTGGTTATCTGGTAACAGGTAGTAGGCCTCTCTAGGCCTCTCTGTAGGTGAACTCCCACATTTAGTGGTAGTTTAGCAGCGCTCCCCTTTTCCAATGGAAAAGGGTCGCCTATGAGCGTGCTACTCTGAGCTTGGAGCCCTCCTCTCATAGGAGACTGAATTCTCGGTTTTTTCAACAGAGCGCTCCAGTACTACATACTGTTTTTGAGACGCACTGTGAGAGCAGACATCCTACTGAGGCAGGGCCTGAGGCTCGGGGAATGGCGCCTTCGCACCAAGGTGTTGAAGTTGAGTTGGAGAGGTTGGCCAGACTTGGGTGGATTGGTTTTGCGGGTTGAGTGAGCATCGCACTATCCCCTCTGGCTTCGTCTGACTCATCCAGCTCCTTTGGGGCTGGACGCCATGGTACAGACGTGGCCGAGGCTTCATCTGTACATTCCTTCCTCCAATTGCTCTGCCCCCACGACATTCCATCCGACGTGAAGTCTTTGCACACTTTCTGAAATCCACACTGTGGTAAGTTTGCATGCTAGTACTCTGCGTTCTTTCTAAAATCCTATATGGTGAGGGCTTCGCGCGGCTGCTTCATGCCCTTTCTTGAGTCGGTTAAAGCCCCGTTCATCTTGGGCGCCACTCCACCCAGGTATCCTCTGATACCTATCTAGAACAGGGCGTTGCTACTGGAGTACTGTTGGGACAGCTCTTTCGGCAAGTTTTTTTGCGAAAGCTAGCAGTAGCCCCTGTGTGATAGGCAAGACTTGGTAGAAGAAAGTTCTAGGTTCTTAGCCATATCCCTTTAAAGGAATCTTTTGTGATTCCAAGCCTTCAGCTCTACCCCGGGCCAAGGCCCTACAGGTAAGTTGGATATGAAGCTTAGGCCTTTGGCCATAAGGGAGAATGTCATAGACAGCCGTCGAACCGTCCCAGGGGCGACTCCCGGTGAAATGGTAGAGTTGGTATTTAGTGTTTGCCATGATTCTGGCCTGCACTCCCCTCAGCATGGCGGCGTGGGTATACTGTTCCCCATAGTGTCCCCTCAGAGGACGCAGTTCGAAGTTCCCTTGAGAGGGAATGTCTCGGTTTACGAATGTAACCATGGTTCCCTGAGAGGGAACGAGACACTGCGTCCTCTAGCTCCCTGCCATGCTTCGGATGCAAGTTTCACGAAGAAGATAAGTGACGGGTCCTACGGGCGTGTATTTATAGTCGCGTTGGTAGTGACGTCAGAGGCTGTCACCGGCCAACACGTTGGCGTTTTTCAAAGTATGCTTCAGACACAGGTCACGACGAGGTGTTCCCAATAGTGTCCCCTCAGAGGACGCAGTGTCTCGTTCCCTCTCAGGGAACCATGGTTACATTCATAACCTGAGACGTTTATTTCAGTCAAATATATCACAACATGATGTGCAAAAATCTAACGGATGACTCATTTTTGCTATCCTTCACTGTTATCAGGGAGAGTCGGGCCAGAACAATTTAGCTGGTCCATCTACGGCTGATGTGGCCATCGAGAGTTTTGAAAAGAAAATCAAAAAGAAGACAAAAAATAATTGGAGCGATCGAGAAAACTTTGTCTCGCATTCTGGGAAGTACACACTGATTGAGGTAGATGGCGACCAGGATGCAGAAGTGAAGGTATTAAGTCTATTTGTCTTTTTTTTTTTTTATTACATCCTTGATTGAACCTTGAAGTTTTTGAAAGAATAGCTCATTTGACCATTTCTAATATTTTGTGTTTAATGCAGGTGGACACTGTTGATGGTGGAGATGTTAAGGTGAAAAGTGAACAACAAGTTGTACCTTGTACAGTGGATGAGGTAACTCAAAGACTCATTCGATTCATCTTCGACAATGACATGTTCAAAGAAGCCATGACCAGCATGAACCTGGGTTATTTAATCATGATATACTGTAGTATTGAATTGTTGAATGGACTTTAAGTCCCAGATCTGTTCCTTTCCATAGCCATGTTATTGTGGTCCTTTTTGATAGCTGAGAAAAATAAGTTATGTCTGTTAAAATTCAAAGAAAACTGCAGATCACTCAGGGATTCATTTCTCATTTTACATGTATTTCTGAAGGCCACAGGGGAGTTTTGGCAGTGTGATTGTGAACTGAAGATGGAACATTTTGCTGCCTTTTTGATTCCTATCTACCACTTGTCTGTAACATTGAATAAGATCCATTTTTATGGAAGAGTTTCATGTTTCTCATATTTCTCTATCAGATATTAAGAAGATGCCCTTGGGGAAACTCAGCAAGCAACAGATAGCCAAAGGCTTTGAGGCTTTGGAGGAGATTGAAGCTGCAATAAAAAAGGGGGAACGGAACAAGTTAGAAGAACTCGCCAACAAATTCTTCTCCATAATTCCTCATAACTTTGGCCGAAACAGACCCCCAGTCATCTCTGACGATTCTGTCCTCCAGGGCAAAAAAAAAGAAGCTTTTTGGTGAGATTCACAGCAGTTACTGTGTACCGAGTTTGATGAAATAGTGGCTAGTTGTCACACATTTTACTGTATTTCTCAGAGAGGGTTATTTGATGGTCAAACCATACATAGGCCAAAAACGTCTTGGCTACAAAAAAAAAAACATTGATCTTGTGTGATAGATGAAGGAGCTTTGCCATCTCAAAAAAATCCAAAATTTCCTAATATGCTTGTTTCTTGTAGGTTCTTGCAGACATCAAGATTGCCCAAAGTCTTAAAGCTGAATCAGAGAAAGCCAAAGAAGAGATGAAGGACATTGTGCCTCATCCAGTTGACCAAAATTACCAGTCTCTAAAATGCAAGCTAAGCTTAATGGATAAGAAGTCAAAGGAATTTAAGGTTTCCATGCTCATAAATCTATACAGCATAGGACTACACAGGAAATCTGGGATTCAAAATCAAATTTTATTAGCTTTTTTTTTTTTTTTTAATTATGCATTGTATATTACATTTACATTTATTCATTTAGCTGACGCTTTTATCCAAAGCGACTTTCAATTGCTATATATGTCAGAGGTCGCACGCCTCTGGAGCAACTAGGGGTTAAGTGTCTTGCTCAGGGACACATTGGTGCCTCACAGTGGATTCGAACCCGGGTCTCTCACACCAAAGGCATGTGTCTTATCCACTGTGCTAACACCACCCCATGGTGGTGTTATTCTGTATTATGTTATTCATAATACAGATAAGTTTAACTTCTTTAAACTTATCTGTATTATGCTAATATTATTAGCATAATACAGATAAGTTTAAAGAAGTATAATTAGCACTATTTTTAGACCGTGTTAACTACAGAATAGGGCCTAGTAATATTGCTAAATTATATATATATATAAAAACATTTAATTTTGACAAGTTAGGATATTGAAGAACAAAACTCTGAAATGTATCAAACAGAACACATACTCAAAACAACCTTATTTACGGAATTGAAATAAATGAATAATAATTATAAACCATAATAATAATAATAATAATAAACCAACCAACCAGGTAGAGTAAAACAGATACACACACAAAAAAACAACAACCATGGAATACATCAGGCTTCATACAAAAAACAAAACAAACTGTAAATTATTTATAAAACAGTTTAAGAGCACGGGGAATAAAAGAAAGTTCATGTCTTTTTGATTTACCCCTGGGCACAACAAACTCCCTATGCTGCCGTAGTAGGTAAGAAGGTTTTGGAGCCACAGACAGGAAACAATGCAGTGGTGATGAACTGTCCATGAGTAGTCTCACGCCTCTCACTCAGTAATGGGACAGTAGAAGTTGGAACACCTATTATCCGGCAGCAACGTTTTTGGACCCTCTCTAGCTCATCAGAGAGACCTTTAGGTAGTCCACCCCATACCAGGCTAGCGTACTCAAGGACTGTATAAATGTCAGCTATACTTTCATTAAAACATCACTAGGGAGACCAGCGTTTTTAGCAACACAGAGATAGTGTATTCTAGGACGCACCTTCGAAATCATGTACTTAACGTGGGCATCCCATGACAGATCAGAAGAAATTTGGATCTCAAGCAGTTTAAAGATGGAAACTCTGCCAATTGCATATCCTGATATTACGGGAGAGGGAGGGCAGGGAATGTTTTCATCTTTCCTGGCTCTAATGATCATGTCCACTGTCTTACCTTTGTTCATTGCCAATGAAAATTCCTGTCCCCAATCCGCCACTGAGTCCAAGGCCTTCTGAGTTAATCCTGGTAGGGATCCCATTAAAAATTCAGTAATTGTTAAATCATCAGCATATTTGAATTACTGAGGGAGGCAGAAAGGAATCCAAGCTGTTTATGGCGATGACAAAATCAGAGGGGATAGAAGACCCCCCTGAGGGACACCAGCCGCAATTTGATAGGAGTTAGACACACAGGAGCCCCACTTCACCTTTTGCTCTCTGTTACTCAGATAGCTCCTTACACTGAGCCAGAGCGGTCGTCTGACATTCATGTCAGCTTAAGCATAGAGCAGTTGACAATGATCAATTGTGTCAAAAGCACGAGTAAAATCAACAAAAACAGCATGGATGTCAAATTTAGGATTGGTGTTAAGTGCGTCATGCCAGGATTGCAAAATTTGAATCAGAGCAGTGTCAGTTGATCTGTTCACCATGAAGCCGTGTTGTGATGGTTGAATTTTAGCAACTGTATCCTCCAGAATTGCGTCTCTGAGGATTCCTTCATACACTTTTCCAACACAGCTGAGTAATGAAATCTGCCGATAGTCTACTGGAAAACTTGGCTTTGTTTTTTTGGGAACAGCCTTGACTACAGCCTCCTTCCATTGTTTTGGGAAAATGTTATTTTGCAGGCCGGTATTAATCCAAATCCTGGTCCAGTGGGAGTTGTTTTAACTCCTTTAGATTTTTCAAATAGATCAGGCCTTGGCATTGTACATCTAAATGTTCGTAGCCTGTTGCCAAAATTAGATCAAGTACAAATATGGGCCAAGACGACTAAAGCAGATGTTTTGGTTATCTCTGAGACGTGGCTTAAAAAATCAATCTCAAGCCATGATATAGCTTTAGAAGGGTATAATGTGTTTCGAGCTGATCGTAAAAGTAAAGGGGGTGGAGTTGCAATGTACATTAAATCAAACTATCATGCAACTGTTCTTAAATCAGTCTCTCTCCCTAAACAGTTTGACTTATTGGCTATCGACCTGGAATATGGAAAGAATTGTCATCTATGTATAGTAGGTTGTTATAGACCACCAGCAGCTATCAGTGATGCTCTCACCTCACTGTCAGCTGTCCTAACTGACCTACTTTCTAAAGATCTTTTATTATTGGGTGATTTGAATTGGAACTGGCTGACCTCAAATTCAGATCAGTTCAAAGCATATTGTGATTCTGTGAACTTCACTCAACTCATTGAATTACCAACACGGCCAAATCATAAGAACTCAAGCAAGTCCACTTTAATAGATCTTATACTAACAAATAAACCCCATAAATACACCTATTCAGGGGTTTTCCCTGATGATGTCAGTGATCATTGCACTATAGCGGTTATAAGAAATTGTAAAATTCCCAAAGTAAAACCTAGAATTATTATAAAAAGGAACTTTAAATTGTTTGATATTCAGGGGTTTCTGCATGAGTTGTTTACATCTGACTGGGACAGACTGTTTTTATTACCTGATGTGTCCATTGCATGGCAGTATTTTCACACTTTATTCTTGAAGATTGTGAATAGACATGCACCTGTTAGGATTTTTAGAGTAAAAGGCCGTGAAAATCCATGGTTTTCAAATGAATTATCTGAACTCCTTCATGAAAGAAATTTGGCTCGGGCCATAGCGAGGAATTCAGATATAGAAAGAGACTGGGTAGCATTTAGAGTATTGAGAAACAAATGCACAGCTCTTGTACGCAGATCTAAATCTGACTATTATCTAAAAGAAACCTCACAAAATCTGAATAATCCTATAAAATTTTGGAAAACCATCAAATCACTTTCTCCCTCCACGTTATCGAATGATTTTCCTGACCAAATTTTAGTAAAAGATAGTCTCATTAATAATAAGACGGATATGGTAAATATTTTTAATAAGCACTTTATTTCTTCAAGTTCTATTTTCAAAGTAATTCCCGTGAGTGTTATACCAAATCCATCTTTTCTGAGAGAAGATAGTCCGACCTTTAATTTTTCTCCAATTTCAAGAAGTGAGGTTTTAAAAGGTTTAAAAAATTTAGACATCAAGAAGTCTGCAGGGCCTGATGAAATTGAGCCATATTTTTTTAAATTAGCTGCCGAGATCATTGCTGGCCCATTAGCTTATATTTTTAATTTATCATTGGAACAGAATATTGTTCCTGATGTTTGGAAATCTGCTTTGGTTGTACCCCTGTTGAAAGGCGGTGATCCAACCATTTTAAATAATTATAGACCGATTTCGAAGCTATCAGCTGAGGTTAAAATTTTAGAATCTATTGTTACCGAACAGCTAAAGGAATTTTTAATTAACAATAGCATTTTATCTAGGTTTCAGTCCGGTTTCAGAAAAAATCATAGTACAGTAACTGCTACTATGAAAGTTTTAAATGACATTACCTGTGCCCTAGATACTGGAAGATCATGTGCTGCAATGTTTATTTATTTGACTAAAACTTTCGATACGGTCAATCATGGTATTCTTTTGTCGCGTTTACATTGTATCGGTCTTTCTGAAACCACATTAGGTTGGATTAGGAACTATTTAAAGAATAGGTGTCAAAGAGTGCAAATTAAGGGGTCTCTTTCTGATAAGCTCACCATTGAATCTGGTGTGCCACAGGGGTCCATTTTGGGTCCCCTGTTGTTTACATTATATATTAACAATCTTGGTGATAATCTATCAGACGCAAGTATTCATTTATATGCCGACGATTCCATTATTTATTGTTTTGCATCTTCTATTGACAATTGCATTTTAAAGTTGCAGAAAGCATTTGAATTAGTTCAGCGTAACCTATTTTCTTTCAAATTAGTCCTGAATGATAAGAAAACAAAATACATGGTCTTTTCTAGGAAACACAAGTCTGATTCTTCTCCTATACCTCTTTACACTCTGCAAGGTAACACTATAGAACTGGTCTCCTCTTACAAATATCTAGGGTTTGTGTTGGAAGAGGACTTATCATTCAAGTTACATGTTAAACAACTGTTGTCCAAGTTAAGGTTGCAGCTGGGGTTTTATTTTCGGAATAGTGCATGTTTTTCACAGTCAGCCAGGAGAAAGTTGGTGGAATCTACCTTCTTACCTATCTTAGATTATGGAGATGTTTTTTACAGAAATACCACTAAAGCTCTCTTACAATCATTAGATTCTGTTTATCACTCTGCTCTAAGATTTATAACTTGCACAAAATATCACACTCTTCATTGTGCACTGTATGAAATGGTAGGTTGGCCTTCACTTCATATAAGAAGGTACAAGCACTGGCTCATACTTGTGTACAAGGCATTAATTGGCCAGCTTCCTCAATATATGAATAATCTAATAACTTTTAATAGTCAAGGGTATAATCTACGTTCAAGTAGATATATTCTTTTAAATGTTCCTTTAATGAAGACAGAGTTTGGAAAAACTGCTTTTATTTATAGCGCATCAGCTGCTTGGAATGAGATCCAAAGATCATTGAAACTTGATGTACTTATTTCAATTAATGAGTTCAAGTTATATCTCAACCAAACATTCAAATCTGTCTGCACTTGCTCTTAACGTTTAATCTTGCTTTATTGCTGTATATGTGTGTGTTGTGTAATTTGTTTTATGTAGTTATGTATATTGTGTGCTGCTACCTTGGCCAGGGCTCACTTGTAAATAAGATATTTATCTCAATGTGATTATTTCTCTGGTTAAATAAAGGTTTAAAAAAAAAAAAATTTGACTGGCCTTTCTTGTTGCTCCAGCCACTATTTGTTTCAGACCATGCCTGCTGCAGATGGTTTCAGACTTGTACTTATTTGTATCACCCAGTATGACAATTGCGGCCTGTTGGTAGTTGCATTCAATATTCCTAAGGCAACTATCCAGTTACTGAGTGATTAGTGTGTCAGGTTGTGCTGTTGTTGAAGATTGCGGAGGAAAATAGAGCACAGCAGCAATAATACAACTTAACCCTCGAGGAAGACGACTGGGACGTAACCAGACCCACAATGCTTCATGTTTGTCTTCTACGTGAGTCAGTCGAATCTGAGTGATGTTTTCATCGGCATACAAAGCGACTCCTCCTCCCCCACAGCCCTCACGATCCCGCCGATGTATTGTATATCCAGGCAGAGTTACAGTTGAGTCTGGGATATCAGCATTTAGCCAGGTCTCGGATACAGCAATAACTGCTGAGTTATTATTCACAGCTATACAGTACAGCTCATCGCACTTGTAGCGTAAGGAGCGCACATTGGAAAGTAGAAAACCAGGCATGATTGGTCTTGATTTATGTTGGTTTGTCTTAATGTAAATTAAGTTCTTAGGATGGTGGCAACAGTCAGAAGCAAACAGACTTAACTCAGTCAGCTTGCTCTTAACATCCACTGTAGTCCCACAGAAAGAAGGACGATTTCCAACAATTGTACATATTGTGCGAATGTAATTTTTCCCAGCTTTCTTACCCCTTGGGCGAGATCTAAATCGTAGAATCCCAGTTTGCTGCAAGATGGTTTTAACTTCAGGGGCCAAAGGGAATGCATATCTTTTCAGACTTATTATAAAGTTTAAATTGTTCTTAAAACCGAGTTGTGTCATTATTAACTTGGGGAAAGACAAAGACAGTTACTTAAGAGGTTGCAGTGGAGAATTTTCATCCATCCAGCTGTAGTCGAGTAGGCCACAATTTTCCTAGAATCCATCAAATATCTCCTCAGAGTAATTCCATCCAGATGTCCTGATGCCCAATTTAGGAATAAAATCACACCATTAGGTGATCCGTTCGTGCATTTCTAGACTATGTTAAGTTAGTATTGTTTAAAAAGCTAAAAAAGGCATGTTCTGAGCAGCTCAAAAGTCATGCAGATGCCCTTAAAAGCGCCACCTAGTGATAACCTTTGTTGAGTTTGCTAAGTTGAATGCTAAATTATGATTTTTGTGTGGCAGTAATAAAGTTCAGCAATGTTAATTTGACGGTTCCTCTTTTTGAGTCGGGAAGTCTAATAAATATTTAAAGGTCCCGTTTTTTGAAGCTTTGATTGTGTTTACAGTGTGCAATATAATGTGTTCATGTTTTGCGTGTAAAAAAACAGTATTTTTCACACAATTCAATTTCACAAAATCTGTATACCGCTGTTTTCACTGTCTGAAAATGGGCTGATGACTTCCTTGTTCTATGAAGTCCCTCCTTCAGAAATATGTAACAAACTCTGATTGTGCCAGCGGTTCCTGTGTTGTGATTCGACAGCAGCTGAGCGCGCGCTGCCCTCCAGGAAACGCGATTGGGCTAGTTTTGAGAAGCAAGTGGGCAGGAGCATGTGCTGGAGATGTACTTATAATCACAGGAGCGTTTTTATTGACGAGATGCGCATGAAAATCGCATTCGATTTTTTTGCACAGCCCTAACATCTAGTTAACAAAGCTAAACAGCGTTGCCCTTTGTGTAATAAGTTACAGAAACTGTTAAACGCACCAACTTAAATAATAAAATACACTTACCGGTTGTGGTCCATAAACATCGCCTTCTCCAGACAAAGAGGGAACTGCTCCATCTTTCAAGAATAATCTTTGTGCGAATCTGGCATTAAACTGATTGAGATTGAGGAAGCTGTCCTCAGCAAAATGTGCTGCACATAGTTTTACATGTGGATTATAATTTTCGGGAACAATATATATAGAGATTAACCATTAATCTCTAAGTACAGCATCCCTGGGAAGGCCAAACAAAGATGATTGGACTCCGAGATCAAAATAACAGCGCTTCGACGACATGGCGACAAACACAAACGCAGCTCTTCCTCTTCTCCGTCGGAGTGCAACAAGGCCACGCCCCCCTTTTTGTGTATTCATGTGGGCGGAGGTTAGTCAAAACTGTTTTAGTGACGTCATTACTGCAGGAACTAGAGGAATGTAATCCAAATGGGTCGTTTTTTGTAGGCGAATTCTGTTAAATAAAATATCTCGCTTGGCATTGAACTTTGAGCTTTAAAAATTTTACAGATATTAATTATACTCTAACAACAACATTACACACTAACTAAAGTTTAAAACATGGGATCACGAAGAATGGGACCTTTAATTACATCTTTATTATATACTGTAAACTTACAGCATGTTTGCTCATTTTTGAGTGAAGTTTGAATGTCTTCCTAT
The DNA here is from genome assembly GCF_963082965.1 of Carassius carassius. Lineage (NCBI taxonomy): Eukaryota > Metazoa > Chordata > Actinopteri > Cypriniformes > Cyprinidae > Carassius > Carassius carassius. The sequence goes on from NC_081764.1 coordinate 8,612,445, forward strand.
CATTACTCTTATTCAAGTAAACTGACATGTTATTCATATTAGAAACATAACTGCTGGTTTCTGTACTGTCATAAAAAGTCTATGTTCTTAAAAAAAAAATGCTGAATCATTTTTAAATTTGTTAAAAATAATTAAGAGGGATTAAAGATTTTTATTTGAAAGGTTATTTGGAATTGCCCCCCCCCCCCTGAAATTAAATACTCTTATTTTACACATAATAAGAGTATTTAACAAAAAACCTCTAAAGTATGATTAAAGCCAAATTGTCTGATTGAAGCCATAATTAATCATAATTTCTTTAAGTGGATATTTTTTCTAATATTAATATTTCTTTCAATTGTTCCTTATTCAGCTCACATTTTTTAATCACATTCATCACATATCCCTATATAATACCTATAGAATTATGCAGCATTATACTGCATTATAGACATGCCTGCATATTGAATAACCATTTAAACTAAATGCTCTTTTTAACATTTTGACATAGATATTTACATTTCTAGTAAGCATACATGAACCAAAACTTTTGTAAACTTTGTTGTAGAATTTAGAAAACTATTCTGTTTACATTCTGTTTACTTCATATTGTATAAATATACACATTTCCAACCTACTTGGATTTTAAATTTATGTGTTTTTGGGGCAACTTGTCTGCCCAAATTTTGGAATAACAAGCAGCCACAGAGCAGAATCAATGTCTTTTCTCTGCTTTGAAAATTTGCTGAAACTATTTATAATAAACTAACTAAAAAAAAAAAAACCAAATACCAGTGATTATTACAAAATATGTTTTTCTTTTCATTCTGTAAGTACATAAATAAATAAATCCCAACACTGATTTAAATATATATATAAAAAATTTTTTAATTGTCCATTGAATTATTGCTTGAATGGTCCAGGATATATTCTGTAGGATATAGCATGCATGTAGACTAGTTACAGAATTCACTAAATGAATGAATGAATAAAAAATTATTAATAAATTAATTAGATAATAATTAGGTTCCAGGAGGTAACAACAAATAATATGTTAATACATTTGTTTTGTGTAAATGCCATTCTAACTAAGAGCATGTATCATCCTCACAAGTGCTTAATGAATGAATGAATGAATGTAGGAATGGTTTGGTCAAGCTACAATAGACCATAAAAATGTCTTCTTGTTTAATGGTGTGCAGTAGGACCTAGGGGATGACTGCCACTCTGGAGGACAGAGGAGTATGTGTCTGTTTAAAAGAGGAAGAAAAAAAAAATCCCAGAGACACAATGTGTGACAGTTACAGCCCTTCACAGGAAAGGACACGGTATGGGAGAACATCCTGACGGACCCCGGCCTAAGTACGTGAATACTGATCAACATCACTGGAAATAGGAAGAGCAGGTGGGACCATATCCCTTCACCTGTTTTTTGTTAGATGGAAAGGGCAGCATAGGGACACCTGAATGAGCTTCGCTCCTTGGAGCCGAGACCTTCCTGGATGATAATACTTTTAAGGGATCATGATACACTTTGGTTGTTCTCCACTGAAAACACCTGAGATGCTGAGTGTTGAAACACTGGCCTCCTGTGGGATTGCACTGCACTTGTTTTAATGCAGGAGGAAAGTTTCCACACATGTGAAAAATGTCCAGATGTTAATATCTCGGGTCTGATTGGAGATTTATCAAAAAAAGCAAAGAAGTCCCTGAAGTTGACAGGTAAGAGAAATCGCATTGTCTTCTTTCACAGCCAGTTTTGAATGATGTGTGTGAGGATAATTCAGAACAGCGGAGCATAACCTGACATGACAACGGGTCATTAATTTTAATTCAATGGAAAATGTGTTTTCGAATTTCCAGTGAAGTGAGAAAAAAATTAATGTAAGGGTTCTGTGGGTCAGGGGAGGGGACGGGTCAGTGTGTAGGGTGGGTGTTTTGCGGGAAAGCCACGGCACACAATCAGGTATGACTCATGTGACTCCCAGTCTCCCACTAACAAAAAACAACAATAACAAAGATCATGTTGTCCTCTGACTTCATTGATCCCTGAAGGTCAACAACCCATTTGTGCAAAAAACATATTATGCTCCTGTTGAGTGAAAGTAATCTGTTAGTTGCCAACAAGGAAGGACAGGATGTTGTTCTGTCCTCATTAGCATATAGAGAGACCTGGTGAGTGGGTTGAAACAAAAATGGGGGTGATTTTCCATGAAGGCTTATGTAAAAGGAAATTGACACGGGTTCTCGGAATTATCTGAAACCTAACAGAGGTGGTCGACAATTTAAAGAAACTATGCACTTTCTTAGTGAGATGATTTCCCATATGCATTTGGGACGTATTCACTATGTATGAGGGAATTTCCTTTTAATTTGCACTCAAGTGTTTAGTGTGTGTACAGACTCTCTCTGTCTCTCACTTGCTAAATTATGTGTGATGGAGGCATTACAAATTTACATAATTACATCATTATGGCCATGAAATCTATCTATCTATCTATCTATCTATCTATCTATCTATCTATCTATCTATCTATCTATCTATCTATCTATCTATCTATCTATCTTACTATCTATCTATCTATCTATCTATGTATAAATGCGTATGTTGAATTAATGTAATTTTATAGATAGATAGTTTAACTTTCAGGTGTGACGTGACATCACATGAAATACAGTTTTAATAGATCTTTTCATTTCTTCTCAGAGATGGTCTCAACGCAAATGCATGACACACAGAAGAGAAAACAACATTTAAGCATGGAGAAGCTCAGTTCCATATCAAACCCGTGAAGCATGGAGAAAGCCGTGCCAGGTCTGATGCTGGGTCTCCTGCCCAATCACACAACTCCAAATGACACAGCCAGCCAGCGGAGCACAACCAAACCTACCCCTCCCAGTATGGAGGAGGTCATCCACTCAGAATCCCAGATTAAGGATCTTGTTGGGCTGTTTTGCATGGTGACCCTTAACCTGGCAGCCCTATTGGGCAACAGCGGAGTCATGGTGGCCATTGCCCGAGCTCCACACATGAAAAAATATGTGTTTGTCTGTCATCTTTGTGCAGTTGACCTGCTTTGTGCTATATTGCTGATGCCTCTTGGGATAGTATCTAGCTCTCCGTTCTTCAGCACTGTAGCATTTACTGTTCTGGAGTGCCAAGTGTACATCTTTCTAAATGTGTTCCTCATCTGTGCCTCTATTCTTACAGTGACTGCGATCAGTATTGAACGCTATTACTACATTGTCCATCCTATGCGATATGAGGTAAAGATGACTCTAAAAGTGGCGCTTGGTGTTATGGTCTTCATTTGGGTCAAATCCATCCTGCTGGCATTGGTTACGCTTCTTGGTTGGCCAGCGTATGGGAATCAGAGCTCCATTGCAGCAGCCCACTGCTCTTTACACTGGAGCCACAGCCGTCTTAGGAAGGTTTTTGCTATTCTCTTCAGCGTGCTTTGCTTCCTGGTTCCCGCTGTTGTGATTTTTGCCGTATATTGCAATGTATACAAAGTTGCACGAACGGCAGCACATCAGCATGCACTGGTGCCCATCTCGATGGGCAACCAGGCTAAGCGTCGCTCGGATTCCATTAACAGTCAGACGACTATCATCACCACCACTCGCAGCCTCCCCCAGAGATTGTCTCCTGAGAGAGCTTTTGGGGGAGGAAAGGCTGCTATCACCCTGGTTGTCATTGTAGGCCAATTTCTTATCTGTTGGCTCCCATACTTCAGTTTCCACCTTCACATGTCCATCACCACTCCACTTCAAAGCCCAGGGAACATTGAAGAAGCCGTCATGTGGCTAGCATACTCCTCGTTTGCTGTGAATCCATTCTTCTATGGTCTTCTAAACCGACAGATCCGCGAGGAACTGATAAAACTGAGAAAATGTTGTTCCCGTAGACCAATTGAACTTCGAGCCTCCAGTCACGAAGGTTCCATCCAGGAAAACTTTCTTCAGTTTCTGCAGAGGACCAGCAGCACGGCTGAGACCACTAGGCCCAGTTGTGGCAATTCCAGTCCGAGGAATACTTTGGACCAGGGTTCCAGGTTACCTGGCCAGATTCCTGAGGATTGACTGGGAAAACGATGCCACTAGCCAAATCAAGACTTAGGAAGTTTTGTTTTTAATAAGAAGGGCATTCATTCAATGTTAAACCCATGCAAAATCAGATCTAAATGCTCTTTGGACCAGTGTAATCTATGTATCCATAATTTGTTGTTTTGTTTCCCATAGATCAGTGGCAACAGTAAGTATTTATGATGTTTAAATATCAAATTTCACAACTTTTGTTGCATATTCATTAATTTCTGAAAAAGTGTATAGTTAACTCAGAATCACTGTCATTATTCATTTGTTTCATAATATCAACATTCATACATAATAATTACTATTATTTAAGTCTTAACTCATAATGGTGCCTGTATTGATACTATCTTGACACAAATATAAATTACAAATAATATTATATACATTATTTTGGTGAAAATAATAAAACATATTTCTAGCATTTGAAATGTGCTTTAATGGCTCACTTTTTAGGAAGTTTCTCACTCCACAAGTTACATTACCAGGCCTAATTCTGTTTGGTTTGAGGAAAAGAACCTTCTTTGTTTATCTGAAGGAGCTCTGATGTTCGTTACTAATACCATGTTGCCCTGTAACCATGGAAATGTGATGAGATAGAGACTTGCATAGCAACAGGGCGCCTTTGAGTATCGTCCTAACAGATAAGCTGAAATAAAGGGTTTCAGGCTAGCTCTTTTTATAAGCTGCACTATATGGTAATACCTGTTTTATATGACTATTATGTATAGGAAGAAATTACCTATAGTTTGAGATGCAGACTGTTAATGTAACCTTTGAGAGCAGTGTACTAGAAAGCATTACCATGCAATGCAAGTGTGCAGAATGAGATAACGTGCTGCAATTTTATGGTCTTTTGCCTTTTAACTTTAACTTTAGGGAAAAAATCAGGAGCCAACTTGTTTGTTCTTATTGCAGACTAGATGTTGAATTTGTTTTAATGATGTATCTTGGGCTGTACCGTATATTAAATGCTTTAGTTTAGTAAATGTAACAGGTCTGTTTGCTGGTGTGTGTAAATGATAGGTGTTTGAAGGAACTGCGTATACAAATAAAATTGTTTCAGGTCACATTCCATCCCTATAAATAAAAAAAACATGACCTGTATATACACAATATATTTATAAACAAACAACGCTGTTTATAGCTTGTGTATAAATAAGGTAAACAGGAACAAAATTCTAATTACCATAATGAATGTTTTGATGGGTTTTTTTTACGTTTAATTTAAAGTTTTTTTCCTCTTAATTAATTTTGTTCTCATTGGTTATTCTCATTGCCATAATACAGTACAGTACAATTATTTTTATAATTTTTTTATTTACTTCAGTATAAATTAAAGCCAGCACAACAAATACTACAATGATTTTAAAAACTTTACAATGTTAATATTGTTAGAATTATTTTCTTAAATTATTGTATTGAGATTCGAATAGGAAAATGTGTGTAATCATGATTCTTTCAAAATGAAAAAAAAATGTCATCGCTTTCCTTCAAGCAAAATATATATATATTTTTTTATTTTTATTTTAGAGTAAAATATGACATTAACATATTTTTGGCAGATTCAAGCATGAAATCAGAGCACTCAATGCCTTTTGTCATTGAGTGCAAGTACTACTGTGATGTAATAGACTGAATGAAGCCATGTTCTCTAAAGCTAGCATGATGTATTTTTGCTGCGGATTAGTCTGTGGTTCAAAACAGGTCTTTCTCATTAGTTATTCAATAGAGTGTGACCTGATCTGTCACATCAAACAATGAAACCATGAGCCATGCATGAGGAGAGATAGAGAGTCAGAAACTAGGGGGAGGGAGAGAGAGAGAGGCAGGTACATGTGGGGCATGATTATGGATTCATAAACTTGAGTGTCCCTGTCATGATCAAAACAAGGCCAGACAAAAATAGAACCTGAAAGGATTTAGACATGTTGAGGTGAAGATTAAAGGAAATTGATTAAAGAGATTGGAAATCATGGTCAGATGAACTGCAACAAACTCCACCCCCTGAACTAACAATAATAAAACAATGAAGACCTGCTGTAAACATTGTGTGGGTTACAGATGACCAAATGCTTTAATAAAATTTTTATATGAATTAACATCAAAAATGTGAAAGGGTCATATATAACAAATTTTTGATAAATTAATTTATTAATTATTTTGCCCCCTCTTTCCCACTTATGTTATTTGTAATGGTTTTTTATTTATTTTCATTTTTTTGCACTAAAAATATACTTATTTTATATAATTTACTCCATGACCATTCCACCATCTTTCTAACCTTTAGAATACAATTTTATAAACATTTTATGTCTTTAAAATCTCCAAGCAAATGTCGCATATGAAATGAGTGGTGTCCTATAAAAAGTTTGGATTTGAAGGATTATTACATTTACATTTACAGTAGGCTACATTTAATCATTTAGAAGACGCTTTTATCCAAAGTGACCTACAAATGAGAACAAGAGAAGCAATCAGACCAACAAGAGAACAACAACAGAATACAAGTGCCATGAAAAGTCTCAGTTAGTCTAGCACAGGTTTTTTTTTTTTTTTTTCTTCCAAGAATAGGATGGAAAAGAAAAGGTGAGTGCTAGTATTAGTTGGTCAAGTGCTGGCGAAAAAGATGATTCTTTAGATTTTTCTTGAAAATGAGCTGTACGAATTGAGATTGGGAGGTCATTCCACCAGCTGGGCACAGTCCAGGAAAAGGTCAGTGAGGGTGATTTTAAACCTCTTTGGGATGGCACCACAAGGCGTTGTTCCCTTGCAGAACGCAAGCTTCTGGGGGGACATAAGTTTGAACTAGTGAGTTTACTGTAGGTATATTGGTGTTGTGCCAGTGGTCTTCTTGTGGGCAAACATCAGTACCTTGAATTTGATGCGAGCGGCTACTGGTAGCCAGTGTAACCTGATGAGGAGAGGAGTAACGTGAGCTATTTTTGGCTAAAGCCTATGCGTTCATAGTAAATGGATCAATAACAATACTTACTGTATGTTATTATTTCAATGACATAAAACATCAAAGTGACTTAATATGTTTTGTTCTATTATAAATATACTAGTGTAATTAAGTAGACTATTATATAAATACTAGGCACATTTTTAAAATAAATGTCAGTAGCTTGTTTTTAACAGTGGGATCTTATGAAAGAATTTGCAGTTTCATCAGGTGCTACATCAAGCCAGGAAGAGCAGAAGTTTGAGCAGACTTAACTCTTATTGTTAGCTCTCTTGGTGTTTAGGAATAATCAAACTCTCATTATTACCCACCTCATTGTGCCTGGTTTGGTCGTGTTTTTAAACACTCAAAAGCTGTCAAAATTTATATTTATTTGATTATTTCCTATTACTATTCGATTACTATTGATTATTTCAATAGTGTTTTGATGTCATGATCTCGATGTGATTGCCTTTTTGACACCAATGCACCAAGGGAATCCACATGATAGGTCTGTTGTGTTCTGTTTTTCACTGTATTAATGAAAATATGAAAAGTGTGTTATGTGCTTATAAGTGCTTATAGTGCTAAACTTTTATTAAATTTCTGACAGAGCAGAAGAATGTTTATTGATCTATTTACCATGAATGCATAGGCTTAAAAAAACATCTAAAATATTTAAAGTCAAACACTATGAAGCAGCACTGAGAAAAAATTCTAAATTTAACAATTGGCTTTTAATCCTTTTAAAGTTGGAAATTCAATGTAATAGTTCAGTGTGAATTTCAATTGGAATCAGAGGAAGAATACAGGTTTACACGACAAAGTGTGCAAGAACAGCCAGTGTTCTTTTTAGAGGTGATTATATTAAAAAAGTAATGTACACCCACAGGAGATGAAGAATACCCGTCTTTCTTTCTTTCTTTTTTCCAGAGATCATAACCCATCATGTGATGTAAACATCACACATTCTAGGAAATGAAATTTTCTTTTAAGATAAAATAAAAAATGATTAATAAAAGTTCAAATTCAAAGTATAATTCTGCATTATGTTTGCTGTCATTTTAAATTCATGAATTTATTTAGCATTCAAAAGGCATTCTAAATTCAATTGTGAATCATACACAGCCTGCATCAATGGCAGAATAGACTTGAATCCTTCATTTCCAGAAGCCAGATGATTTCAGGCTGAACCATGTGGGGAATTAGTCTTGTTACACAACCATTTTGAACCTAATCAGTGTGATTATCTCAAGAGTGTCTCTGTAGCATGAAGGTGAAAACTAACCTTTCTCTGTATTAGAAAAAAATTATGGAAATGAATTGGAAGTTCATCATCTTCTGTCCTAGCACATATGATTCTCTGGAAGGACTGCCAGGAGATTAACAATGTTCCAGCTATCAGATGAAAAAATGTCCTCTCGCAGACAGTCAAGACTGACAGTGGTCATTAGGAGGCTCTGGAAGATGATCTCATAATGGCTGTAGAAATTGAAAAATGCTGATTTTACTAAAATCCACAGTGACTGCTTCCACAATAAGGATGAGGATTTCCCTTGTGAGTTCACAGGCAAAATGGATATATATGCCTACTTGTTTACTATTATAAATCAGATGTTGACAATAATAACAAACAAATTAGTCTTGAAATATAAGAAAAGTGTTATTTTTTCCCCTCAAAAATCAGTCTACATTATCTTCACACTTACAATCGTGGGATGTATTATTTTATTTGTTATATTATCACTGGAGATTAGTTATTATTTGAATAATGTAAATTAAAATAATTGCTTTGTAACTACAGTATATAATATAAATTCAGTAAAATCTCTTCTTGAGGTCAATTAGTACAATGGTGTGTCAGTGACCTGACAATAGCACGTTGCACAAGCTGTCATTTATTGTAGAAGAGCAATCAGACATCCAATTCCCATCAACCATGTATTTCTTCACAATTTCCACACAGTCTTTCCTGTTTAAAAAAAAAACACTGAGGTGAGTATAACAGCAAAATCAACATACAGTACAGAATAACACAGTTCAGCTGTGTTTTAGAGATGATCTTTTTTTCGCTACCACTTCAGATCTACAATGAAGCAGATGCAGATTTTCCTCAAGGTTCATGATCTTCACTGACCTTCAGGCCTCCTCCAGTGGACTGATCTTTACTCCTCAACATAGATGCTCTCTTCACTCCTAGGCCCTTATTTTGCAGGCAGTGACCTTTCATTTGCCCTCTCCTTCACACTTTTCTTCTATATGCACCTTCCTTTTTTTGTTTTTGTTGTCACTGTTAATCTGTCACAATATATAGTGGCCACAAAAAAGTCTTTAAACACTTTAAACACATTTTCGCATTACATCACTTTTAGAATTACATCATTTGCTCAGCAAGTGGATCCTCTGCAGTGATTGAGTGCCATCAGAGTCAAAATAGCTAATAAAACATCCTAGCAATCCACAAGAAATCCACATGACTCCAGCTGCATAATAAAGAAATGAATCATTAAGCCATTTTTAACTTTAAAACATTGTTTTTGGCTAAAATGCAAATCCTCTACATTATATTGCTTTACAATATATAAGTTTTCATCTGAATCAGGAGAGAAATATGCACAGATCAAGCACTGTTTACAAGTGAAAACATTTAAAAACTATTCTAAAGAAATATGTCAGTGGATTATACTGTGAGAGGACAATTGAATATGAATTGGGGATATATATTTCGGGCAGAAGCAATGCCCTAATGTCAAAACACCTGGATTTGTGTGGATTATTGTGATGTTTTTATCAGTTGTTTAAACTCCCATTCTGATGGCACCCATTGACCATAGACTAGTGGATCCATAGGTGAGCAAGGGATGTAATGCCAATTTTCTCCAAATCTGTTATGATGATAAAATAAACTCATTTACATCTTGGATAGTGTCTCTCTCTCTCTTTTTTTTTTGGCAAATGTTCATTTTGGGGTGAACTATTCCTTTATTCAACATTTAAAAATGTATGAATTTCATTGTCTTAGATAAAAATATCAAGTTGAACAGTATTTATTTAAACACATTTATTAGAAATTTGTATAAAAATATTTTATCCATGCAATGAAATTCATACATATTATTACATGTTACTCCATATTTCATTAGTGTCCAAACATTTTTCCAGAGCCCTTGTGCAATATAACAAGGCCAACATACTCATTCAGTGGAAAATATTTACCCATCCACTCTCCTTTCTCAGCCATTCCACTATTTCTTCCGAAGTCAATTAACTAACCTCTGCCATGTCCTAAATCTAGTAAATGAAACTGTGATGAGGCCGCACAAATATTTCTGCTATGTCCCATCTTGGTGTAAGTGATTTCATCTCTTATTGGGAAGATGCTTTGCAATTTTGTTCTCAGTGTGTCCACAGGCAAACTTTAAGACAATCACACAAACACACACTCATGTTACTGCACACAATGGACCAGGGAGCACCTCTGAAGGAAATCTCAATAGACATGGAGATAAATGAGGAGGAGGAGGAGGTGTCTTCACTCTTGGATCAGCGTGAAATTAATCCAAATGATGCTCCTGGTGTTACAGAAGCGCATACAAAGGGACAGGATTCATCGGCTCCTCACAGTAACACAAAGGCTCTCATAAAGGACAGGGACCCAAAGGGAATCAACAAGTGTCTTAAGGTGAGTCATTCAATTGACACCATGCAGACTAATGTCATGCTGCTCTTTACAGGCTTACAGAGAGGTTTCTCCAGACTGATGGTGGTCCCATTTAGACTTTTTTTTTCTGTTTATACACAATAATTTCCTCAATAGGCTACTAATTCTTGGCTGAAAGATATTGAACATCTCCATTTGAATAAATCTTAAATATAGACTATAAAATACATGTCAACTTGCCCCAATATAAATAGGACAACTTGACTCAATCTGAAATCTGATATGAAAAGTACTACTCTAATATTAATCATAAATGTCCTAGAAGAGTTCAATTCTTTCAGTTAAATTCTATCGTAATTACATACTCCACCCTAACCTGAATGTTTTTCAAACAGCTGTGGTGAGGTGTTGTTAAAGTCTTCATCTGAATCGACGGTAGGCTACAGTATATTATAACGAGAGGGCGCTACTACGTTAGAAATGCTACAATGCCCTCTTATGTTTCATAATGGTATTGCAGGTCTTTTAAAGACAAAAGCACATAGATTTTAATTCACTCCGAGTAATCAGTTATCAAGAAGTTGATAGGACGAGTAAAAGGACCAAAAATATGGCGGCCTAAAAAAGGCTTTTCTGATGATGTGTCTACTCAGGTGACCTTTGAGGATGTGCTAGCGGAGCCTGCTTCAGTGAGAAGCTTTGATAAGGTGTGGCTGTGGAGTCATGCTCTGTTTGAAGTGTCCCGACTCTGGTTTTACCGCATCGTTTCTCTGCTGCTCGCGGTGCCCGTGGCTCTGGCTGCAGGCCTTCTCTTTGCCGTCCTCAGCTGTCTACATATCTGGTGAGTAACATGAACTCGCAGTAAACGATATAGCCTAGTGTTTATTAAAGGTGCTCTAAGTGATGTCACACATTTTTTAGGCCAAAACATTTTTTGTCACATCCAGCAAACATCTCCTCACTATCCGCTAGCTGCTTGTCCCCTGAACACACTGTAAAAAAACGGGGTCTCTCTAGACACCACAGACTCCACAAACAACAAGAAAAACAAACTGGGCTCACCCGCACCACAAAACATAACAAACTGTTCCAGCCAATAACCGACAAGAAAGATTTGGGGGTAGGGTTTTGGGGGGTTGCACAGATGAGGAGGAGGGAGGGTCTAGCCAGGCGGCAATGATGTCGACCGGAAGTTGAAGTCGGCCGCGAGCTGCCATCTTGTAGCAGAACTTCACTTGCGTTAGCATCCCATTGACATTGCATTCATTTTGGCGTCACTTTGACAGTGAATAACTTTACATCTGAGGCGTTTAAAGACTCCATTTGTCCATTATTTATTTCTAAAGATACTCAACAATGTATAAAGGGCTCCATTACCTTCTATGTTACATTATGGCCCCGTAGAAACAGTATTTGTAAAAAAAGGCTAACGATTGCGTCATAACCACTCGACTCTCTGTCGCACAGTAGAGAAATTACCGTACAGACAGGAGGAGAAGCTCGCAGGCAATTAACTTAATATGGCGTACTGGCGTTACATTTTAAAATACTATACAAAATAATTAATCAGAATACTTACTCCTGCTCACTCACGCCAAAGAACTCCCCGCTCAAGCTCGCCGTCTCTGCAAGATTAACGATGGCAGTTTGCACGCACAGCTACTAGAAGATTTACATCTGTCAGACAGGTTGCTGACGTCATCAAGCTTAGTTTGAGTCTGCGCGTCAGAAACGGAAGTGCTAAAAATCGCTAAAAATGGGCTTCACTTGTCTCAATTGAGTTCCAATGGGGTCGCTGTCTCCATTTCTTTTACTGTCTATGGGTCTAGCTAGCCTCCGTTTTGTTTGACAACAATTTGAACGTCAACAAGAAGTTACGACTCCCGGCATCGCTTAGAGCACCTTTTATTAAGTTGATTTAATCCTTATTTCTCCATGTAATTTTTTAAAATCAAAATGTATTATTATTATTATTATTATTATTGAAAGTATTAACATATTTTAATGTAAATAAACTTTAATACTTAAAAAAAATTGTGATAGTTCATGGGCTCATGTTAATGTTAAACCTCATTGTCAAGTTCTGCCTGTGCACATATAAGCAAAAGAAAATAACACTGATAAACACGGTATTTTAATCAGTAGTTACTATAGTAACATTTCTGCCCTTGTCTTTTAAGCCTGTCAAAAATTAAACCTCATCTATAACAGCTTTCAGGGTGCGTGATGTTTTTACACTTTTTAATGTGTTCCAACAAGCCATTGTTTTGTTTAAAAAGTTTAAGGCCATTGACACATTTACACAAGTGATCCGTCAAGCTTACATAATTTGAGGTGACTGCTATACCTCCCTCTTTCATTTAACGTGTGCATAGGTGACATGTACATTAAGCTGGTACATTCCCTGTTCATTTTAATTCAAAACTTGTGGGTCTGGGTTTTAAGAGCCTTGTGGAACATCACCTATGATGTGATTTTTTCCAGGAGAAGTAATTGCTAAGTGCACTCAAAATTCTATGGTTTGTCATTATATTTGCCACAAAGGCTTAGCTGACTCCAAAGCACAGCCAAGAAAATGTATTCAGTTTTATCAAAACTGGGTTGAAGACAAAAAATAATACCAGAAAGCAAAGGAGGACTTATCTGCCTTCTCTCCCTATTTAGGCTGATAGTTCCAAGTGTGCAGCTCTTGGTCATAAACCTGCACTGGATAAAGGTGGTCTGGTATAATGTGCTGAAGATTGCAATCTCCCCCTTCTTCAGAAGTTTTGGAAAGTGCTGTGGATTCATCAGAATCAGTCTGAAAAAATGTTAATCGCATTTCAGAACTAAGGAATCAGCTTTGAAAGGCAAGGGAATTCTGAAAATGAAATAAAGTGCATATACATGTAAATGTCTCTTCAGTTGCATTTGATTTTAGATATGCAGTTGCAGCTTTTTTGTAACCTGCCTGTTTAAATTGAGGTGTTTTTCTCGTTTCGTTATTTTTCATCATACCGATGTGCGGTCTGGAGTACCCAATCTTTATAAATAAAGGTGTACTGTTCACTTGTAATGTAGGATAAGATTTTTTGTTATAAAGAAGTTGTAAACTGACTAATGAATAAGGCTTCCTAAGATAATAATTGTAATAAATATGCCTAATAGATATAGACAATGATAAAAATTAATGTCCAATTTATGCTGATTTATAATTATTAATCATTTATGTTTTACTGAATGATTGCCATGGGTTTGCTAAAAATATAATGACAAAATCTCAAAAAGGCATATTTGCATACCAATGAGGCTTGCGTCCACCCCATCTACTTTCTTTGTCACCTTTTTAATAGTAGGCATCATTTGTACCAATACACTTTATGAGATATTATGTATAAAGTTGAGCCTCAATTCCCTGGTTCACATTTGAGACACCAACATTGCTGGAAGAGGTGATAAATGACATTTACCATCATTCCTCCAAGCATTTAAGAATGAATAAAATAAAAACGGTTGCACTTTATTTTACAGTACGTGTACTTACATGTACTTATAGTGTACTTACAGAGTATTTATCTAAGAAAGTTCTGGTAATACAAGGTAACTACATGGGGTAGGGTTAGGTTTAGGGGTAGGTTCAGGGTTAGTACCTAGTTATTACATAGTTATTGTAATTACTATAATAAGTACATAGTATGTACATGGGGAACAGGACTGTAAAATAAAGTGCTACCATAAAAACAATACGTCTCATGAGGCAAAAGCTGCTCATAGGAGAGTTTGTGAATAATCTTATCCTCATGCTAGGCTTCATGAGTGGCGATTACTCAGCTTTGGCCACTGAAAACAAATACTATTAGTTACATTAGATCTTTATAAGCATGAGCTTTGCATATCAGTATAGCAGCCAGCATCTTATTTTGGCTCACATGTTAAATGTTTAAATAGACAAGGATGATTCATCACCACTGTTAAAAAAAAGTCCCACTGATATAAACAGAAGACAAGCATGTCTAGGTGGGGTATTTTTGTGCCTCTCTCCCTCAAGACCTGAACCCATCCCAGCTCACAGAACACTGAAAATATGTCTCTAATTAGCAAAGAGATATACCACACACACTTCTGGCACATTTACAGACCCCTGTTCCTATCTTTGGCACATCTGAGCAAAGAATGTCCAAAACACCCTTTATAAAAAAAAAAATATTTTATTAGTGTCATTCATTATAAATAGAGTAGACATAACAATTTGATGTATAGTAAAGGCATAATTATGCAAATGCTGAAACTGTTACATAATTAATTAACAATAAAACTATGAAAAGTGCACTAAAAATACAAAATAACTGTTACAATTTTTTTTTTTATCTCAATCCCAGATCATAATAAAATGTATTTCTGTCGTACTTTTAGTAGAAAAATATACCAGTTTATTTTTTTCATCCTTATTATTATTATTATTATTATTTGATTTGATTTGAATAAGAAAGAAGGGCCTGGAGATAAGATAAATTGTATAAGGTTAAAATGAACATTTCTTATGATTTCAAGGAAACATTTGAAGTATGTATTTGAAATTATTTGAATAGAACAGGGTATTTATAGTTAACAAAAATTCAAACCATAAAATAAAAAATAAATGTTTTTATTTGAAATACAATAAATATTAGCTGAAATAAAAATATAACAAAATTATTTTATTTCACTTAGTGGTCGAGACTTTTCTAATTTTCATTTAATTTTACTTAATGTACTAAAATAACTTAAACTAAAACTGAAATAAAAAATGAATAAAAACTAAATAGACAATTTAAATAATAATAATATATATTTTTTTTTAACTCTAATTAAAATGAAGACAGAAAATGTAAAAATAAAAACCCATTCAAAATCTTAAACGAAAACAGTTTCTGTATCTCAGTGACACTAAAATAACACTAAAACAGAATAGTTTTATTCAAAAAAAGACAATATGCATTGTGAAAAAGTACTATATGTCTAACTTGACTTGAGCCATGGGCATCAGTTTTCAGAGCAACACTTCACAGTGGAAATTCATGCCACTGTGCAACTCCTGCCTGGCTGACCCCGCAGCCATGTGTGAAATGTGACACGGCCTTTGGTTTCCCCTTCAAGAGGTGCTTTTACCAAGTGTGTGAGTTATGGACTGGGGAGTATGGGCTGTGTGGGGCAGAATAGGTAATGGGTGGGGGTAGAGAAGGGGTAACACACAGTAGGGTGAGACAGTCAGCTTGAGCGAGAAAGAGAGTGAGAGAGACGGGACCCTTCTTTAAACTGGAGCCCCGGCCGGCGCAGCTGTCCCTAGCATTCCTGACGTGTCATCGGTCCACAGATTGGAGAATTAAAAGGGACTAGAGACTGTGCGGCCATTCTGACATTTTTCTTAGGCTGCTGACTTAGTTTGCTTTACTCTTCTTCCTTCGGAGACTTCTGCATTACATCTATCCGACAAGTCTTGGGCCAGAGGCCCCCAATATGGCGGACCAGTATAACACCAATGAGGAGAAAATTCTGAAAGATAGTCACACCAAGGAGATTGATTTGATCAACAGGGACCCTAAGCAGATCAATGAAGATGTTGTCAAGGTACGTGTCATTTTTAGTTTTACAGTAGTTCTGATGTGTTTGGCACTGAATCCCAGTTGATCATTTCAAATGAAATACCATTTAAACAAAAAGAAAAAAACTTGTTGGTTTTGAAAAGTATACAAAATCTAACAGCTTGCACAAAAATAAAATTACATTACTTTTTTATTTTATTTTTATAGCCAAAATAGCCCAATAAGCATATACTTGACATAAATATGCACATATAACTTTATGAGAAAACTGATAAAGCATTGCAAACTATTCAGTAACTTCCTAAATGGTGGAATCGATACGTGGATAGCTGATCTAGTCCTTAGAGACAGACATGCTTGCTTGTGAGCTGCACAACACTTTCTGCTGTAGCTACAAGCCATGACCCAAAAATAGCATTAAACCTACTTCATCTGGCAGGACAGGCCATACTATCAGTATTTATAGAAGGAGGTATAAGGGTGTGTCAGACAGCAAAATGTATAACTTCTGTGTTTTAATAATTCACTAGATTAATAGGGGAAATTGTGAAATTTATTTAATGTTGACTATTGATCTATGAACAAATCATTAATTACAGTCTGGTACAATCTTTCTAATATGCTGATTTGGGGCTTAAAATATTTATTATGATTTTTTTTTAGCAGATCATATTATTATTATATTTATTGAAAGTGTTGCTGCTCTATATATGTTATGCATATATTTTTGAAAACCATGATGCTTTATTTTACTTTTACTCTATGTAAAAAACGTTTACTGTCACTTTTGGTTCAATGTAATTCTTGCTGAATAAAAGTATGTATTTTGAGTTTTAGATTTCCAATGATCTCTGCATTATTCAAGAAACTGGGTTTAATTCCAAATGTTGTCAGTACTATGCTATATTTGTATACTATAATATATTTACCAAATAATTTTTCTTTCCGGTGTCAGCCCTTAAATAGATGTTACGCAAAGATCTCAAATAACTGTCCGAAATACTTCCTCTAAAATACTTTCCAGTTGTTATGAGATTGATGCAAAAATAAACAAGGTGCCAGATTTGATTATCAAATGTCAGTGTTTGGAGAATTAATCATCATCCATTTTAGGAGCACAAGCAGAAGAGAACCCATGCCACATGCCTGCCAAATGACTGACAATGACTTTTGTTTACACAATATACTAAGCAGGTTTTTGCAACGCATCTCTGGTTCTTGGATATTTGTGCTAACCAGCAAATGTTGTCTCCCCCCCTTAAAAAAAAAATTCAAGGTGGATTTTGAGGATGTGATAGCCGAGCCCGACGGCACCCACAGTATGGATGGAGTGTGGAAGGCCAGCTACACCACCTTCACCGTCTCCAAGTACTGGTGCTACCGTGTGCTGTCGGCCATCTTTGGCATCCCAGTGGCACTGCTGTGGGGCTTCTGCTTTGCCTGCATCTCCTTCTGTCACATCTGGGCAGTCATGCCCTGCATTAAGAGCTATCTGATCGAGACCCAGTGCCTGAGTCGAATCTACTCTCTCTGCATCCATACCTTCTGTGACCCCTTGTTTGAAGCTCTAGGGAAAATTTTCAGCAGCGTACGGGTGGCATTACGCAAAGAGGTTTAGATTTTCAAAGTCAAAGTTTTCAATGATCAGTCCTTGGAGGAAAATGTTTAATTTTACAAATATCTAATTTTGGAGTGTGGATTTTGAAGTCACTAAAAATGAAAAGACTACATGAATAATAGAATGCATATATCCCCTGGATGGTTAATCCTATGTATTCCCATGTTTTTTTTTCTCAGTTGATGTTAGAGGCTTTGGGAGCAATTCAGGATTAGGCCACCTGTTTGTTCAGAGAGACATATGATGAAAAGCCTCTCTGACTGACAATGGAGAATAAGTCTTATCTGATATCATAGGTTTTCTCTCTTTAGGTTTGACAGATTTAAAATGGGATGTTGCGGAGTAAGGTATTTTTATTATGACAATGTCAGATATATTCTGTACAACTAATTAAACATTTAAATGTAAACACAAATAAATGTTGTTTTGAGTTGATGAAGATCACACGAGCCATTTGATTTTTTTTATACATTGTATTAAGACAGTTGGGGTAAGTGTCCTCTAAAAAGTTAGTTATAGGTTCCAAAACTTAACAAATGGCCTAGAAGTGTGGGGTTTTAAATGAGGGTAAACAGTTTTCTGCTGTTTATGTTGTTTGCCCCCAAATCTGACACTCAATACCTTTAAACTGATTTCATGAATTCACAATTAAATATGTTTCATTGTTTCTTTCATTTTTATGTTTTTCTAAAACCCACTTTTCCCTTAATAAATACCAAATGATTCAACTGTCAAAAATATTATATTATGACTTTGCAATTTGATCTGTTTGCTTTCAACCCCTCACTTTTGGCTTATTATATTCCACTTTTCGACACATTCACAGTCAGACATATCAACACACAATTTATTTCAATAAATAAAAGCTACAGGTACACATATTGAATGTAAATAGGCAGTATATTTTCCAAGAGGAAAAATCAGTAGCTTTTTAAATGGGAAGTAACAAGCATTTCAGTGAATAGTGTATTTAAACCTTATAAAATAATTATTTTCTGCTGTTAATACTGCCTTTAACATTTTCTTTATAATTCTTATCTTGCAGCACTCATAAACAATTATGTGAAATTTCTTGTAAACAAGGATATTTTCGAATATTTTATATCAAGATGAAGCAACAGGCAGAAATCAAAGTTTTAGACCGATATCAAGCAAAATGTGTAACTGTAATAAACACTTTAATCTAATTGATTACAAAAGCACTCTCTCTAACAAGACAAACATCCATAAAAGTGAAGGAGTGAACAATCAGTCCTTGACTTTTTGAAAACAAACGGTATGTTTGTCATATTTGATTACCATGATGCATTGCAGAAAGATTTTGCAAAGAGATGTGGTCCTTTGGGCATGACATTAAATATCACATGTGAAATGATAAAGAACAGTGATAACAACAACAACAAGTATGTGCCAAAAATGAAAAGTGCCTGTGTTCTTAAAACAAACAACACAAAAGTATTCTCTTTAGACAAGTAAAGTTCATTAAAAAGAGCAACTGGCCATGTTTCTCATTAGGTTTCAGAAGAAACACTTCATATGTCATCAACATCTTGTTTTCATCTGTGTGTTGTTAACCTCCATATGTGAACTGTTTTGTGTAGTGAGGGACAGTTGCTTCCTTTTAACCCATAAAATGATATAACCCTGCTGACGTCTTCAATACAAAGTAAGTCAAACTTGATTTTTGAAAGTAAGTAGTGGAAACTATATCACGTTTCACTGCTTTTTCCATAAAGGGGAGACATGAGGATAAGTAAATGATGAATTTCAATTTTTGGGTGAACTATTCCTTTATGGTTTAGTGGTTTTTGCATGTTTACATCATATTGGGGATATTTACACTTGGAAACTCTAAGACTTTTAAGCATGACAGAAATCCGATCTGTTGCTTTGAGACTCAGCCCAGAGTAAATCCATCTGGTTGTTGAGGCCACAAATGCAAACTCTGCTCCTCATATATGTGTCATGGCGGTTTTGTGAGCCCCAAACAAAATGCGGCACATTACAGTTATCTTTTGTACCACAATTGTCGAAGATAATTCAGCCACATCCTGTTTTTATGAGCCACATCAAGTGCAGCCAATTTTGGTGCCCACCAAGAGACGTTTATGTGCACCAAAGCGAATGCGCATGCACAATCAGATAGCAATTCAAATGACGTGTGACTAAATGTAAATGGACCCATAAACATGGTCTGGAATCGAATGACGTTCCTTCTGTAATGTCTAGAAAAGGGTAAGGAATAGATTACTGCTGCTCAAAGTCCTCAGAGATAAGAAAACAAAGTGGAGTAAATAAAATGACATTCTACATATTTCCCAAATGAAAACACAGCTGAAGCAAACTGTGACATTTACTGTGATAGTGACATTTGCAGTATTGTATGGGTTTATATTTGAGCTTTCCTGTCCTTCATCTGGTTGTGAAAATCTGGTTTTGAAGTATGTCTGGTTTATGTGACAGAGGTCTGGGTGATACTTCGCTGGCTGCTGGTACTTTTGATGACGTAGGTGGAGGAGTTGCTTTTACGGGAATCCTGCTCCGGATCACAGTGGCACTGAGTGGACTTCAGATAGAGAGTGGAACAGCACAGCAGGTTCTGCTTCAGGTCATGGAAAAGATGGCCAGCAAAAAACATGTAGATCCAGGGGTTACAGCAGCTGTTCAGACTGGCCAGCAACATGGAAATGATGAAGGGCATTGCTGTAGAGAAGAAAACAGCTTTAAATACACAATGAAAAGAGCAGAACATTGCAATTCAACTATGTGGTCTTGTTTAAACTTGTTCAATATTCTGCATGGTCAGTGCTTTCATAATCCTGTGTCAAATGTTACAAAAAAATGACACATTTCACCTGACACAAGCCAAATCAACATTTCCGAAAACGTTAAATTTTACATTGAAAATAAAAATGGTTTCGAAACAATTTTCACTCTTCACTCAAATTCCTAGTAAATCTCACAAACAATTACAAACAAGTGAATTATGTGAAATTATATAGTAGAAATATTTAAAAGGTATTTTCTTTTAAAGCATCCTAAAAATACTTTTTTTATTAATAGTGGATGAATATGGTTCAGTTATATTAAAATAATTTTTTTGATTTGTATTTTAGACAAGCACAAAGGTAAAACTAAAATATCTGCATGTGATCTTGATTCTATAAGAGTGATATTTACTTGATATGATCAAATAGCAATATTTGAAATGAATTATACAGTAAAAGGTGTTTTTTTAACAACAATTATTAGAGTACAATTTACAAGAAAATACTATTTCAGTTAATGTGTTCCTTGCTGTTTCTTTGTAATTATATGTGAAATTGAAACAATTTTTACTCAGAAATTGCTAGTAAAAGTAAATTCTACAGCATTATTTTTAAGGTAGTGTCCTTTATTTACCTTCACACTTAACATTTCCTCATAGTGTATCTGATATTAGTGCAGCTCAAATTTAAATATACAACTGCAATTTTGGGGAAGATGAAAACATATTATTAGGCAGGGGCGTAGCCATCTTTTCAGAAGTGAGGGGGGAAGAAATTATATATATATATATACATACACACACACACATTACAATATAATATAAAACATTACAATAGAACATTTCTGTAATCTATAGCCTCAACAGTTTTTGAACAGTAAGATTTTTAATGTTTTTAAAGAAGTCTCTTCTGCTCACCAAGCCTGCATTTATTTGATAAGTACAGCAAAAGTTTTAAAAGTTCCTACTATTTTAAATAACTATTTTCTATTTGAAAATATTTTAAAATGTAATGTATTCCTGTGATCAAAGGTGAATGTTCAGCATCATTACTCCAGTCTAGTGTCACATCCTTAAGAAATCAAATCATTCTAATATGCTGATTTGCTGATTATCAATATTTAAAACATGAGTAAAATTTTTTTCAGAATTCTTTGTTGAATAGATGGATCCAAAGATCAGCATTTATGAGAAATAAAAAGCCTTTGCAATATTATACAGTATATCATTCAAAAATATATATTTTTTGGAAAAGAAATTATAGATATGAATACTTTTATTTAGCAAGCTTTAAAATCTCAATAAATAACATTTTGAAATATATTCAAATAGAAAACAGTTATTTTAAATAGTCTAGTAACAATATTTCAGTTGACTGTTTTGCTGTACCTTGGATCAAATAAATGCAGGCTTGGTGAACAGAAGAGACTTGACTGGTAGTGGATACTATAGGCAACTTTAATTATTCTCTAATTTCTAGCTTTTAATTTGCTTAGAAATCTATAACTGTTTGACAATAACAAATAGCCTAATAAATATTTTTTTAAATACAAACACTTATTTATCATATAATAAGGCAGAATCTATACTGTAATAAATCTATGTCAATTAGCACTGTTTTGTTGATATACTGCACAGTATTTATGACCTGCTGGAGATGACTTGAAAAAACATATATTGTCGCAATCGTATATTAATGTCATCGTGTTTCCAAAAGTTTTAGTTCTTCTGTCAAAACAACTGTTTTCATATAGCGATAGCTGGACGCTGTTGCCCATATTAGGAGTTTCCTGATATGACTTTGTGCGCGAGAACGCGCTCCGGCTTCGAGGATGAATGAAACACACACTGCGTGAGTGTTTAGCGCTTCTGGGTCCGAATAAAATATCAGGTCATGCGCAGACTATCCTGTCTCTTTGAGTTTAGATCTATATTTATTCACACCAGCTCTTGAAAACATCAATGCGAACACATTTGACTGAAAAGTGCGGAGGACGAATTTCCATGTAGGCTAATTAAAAGTGGGGGGGGGGGGGGGACGCGTCCCCCGCGTAATCTACGCCCCTGTATCAGGCAGACATGACAAGCTAATTCAACAGTCATTTGTGAAGCAAGCGATTTATTTTGACTAGAGTGTATTGACAAGGGTCTGTGTCACTAGGCTGTTTATCTTTACAAGTCTAGAAACGGGGGAAAAGGGAAAGCTTCATTTAACAGTGTCCCAAGCTCTGCCATATGCCGTATCACTCCCTACGATCTATTCATACACTATGCGGCATAAAAAAATAAATTGGTATGAGAAACATGATGTGAGAGAACTTCTTTATTATGTTAACAGTGTTGGTGGACTGTGGTGTAATCAGAAGAATCTGTCACTGAGCTTCTTTAAGCTCTTTTACAAACAAGACAAATTTAGACGGAATAAAAAAATTGTTTGCTAGCTCATAACAATGCTGAAAGATCTGTTAAGCCAGAAAGTAGGAGCTGATTGACTGAGGTGAACTTGCTTTGCTTCCACTGTGATTGGTAATCATGGGAACGATCTCAGGCATGAAAAAAAGTTTTTATAAAATGGTGGCAGAAACAGTACACCCTACTATTCAAAAGTGTGGGGTCATAAGATTTATCTATTTATTTTTTTCAAAGAGATTAATATTTTTATTCAGCATGGACACATTATATAGATCAAAAGAGACAGTAAAGACATGTATAATGTTATAAAGATTTTATCATAGTTCCCACAAAAATATTGAGCAGCACAGCTGATCATGTGACACTGAAGACTGGAGTAATGGTTGCTGAAAATTCAGTTTTAGAATCACAGGAATAATTTACACTTTGAAAGAAATGAATGGATAAAACGTATTTAAACTATAATATTATGTCACAATATTACTGTTCTTTACTGTATCTTTCATCAAATTAATGCAGCATTGTTTAGCATGAAACACCCCAAAATTCCAAGCGGTGGTGTACTCTAATGACATCAATGATCAATGAATAGTATTTTTTTAATTAATAATAATTAAAAAAATACTCAACTAAAACCTAAGCTAATATAGAGTGTGCGGTCCATAAAAATAAAGAGCAGTTACAAGTGTAGGTGTATCAACATCTGATCTGAAAGCAGCTCTTCCAGTAGGAACTTTAAAAACTGTCATCTTTAAAAACTGATCATTTTTAATCATTTTACTAAAAAAAATTCAAATTATCCCTTCTAATGAACCAAACTAAGACAAAAACTGTTCAGGGATGTAGACATGAGAAAAAAAAAAATCTAAAACCGGCAATTCAAAATGCACAGAAAATCTGGACAAAAATCTCTAAACTATGACATTCTTGTGTATTTGTGTGCCAACAGAGGTCAAGAACTAATTCTCATTCAACAAACTTAAACAAGATCAACCTAACCTAAAAGCAAATTTGGCAACTATAAGTAATATACAGTGATCAAAAAAAAGGAAAACTTGTTCAGTGTATGTTTCTGTGCACTTGTGTGTTCATCTGCATCAAAACTCTAGAAATAAAGTTTCTGCGTTTGATTCCGTAGTCTCTCAGAGAAAAGGAAATTGAATTTAGAAATGAAGGAGTTAGCCACAAACCCAGATGGGGCTTTGGTCAAGTGTATTACTTTTCTGTTTGCTACCTCCTATTTGTGCTGAGCTCATAGGCATCAGAGAAAACTGGGCAAGCACATCTCTGAACCATCGGCAGTTGGATCGATGAACTGAGAGAGAATGAAAGAGAAGACCAAGAAAAAGAGTTTCCAGGCTCCAGAAGAAAAAAAAAGTGCTTTAGACATTCAGCACACTAAAAGTAAGATTCACAGAACATTTTATATGGATGCAAAGCTAGAAGATGATTCTATTTTTTTTTTTTATTTTACATTAAAGTTTTTTTTTTTTTTTTAATTAATTAAAGTATTAAAATACACTACTGTTCAAAAGTGGGTATGTTTATTTGAATATTTTGTGGAAATAATTTTTTGGGGATTCTTTGATGGAATGCCTCATAGAAATTTTAAAACACAGCATTTATTTGAATTGTTTTGTGACTGTAAGTATATTTAAATTGAACAGAATTAAAGATAAAATGTCCTTGCAACACAACTCTTCATTTTAGGAGCACTACAATTCAGTGAGTGTCATTTGTCCAAATTTTTATCTGGTTTGGACATACGTGCAAAGATTTTTAATGTTAATGTTCAAAAAAAAATGAGAAATGCTTAGTGAAAAGCTGTTTTTCTATTGTAAAGTACAGTAAGTGTCTTGGAGATGAGACCAAACTAACGACCAAACTTGAGATTACATTGCCAAACGCAACATTAGTCTCAAAATAAAGCAACCATTCACAAGTTCAATTGGAAGACACCATTTCCAGCTGTCATTTAATCTGATCAGAGCTGCAGCTGAGATTTGAGCACATCAGATCATCAGTGTTTTAAAACTCATCCCTTGGTCTCAGCCAAAAGAAACAGCTCTTATTTCACACATTCTGAGAAATGTCTAGTAACTGCATTCCATTATGGCTGTGTCAGTCACTGTTGATGCATAAATCTGTTCAGTGTTGTCCTAATATTTAGACTGTGTGGATGT
Organism: Carassius carassius; assembly: GCF_963082965.1. NCBI lineage: Eukaryota > Metazoa > Chordata > Actinopteri > Cypriniformes > Cyprinidae > Carassius > Carassius carassius. Next base: position 8,637,662 of record NC_081764.1, read on the forward strand.
TTTGCTGAACTTGCCATGATGTGTGGATATTTTGTATGGTGGAGGTCATGAAACGAGCAAGTAGCAAACACTGTATTTCCATTAGAAATTAAGATAATATTTAATCTATGTCTCTGAAGTGTGCAACATGTGACCTTACCTTATTTATTATTATTGCCACAAGACAAACAGGGTAAAACTCATGGCAAGAACACTGTTCACTGACATTTTTTTCCCAAACATACAAGAGTAGCCATGCAGTACATTCTAGTAAGCTGATAAGTTTTAGGGTTTCTGAATGTCTCTTGTCTACTGAAAACCTGGACTTTTGTGTGCATGTTAAAATAAAATGAATATTTGTATAAGTATTTCTCGAGCACATGATTTCATCATATGTAATATTCATGTCTTAGTTATATAATTCTTTTACATATTCAAAACAACAGTTATTTATCATCAGTTCTGCCTGGGTTTGTTTGGGCTGGTGATTTCTCATACTGCAGACGGTCATGATTTAATTGTTGCAGCTCTGCTGAATATTAATGTTTCCCTAAGGCTGGTCTTTATGGCTCCGTCGTTTTTAGCGGACTACATCTGTAGTGATTTAAAAGTAAGAAGTCCATCACAGCAATCCTAGTTCTGTACTGGCAAAACCTTCTTAATTGAATAATTACAATAAATCAAAACCAGCTTCTTTGAGTCTTTGAAAGAACACAATGTCAGAAACCATCTCACATAATTCTGAAACTTATTAGGCTACCTTTTTGAATATGTTCAAATCTTATCTGATAATTGTATTTTTAACTGTAGCCTATACTTTTTGAACATGCAAAAAGCTTTCCATATGTTAGCTGAAAATAAAAGAACGGAAAGACGGGAAGCATTGTGACATCAGTATACAGGGCTGAAAACATGAACACCATCCTGCTGAGGAGACAGTAGAACCTATTTTTTTCAAATACACGGGCTTCAGATTTCATGTTTGAGGTTTGATTGATGGAAGAAAATAGTAAGCCTCTTTAAAGTTACATATCTTCCTCATTAATTTCAAATTAAACTTCTGGATGAACTTTCCACAGTCTTCTGAGTTGGCCTACAAACTGCTGTCTACTTTATAGGATATCCTTTAGGATATTTTGTTTAACAAGAGGGGTATTTTAATATACAGTAAGTTTCAGAATAATAAGGCTATTAAAATATATTTTTGAAAGTTTTTTATTTGAACCGTATTATTTTAATTTTTATTTTTTTGAGCAATATTCAGGACCTTTTTTATTTTATTTAAATTGTCCATGATTTAGGACTAGTTGTATGTAAACATTGTTTTCATGATTTTATGAAAATGTAAAAATTGCTATTATTAGTAATGCTCTTTCCATTTAAAAGGTTGCACATTTTAAACAATATCACCAATATTCAGATTATAAAACAGCACTTGTTGTTTAATAATTTAGAAAACCCTTAACCCTTAACCCTTTTTTTTTAACTTTAAAAACATTGGCTTGGCTGGCTTTTCCATTTGTTGACATAACATAACATTAGATTCAGATGGTAAATATCATAAATTAGACTGGGTGCCTATCTTACTGTAGAGATAACCACCATATTAATAATGAAATCATGTTATTATGTCATATAAATATGATATTATAATATTATAATAAAATGTAATTTATTGTTAAATTAGGGGCAGGATCTCCTTCAATGTTTTCAGAATCTTTATTTATTTATTTTCTTCTATTTTTGAAAAAAAAAATATAACAGTATATTTATTGAACAAAAATATTATTTTATTTATTAAAATAATCAGAAAATAGTACAAACTTTGCTAAAGTTATTGCTTTGAACCAATATTAATGTATTTGTATAAATAGATTTACTCCGGGTGTGGTGTAAAAGGCTTAACTGGTCACCTAATATAAGATTTTTAAACAAAACATACCACTTATGATTTATTTTCACAAAAAAAAAATCTGTTGCTCCATCAATATTCAATAAAAACTTTTTTTTTCTGCAGTCATACAAAAACTTGAAAACCTTTTTGTAACTACCACCAAAATATTAATGGAGTCAATAATCCCCAACTAATTATTAATCCTTTCCTCGTGGATGCCACAAATTACACTAAACTTAACAATCATCCCCATGCTCAGTATTCATTTCGAATGGCACGTAAAATACTAATCAAACTTTTAAAAGAAACTCACCTTCCCTTGGTGCTTCGGGATCCCATGCTGACCACATCTGTACGGAGAAAAACGGAGTCCAGCACACTATATAAGCCAGTACGATAACAAAGGTCATTTTAACGGTGGTGATTTTGGCCTTGGAAATGAGTTTGACACTGCTGACCCGCGTGAGCGCGCTGCCTTTCGATGCCTTGGATGTGAGAGTGATACACTGGTCCTTCTTCGTCTTCCTTTTAAAGTTTTGCCATATTTTAAAACTTATCAGTCCGTAGCAGATGCTCAGAATGCCCACTGGTATGATGTATATTGTCAGACTAATCCATGTAATGTAAGCCTTCGCTCCCCACGGCTGCACGAAATCTCCCCAGCAATCATATACTCCTGAACCCACCTCCCTTAAGGAAAATATATAAACCTGTGGGATGCTGAAAAGTAAGCTTAGTGCCCAAGAACAAATCACGTAACAGCGGTCCTTTCGCTTGTGCAAAGACCGAAGGGGCTGGCAGATTGCCATACATCTGTCTATGGACATCAGCACCAGCATGTACGTGGAGGCGAACATCCCAACAGTCTGAAGATATTTCACCAACCTGCACAGGATGTCCGGGCCATAAAAGCGAAAAGTGATGTCCCAGATGAGTTGAGGGAGTACCTGGAAGACAGCCACGACCAGATCTGCAATGCTGAGGTGCTTCATGAAGTAATACATGCGAGATTGGCTGTGCTTGGCCGTGTGGATTGCAACAAGGACGCAAAGGTTACCAGCGAGTGCCAAGAAGAGCACCAAGGCCAACACAGTGACTTCCACTTTTGCCACCTCTTCGTTCCGCTTCAGCGGGTTCACCGTCTGGTTCACGCCATAAGTTTCATTGTTGAAGCTGGAGTTTCTAAATGACTCATTGAAGGACCAAAAGTCTTGATCCTTTAAGATGTCCTCCATGGTGCCAAAAAGCGCAAGCCTACTTCTCCACAAATGTCAGAGAACTGATTAGCTTTCCTCTGGCATAATCAGCCAGTACATAGGCAACCCTTTAACTGAGATGGCACGACAAGGATCTCCAAGAACAGGGAAAGTCTGTTGCTGCTTGATGGTGATCCCTCAGTTGTTTTTAACCTTTACTGTGAACTATATAAACATAAGAAGCATGGATTTTTTAAATTTAGTTTTTGGTAATCAATCACCTTTAGCCCTATATTTCATAAATAGAGATTAAGGAAGGTTTTTTTTAATGAATTTTAAATCAAATAGATGCATTAAAAATGCAGTTATCCAGTCGTTATAAAATAACTAATTAATAAAAAAAATGCATTGTAAATATTACATTGTAAATATAATTTTTAATGTGCAGGTACTTACAATTATTAGCCATTTCACCAGGCTGTCCAGCTGCTGGCAGAGTAGGTGTAAAGGAGAGTCCTAGAGGTGGAGAAGCTCCTTTGCTCTCACTCAGCTCACACTGAATGGAGCGCTTCACGATATCAAGCACTTATACATCTTCTCAATGGTTCTCCCCACACTGACTTACCCACGACTTCCACTAGGGGTCCTTGTGCTCTATTGCAAAACAGTAAGTTCCTTTTCAGTGTGCCTTCTTGCATGTTGACTGCCTTGTAATCTTTTCTTATTATTAAGGGACCATTTATGATAAACAGAGCTAAAGCTAGTGCAGTAAAATAAAACTACATATAATGGGAATATAGAGCAAAATCTTTTTTTGTAAAAGAGAGAAAAATACACAATTTCCTTAAACTAAATGCAATTCTGCATGTAGATACTAATAGTAGTAAGATATTTATCTTTTATCAAGTACATTAGCAAAAAAAATATTTGACTAATTGATGCAAAATATCAGCCAACACCGTTATCGTTATAACTACACCGTTATAAATCGTGTTTATCTTTGGTAGCATTTGAGAGGTTGCAGCTCATGTTTTGAATTTCCACCTCAAAATGACTTATTAGTTTGCCCCAAAAGGCCTTATCACACTCCATCACTTGAATGCCCGAGTCCTGATCTGCGTCAGTGTTTCTCTGTGGACGCACGCACTGCATACCAGGGTCAGGAGAAATTCTCAAAGTCAACACATTTCTAAAATAGTGCCAGCTTGGGAAGGACATGAACACTCAATTACAGAAATTACATAAATAATTGATGAGACACGACAACACGTTTCATAATTTATAACAGAAAGAAATGCATTGATGAAATTTGTATATATATATATATATATATATATATATATATATATATATATATATATATATATATATATATATATATATATTTTATTAATTTAATTAATTAATTAATTTAATTAATATAATTTTTTATGAACAAATAAAGAACAGATATTTTTGTGTTTTATACATGCAGGTTACATTGTCCTTGAAATATGTTGTCAGTCTGTCTGTGGTAGTCACATTGGAGAGGACCAAAATATGTGTACTGGACTATGATAATTTAAGTTGAAAAGGATTTTATTTCATACAAAAACATGACCAAATCCTCATTAAACTCTTAAAAATTAAGGTAACCATTTTGTACTCACCAAACCTTTTCAGTGAACAGAAAATATATATTTTTTTCTCTCTCAATGTGAAGAACATTTTAATAATCTGAACAACCTTTAAATTATAAATAACATTTTGGGCAATAAAACAGTTTGGTGCCTATTTAAGGGATAGTTCTGTCACGATTTACTCACCCTCAAGTCAACGTTGTTCCAAAACCTGTATGACTTTCTGTTGAACATATAGAAAAAAGATATTTTGTGTTAACCAAATAGTTGCTGGTCTCCATAGTATGAATAGACTTTAAGAGTATATATATGTATGTATGTATGTATGTATGTATATGTATATACAGTACAGACCAAAAGTTTGGACACACCTTCTCATTCAAAGAGTTTTCTTTATTTTCATGACTATGAAAATTGTAGATTCACACTGAAGGCATCAAAACTATGAATTAACACATGTGGAATTATATATGGAATTATATACATAACAAAAAAGTGTGAAACAACTGAAAATATGTCATATTCTAGGTTCTTCAAAGTAGCCACCTTTTGCTTTGATTACTGCTTTGCACACTCTTGGCGTTCTCTTGATGAGCTTCAAGAGGTAGTCACCTGAAATGCTCTTCCAACAGTCTTGAAGGAGTTCCCCGAGAGATGCTTAGCACTTGTTGGCCCTTTTGCCTTCTGTCTGCGGTCCAGCTCACCCCTAAACCATCTCGATTGGGTTCAGGTCTGGTGACTGTGGAGGCCAGGTCATCTGGCGCAGCACCCCATCACTCTCCTTCTTGGTCAAATAGCCCTTGATGCCTTCAGTGTGACTCTACAATTTTCATAGTCATGAAAATAAAGAAAACTCTTTGAATGAGAAGGTGTGTCAAGACTTTTGGTCTGTACTGTATATATATATATATATATATATATATATATATATATATATATATATATATATATATATATATATATATATATATACACACACACCTACACACACACACTCTCTCACTCACTTTATTAGGTGCACCTGTTCAATTACTTGGTAACACAAATTACCACAAACTAATCAGCCAATCACATGGCAGCAACTCAATGCATTTAGGCATCTAGATGTGGTGAAGACGACTTGCTGAAGTTCAACCGAGCATCAGAATGGTGAAGAAAGAGGATTTAAGTGAATTTGAACGTGGAATGGTTGTTGGTGCCAGATGGGCTGGTCTGAGTATTTCAAAAACTGCTGATCTACTGGGATTTTCATGCACAGCCATCTCTAGGGTTTACAGAGAATGGTCTGGAAAATAGAAAATATCCAGTGAGTGGCAGTTGTGTGGACGAAAATGCCTTGTTGACATCAGATGAGAATGGGCAGACTGGTTAGAGATGATAGAAAGGCAACAGAAACTCAAATAACCACTTGTTACAACCAAGGTATGCAGAATACCATCACTGAAAGGACAACATGTCGAACCCTGAAGCAGATGGGCTACAGCAGCAGTAGACCACACCGGGTGCCGCTCTTGTCAGCTAAGAACAGGAAACAGAGGCTACAGTTGGACAATAGACAATAAAATTGGACAATAGAAGATTGGGAAAACGTTGCCTGGTCTGATGAGTCTCGATTTCTGCTGTGACATTCAGATGGTAGGGTCAGAATTTGGCATAAAGAACATGAAAGCATATGATCCATCCTGCCTTGTCTCAACGGTTCAGGTTGGTGGTCATGTAATGGTGTGGGGGATATTTTCTTGGCACACTTTGGGCCCCTTAGTACCAACTGAGCATTGTTTAAATGCCACAGCCTACCTGAGTATTTTTGCTGACCATGTCCATCCCTTTATGACTACAGTGTACCCATCTTCTGATGGCTACTTCCAGCAGGATAATGCACCATGTCACAAAGCTCAATGACAATGAGTTCACTCTACTCAAATGGCCTCCACAGTCACCATATCTCAATCCAATAGAGCAGATTTGGAATGTGGAGGAACGGGAGATTCAGATCATGGATGTGCAGCCGACAAATCTGCAGCAACTGTGTAATGCTATCATGTCAATATGGACCAAAATCTCTGAGGAATGTTTCCAACACCTTATTGAATCTAAGCCACTAAAAATTAAGGCAGTTCTGAAGGCAAAAGGGGGTCCATCCCGGTACTAGCAAGGTGTACCTAATAAAGGAAGTCAATGGGGACCAGAATATTTTATGTTCAACAGAAGAATTTCATATAGGTTTTGAAAAACTTGAGGGTGAGTAAATGATGATAGCGTTTTCGTTTTAGGTGACTATCCCTGTAAAGTTTCTTAATGGAATCAAGGACAACAATAAAGAGACTTAAAAAGAGTGTATAAAATGACACTGCGCAATCCATCGACTGTGCACCAACTTTGTTGTCACTCTTAACACCCAACAGTGGATTGTCCTCAGTGTGTCAAACAGGTTAGCTTCAAGAGGAATAAATCACTCCATCGCCATCACTCATTTGGTTGGATGTCACAGAAACTCAGATATCCCAGGGAGCCATTGCAAGAAAATGGTTTGTTCGATTTGATAACTACCTTTTAAACCATGAACTATCGTGGCCAATAGACCTAAATCTAAGACACTGAAAGCAAGTAAATGGAGCTCTATTGCATGGCATGTCTATGTTCATTTGCATTAAATCACTTTGCCTTATTATGCTCCAAACAACTTTTGCCTAAAGTACTCTTAGTAAAAATATGCGTAAAAATCAGTTTAGCTCATAGGTACTGTAGCAAGTAGGATCAAAGAATCCCTGTCACAGTGCTGAGAGAAATCTTGCTGAGACCACGAAGAGCTGTAAAATATAGCTGTCAATGGCATCTCAAGATGCTTCCTGCAGCACATTGGCAAAGCCAGGTAGCCTCTGAATGGGGTTCAAAGGTCAACTTAAATTTTAAGACAAAACAAGCTCTTGTAGAATGACATGCACAGATTACCAAACTTGACAAAATTGTTTTAACAAGTCCATGTCTTGCTCATAGAGAATCAAAGCAAGCAGGCCCAGCTTCCTGGCATGCACTAAGGCTCATAATTGGTGTAATAACACCAGCTCTACCACAGAAACATCCTAAAATCTCATTTTCTCACCGGAGAGGGGCTCAGAATGTGACTACAGTCACCTTAGGTAATCACTGTTTTGAGCTTCAAAAACAGTCTGGCTACTTCTACAGAAAATAACAGGACCTGGCTGACCCTATAGGAGATGTATTCTTCTGACTGCGCTGTTTATTTACATCAAAGCTCACTCATTATTCTCAGCGCTAGCAGTGGCGGAAGGGAACAGGTCTGGATTTCTTCTAGAAACTTTAAACACGTTCAATCAACTTTGAGTCTGAGGTAAAAAGTGTAATTTCTGCTCTAAATTGCTTTAAAGAAAACAGAGTACTATGTATGTACTGTATAACACTAAAAAACCAAATCATAATTTTTAAAGCACATATCCTGTATCTGCATTATGATTTGATTTGGCCCATTGTCATTGAACAGTAAGCCTGGTTTTCATTATCATCCCTGGCTCAACCATAATTTGATTTAAAAATTTCATTCCCTGAGTCCAGTTCCACAAGTGTAATTGGTTCAAACTAAAACATTGCTATATGAAAGTATCAGGAAATGGTCAACTGTCCCATATAAAAAATTAATACATTTAAAATAAATAAAACAGGAATTAGGTTGCATAGGCAAGGGGGTTTGATTATTTGTAATATCTGTGGTTTGTGCTGTACAAAATACAACCCAGATGAAATAAAGTGTGAAAGAAATATTCTTTAATTGCATATACATAACACAACTTTGATGAGGATATCTGTCTGTGCGACGAACTCACATGGTGGCACTAGAAAGTGAAAGTGAAAGTGAAGTGACATTCAGCCAAGTATGGTGACCCATACTCAGAATTTGTGCTCTGCATTTAACCCATCCGAAATGCACACACACAGAGCAGTGAACACACACACACACACTGTGAGCACACACCCGGAGCAGTGGGCAGCCATTTATGCTGCGGCGCCCGGGGAGCAGTTGGGGGTTCGATGCCTTGCTCAAGGGCACCTAAGTCGTGGTATTGAGGGTGGAGAGAGCACTGTACATGCACTCCCCCCACCCACAATTCCTGCCGGCCCGGGACTCGAACTCACAACCTTTCGATTGGGAGTCCGACTCTCTAACCATTAGGCCACGACTTCCCACTTATATTATTGTAAGATATTGCTACAAAAAATTCATGCAAAAGTTATGCACATGCATTAATATATAATTAGCAGAATAATCACAAATCACTGTTAATTCAAGAAAATGTATGTACATAAATGTTAAAAAGTGTGTGGTCATTGTTTTTGTGGTTAATGATATTGAAAGAAGTCTCTTATACTCACCAAGACTACATTTATTTAATAAAAGCATAGCTAAAACAGTAATATTGTAATATTATCATTTTCAGCAGCCATCCCATGTGAAAGAAAGAGTGTGCCCTGAAGGTATAATGGTGTTTTGGTAATCAACGACTAAATGACACAGACGTCAAAGGAAGGTAAATATTGTTATGCATAAGACTGGTTCAAAGTCAACCTTGCAGCCACTGGAAACCAAGTTACTCTTGATGAGTGGTTGGCCTTTTATTGATCATTGCTACATGGTCGATAGCCATTTGTGAGTGTGAATGTGTCTGTTTTATATCAACATAATCATAATAATATACAGAGCATGTTTTAAGGGCTACTACGTGTATCATTCACAGACAAAAAACATATTTACGTCTATGATAACACATTGCGCATTATAAGAGATCTGATGTACACTCTAAATTGGTACATTGTTTATCTGATAATAAACTGAATACACAGTATGAAATTAAATTAAGTCAGTGAAGGGTAGTCTGACTTTGTATTTACCTTCACACAGACAGATGTGTGCACACGGCGAAAGAGAGAGAGAAAGACAAGAGGACAAAGACACAAAACAGGATAGCAAAAAAAAAAACATTACAGTTCATGCTATCTAAATGCAGCAGTGTACAGTGAAAATGCAGAACTGGCCTTGATATCAAAGCTAAAGATGATGGCTACAGATGGGATTTCCATAGTGGAAAAACTGCTTCAAATAGTTTTTGTGTTGATTTTATTTTTATTTTTTATCAAAACTGTTTGTGTAATTGTATTATAATAATGCTTAAAAAACCTTACACGTTCTTCTAGTTTTTTAAACATTATTATAACATGCTTGGAAAATGGAGATGAGCAATGTGGCTGTAGAATTATAGCCATAGAGGAAACATTTACATTTCCACTTGGCAAGAAAGTTTTCTATTTGGAAGACACATTTGACAGGTAAAGATCTGATTGGTAAATGATTCACATATGTTGCAGGATATTTTGTACTGTTGACAAAAACTAAGAAAGAAATTAACAAACCGTGCATTAAACATACTGGTGATCTGATGATAGATGTGACTGATCTAAGCACTGAAAATATACAGTTTTCTCCACACTAAAGATGATTCAGATGGTATTTGACAAACTCACCCATTATAGAATGCAAAACATTTTTAAGAAATAGGTTGAGATTCGTTTTAGTGAGGAATAACTTACTAAAAATATATATTCCAAGAAAAACCTCCAAGAAAAAAAAATATTGTATAAGTATAAATAAAATATAATATAATATAATATAAGGGTTACCATGTACAAAAAATTATTATATAATATTAATAATAATAATAATAATCATCATCATAACATATGATGTTTCTGTTTTTTGTCTTTTTCCTGACCTATAAGAATTTGAATCCTGCGTCTAATTAGTATAACCTTGCTTGATATAATGTAGCTATTTGAGGCCTCATGATTGTCAAACCTTAAGGTACTTTTAAGGATTAAAATAATTTATTAAAAAAAGAGCACTTGACATTGTGCAGAGGGCTAAAACAAAAAAGAAATATGTGTGTTAATTGTTTTCTACTGTATGGGGCATCACTGATAAATGACATGTAAATGCTAATAAAAAGAGTCATGATAAGCAGAGGTTAAATCTTGGCATGCATGAAGTGATGCATTCTGGGGGGTTTGGCAGTACTGTTCTACATTTCAAGGGTGACAGATAAAACAAGTTTACTCTTTATTAACATAGACAAGCATGACAAGATATCCCTGGATCAAATATTTAGATATAAATCCAAGACAGGCCCCAAACATCAAAATGAAACTTGAGTTTGGAGGCCAGTGTTGAGATTCCTTTCAAATCAGCAGTAAATGAAATGAACACAGGGTATAGTTCAAGCTCTGCTAAGTATTTCTAAACCGTGCTGCTACAGAGCTGTATATGGAGTGAGATAGCATCACTTTCCAGTACCCCACCTATCTCAAGGGTTATTTTTCTTTTTGTTCTGACAGCACTGAGATGAGATGAAAACACGAAGGTGGTTCATAAATATAAGATGTGAGGGCTTATTCTCAAATGAAATTGGATATGGTCATATTTTTTATTTTATTTTTTTTTTTAACAAGAAACAGCCTAAAGTGAATGAAGGCAACTCATCCAGAGAGATCTTTAGCTCAATCCAGACTCTCTGAAAATGGGACTTGGAAATTGGCAAAACCATTGAATTCTGATTTGCCTTAGAGAACATTTTCCTGCAAGATGAGGCATGAAGAATCAACTGTGCATTTTTTTTATGACATTTCAATACAGAAGCAAAATAAAAAAAAACACAAGCAAAGAGAGCATGCATCATTTTATACACATTCTGTTATTCATATAGGTTTTAATTTATGATATAAAAGGGATGTTTCAACAACAATAAATTACATTATTAGATATAATTTGATTAGGGATGGTATACATCCACAGAAAAGTTCATATACTTAAAAAGTCCAGAGTGTGTAATGAAGTGTACGTTGGACGTGTGGGAATTAATGTACAAACCTCATTCAAAGAAGAGCAAATCCCAGCCTACGACAGCTCATTTACTTGAAACAAATTTAATCTTCTTAGTGAACAAAATTAGCTCATTAGCCTGTCAGAGAAAAAGCAAGAGAAACTGAGAAAGAGACGTCAGATCTATATTGATACAGAGGAACCCTGGAGTCTACCTTTATCTTCATAACAAAACAATTCTTTGTGTCTAAAGTAACTTTCCAATTAGCATAACTTCTGAGGTCTTTGAGAGCTGTTTCTAATATAGATCAGTTTAAAGCCAGGCAATGTCTGATTTTAGTGCAAAAGCAACTAGAGAGGGATATTTTACAGAAGATTTAGAATAACCGTCATCTGGACAGCTGGACTCTTTAAATTAATTGAGGTTTTCAAAATTGAGGCATCTACTTATCTGAAAAGCTTTAAGCAGAGTATTGCAGTCAAATTTGCGCAAATTTATTTAAGGAACAGTCCACCCAAAATTACAATTTGCTGAAAACTTACCCTCAGGCAGTCCAAGATGTACATTTGTTTGTTTCTTCATCAGAACAGATTTGGAGAAATGTACCATTATATCACTTGTTCACCAATGAATCCCATGGAGTTAAAATATTGTAAAGTGAAAAGTTGCATGTTTGTAAGAAAGAAAATCGATCATTCAGACTTTATATTTTTAAACTGTTGCTTATAGCTATAATAATCTACAATAATGCTTCCTCCAGTGAAATCTGATGTTGTCCTCCCAAATCAAAATCCACTAACATGTTTGTTTAGAGCTGTTTTGAACTGTTTTTGCTTGTAAACGGTGCATGATATGTGCATATTTCTGATTATTTCCTGATTCAGATTAGACAAGAGAAAGCAATTTGGATAGAGGGTGAAATATTCCTTTATATTGAACTGAAAATTGTGATCTTATTGCATGCTTTACTGTATAGTTCTGCATGCCTTTTTCTTATTTTCAAGCCCCTGATATATTGCATGAACACACAACATATGTGACAAATGAGAGACTTGTTTGCCAACAAGTACAGCATGATTTACACATTTTGGGGGCACTGTGAGTGGATAAACATGATATACTTCTTAGGATCTTACTTTTTTTTTCTTCGTCTTGGTCATTCAATGCTATCATCCTCACTGAATACTCCTTCCATTTTCTGGTCCTGATAACTGCAATATTTTTGCCAATCAGTGTGCTCAATCCAGGCTAGATAGCAGCAAATCTGTTAGAAGTGTTGGTGAATCAGTCTGAATTGAATCAGCTCGGATCGCTTACTCGCTCACTGAACCACAGGTTATCATAACCTGAAATGAGCTGAAAACCATTATGTGTTCATTTTGAAAAACAATGTTAAAGGCAAATTTGTATGATGAGGGAAACTGTTTTGTTATTTCAGTCAGGACCACTTCGACAAAGTATATTTATTACAATTATAAAGCATACAGTTAGTGTTGACGGTATGATGCTGTCTAGGCAAAACTCCCCACGCTTGTCCATGTAGCTGTAACGGAGGCCAGCGAGTAGGTGCTGTGCAGGTAAACCTCACTCCCTGATCTCAAGAGATGATATTAAGTGGCTGCAGTCATTTAGCCTCCTTGTGAGTGCGTCCGCCTCCCATGCTGGAGACCCGGGTTCGAGGGCCACTCGGAGTGAGTGCGAGGTGTGACGGTGAGGACCCGGGAGAGAGGGGTTACACAGCCATGCTTGGGGAGAGCAGCAAGTCTAACCCCACTGGTTTATAAACAGATCCAGTATTTGCATACATAATAACAATTTACATGAGTTGTAGAAAATACAAAATACATGATAGAGAATGCTTGCAATATAGTGAACTTATACGAAAAATAAAATCAGATTAGATTACAGGGGTTAAGTTAGGTGGAGATGGGATTGGAGGAGGGAGTTTGATTGCAAGCAGTGATGCGATTGAAGAGATGATGATGAATGGGAATTTAAATGGACCGCTGTGATAAGTGTCAAAACTGGATTTGTACACGTCAGGAACAGCTGACTATCAGCTGATACGAGCTTGACTATTGTGGCCTGCCTGAGCTGACACGATGCTTGATTATAAATAATATTCTAATTTTAACATCATAAACAATAAATAATAGTATTAAAGGAATAGATTACCTCAAAATGAAAATGCTTGAATGCTTGAAATTTTTATTTTTTCAGCTCTTTGGACTCTCATTTTGATGGCACCCATTATTTGCAAAGGATCCATTTGTGAGCAAGTGATGAAATGCAAAATTTCTCTAAATTTGTTCCCATGAAAAAAGCAAACTCATATACATCTTGGATGACCTGAGGGTGAGTAAGTTGTAATGTTAATTACAATGATAATTTTGGAGCTGGTCTGTTTTCAGAATGATCCTTTAGCATGTTTCCCTCAGGCTGCAAGAACAAAATCCTGTAGGAAACACTAGGATATTGTTTAAGCAAACACAAGAAACGTCATCAGCCCTATTTTATCTATGCTCAGCATGATGAAATTTTTATGTGGCATTCAGACAAGAGGGTTGACACGTCCACATTTGGTGTGCACCCACTGACACATGCTGCTGCATAGCTGACAGAGTCAACAAACAAGCATGATAGACAGAGAGAGAGAGAGAGAGAGAGTAGCCACAAGTGAGAGAATAGCAAACAAATAGACCTAAGAGCCTTGTGACCTTTAGGGAGAGACCATGGTTTGGCTATCATAGCAGTGAATGCTGCATTGCTATAATGAGAGTATGGAAAAGTGAAGGGCAGTTCTTAAAATTCACCTCCATTCACCACTGAATCTCTTGAGTTCTCCCATACCTGCTAGAACTTTCTTTATAGACAAGACAAAAATGATTCACTGAAATGTCTGTTGTCAGCAATGAAGGTAAAAGACAGAGAGAAGAGGAAACAGGACTTCAATGAATCTCAATTCAGGTGCAACAGTAATTAATCCCAGAGAGTATAGGGTGAAAAGCCTATGGTGGGAAAATAAACCATTTAAACCTACTGCACTGTGTCCCATAGAGTGAGCACTTGCCTGTTTAAACTATGCAGAGACATGAAGGGACAACGAATTCAAACTAAAGTGCGTTTGGATTGACTTTTTGGACTATTATACTTTCAACTTTGTTGTAAATTCAAAAACCTTCTGGTACTCAATGTCAGTATGCTCCCCTTGTTTGCATACAATATGATTTTATATAATATATAATATAAAAACACTAATATTGTGAAATATTATTACAATTTAAAATATTTGATATACTCAATTTAATTTATTCCTGTGATGGCAAACCTGATTTTTTTAGAAGCCATAATTTTTTATATGCTGATTTTTAAATAATAAACATTTATTATTATTATTATTATTATTATTATTATTATTATCAATGTTGAAAACTGATATTTTTCAGAATTCATTGATAACCAAAGGAAAACAAACAAACAAACATTTATTTGTAATGTTTTGTCATTTTGACCTTTTGTAACATTGTCTTTAGTTTCACTTTTCATCAATATAATGTTTCCTTGCTGAATACAATTACTGATTAAAAATAATTTAATGGTTAACAGGAAATAAAAAGGAAATTAAACAGTTTTTTTTTTAATAATAATATAATATATATATATACTAGACTTATTGGCCCGGTGCAAACTGATAATGACACCCTGATCATACGGCATCTGTCAACAGAGAGAACACTGGCCTTTGAATCACTTTCTATTCTGAATAAACCTTTTAAAGATGATAAAGTGCTGAGAGAATATATGTAGCAAACAAATTAGCCTTAACTTCTGTGGCGAAAAAAAAAAGAAAGAATTTTCCACACATCTGGAAAATGTACAGCCAGTAAATTTAATTTACTAAGCTAAGCATATTAACTCTATATGGTAAGCCATGGGATTTTCAAAGATCAAAGATCTGTCCCAAAAAGGCTAATGGGATCTTTTTCTTTCTTCCCATTGATGACTTAGTACAATCTCCATGACAGCAAAATTTGTTCTAAGCAGTGGAGTCCATTGCAAAACATATTTTGCAACTTACATGAAAAATTCTCTCGTCTGAACCTGTAGTGTTGCATGGCAATTCATTATGTGGGTGGAAGAGAACATCATGCAAATAAAACTGAGCTATCGGCAGAAAACAGAAGAGCTCTATTTTAAAATATGATCTATGATTTGCAAGCAAATTTGGTATAGGTCACTGTCAAGACAATATGGGACCTACTCTCAAAGCTATACACAAATTCAATCTTCGAGCAGAGGGTAAAATGATGGTATCATAACACTAAAACATCCCTGGAGAAACCTAAACAAGCACCAGCACCAGTAAACCTGCGCAGCTCTTCAATTTAAACTGCACTCCTAGTCTGGAAAAACAAAGGTCATTCAAAACCACAAATCATCAGGCCTGTGAAATAAGAAACGCAGTATAAAGTACACTGATTCTACAGTGCTAAACGATGACATTTTGATCAAGAAACAGCTAGATGTTTTCTTCTTAGGGTTTTTTTTTACTGTGCGAGATACTGATGTTATAACATTTTTATTTGTGTGATAATCCCTTAAATTTATTGTTTTAAGCGTTCATATCTGAATCAACATCTTTTGACTACGCATTATAGGTCTACATAACCAGGTTCATATAGAAGTGTTAGGGCTATTTCTGCTCTAATTTGGTTATTTCTGCTGGAATTGTGTCATTCTATTCTGTCTACAAAGAAGCATTTTAGTCCAGTTCCTAAAGCTTCTGCATTTGAGACGAGAGCTAATAAAAGCTGCCATTAAGGGAACTATTAGTCTAAAAATACCTCCCTTAGGTTATAAATTTCACCTCTTCCTAAAGTAACTACTCAACTTCTGCTACCTCCACTTTTCTCCTTTCCACAAAAATGTACCAGAGTATTTACATTCTCTCAGTTATTAATGAAGCTGTAAGCTTAAGCTGTTTTAATATTATTATTATTAATAATAATAAAAGTCCCCTGTATTTTTCTGACCTTCTTGATTACCTATTATTTCCCAAACATTTAAAAACACATTTACTTTCCTCAAATACTTGAAGAGAATACTTCAACAACTATGGCTGTAACCTACAGAATTAGAACAAAGGTAGCTGTACATATTGTTCAGGTATCAGCAATAGACTCTCCGCTAGAATTATTTAAAATAATTGGCCAGTAAATATCTTGATATTACTGAAACTGCAACTAAAAAGTTCCACTTACCCTCAGACTTTCCATAGTTAGAAGTGTTTTCTTCAAATGTAAGCAAATCTGTGTCTGTACAAGCACTAGAAGCCATAACTAGATACTAAATGGAGTTATAATATTATGGAATGTTAAATAATAGGAAAATGGTTAATATTTGGTTGTGAGCCTTGGCTGATTTCTCACCCTGAAATCATGTGACGTTTTTAGCTAAAGTGTGGCTTTCATCAACATGAAGCAAGACTCTCAGTTTGAGTTTCTAAGAAAGTATCATGCGGTGGAATTATGACCAGGGCAGGCAGTGAATGCAAATGATGCTTATTAAAGCTGTTCAAATGTCGACCTGATAATGGTGTCACAGTGACGCAGGACAGCAGCATTCAGTGGACAAATTCAAAGCTTTCAAATTGGCTTCCCTCATTCGTCCCGACATTAATTAGTCATTTTCATCTTGGGATTCAGCACACTCAACCTTGTATTGCACCACACACACACACACACACACACACACACACACACACACATAATGATTCTCTATTCTCTATAAATACTCAGAGGCGTAATTTTACTGTAAATCAATGTGACATTTGGCAGACGGGGTCTGATGCAGATGCAGCACATTCAGCTGTTATGCTGTTTGCGCCGTTTTGTCTCACAGACAGGTTGAAGGACTCGGGCTGAGGAAGGAGAAACATTGCATACTTTATACATTCACACCGATTTTAATTCAGCTTGTTCTGAGACATCTAGTCCAAGCCTTTGGAACTCATTTAAATAGCACAAGAATCTATAGATCCTGCACAACAGTATTTGCTCTGTGCAAATGAATGAGCTCTCCAAACGAATGAATGTTTCAACCAAGTCCTTTTACATCATAACCTTACGTAATAATGATGATAAGCTTTGGGGTCTTTGAGGATAGTGTCCTCATCAGCAAATGGAGGTTAGTTTCTAAAAAACTTCAAATGAATAAATTCGGCTCCAAAGTTTTGTCAAAAGGAATGAATGAAAGGAATTTTCTAAAGTTGGTAAAAGCTTGAGTGATTGGCAAGCCTTTTTGAAATCAATTTCAATTGTGGTCTTAGTTTTTCCATCAAAATATTTTCAAATGCAAATAAACAGACATTAAGCTGTAAAATAACATATTTAATAAAAAAAAAGACTTGCTAATTAGACACAATGGCCTGCAATTACAGAGTCATAGAGCTTTTCCAGACAAGCGTGATTAATCGGAAAGCATTACCCAGGCCTCATGCTCAGCTTGACAAATTCATGTCCAGCATATAGAAATCCTATGAAAGTGCTAAAAATGATTTGATTCATAAAAGAGCCTTATGCTGGGATTCTTTACTGGATTGCCTGATTAGCTTTGCATTGAGTGTGTCTTTGCCCAAGTCAGAATGAGTTGAAAGGCTTCTAAGAGATTCTGAAATCAAACTGCAGATTGAAGGAAAACTGTTCACATCTACTGATCTGAACGAACAGACTCTAAACTGGACGATCACCAGCAGAGAATCTGTCACTCGCAGTGATATAATCCTTCATGTTCTACATAGTTTTTAGCTATTGAATCAGTTTCAATAGTCTCAATGGACATAACAAGCAATGATGCTTAAAAAAGGCATTCAAAATCCAAATGAACTTATTCACAAGGCAGTACATTGTTAAAAATGTCATCAATGAACTGCAGCTGTTTACTTCGAATATTTGTATTATTTACAATTAAATAGCAGAGTACTAATCTGAAATGAATGTAAAAATTAAGATGCTGAATTAAATCTCATTGATCAAATGGCTCTCACAAATTCAACAGCTCCCTGAAATTCCCCCACGGGACTGCAAAGCACGTAGAGTACAAGAAAGAATCAAGATCAGTGAAATCCAGCTGCGCACCTCTCCTGCTGAATGGATTTGGATGTACATAGACTAAAGGTAAACAACTTGGAACACAGTATGTGCAGAGACTGTCATACAGTGGGGAGGTAGAAGAAGAGGTTTACCCATTACACTTTGAAGGATTTCTCTATATGTAAGACATACTTTCTCTCTAGCTTTCAATTTCTCCTGCACTCTTTCCCTCCTCTCCCTCTAAATTAAATCAGGTTTTTTCCCCTCTCCATGTGTTAAATAGAAGTCGCACCCCACTATCCCTGTGGTATTAGAATTTGTGTGCATTTCCACACCAGCACTCAGTATGTTCCACTGTGGAAAATCATATCTAATTTGCCCAGGAACTCTGTTGGTTTGACGAAGCGGTCTGAAGGTCACCCATCGTCCTGTGAAAAGCAATTCAGGTCATTCTGGTATCTTTATATTTATAATAAAGATGAACAGAGGGCTACTTGAGAAACAGCTCACTGTCACAAATCACATGAACTAGATTAAGTTCACAGATTATTGGTTATGAAGGAAACCTGAAAAAAAAATCAGTGAATAAATACATTTTTATGATAAATAAATACAATAATGTTCAAAAGTTTTGGGTCAATAAGATTTTTTTTTTAAGAAATTGAATAAAAGATTAAACGAACATTTAATTGTATTCTTGAATTCAACAAGCATGTATTAAATTGATCAAATGTCAGTGTAAAACATTTTATATAAATGCTTTATATATAAATTAATTATATATATAAATGTTACTTATGCTGAACTTTATAATCATTAAAGAATCACAAAAAAAATCATGGCTATCAAAACTTCCACAGAAATATTAAGCAGCTCAAATGTGATAATAATGAGAAAGGTTTAATGAGCAACAAATCAGCAAGAATGTTTTCTGAATGATTATCATTGGAGAAATGTTGATGAAAATTCAGCTTTGCCTCACATGAATAAATTTAGTTTTAATTAACTGTACTTTTAATAATAATAATAAAACAAATTTACCCAAACCAAAACTTTTGAGCAAAAGTGTATGTACTGTATACCGCACCAAAATAAATGCTTAATGCCCAAAACATGTAAAATATATAAAAGTTATTGGATTTATGATTTAAGCATGACAATATATATATATATATATATCACCAGAACATCACAGAGACTGGTGTGTGGGTTTTGACTTTGGCAAGCAACCACCCAGATTATAATAGCAATGCAGTAACAACCATCTAGATCCCCCGTACTATAATGCAATACTTGAAAGTCCTTCAGAATGCCAAGCAAGAATATATATTATATAATATAATATATAAAGAATATATAATTATAAAAAAAACAAAAAAAAAACAATAGAAATCTAGTTTAACATGAATCTTTTTCTTTATAAATTGCACTAAAGAACAGAATGGTGCTATAGCTACATTTACACAAAAAGCAACAAATCACTCTTAAAGCACAGCCACTTTCACACAAACACAAATGGACCTGAAGGAAGAAGAAATCAGGCAAGGTAACCTGAAACGTTCTTGCTTCAGCGGCTCATCACACATTGTTGTGAATACTCAGCATGATGGTGTGTTTTCAATTTCTCAAGGCCAACTGGAGGCAGCACAAGAGATTGGGATCAAGTTGGATGTTACAGTTTCTGCTGTACTCCACATCTTCTCTTAATGTGACTTGAGGGATAGGGGATATCTCCCATAGCATCACAAAATAGACGACAGAACCCATACTGAACACATATTAGAAGTGATTGTTGGTGCATCGGGGTTATCAGAGTTGGCTTTTCTTCCAATAGACAAATAAGGGGAACTTCAACCGTGATGTATTATTGCCTATTTGTGTACTCGATGTTTGATATTAATGTTCATTTGGGGAATCGGTAAAGTATTTTTCCAATTGCCAATCCAACTACATCAGAATGCTCAAAACCTGACAAAAAATTTCAATTATAAAATTGTTTCTAAATTTTTTGCACTCTCACATTGAAATAACATTTACATTTCATTTAGCAGATGCTTTTATGCAAAATGATTTACAACAGTGGGAGCACAGGTGATTATCTCTAATAAGACTGCCAAAGCAAACTATATTTTTCCATTTTTGAAAAATATGTAAATGGTGTGCCTGAGCAAAATGCTTTGGTGATTCTAAGGTGTTGTGGGTGGTTGCTAAATCAAAAGAGCCCAACTCCAAGTCACAATATTTAGGTGCCTAAATATTGCTTAAGTCCTTCCTTCAATGTAGGAATTCATTTTTTGGCTATTTTATTAACCAACAGGTGAAAGTCATTTTTACAACCACTTAGAAAAAACATAGTAAGCAGTACATTCTTCAAAATAAAGGTTCCAAGAGGGAGTTTTTGAAGCATTTTGGGGTTCCCCAGTGTGAAGAACATTTCAATAATGTAAAGAATTAGATTTCTTTTTTACTCTAAAGAAGCTTTTATGCAATGGAACGTTTCCATGGCCAGTACAGAACCTTTATAGTTAATAGTTTAACAATAAAAAAAGAATACTGGACTATTTGATTATTCAATACAAAACAAATCCATAATATCTCATTTCATGTCTTCTGGTTCTAGTATTTTCAGCAGCTGTATGTGTGTTGTGGACAATCGAATCACCGTTACATGGCTCATCCTGGACCTCTCGCTCATCAGCAGCTGCTGTTCGCTTCGATTTATGCCTTTATGAGCTATTCAAGTCACAAGGCTTTGCTGTTCCACTTATCAGTGCCATTCAGGTGTAAAAAGCAAATTGAAATTAAAAGCAAATTTGATGATAGAAGGCACTTCAATAAGGAATCAGCTGTAAAAACAAGGTGGGAGTATTTGCGCCATCAATTATAGACACTATAGACTAGGATGATATCAATTGCTGCTGCTTTTTCTTTTTTCAGTAAAAACAAGGACACTGGCTACAGCTCTTAATAACGCCATATCTTTCAGGACAGCAACAGGGAGATAATGTTTCGTTAGCATTTTGCATATATTAATCAT
Source organism: Carassius carassius (assembly GCF_963082965.1). NCBI lineage: Eukaryota > Metazoa > Chordata > Actinopteri > Cypriniformes > Cyprinidae > Carassius > Carassius carassius. The sequence goes on from NC_081764.1 coordinate 8,659,365, forward strand.
TATCATTAATAATGGTCAGAAAATCATAATTATACACCTCAATGAAGCAATATTAATATTTCTAAAAATATATTTGGCTAAAGGGTTTGTGCAGATCAATGCTTATTCACTTCTGTGTACTTTTTATTTGGAAATGTCACCCCTTCAAAGAAAATGTGAGTTACGTGAGAGGGAGCTGAGCTCTGTGGGAGTTACATACGCATGAGAGGCAATGCATCATGGGAGCAGACTCAACTTTCCGCCCATGAAATTGCAGTGGGAGAAAATCAGAGCAATCAATCTGGTTCTCTTCTGGTTCAAGCCCTTCACTAAACATGGTCCACTGCATGGCTGGACAATAACTAAAAGCAACAGTGGAAAAGTCATTTCTGAGTTGCTTTTACTCAAGTGAAACTTGCCAAATCGCAAGCCAGACAATTTATGTGCAATCATCATAGCTGGAAAGAGAAGCCCAATTTCCAGAGTGCCTGTACCTGAATCTATACATGCATTCTACTTTTAAAACCTTGAAAATGAAGAATGAAACAAAACAGGGAAGGTTTCATTTCAGCATTTTCAATATTAAAATACAGCGCTTGATCAAAAATGGCTGACAGATATTGAGTGGTTTGAAACTCTTACTGAGTAAAGCTTTCGTCCATCTACATATACAAAAAGAACCTCATAACTTCTTTATTATTTTATTACATTAAAAGAGTCTTCAACCAGTGCCTAGTCAGCTATTGTTTAATCTTTTGAAAAAATTTAAACAAAAACAAAACAAGGAGACAATATTATGTATCTTTGCTAAAGCTAAGAAGCTAAATTAATTTTTGTGTGTGTGTTTTATTTAAGTTTTATTACTCCTCACAAATGTACATTAAAATGAAGAACCCTGGTAGTAAATCTTATTATATTTATATATTGTCAATATAATTTCTTCCTGTCAGTTTAGAAGAATGTATCTATGAAGGCTGTTTTTGTACTGCTATTGTGCTTATATTTATGTGCGCTGAGGTCTTGCATATTGTTTGTGTCACTTTTATTCAGTTAGATTCTTTAAAAACAGACATTTGAAAAAATATTTATTAATGGTTTTTGTTCACTTTCTGCATTTTTAAAATTATTTGAAAAATGTTCAGACCCAAACTAGAGCTTATCATGTGCTAATGAAGAAATACTAGCTAGAAGAAGACTATTGAAAAGCTAAACTATAATCTAACAGTGAACATGCAAAAAGGAAAAACTGTCAAACTTTTGTGTTGTTTCAAACTTTGGTGAGCATTGCTGATTGCATGATCACTAAATCATTAAATAACCCTATTTCCTATCTAAGCTCTATTCGCAAAAGCCCACAATCAAGCGGAATAAGACGTAAGAATGTCTTTTGTATAATGAGCTTATTATGTTATGGATAATTAACTTATGGTTCTGTTCCTCCGTGTCCATGATTGCCGTTAATATCCCTTCCACTCTGTCTCATCCTCAGTGTGAGAAAACTGAGAAGGAACAACTCACTGACCTTAATTTTAACCTTCCTTGAGGATTTATACTGGCTTGAGGAGAAATTTTATTTAATCAGAAAACAACACAAAAACAACTTTATCAGCTAATATACTGATTTCAGCCTGTGCATTCTCATATTTCTCTGTATGTACACTGTATTTAAAAAAAATAAAAAATAAATAAAAAATTCTAATTTGTATCACAGTGCTTGACATGAATCTTTTCCATTGGTAAATTTGCTTGTCTGAGAGATTAGGTCACTTATCTGAAAACCTTTTTAAACAATACACAGCCTACGTTCAAACAGAAAGAGGTATTGAGTATATAGAAAACGTGAATGATTCAGATTTGATTGTGTTACTTCACTTGTGGCAGGACGGCAAGGATCGCAAATGATGATATAGCCCTTTTCATGAGGAACTAGTCTATTTAATCTGTAACTGGAACAATTTGTGTGGTAAATGAATTGTGTATAATTACTTACATCATCCACTTTATCTACTCTGATAAAAACAAAATTAATGCCACTGCAATAAACAGAAAATTATGAACACACACTAGCATTTTAGAGGAAGCACTTGCTTTATAATCAAACCACACAACACAAAAGGCTATATTTATACTTGACATTCTCCTTCACCCGCTATCCATTATTCATCAGTCACTAAAGTAAAAAGCATTGACAAAAACCCTCTGCTACTCATCATTCCCTCTCACATTCCTTCAACATGCTCATACTGACCGATTCAAATCCTTTAATTTATACTCATTATTCAACTCTCCATGAGATTATGATCCTGACAAGCTAATTAAAGAGCCTATTATGTTTTGTCCACACTTGAGTCCACTTAGAAAATCTCTTGTTTCACTTGTAACAGCTTCCATGCACAGGTGTCAGAAGTGTTTCAGCCAGTTTACTGTGCTTTATATGTTGCGGACATTTATACAGTTTATACTTGTTTGAACTTTCTTCTAAAATTTTTTCAATCAACACATACATACATTCATCAACATCAACACATTTTGCGTAATAATAAAAATGTATTAATATAAATTGGAATTAATTTAATTACATTACTATCAATTAAATATGTGTGTCAATATTTTATATATATATATATATATATATATATATATATATATACTGTATATATATATATATAGGCAAACAAGGAATAGATGCATTTGCTGTTAACTGTAGGCCAGACAAACACAAATATTATACATAAAAATATTTTTATATTTTATATTACATATATTTTGAAATACATTCAAATAGAAAAGTTATTTCGAGTTATAATAATATTACACAATATTTTTGTGAGTTTTTGTTAGCATAAGAGACTAACTATTTTTTTTTTCAAAACTTTTGGAATAATTATGATTTTTTTAATGTGTTTGAAAGTTTCCTTTTTATGTAATACCTATATATTGATGTATTACACATTTATTACATATCATAAGTCTCTACCAATGACCTACAGTTCCCAGCAAATGCATTTCACAATGAAGTTTGCCAATCTGCTTTGCCTTACCAGTGCTACATTTTTAGGACACTACTGTATATCAATTTAAAAGTAGCTTAACTTTGAAAATTGCATCCTGTGCAGGGCCTGTGCCTAACGCTAAACCATACTTTAGATCCTATTCCCACACATCCCCAATGACACTTGAACAGTGTAATGAATCTGCAGTGTTCCTACCCTCCATCTCTCTTCTCGAGCACACACAGGGGATAGACTTGCATGAGCTGGAGAGACTCTGCAATCCTTCTCTACACACAGGACAGGAGTCAGCCTCATCTAATGACTGTGACCTTTCCCCATCAGAGTCTGGCAGACAAAACAGGACTTAGAGTCACAACAAATACAGCAATATTATCCCCGGCACCATAACAACAATTATTATTAATTAAGCACTGACATCTTCAAATCTAACATTTTTGATAGTTTGATGTGGTCACTCGCAGGAGGAAATTATTTGAAAATGCGTCGGTTGTTTGATTAAAAGGTCACATGGATCATAATTTGCATGGTACATACAATGTGAAGAAAACTTTAAAATCAAAATGTACACACATTCCTGTGTTTTTGTGTATGAATAATCAATGTACATCATTTTTAAGAAGTTTGTCTTTGTAACCTCTAATCAAAATGTGATCATTTGTTCAGACTATGAAATCATTTGCCTTTGGGTTTTGTTCCATGTTAACCACTTGAAAAAGATTAAATCTGTTAATATTAGAAATCATGATAATGATAAAAAATACTTTTACAACATTTATTAATAAAGGCAAATGTTAATTTCGGCATAATTTAAATGTCTGGGGTGAGTACGATTTTGAATCTCTTTTATGCCCACCAAGACTGCATTTATTTAATTAGAAATACAGTAAAAACAGTAATATTGCATGTGAGATATTACAATTCAAAATAACAGTTACATTTCAATATAGTGTTTCACAATGCAAATTCATTCAGCAATGTAATTTATGTAATATGTTATGACAAAACTGAATTTTCAGAATCATTACTTCAGTCTTCAGCGTCACAGGATCCTTCCGAAATCATTGAAATATGCTGATTTGCAGTGGAAGAAACGTTTATTATTATAGTTGAAATGGGATGTGATGCTTAAAATTTTGTGGAAACAATAAAACATTTTCAGGATTCTTTAATGCATTGGTAGCAGTGCTTTTATTTTTGGGTAACAGTGTAATCAATACTGTCTTCACTGTCACTTTATATCAACTTAATACACACACACACACACACGTAAATCAACAAATATTAAATTAATATAAATAAAATATAAATTAATAAATGCTGTAAAAATATTGTTCAAATTTAAAAATATTAATTTAGTATAGCAATTGTATTCTAAACGTTACCAATAAATTTCAGTTCATGTAAAAAAATTTGTGATTTGAAAAAGTGGCATTTCCACTGAGATACATCAAGACGTATTCAGTGATGAACTTGACCGTAAGCCTCCAAATATTGGGCAAAAAGTTAGGGTTTGGAGTAGGATAGTGAGTTAGTCCTTCATCACAATGTATTCATGGAGGCAGCACAAGCTGACAAGTATTTTCTGCCCAAGATTTTGCCCGTCAACCACAAGATTAATAGAATTTAATTATAATGGTTAGTTTGTAAGTTTAAAGATAACATTTAAACTACTGATTAAACTACTCAAATTCTCAGAAGCTCAGTAGTCAGCCAACTTCAGGTCTGGCTTCATTCACAATCCAGTTTCAATTCCTGATTAAAAAAATACATCACATTATGGAACTAAAACAAATTTGAAAATGACTTTTCATGTTGACTTAAAACAATGCAGTCATGTTATATGACATTCGGACACTAGAAATATCAACACTGAAAATGTGTTTCCATTTCGAAAGATTACTAAATATTGTGAATAGGTTCTTGGCAGCAAGAAAGAAAACAAATATGCGTGCGCACTGACACCAGCGGTGTGCAACAGATGTAATGAAGTGAGTCATGGAATAAACGTTATTCACCACAACTGGTAAACGCTATTGTGATTTAGAGTGCAACTTAATTATCCCATCTCCCGCTTTGATTTCCAAGCTAAGTTTCCATTTCACATCATTTGTGAAATGTCTCATTTTCTATGCTATGCTGTTCTCTGAAAATAAGGACATTTCTAAATCTGAGTCTTCTTGGCAGTGTTACATGAAATTACGAAGAGGTCATGACTGGATTGTTTGTGTCCCTTAGTGGGAATGGATTGGAAGCAGAAGTGAACTGAGAATGGACAAGACACATTGTTAGTGGAGCAGAGGTGCACTGGGACATGTTTCTGTGCTCACAGCGAAATGTCTGACACCATCTTTGTGCAACAAACTGGCCAGTCATAGTGCTGTGCTCAGGCTCAAGGGGTTTAAGTCAAGTGGGGCCGAGATCAATGAGCTTTCACATTTGAGGGAGTTTACATTGGTGAGGAAACCACAAGAAGACGGGGTAAATAGAGAAGGGGATGGGCATATGTGCAAAATCTGGAGGACAACCTGGCCCTGGTCCAGAGGAACACTAAGCAATGCACTGCAGTGGAGAGCACGGTGCACCTCCGGGATCACAGCAAATTGTTCAGCTTTGTTTTGTTATCGATTGGTCATGTTGGTTATGCTTCCTAAATATCAACCTGCACTGGAGAAACTAGCATGGCACAGAAAATATCATAAATATGTGATGAACACTGCAGTACCTAAATCACTCCATATCACAAGATTTGTGAACTTGCATTCATGGGATAAGCTCACATCATTCTGAAAATCAGTCTTTATATTTCTTTCCTGGTAAGACTTATACTTCTCTTTATATTTGATATATATATATAATATTAATTTAGAAAATTATCTATTTTACCAAAAAGCCATGAACTTTCCTGAAATGTGACCACAATTTAGTGCATTTTTATTTAAAGTAGATAACTAGCTAACTACATAAATAAAAGGCTACAGCATCCCTGTGACCCAATAGGACAAGAGATTGAGAGAATGTTTTATGAATGTATCCATCCAATCAATGAATATTTAGAAAAAAAGGTCAGTTCTTGCAAGATTAGGAAAATTCCTTGAGTATCATCCTGATGCTAATGTTATTATTTTATTGTTTTAATGGGCCTTAAGTTTTCTCTTGAAATTTGGGATCTCCAATAATATTCATTTAGAAATTACCCTCTTATTTTGTTTTCTATTTTACCACAAAGTCATGCACTTTTCTGAAATGTAAATTCATTCTAATATATATGTATATATTTTAAATATTGTTAAACTGATTGACAAAGATTTTAGAATAATCCATGAGATTTCTTTATGATTAAAAAAAAAAAAAACAAGCCCATATGCAATACTGTATGTGTGATCTGCTGCTATGGAAAGTTTTGTGAGTGTGTGTGTGTGTGTGGGTGAGAGAGAGAGCAATGTTTTCAGAAGGATTTGTGGGAGGGTCTGTGTGTGCACATCCCTTTTGGTTCTTGGCTCTGATGATAAGCCCTCTGCTTGCTTGAGTGCCTTTCCAAACCCTGAGACCGAGGTGTTATTACTGTGGATGACAAACACAGGAGCTTTCCAGCCTGGGAGAGGAGCAGGGAGACATAGATAATAGAGGGTAAAGAGATACTAGACATGTGGGAAAGTGAAAGATGGTGGTAGTCAAAGAAGACAAAGATATAGAGCCATGAAGGAGAAAGCTGAGAGAATAGCATTTTAAAGAAAAAAAAAATGGCAAAGGAATAATATTAAAGATATAAATGAACAGAATAAGTAAGCAACAGAGAATGGAAACAATTTATTCCAAAATGCTGTGGGAATGTGCCAGGTCACGAGTGCACAAGTTACTGGCATAAAATGTCTACTGTACATGCACTTTCTTTCTCCTGTGAGAAATATCCAAGTGTCTCTGTAGCTTCTGAAGGGCGGTTTTCACCCACAAATCGTACTCGGTTACTAACGTAACCTCGGTTCCCTGAGATGAGGGAACGAGTACTGCGTAAGCTAGCTTACGCTATGGGAAAAGGTCCCCTTTTCTCGAGAATATGAAGCCAAAAATTATCCTTAATTTTTAAATAATGTAAAACGCAGTGCTGCAGCACAGCAGACCCAAGCGAAGCGGCTCGCGCGCTTATTGGCTGTGCTGCGGCAACTGCAGCAACCTATGGTGAGGCGGCGGAGAGGAACGAACCAATGGGGGCGCTTCGCGCCCATTGGACGTCAGAGCGCGCCAAAATAGGCGTGGCTGGAACTATATAAGCCACCGCTTCACCATAGGGATCAGGTTTTAAATCGACTGAAGCGATCACCTGGTCCGAGCACATAGCACGGCAGGTTACGCAGTACTCGTTCCCTCATCTCAGGGAACCGAGGTTACGTTAGTAACCGAGTACGTTCCCTTTCGAGAGTACTCTCGTACTGCGTAAGCTAGCTTACGCTATGGGAACACAATGTAAAACGCCGTGCGTGCTCGGGAACTTCGACCTGTCACAGCCCGAGGCGAGAGCCCGGGGCTTTATAGCAGGAGAAATCCCAGTCCCAACAGCCAACCTTAGTGGGCTTTATATAGGGAACGAAAAAAGGGGGACGTGATAAGGCTTAGCACGTCTATATAGAAAGTACCCTGGCCTGCAGGGCAGGGACTTGCAGATTATAGAATCTAATAAATGTGGACGGAGAGGCCCAGCCTGCCGCCGCACAGATATCATCCAGTGGTATCCCGCAGGACCACGCCCATGACGAGGCCATACCTCGGGTGGAATGGGCTCTGATGCCGAACGGGCAGTGAAGGCCTTTAGATTTGTAAGCCAGCGAGATAGTGTCTACTATCCATCGCGATAGGCTTTGCTTCGTGGTGGCGAGACCTCGGGTGCGCCCACCAAAGCATATGAAGAGCTGGTCCGACCTCCTGAATAAGGCGGAGCGCCCAATATAGGTTTTGAGAGCCCTGACGGGGCAGATGAAGCTCGAGTTGCTTTCGTCGCTTTGCGAGGAAAGGGCTGACAGCAAGATGACCTGCGCTCTGAACGGTGTTGAGAGCACCTTGGGGACATAGCCGTGTCTTGGTCTGAGAATGACTCTGGAGTCATTAGGCCCAAACTCGAGACAGTCAGCGCTTACAGATAGCGCATGTAAATCCCCCACTCGCTTGACTGAGGCCAGAGCCAGTAGAAAAGCGGTTTTGAACGAAAGAAGCTTCATATCGACAGACTGAAGCGGTTCAAAAGGGGGGCCCTTTAAGGCCTCTAGGACCGTAGACAGGTCCCAGGAAGGGATTGAAGGGGGTCGGGGAGGGTTCATCCGACGAGCTCCCTTAAGGAAACGAATGACCAGTTCGTTTTTTCCCAGTGATAGGCCGGCTACCGGAGCATGAGAAGCTGCAATGGCTGCCACATACACTTTGAGCGTAGACGGGGATCTGCCCGCATCTAAACGCTCCTGTAGGAAGGAGAGTATCTCCGTCACGTCACATAAGTGAGGGTCTAGGTTCCGTGTCCCGCACCAGGTGGAGAACACTGACCATTTCTGCGCGTACAGGCGCCTGGTTGAGGGCGCTCTGGCTTCCGTAATGGTCTTTAACACTCCCTCAGGGAGGTTCCCGGGTACCCGTTGAGGGGCCATACATGAAGGGCCCAAAGTTCGGGGTGGGGATGCCAGAGCGCGCCCTTCAGCTGCGTGAGGAGATCTTTCCGCAGCGGTATTAGCCATGGGGCTGTACTGGACAGCTGCATCAGCTCGGAGAACCAAGGTTGGGTCGTCCAGAGTGGGGCTACTAGCAGCATAGCACATCTGCTCTTCCTGACTCGATCGATGACCTGCGGTAGCATCGCGACTGGTGGGAAGGCATAAAGCGGGCGTCTGGGCCAATCGAGGGCCAGCGCGTCCCTGCTCTTTGAAAAATATATTGGGCAATGAGCGTTGTCTTCTGAGGCGAAGAGGTCGACCGCTGCCCTGCCGAAGATGCTCCACATCAACTGAACCGTTTGTGGGTGAAGAGACCACTCCCCAGGGGGAACATTCGCCCTGGAAAGCATGTCCGGGCCCCGGTTCAGGATGCCAGGTACATGCGCTGCCTTTAGCGAGCGCAGATTGTAATGTGCCCATGTCAGAAGACGTTCGGTCAGGGTGTGCAAGGTTTCTGACCTGACACCACCCTGGCGATTTATGTAGGCCACCACTGACATGCTGTCTGATCTGACCAGAACGTGGTGGCCCTTTAAAAATGGGAGGAAAGCTTTCAGGGATAGTTCGACCGCTATCATCTCCAGACAGTTTATGTGTAACAGTCGCTCCGGGCTCGACCAGAGGCCGGAGGCAGACCTGCCCTCGTACAGGGCGCCCCAACCGAGGTTGGATGCATCTGTCGAGACTACTTTCCATTTCGAGACAGCGCCCGTGCTTACGCCTAACTGATACCAGTTGGCTATTTTCCAAGGGGCCAGAGCTGTGATGCAGCCGCGGGTCACCCTGATGCGCGCGCGGCCGGAAATCCAGGCGCGCGCTGGAACACGGTCTCTCAGCCAGCGCTGTAGTGGGCGCATGCGCAGCAGGCCCAGTTTAAGAACCGCAGAGGCTGATGCCATCAGACCTAGCATTTCCTGAAATCGTTTGAGCGGGTAAAGAGACCCGGCTTTGAACGACACGGTTAGATGCTGAATAGTGAGAGCGCGCTGTGACGTCAGACGCGCTGTACATGTCACAGAGTCTATGTCTATCCCCAAAAAGGAAATCCTCTGGCTGGAAGACAGAGCGCTCTTGACAGTGTTGATCGTGAGACCCAGGCATTCTAAATGGCTGAGGATCCAGGATCTGTGTGTCGTCAGTAGTTCCTCGGAATGGGCTAAAACTAGCCAGTCGTCGAGGTAGTTCAATACTCGCACTCCCCGCATTCTCAGGGGTGCGAGAGCGGCATCCATGCACCGTGTAAATGTACGGGGCGCTACGGAGAGGCCGAATGGAAGAACCATGTACTGATAAGTCTGCCCCTCGAAGGCGAATCTCAAGAATGGCCTGTGATGGGGTGCTATTTGAATGTGAAAGTAAGCGTCTTTCAGATCCACTGAGAAAAACCAATCCCTCGGGCGAATTTGCGCGAGTATTTGTTTGGTAGTTAACATTTTGAACGATCGCGTCATAAGCGCTTTGTTCAAACGTCTGAGATCTAGGATGGGTCTGAGACCGCCATCCTTTTTTGGTACGAGGAAGTAGCGGCTGTAAAAGCCTGACTCGCGCTGCGCAGGGGGGACAGTTTCTATCGCCCCTTTTGCAAGAAGGTTTATCAGTTCGGCGCGAAGGACGTGTGTCATTTCGCTTTTCACTTTCGTTTCGACCACGGCGCGAAAGCGCGGCGGTCTGCGTGCGAACTGGAGCGAGTAACCTCGTTTTATTATATTCAAAACCCAATTTGATATGCCGGGGATGGCCTGCCATGCAGCGGCTCGTGCGGCTATGGGTTGAATGTGCTTCGGGCACTGGCCGCCTGTTATGAGGGGACCAGTAGCTCGAGTATGCTGTGCTTGTGACACTGTGGTGACAGCGCTTATTTGTAGGGTTGCGCACTGAGAAGTGGGCACGCGCGCTACATTTAGAGCACCTCCGGCTCGAGCGGGAAGGTGGGCATGAAAGGAGACCCTAGTGTGTCTTTGTGACACTTGGGGGAGTGTGTATACATGTAGGGGTGCGTACTGTGTAGTGGGCACTCTGCCTACATAGAAAAAGCTCTTTTTGTGCTTTATTGAGGTCGCCGTGAAAACGGCGTTTGTGTGCAGGCGTGCGTGCATTGTAACAGGCTCGTTTACTGCAGTATAGACATCTCCAACCGCCTTTAGTGAGGGGATTGGAGGAAGCATGTGAGGTTTCTTGTGTGGTGGTCCGGCCGCAGCGGGACTTAACCATGGTCTTTTCAGCCCGAAGGCCAGGAGGGCTTCGGAGGCTCGGGGTTCAGCACAATCCTGGGCCGAGGTCCCCGTCTCTCTGGCGGTTTGCGGCTCGTAGAGCGAGAGCGGTGCTGGGCTTTGGTCGCTGGGCGAGACTGTAAGTCTGGCTGCGATGGCTTCGAGGTCTGAGGGGGCGGCGCATTTCTACGGCGTCCCGCAGCAGAGCTAGAGCGTTTCAGCAGGAAGTGTCTCATTGCCTGTGACGTTTTCTGAGCCTCAGTGAAGCGTTCAGCGAAACCCTTAACCGACTGGCCAAAGAGGCCGGAAGGCGAGATAGGAGAGTCAAGAAAGGCGGATTTGTCGGCGTCTTTCATCTCCGTGAGCGTGAGCCAGAGGTGTCGCTCTAAAACAGCGAGGCTTGCCATGCTTCGGCCGATCGCTTGTGCTGTGGTCTTTGTCGCACGCAGGGCTAGATCAGTAGCGCTGCGGAGATCTTTAAAGTCATAGGTATCTGGGGCAGACTCGTCCAGGTTACGGAGAAGTCTGGCCTGAAAAACCTGCAGCACAGCCATGGTGTGTAGAGCCGAAGCAGCTTGACCAGCGGAGGTGTAAGCTCGGCCAGCGAGAGCTGAGGTGGTGCGGCACGGCTTGGATGGATGCACAGGCTTCGACCGCCATCCTGCGGCTGAGGGCGGGCAGAGGTGTGCAGCAATAGCCTCCTCGAGAGGGGGGAGGCTCTCGTAACCGTGGTCTCGGGCGCCGTCGACAGAGGAGAGCGCTGACGAGACAGAAGTCTTTAAGCGTGCGGAGAATGGGGCTTTCCACGACTTTGTGAGTTCATCGTGAACTTCCGGGAAGAAGGGGGCGTTTCTTTGCGGAGGGGCCGAAGGGCGCCCCTGCAGGAACCATTCATCCAGCCTGCTTTTAGCGGGCTCGTGTGGAGGAGACCAGTCGAGCTGAAGGTCGCTGACAGCCCTTGTAAGCACGCGAGTAAGCTCCGCGTCGATATCAGCGCGTTGTCCGGTGCAGCTGGGTGCTGTAGAGGGGGGGGGGGGGTCCGCAATGGAGCCCGACCATTCCTCACTACTGGACGCGGCGAGAGAAAGGCTGTCGTGTCTGTCCTCTTCCGCCTCAGGCGCTCCGAAGGAGAAGGGGGCGCTGGTGAGCAGGGACTGGCGCTGCTCGTCCACGAAGAGGACAGGCGAAGGAGAGAGAGCGGGCGAGGCACGCGGGGAGTGTTGCGGCATGAGCTCGCGTGTAGCAGTGTGCTCAGGCATTCTCTGATCGCGGCGTTTCTTACGCGGCACTTGAGAGAGAAGAGGCGGAGCGGGTGGAGCATCGTGGCTGGTTTGAGCTAATCGAGCCCGCAGGGTCGATATAGCCATGTCGTCGCACTCAGGGCAGCCGCCCTTGGAGAGTGCGCTCTCAGCATGCTCGCGGCCCAGGCAGGAGACACAGATGATGTGGCGGTCCTCGCTGGGCAGAGGGCCTCGGCAGGAAGCGCAGGCCCGAGTCATTTGAAACAACGCCTCGAATTCTGGAGGAAAAAAGTGTGATGCAGCGGCAAACACACTAGCTTTGTAAAGGATATAGTCACGCCGGATGGCGCAGCAGGAAGCGAGTGCTGAAGGCGGCGTCGAGATGAAGCACGAGCCGGCGTCCTCAGATCTGCGTTGCAGTGCTATCCCGCTGAGAGGCTTTTCAACGGCGTGAAGAGGCTTCTCCGGAGAAGACAGCGAAGTGCAGGTGAGATCGCTTAAGGAGATGAAATCTGATCCCTATGGTGAAGCGGTGGCTTATATAGTTCCAGCCATGCCTATTTTGGCGCGCTCTGACGTCCAATGGGCGCGAAGCGCCACCATTGGTTCGTTCCTCTCCGCCGCCTCACCATAGGTTGCTGCAGTTGCCGCAGCACAGCCAATAAGCGCGCGAGCCGCTTCGCTTGGGTCTGCTGTGCTGCAGCACTGCGTTTTACATTATTTAAAAATTAAGGATAATTTTTGGCTTCATATTCTCGAGAAAAGGGGACCTTTTCCCATAGCGTAAGCTAGCTTACGCAGTACGAGAGTACTCTCGAAAGGGAACTTAATGCATCATATTTAATTCTTGAGCATCAGTGCGTATGAGTCCCTTAATTGTTGTCAGTGTGAAAAGATGGATCTCAAATTCATAGTCACTGCTGGAAAACCAGAGAATTATTGGGACCTTGTGGATTTTTCTGAAGAACAGGAAAAACAAGTACAACCACCACAAAAACAAACAAAAAAAATTAATGGATTACAGGTAATGAAACTGAAGAATATGTGAACTTTTGAATGGGGTAGTTTTTTATGTAGCTATTATTTTGTCTTCTGTACTACATTTTATGCACATACATATACATGTGTGACCAATAATCACGCAATTGTGAAGCAGCAGTAAGCCTGTCATGTCAATTATGGACACTTTTTTGAGCTGTATTTGCATTCTGATTTCAATTACTGTATCGATCGCACACACAACTGCTTTTTTTTCTTTCTTTCTTTTTTTACCTACACTCCCTTCTCCTCCATGTTTTTTCCTTAGACCTTGAGTAAATGGGATCATCTTGCCCCGAAAGTGCACATTTAAACAAAACACAAAATCAATTTAAAAGTCGCTTATGCTGAACAGTTGACCAAGGATTATAAATGACAAGCAAATTCAACATGTCACAGCTGCCATCCCCTAGAAAAAGAAAAGAGGTTGCAATACTGTATATAATGTAGAATGTAGTCACTGAGACTCACTCTCAGAAATGTGGAAAAAAAAACTTCAAGGATTAGGAATGGGGACAGGAGAGATCAGGAGCCTTGAACCAGCAGAATGAACGAACAGGGTGTTGAACCAGTACTGCTACATCTGACTGCATTGAGTCACTATTACTGTACTTTCAATTGACATAAAAGTGTCCAATGCAAAGAATTACTTCTTATTCCATTAAAGGGTCACAAATGGTGCTGAATGCTTTTGTTCCTAGTTTTCTAAGCCAGTCACATGTAAACTGCTTGAAATGTCATTTACTGACATTTATTTAAATGCTATAGCCAGTGGTGCGCTTTGATACAAGATGCGACAGGACTTACATGCAAAGATTGTTTACAGTGCATGTGCATGCTGGAGTTTGTTTATCTACTTGGATGAGCATCAAAAATCTTGAGCACAGGAAACCCTCACTATTTATTAGTCTTGACAGCACAATTGGGAATAATTCAAAAGCAGGAGGTAAGATGCATTTCAAGTCTCTGGCCAAATAATACCAGAAGGCTCAAAGGTTTTACAGGCCCTATCAGTCCCTGCTAGTAGATACAGTCACTACAAATCTATTACAAATGTATTTTTCCATTAATATCTTAAAAGTAACTGTGTATCCTTACAAAATTAATAAATATACAAATACAGTCAAACCAAAATTTATTCAGACACCTTCAACATTCACACATTATCAGTTTATTAGCTTAGAAAATGGTAATAAAATATGACAACTCAGAGTTCAACTGTGTCAGAACAAATTAATCTTTATGTTAGATAACAATTAAGCAAAACATGGTCAGTTGTATGTATAAAGAATTTTTGGGTATAATATTTCATGGTTTTGCTATCCTTACTTACATAAATGAACCTGCACCCACTAGTATAAAACAAATTATATACATGTTTATATATCTGTTGTCTGAATAATTTTTTAACAGCTGTAATTAAAAATGTGAAACCTATCTGCTTCCTTTTATGGCATAGGATAGTTGACAGTGAGGGGTCTGGGACAGTAGTCTCCTGATGTCCATCTTTTCCAACTCCAACATAATTATTCACTCGGGAGCAAGGATCGCAGGTTTCAAACCGAAAGCTAATGTGCAGTGCATAAGCGGAGCTTCTACATCTGCGATTGGGAGTATAATAAATTCAATTTGAAATTTGGAATGGATTACAGAAATTCCATAAAAAGTTTTTTTTTTTTCTGTTTTATTTGAGAAAACATAATACTGAAATGAAAAAAAAAATTACTGTACATAATATGTTGGAAATTTCAAACATTTAGACCACACATTCAGTTCTGAAAAACCTTGAAACAGATACTCTTGTAACATAGTGAACTGAGGATGTCTCATCACATGGTCTTCATACATCTTCCTATGGGAGTCGAGACCTCTCTGTAACGGCTGCTCTGGACTTCTGCAGAGGAGAATTCACTTGCTGAGTCTAGAGAGAGAATTGCACATGGTTGAAATTGGTCCATTTGGCACTACAGCAAAGCACAGGTTAAATCGAGCATAAATTGAGATAATCAAACAAAACAGCTTATGTACTGATCTCTCTCCTGATCGGACTTTTATTGCATAATCATTTTGAAGAATAATCCGGACTGTAAAAACTCTTTAAACTTTCAGTAGCATGTTGTGACATTACACAAACCGCATCCATTTTTTCCCCCATGGAAGCCTTTTTATTATTGTTATTAAAACCGACACATGTGGGGAAAAACAACAGCACTAAGACTAATGAAGATTGAATAACTAAATTCATTATTAGAGCAGCAGTATGGTGCCCACAGTGATGCCGAAGCCTGCAAAAATCACAATAGACTAAAGCCATTTCCTCTCCGAAGCTCCAACTCAGACAATCATTCACTCAGCCTCATGTTAATTTAGCCAGTTTGCCTTCAATTTGTGTTTAAGTTCATCTTGTTTTGCTGTGAAGCATGTCCTCGTAATACACAGCAAAGTACAACACCCACACCGCAACTTTTGGCATTTCTTTCTAAAATCAGTCAGATGTGCCTCTTAATTTCTCTGTCTGCTTGACTGCTTGAAACAATTATATTATTTTGCTTAAGAAAATTAACACCATGAGTACACTCTTTGCCATTCAATTAGATGTCTAAACAAATTAGTTTTAGAATATTTTTTGTACACAATCATGTTAACAATTAAAAAAGTAATATTCAGTAAAATGTTGATACTTATGAAGTTACATCATATGGACACTAAAACATGGCAGGATGACAAGTGATTAATAAATTATAAATTATAAA
The DNA here is from genome assembly GCF_963082965.1 of Carassius carassius. NCBI lineage: Eukaryota > Metazoa > Chordata > Actinopteri > Cypriniformes > Cyprinidae > Carassius > Carassius carassius. Next base: position 8,675,293 of record NC_081764.1, read on the forward strand.
ATAATTAAATATGAAATACTAATTAAATTACATTTCCAATTTTTACACAAACTGTAGCATTTGTATTTGTGTACTGTATTCATTATGCTCAACCCTGTAACCCAAGTGTAAAAAAAAAACAACAACAAAAAAAAAACACCTTAACTACAAAAATATTCTTTTGGTTTTACGTGCTTGGTGAGTGTTAATTCACATCTCTGACTGCTGTTGCCGTAGGACCTAATAGTCAGAAGCTCCTTCTGAGTGTGCAGACAAATGCCCTTTCACAAATAAAATCATGGATGAAGTCCAATTTCACAGTGTGACCAGTATTTCTAAGGACTATAATCCTGCTTCTTTTCAAGGAAATGCTTTTATCATTTAAAATGACTCGCCTGCATTCGTTTTCAAGTTGGTATGTGCAATGTCTGAGTTAATGGAAATTAAGTTTCTTTTCCCATTTCTCTTCGTCCTTTCTGGTAATATCATGTCTCTTCTGCACAATATTATTATTTTTTCTTTCCATGAGATCAGATCATCTTAAGATCATCTTTGATGTTCTAAACTCTTATTTTAATGGTTACATTTAATGTAGTTAAATTTTTAGCAAAAGTATGTATACAACAGTTTATACAAAATAATACAATCAAGGTGTTGTTGGCCTTCTGGATTATATGCATGCTGGATTATAAAGATTTTTAAAAGTATTCAAATGTAAGAGCTGATAGCCATGTGGTCACCCGATCAGAGTTTGAATCTCAACTCGAAGCCCTTTCTGGACAAATCCCCCATACTACTCAACAAGCTCAAATATAAAATCTGAACAATAACTTGGAATGGGTTTCAAAGGAGAGGCAAGCATCCAGAGATGATGACTGAATTCAAACTGTGAAAGAGATGTCTCTTCTGGCAGATCATCCAGTCCTTAATGAAAAATGCAGCAAAAATCTCACAACCAAGAGCTTCTGTAAGGGACCAAGAGTGCTGAAGCAGATGTTTTCGTTATACTAGCTAAAGATGGAAAAAGACAACCCTCAGGATAAGCTTAACAAATCAGGAGAGAATGCTAAAAGTGCAAAGGTTTCTTTGCAGGTTTCTGTCTTATGACTCTGGATTACTAGCACGACATTTGCAATGGCTTATTCAAACATCCAATGATCCTAATGTCTTCCAGATCAGCTCTTAACAAACAGAACTAATTGATTCACTTCATCTGAAATGGAGGAGCTTTAAGATGGCTTCATAGCTTGACTATAAGCCAATGCGTGACGAGGACCTTCATTGTCAAAAGAAATTGCAAGCATGGACAGTTTCAATGTGCAATCTCAATGAACACATACATGCCTGAAAAAAGGTTGAAGCCCCTGAGCTATGGAAATTGGCTTAGTTGTATGTTGAGAGGCGAATGTTTGTGGGATTCGGTGCAGTACTGTTTTCCTTCCACATGCTTTCGCCTTTGAAATTTATTGTATTACAATTAAGCAGGACCTGAAGGCCTGCAGATAAGCCCTCTAAGATATTTTTTATTCATAGGAAATATTTGATCCATATGCTTAATAAGAAAACAAACAAATCAGCCCTTTCAGTCCCCTGGTTCATAAATCACACAAAGCGCTCAAGAAACAGTGAGTGGCACCGAGCGCTTGCTAATGACTCCTAAAGCAGCCAGTTCAAAAGGAGAACGAATTACATCGCCTGGGACACAAAGGCAGCCGTTATGTCTTGATGAAGGTTAAACGAAACCGAGATTGAGTGGAGGGATTTTTGTGTTTCATAAACAATGAGGAGGGCGTTAAAAGGCTGATCTATACTGGAAACACCGAAAATCTTTGAACATTTCTGTTTTTGGGAACAGGCTGTAAGAAACAGCTTCACTTCTGAGAGAAAACTGAAAGACAGATGAGGCCTTGATACGCAAGTCTTTTATATAAGCTTCAAAGTTTAAGGTAGATTCTTACAGTTTGATGGAAGAAAAATAGGTTCTTTATAGTAACATATACTACAGGTTGAAAATATGTAGCAAATATGCTACAGGTTATAATTTATAAATTCTGACAAAGATCATCGAGTAATATAGAGATATATAAGCTAATTAATCAGCCATTTTGACTATTATCTCTTATATCAGCGGCAAAATCTACCTTAAAACCTTGATGATGATAAAAAAAAATTTTTTTTTAAAGTTAATCTTGTATTTTTTTTTTTTGGTAAGCATGAATTTGGGGAAATACTGGCCAAAACCTTTTTCTTTTTTTTACTAATTTAACAGTACTGGTTTGAGCAGTTCTTATTATTGTCAATGCAATACATATTTTTGGTACTTGTTAATTGGGATTCAGCCCTGGTCTACCTCAGTAAGATTACAGAGTGGTTAGAATTCAGGTTATCAGTAAGATGACAGTTCTGTTCTTGCTAAGACAAAACAATTCTGAAAGAAAGTCTTGGACATTAATCAAGAACCATTTCAGCTATTACTTATGTCAGGAATAGATCAAATAGATTTCAGTTCCAAAGTCTGTGACATGGGCGTTTGAAATGCAACTGCTTTTTTTAACCTTACTAGAGTAGCTGTACAGTAAATGTCTATATACAGTACAAAGACAGCCCAAAGTGTTAATGTGTTAATTTATCTACGATTAGTAGGGGTGTAACGATTCACTCGTTTTCTCTGCATGGATTACAAACCCTGACGATGCATATGCATCGACCTTGAAACATGACTTTTGAATCGTGAATCCAATCTCGGACAGTAATCGATTTAATACGCTAAGAATCGAATGAATCACGATTTTATAGCGATTCAATGCTTCCAAAATATATACACATTAAATTACTACACGCACAAATTAACGGAGACCTTGAACAGTGTTCGTGCAATCACTCCTTCATACGCGCCACTATTAACACTCGAGAATGTCACAGGATTGCGCTCGCGGTGTTCGTCTTTGACGCAGCTGATGTGTTATCTCTCCTTAGGACTCGTGGCCAGTAATAGCCAACTAAAGTAAAGTAGTTTTACTTTTCTGTAGTTTTTCAATGGCTCTCTGCATCTTACCGATGGCGTTACCTGAGCAGTCGAAAGCTGTATTTATTGCATGGACGGAGCAGAAATGTACGTGTCTAAATCATACACACAGTTCCATTGAATGATAAATGTGTTTTAACAATGCTGATGAACCGAATGTATGAAGGAAACTGTTAAAATAACCAAAGCATTGACAACAACCTTGAAATAAGAGTGCGTGGTTTATCTGATAATCAGATGCATGAAAGTAGCGTTTGTTGCTTCAGCAAACAGACATCTGGCGCGTTTCCGCATGTGCGCAAAAGATGATTAAAGCCTGTGGTCGCTGAAGAAGTTATAACACTTTGACTCGGATAACTCGTTAAATCCATGAAATGAAAGAGATAGAAAATGAGGAGTTGGTATCACACACATTTAATGGCTGCTACACGGGGTTCCCTTGGTAAAATTAGCATTTTAGGGGCTAAACGTCACATTATTTGTATTCGGGTCGCTTTGACCCGCGGACATGAAAAACAACCGCAGACTTGGCAACACTGGTTGGCCTTTACTACAAAGAGGCGAAGTTCACTGACAATCTACACAAAATCGATTTCAAAATCGGAGGTGATTCTTTGTTGATTTTGAAAGCGATTATGTGTAGCTTGTCGGTGGACTATGTCTCTGTGTAGTAAATGCCGCTCCACCTGAACCAGTGTTGCCTAGTCCGCGGTTGTTTTTCATGTAAGCGGGTTAAAGCGACCCCAATACCAATAACGTTATGTTTAGCCCCTAAAATGCTAATTTTATCAAGGCGACCCTGCCAAAAAACATGTATTTTAACCCCGGGACGCAATTTTTCATTGGGGAACCTCCTGGAAACGTGATTGGGCTAGTTTTGGATTAGTTTTGAGAAGCAAGTAGGAAGGATTTGGTTTGAAAACCCGGCAACACTGATCAGAACACACGTGCTGGAGATATACTTCTAATCACAGGAGCGCATTTACTGATGAGATGCGCATGAAAATTGCATTCGATTTTTTCACAGCCCTAATAAAACTCAAGCAAACAACAAAATTTTTGTTTGTCAAAGAATAGACCTCAAGTTTATTGCTGAAAGTAGCAAAAAATTAACTTGGGAAAATCAGCACTGGGTAACTGACATGAAATAACAGTCAATGGGGAATATTAATCAAGAGCATGAAATATTATATATTCCTCTTTTTTTTACACCTCAACATTTGCATGTCACACTAACTACAAAGGAAAATTAGTAAAAAAAAAAAAAAAATTAATAAAAAACAAAGGGAATAGATTAGAAACGATTGGAAATTACATATAAAGGTGAACTGTGCAAAATAAGGAACATGCATTAACAGAGTCATGTTTAGGGCTGTAGCTATCGAATATTTTAGTAATCGAGTATTCTACCAAAAATTCCATAGATTAATCGAGTAATTAGATAAAATGTGTTTTAGCTTAATTAAAGTGCAATATTAATTATGCAAGAGAAAATAAGACTCCTGGGTCTTGTGACGGTCACGGAGGGACCGCACGTTCAACATGGACGTTAATACGCACACATACGCACAAACACACACCGAGACTGTTTAGTGATACAATAATTTATTGTAATTATTGATCAGAGAGTGAATGAAATACCTGTAAACTATGTGTATTGTTCCCGTGTAGCGTTTGTCGCGTGATTTTTAGAGTCCTGGTAAGAAACAATGGCAGGAATTATTGGTTCCGCTTAGGGTGGGAATCTACCATGTATTAATTGAACGTGGGGGTTTCAGGGGCAACGTGGCCGAGTTGTTGCTGTTATTTCCTGTTTAATGTGAACGAATTAATAACATTAAAGTAGATTTATTAAGTAGAACATCATGCCAATATGTTTCTTTCAGACTCTGTATATTTAAGGGAACATTTGTAAAGTGTTTTCTGTGAGTTTGTCCCTCAACATGTGGTAATGGTGCTGGCCACCAGTATAAATGTGAATGTCTTTGTAATGGAAGGTAGTCTGTTTGTTTCTGCAGTGGAGAGTGTGGCCTGAGGGGTTGCAGGTATTTTATTCACTCTCTGATCAATAATTACAATAAACTCTTGTATCACAAAACAGTCTCGTTGTGTGTTTGTGTGTATTAATGTCCATGTTGAACGTGCGGTCCCTCCGTAACCGTCACAGGCCTCTTAAAATAAACAACTAAGTTTCCTTTTTTAGAAAAAAAATATTTTTATTTTTTAAATGCATAGAATGCAATGCATACATCTAAAATAAACATTTAATTATTACCCATTGTTTCTCTGTCTGTACATGTACTGTGAACAATGACAAGAAAGTTGACAGATGAATTAAGTGCATTTAAGTGCCATTCAGTTGGGGTTTTAAATAAATCATTTTCTGAGATGCACATTAAACATTTAACACATAAAACATTAATTTATCTTTTAATTATTAAAAATTAACTTAACTTTTTTGGGTAAACAAAGGGGATTTACTATTAGAAATAAAACATGGAAGAAATGTTGTGTGATTAAACTTAACCGGACTTTTATTTTGACAGGTTGACATTTACAGTTCTGTGTGTGTGAGGTGGCGCTAGTTTTACTCAAATGCTCATGAAGTGACTGTCAGAGCAGTTCTGGAGATGTTGTTCATGTGTTCACCTCCGTATTTAGTGAGACAGCGAGCGTCACGTTCAGTGTGTGTAAAATAAAGGAAGTCGCGTTTCTGCTCCATTCATTAATACAGACACGCAGAACATGCAGGATTCATATTTAAATAGCCTGTTCCGGCTTAATATTTACAGATATTAGTCCATATCGTGATTTGATGTAAGTGCAATGACTTATTTTTGATTACTTCATTCAAAATTTGGCAAATTCTGTGCCATTCCGTGTTTAACTGTAAATTCAGTTTTTATGACTGTATTCCGCGATTCCCTCCGCGTTTTCTGCATCGCGGAAATCACAGGGCCCTAGTTGTGGTATGCCAGCTCTATCTTGCAATGGACACACGCCACGACGTTCTCTTTACGTTTGCCCGCGCACTCAAATCAAAACACTGCTGACTCCTTGCAGTATGCGACTTCGGACGCAGCGCTTGTGTCTCTTTCTGCTTTGTGGGTGACGTAAATGCGTTGTGTCACATTAAAAAAATCATTGCGAAAGAACCTGACGTGAGATTTTAAATTAAATTAAAAGAGGCTTCGAGGCAGGGGAATTTGCCTCGATCATTTTTTGTAATCGAGTTACTCGAGGAATCGTTTCAGCCCTAGTCATGTTGACCACTTAAATTAATAGTCATGAATCATTTAAGCATCAAAATTAAGCAAAATTAGGAAATCTGAATAACTGTTAATGACGTGTCAGATATTTTGATTTTAAAATTTTGTAATTGTGTATGTGATGTGATTTGAAGTGTAAAAATGTGTATCCAACATCTTGTATGTGAAGAGCTACTTACTTGAGTAGCTGCTACCATGTCTTCAACAGAAAATATCTGAGATTGAGCTGAAACAAAAGACAAAGAGAAAAGGCTGTTAATGTTTAATTTGTAATTTAGTTTTTAAGATTTATTTTTGGTGTTTTTATGCCTTTATTTTCAATAGGACAGTAAGTTGACAAAAGAGAGCGAAGGATGGCGGGGGATTGGGGGGTATGGATATCAGTAAAGGTCCGCGAGGCATGACTCAAACTCGGGATGCCCGAAGCACAATGGCGCTAAATGTCTGCGGGCTACCCACAAGGCTATCAGCGTCAACTAACTAATACTGTATGTAATATTTTAAATACTTCTAGATTCAGCTTGGACCAGTCTATTACACACCTCTTAGAAAACACTTTGGATCGGAGGAATGCCATCATAAACAACAAAAAATTACTTAAACTCTGTCAAATACATTAATATCAAATTACCTGCTTGGTGAGAAACATTTTTATGTTAATGTAATATTTATGTCAAAAAGCTTTTCAAAGTATATATATATATATATATATATATATATATATATATATATATTTTTTTTTTTTTTTTTTTTTTTTTTTATTCTGCTGTTTTGGCAATCTGTATGCACTCAAAAGATTTTCAAAGTCAGTCCTAGGTTTGTTTCCAACAAGCACAAGCATAATGTTACATGACCTCTGCACCACGTAATAGTTTGACATTTTACTGCACTTCACACATGCACATAGAGCAGCAATACTGTGATTCTGCAGACCTAGGCACAATTATGAAAGACTAGGGACGATAACTCAAGTCATGACACAAAGACCCTTCACTGCCACAATGGCGCTTTGGGCCCAACTTTTCTTAAGAAATTATTACAGAACTGGTCTCTACCAATGAAAAGCACGGGGGACACAATAAGCCAGCCATGTGCCATGTAGAAAGTGCGGAAATTGTGTAGCTGGAGGCAGTGATGGAAAGTGGAGAGTGGTGAAATGGAGGGAATTGGTTGCACAGGAACAAGTTGGAAATGAAGAGGGGAAAAGAAAAACAACATTATAAAAACAGTAAACAAGCCCCCAGTCATCCCTGACTTTAATTTTGAGGATACAAAACAATACACAAAAATACACATACACATATAGGAAGAGTAGGTATTTCTGCATACTAAAGTATCCTACTATTAAAAGATGCATGCTTAAAAGATTGAAATTAGTAGCTATATATATATATATATATATATATATATATATATATAAAAATTCTAAAGAATGCGTAGGTTTATCCAAACTTTTTAGTGTACAGTATATGCTGGAGAAGACAATATGTACTCAATATCTTTGAACAAATCAATTTTTAGTAGTAACAGTTTTTTGGAACATCTAAAGAACTGTCTGCTATTAACCATTATTACGCATAATGGTTATTAAATGCAATCTTTATACAGATACATTTAAATGCGACCTCTAGGAGAGAGATGATTTATTGGAAGAGAGAAAACAAGAAAACGAGAGTAAGCCATATGTATTAAAAGGACACAAAACATAACCACAAGTCAGCCATATGCATGTTTCTGCCCTGAATAAGAAAAAAGGGAGGCAATTAATTTTTTCACTGTTTAAATTAAAGTTAGATTTTGATTCAGGGATCAAGCAGAGCCAGAAGAGATAAGATTAATGCTCAACAAATTTACAAGAGGGAAAAAAATAGAGGACAGAAATATGTCAGATTTTACACTGTTTCTACTGATCAAACACAAACTCCTTTATGCAAAAAGTTAAAATTTCTTGCTTCCACAGATCTACTGCTGTTATTAAAGCAAGAGAAGTGACAAAGTCAAATACCAAAAATGCTGAAATTAACATTTACATTTTCATTTACAAAAATTATGAAAATAAATATTCACTGAAATTACTATACTTAAAACATGATGATAAATTAAATTGGAAAAAAAATATTCAATTACTCATATAACTCATATAATATAAAACACCACAGAATAAAGTGTCATTTCCCTCAGATTTACAGGACACAGAGGTCATGTTACCACTGAAACGTCAGGGGAGAAGAACTTCAAAACTTCAAAACTACCTCCAGCATTTTGATTGGTTCTACACTTGTGAATCACTTCAATGTCACGGTTGAACAAAAGCACTCAAATGCATAACTTCAGGGTGAATAAATGCCAAAAAGCAGATCAAATCAACCTATGAAGCTGGGATTTCAGACATTCTTTGACAATAATAAGAAAAGAAACCACCAAAAACTTTTAAACAAAAAAGAAATATACACTCTTATCCCATCCAAAAATATTTATGATCAAGACTTCAACTGTATGTTTTAACAAACTAGGTGATACGTTTTAATACAAAACAGAGGACATACCCCAGAAACAAATAATTTGAACTAAATCTCATTTTTACAGCATGAACTCAAAATGTCAGTATGCAAAGTTCTAATGACAAGTAAACTATCTTTAAAAAAAAGTATGCAGTTCATGGTCTGCAAAATTTTAATAAACATATACAAACTAATCCCTAGAATACAAGAATCATCCATGCGAATTAGCTCCTAGTATCAGTTAATTACCCAGAGTACCAAAGCAGAACACCATCCATCCCAAGACTTCTGTATGAGCTGCAGTAATGAGCCTGTAATAGATCTTATCACTTCTGATTTGTGTCCTTACACTAGTGGAGCTGCAAACGTTGGGGACTTGAAACCTTAACCTTTAACTCTACTGACAGCAAATCACAGCATTGAGATTATTTTTTTTTTTTTATCAACTAGTCAGACCTCGATGAGGCACTGGCTGATATGTGAAAAACAGCAAGATGGGACATAACATTCAGTGCCCTCCATAAGTATTGGAACAGTAAAGACGAAATTGGTTTCTTTGCTAATGAGTGAAGACATTTGCAAATATGATTAAAAGATGAATATGCGACAAAACTACAGAATGTCACATGTTATTATTAGGTCTTTCGACACACACGTTTTTCCAAGGAGTTGTAGGTGGGAGGGAGTGAATGAACAGTGCTCTCTTCCACCCTCAATAGTGCCCTTGAGCAAGGTACTGAACCCTCAGTTGCTCCCCGGGCGCTGGATATATAGCTGCCCACTAGGGTTGTGCCGATACACGATAGTATTGTGTATCGATGATAGTCAGAGATATCAACGTAAGCAAAAGTGTCTGTGTATAGTCAAGATGATATTAGGCTCATTCTCCTATTAAATTATTTTTAATTATTTTTATTAGGCGGCCAATTATAAATCAGCTATCAAACTGCCCAGCTATTTCACTTCAGCTCCGCATTTCGCACACACAAACATACATACGCACATGCACAAATGAGGATTAGAGCCTGTAGATGGTGATGAAGTTCTCCATCCACAAACAGAACTACATTGTCTGCAGAAATTGCACTTTAACAACTAATCTGAATGGCCTATTTATGTGGAATACTTTAAACAAGCCCTCACTGAGTTGAGTTTAATGCCATAGTTATGTTATAATGCATCTCATTCTTGTTTCTGTGGCAGTGCATCGTGCTCGTCATGGGGCGCACAGTCCGGAACGCTGTATGACTGATGTATCAGTTCAATTGAACTTTACTCCAAATATATGAAACTTGCCTGTTTTTAATACTTTGTATTTAACATGTTTATTTATGTCTAATATAGTGTTAAACCGTTGGACTTCAAATCTACTATTGATTTTCACTGTTGACTGATTTTGCAGAACATTTAGATTGATAACTTCCGTGCGCAGATGCGGCAAATCCGACTATATGTGAACTAGCTATTTTTATATTTAACGTTAATTTATCAGTATGTTTGAAAGTATATTTTTTAGATTATTGGTGATTCCATAGTCTCTCTCTCGCACAATTGCACATTTAAAAGACCATTAGATTGATTTGTGCAATCTAAGACTTTACATTACTTTGCCCTGATAAAGTCCTTGACCGAACTGGCAGGATGTTTTGGGTCATTGTCCTGATCCAATATGAAGTGCTTTCTAATGAGTTTGGTGGCATTTTCTTGAATATTGGTTGCCAAGATGATTTTGTACCCTTCCAAATTCATTCTGCTACTGCCATCATACATTAAGTCATCATTAAAATGAAGAGGTCCTATTCTAGAGACAGCCATGCATGCCCATGCCATGACACCACCTCGACCAAACTTTACAGATAAGGATGTATGCTAAGGATCATCACTTAGATAAAGGTTAATCTATGTCTCATCAGTCCATCAACTCAGTTCCAAAACTCTACTTCAAGAGTGAAGAATTTTGCATTTCTATTTTTGGTGCTGATCAGAGGTTTGCATCTTGCTGTGTAGCTTCTGTAATTCTGTGTCAAATTCTCCTGCGGACTGTAGATTGTCAGAGCATCACCCCAGCTTTCTGGAGGTTGGTGATTTTACAGACATGTATTTTAGGGTTCATTTTCACAGCTTTTATGATTTGTCTGTCATCAACTACTGTTGTTTTTCTCAGCCGATAAGGTCATCATTGGTCAATGATATCGCCGGTAGTTTCCAAACTCTTGATTTCTCCATGCCCTTTGTTTTTCCTATGGTTCTAATTGACTTCCTCTTTTCTTTTAGCATCCAAATTGCTTGCTTTTCTTTCAGAGTTGGCCTCCTCGTAATCATAGAATGCAAGACTTAGAATGCAGAAGCAATAGATATAACTGATAAGACACATTCCCTGCTATTAATATCTGAAGAATTAATGCAACAGGACGCAGCTGAACACTTAGGAAGACCTGTGAGGCAACTGTTCCAATACTTATGCTCACATCAGACAGGGAGATGAAACTCTAAAAGTGCTGATCTTCTTAGCTGGTAAAACATCTGTGTTGAATCACCCAATAATAAAATGTGACATTCTGTAGTTTTGTCTCATATTCACCTTTTAATCATATTTACAGATTTCTTGACTCCACAGCAAACAGAACAATTTTGTCTTTACTGTTCCAATACTTACAGAGGGCTCTGTATTAACATAAGTGTATAGATTTGTCTGGCAAACCAAAAAATACGGCACAAATTAACATTTCTCATTATAATTCACCTTGTTAAAACGGTCCACCCACTTTCTAAAGACTCATCTGGAACATCTGTTACTAGAGGCCTTCTACAAATTAATAAAACAAATACATCAAATTATAGTGGATCTAAGCCAAGCAGGACTGTGCATACATAATATCTTATTACATTAATACATATCTAAAAGCTGTGTCCTTACAAAGACTGCTATGTAGCGCAAAGCAATCATGGCCATTTGTGAGAGTAAACAATCGAGTAAACAAGCGAGATTCATTTTTCAGTTTAACAATGGCAAAGATTATTCAAGTTCATTCGTAAACTCTTTACAAAGGTTACATTTTTGTAATTCCCTCAACGACTTAAGATGAGTGTGACCTGGCATGAATATTCTTTTGAAATCTGGTTAAAAGTTATTAGCACATCGACTACATTTTCCGTCAACAAAACCACACTGATAATGAAAAGACCCCATCTGATGAACTTCATCACAAATTCTACACATCATTTTCGCCTTAAACTAAATTCCACAGTCTTGCATTATGATTAATAACACAACTCTTGATGACAGCTCTCTGGAGACTTTAATACCAGCATAAGAACAATATACAAAGCTGCACCAAAATATAACACCAATAAAAACGTATATGTAAAACGAAATATTATGGCCAGGACATTGTTTTGCAACATGCAGCAGCTGCTCACACAGTGTAAAAGGCATTTTGAGGGCCACAGAAAATAACTTTCTTACAGTACTAGTGCATTAGAGCATGTAACTAGTTTGGATTGTTAAAGGGACATTAAGGGATCATGTAATTGGTGGACAAAACAAACAATCACACAAGCAGGAGGAGAAATGAAACCGAATCAATGAAACCCATAGAGAAACATGGAATGAAAATATGAAAAGGAGTCAGTTAACTACCCAAATGAAACCATCAGTGCCGTTTTACAAGGGGGTCAACAGCTTATACTATGGAAGCATATGGGTAGCAATATTCAATTTGGAATGTAATATGCAAAAGGACAATGCAATATGTAAAATGGCAATGCATTTCTGTATTTACATTTTCCAATACATTTGTGCAACATTTGGTGCAAAATGAAAATGAAAATACATAATTTTCATTTGCCATTTCATACACTAGTTTTAATATGTAAAATGAATACTAATTTTAACGCTTTATAAGTTGCAAAATTAAAATGAAAATGTATTACAGAAATGATTAGATATGTGTAACATGTTCAAGCAAAAACTGTGGCAAAATTATCATTCAAATGCCACTTTTCTTAATTGCATTAACACTCACAGTCAAGACACTTACGATTGCATTTTCATTCAGTGTCCCGCAATGAATGTAGCAAAATTCAATGTGCACATTGAAAATGCATTCCGAGCCGATCACGTCTCCGCCCCCTCACGCCACGTCAATCACTGCATGAACAAGGCGGGGCTTGCAGAAGGTCAAGAGACTCAATACTCAAGAAGAGGATTCAAGTGAGAGAACATGGACAAGACAGTTGGTCCGTGTACTTTTTGATCATTTCGGTTTATGGCTTCAATATTTCATTTGCACTTGTGGGCGGAGCTGAAACGCTGCTTTCATCTGATTGGTCAAATTGCTCCACCTTCAGCTCTGTCTTTTCATTCTTTCTGACAGAATAAGAGTCAGTGCGAGTGCGGCACTATAATGTCTGAAACCACCGCTCACTGTTAATTAGCATAATATTTGAATCAAATGTAGCTGGGCATATAATTGCTGCTGCAACCTGCAAATTATTTCTAGGTTGTAGTATTGTATGAATATTGTCCCACTGATAAATACAGTGCAAATAGTTATGTCTCTTTGGATAAAAGTGAAGTGGAAATAAAAATCAATAATAGACTGAACAGTTCCATGTCTGTAACATTTACCACTCTCATCTTTTAAGTCATAAGGCATTAGGTATGTGTGTGTGACATTAATAAATAATTGTGAAAATTAATATAGTTACATTTCTTAAATAAATTAGTAATATTAGTTTTATTACATACTAAATTGAATGATGTTTCTCTTTTTTGTCTTCTTTGTTGGGCTTGAGAAAGACAACATATATTTACCGTATATTCCTGACTTATTTATCAAAATTAATTTGACATGAACCAAGAGAAATGAACCAATAGAAAACATTACCGTCTACAGCCGCGAGAGGGCGCTCTATGCTGCTCAGTGCTCCTGTAGTCTACACAGAAAACATAGAGCGTCCTCTCGCGGCTGGAGACGGTAATGTTTTCTATTGGTTCTGAATAAATGCGACTTAGTCCAGTGCGATTTATATATGTTTTTTTCCTCGTCATGAAGTATTTTTGTACTAATGCAACTTATACTTGGGTGCGACTTATAGTCCGAAAAATACGGGTAACATTATTATTATTATTTATTATGAGAGTAATCGACACAGACTAGAACTTTAATGTTTCACCAAATTCAGCTCAGATCTTCAGACTCGTCTGAATCGCGATGCTGTATAACTGGACAGACTTACCTTCCCAAAAAAATCCTATTTAATTTTATTTCATAAATTTAACTATATTTATTTCCACTTCACTGTTATCCAAGGAGACATAACTATTTGCACTATATTTATCAGTGGGACAATATTCATACAATACTACAACCTAGAAATAATTTGCAGGTCGCAGCAGCACGAATTATGTGCCCAGCTACATCGGTTTCAAATATTATGCTAATTAACAGTGAGCGGTGGTTTCAGACATTATAGTGCTGCACTCGCACTGACTCTTATTCTGTCTGAAAGAATGAAAAGACCGAGCTGAAGGTGGAGCGATTCGACCAATCAGATGAAAGCAGTGTTTCAGCTCCGCCCACAAGTGCAAATGAAATATTGAAGCAACAAAACCGAAATGATCAAAAAGTACACTGAACAACTGTCTTGTCCATGTTCTCTCACTTGAATCCTCTTCTTGAGTATTGAGACTTCTGACCTTCTACAAGCCCCGCCTTGTTCACACAGTGATTGACGTGGCACGAGGGGGCGGAGACGTGATCGGCTTGGAATGCATTTTCAATGTGCACATTGAATTTTGCTACATTCATTGCGGGACACTGAATGAAAGTGCAATCATAAGTGTCTTGACTGAGTGTTAATGCAATTAAGAAATATAGCATTTGAATGATAATTTTGCCACAGTTTTTGCTTGAACATGTTACACATATCTAATCATTTATGTAATCCATTTTAATTTTAATTTTGCAACTTATGAAGCATTAAAATTAGTATTCATTTTACATATTAAAACTAGTGTATGAAATGGCAAATGAAAATTATGTAATTTAATTTTCATTTTGCACCAAACGTTGCACAAATGTATTGGAAAATGTAAATGTAAATACAGAAATGCATTGCCATTTTACATAATGCATTGTCATTTTGCATATTACATTCCAAATTGAATATTGCTACCCATATGCTTCCATAATACTAAACCTCTCTTTTGTTTAGTTAAATGTACGATACTTGCATTGCCTTGGCAGGGTCACTAATGTGAGGCCTTTTAACTTCTATGGAGGTCACATCGTTAGGGGTCAGCGAACCAATGCTGACTTAAGGTGGGCGTACACGGTGCGAATTCTGATGATCGGAAGATCGTATGTCCACGCACACTACACGAGTGAGTTTATCTGAAAATCACACGGACGAGGTGATAAACAACACGATTTTATGACCTGCCGATTTCAGAAGCAGTCGCATGAAGTTCCGCACAAAAAACATGGAGTCAGAAGAAGAGATTGCTTTTTTTGTGGCAGCAATGGCTTGCGAAAGAATAAAAAAAAAAGGGCATGGCAAAGAGTTTGGCTGAAGAGCAGAGAAAAGCATGGACTTTCTGTTCTTCAAAAACAGCTCGAGGTAAGTGTATCTGTGTGCGCATGCCTTGATGTGGTTGTGGAAGATATGGGAAAGTATATAACCATAGCCAAAATTATATAACCATTGCCATAGCCAACGTCGTTTTTATATATTTTTAAACAAATGTAATTGCTGGATAGTCTTTTGCCTAGTTCATGATTGGTCAACTTCAGATAGATCAACAAATCGGCTCGTTCAACCTCACACGTCACGAATTCAAACCGATAGCTCGTGAACTTTTTAGACATATTTAAAAATGATCTGGATTTTTTAAAACAAACCGTTGCAGTCTATCAGTCTAATAATGTAAGTGGATGGGAATCACGGCTAAAACATACAATAAAACTAAAAATAAAACATACACAAACAAAACCAAATTAAACCCTGGGCCTAGTGACGATACACTGATGTGTAAAGACACAAAATGCATTACCGCCACCTATCTCTCAAGTGGACCATTGACACTCCATCTACAATCTCAAATAGGAGTGTCAATGGTCCACTTAAGAGATAGGTGGTAGTAATGCACTTTCAAGTCTTATAATATATTCATGTAAACAGTCGTTTTTTACTAAACATTGTCGGTATAAAGGCTATTAAGTGAATGTAAACAGTTGAGAAACAAAACTTATGAGTAACAGTTAGATCTGTGCGTAAGGTCTTAAAGAGACATCAACCTTAATAAACCTGCTGCTGTCTGTTATTAATGTTTATTTATACATTGAAGACTAACCAGTGACATTTTAAAGTTAAATAGATTATTCGGTTTCTGTGGTGTTTCTGTACCAGAATATGGTAGGTTATACCTACCTGAAAAACTTAAAGCACAGTTAATTTTAGTTGTATCTTGTTATTGTATTTGTTTGTGCCATTGCTCATCATTTATCAATTCTCATTTCATCACTGCTTACTTGTCTTTTTTTAGTTAAAATAAAATCAATTCAGAGTTTGTATCTTACTCACAATATACATATTAGGGATGGGGCGATAACCGCTTTTATTGATAACCGTGATAAAATGTGCTGAAGGTTAGTAATATCGTTTAAAAATGAATTATCATTAAAACCGTGTTTGATTATCGCGGTTTTAATAACTCACTATTAAATCATGTCCAGCCAGCAACAGTCTGACGCAAGCGCAGCGCACAATGTTTTTTTTGTTTTTTTTTCAAGAAGGAATGGCGAAAGTCAGTGAATTTCTATGCTTTTCTATGCTTCTACACTTTTCATTGTAAGGAAGGAAATGCCACAGAATTTAATCTTTCTTTAAATTAAGTGCATAGAGTTGCTTGTTTTATTAGTTGTTTGTTGATTATTAAATATAAAACTTGCTGAAATGTTTTCAGTGTGAGCATCAACTATTTTTGAACACTTTCATCTCGTTTCAACAAAACCGTGATAATATTGATAATCGTGATAATTTTAGTCACTATAATCGTGATATTAAATTTTCATACCGTCCCATCCCTAATACATATGAATCAGCATTATAAATTGTACAAATACACTGGGTGACGAAACATTTAGATTTGATGACTGTAGTTTAAAAATATGTCTAAAAAAATAATACCCTAACTCCCCCCTCAAATTCAATTCTGAAATATCTCCAAAATGCATCAACACGACAAATTTATAACTGGACAACAGACACTGATTACATTAAAGCTTTCATAGGGCAAGTAGTCCTTATTTTCAGTACTGTATGATTTCATCCCCTGTATATTTAATGCATTTGATACATACAGTATTTGCATTTGATGGTACAGTACTTTAATTTTATTTTATTTTCAGTGCAAATTATCTTTGTTTGCGTCTTTGTTGTAAAAAAAAAAAAAAAATCAACATATGAAGCTTAAAAAAGATAATGCAATGAATCCCAACAATAAAAACAAAATGATTCTGAATAGATCCTAGTGTGAAAAGCAACAAGGAGCTCTCAATCACCTAAATATCAACGTATCTGAAAGCCTGCAAGATAATGAAAAATTCTCCAAATCTCTTTCCTCAGTGACTGACAAGTTCCTTTCTGCCAAAGTTAAAATCCCACACCTTGACCTAAACAGCTCACAGGATGACTGCAGAGCAAAACACCTGTCAATATTGCTTTAAAAACAGAAGGAAATTGGCTCATCAGCTCTGAGAGAGGGAGTGAGCCAATGAAAAACTGTACCAGATAGTTAGGAACAGAGCATGGAGAGGGCACTGGTAATGATTTACAATGTTTCCACACCTGAACATGTTCTCAATCGCAGGTTTCCATTAACAGTGATATTTAATCCTAGAGATGGATGTACTGTATGCAGTATTTGAAGTGGACTAGAGAAAGAAAGGCAGGGAGGAATACTACCCTCAGGTTAGGATTTGAAAGCATTTTTGGTCAAAATGGTATTCATTTCATAACATAATCTAAGACAAATCAAAGCAAGTCCAAGGATCTATTCAATGTTCTGTGGCTCAATGAAATGCTTGTTATCAAGACCACTTTTAGATGCATGCCTAATAAATTTGAAGTATAACAAAAAGAAAAAGAAAAAGACAGCACCTTGCAAGCATCTTGACTAAGAAACAAATAATTCTTAAATTAAGCTTCTCAGACTGAACTTGCACTGAATAAGAAATACTGAATGACTGTCTATGCTGACAGATCTTTCCCAAGAAATCTCTCCACATGAAAGGTAATTAGCAAACACATGATTTCAAAGTGCATGCAATACTTTGCTTGCAAACATTATGTGGGTTCAAAGACAGGCCAGAGAGGACGGTTTATATATATATATATATATATATATATATATATATATATATATATATATATATATATATATATTAGTGCTGTCAATCGATTAAAAACTTTAACTAGATTAATCACACATTTTTTCTGTGATTAATCGCAATTAATCGCAATAAAAAAAGAAATGTTTTTGTATGTTTTTAATATATTTTTTAATGTAATAATTTCACAGTTAATCAAATTAATGTAGAAACAACATAAAGACAGTATATTTTAAATACTTGTTTAAATGGCATCTTTTTATGAATGAAGGCCAGTATTACTGATATTAATACAGCTACTGATTTTTAAAAAAAAATTTTTTTACATTTATTATTAGGCTTCAAAAATATAACAGTTTTTAATTTAAGTAAACTTAAAACAATGCTAACATAAACCCATAATAATAGTCATGTTTACTCCTGCCCTTCCTGTCTTAACAGTTAGGAAATATACAGAAATTTAATAAAGTTATCAAAGTTATATGCAGTCTGCACTGCATAAACTATAAATTAAATAGTTAATCCTTATTAAAGCTACAAAAGTTATTTAGTCAAGAGCAGCGAGTCATTTTCTCTGTTCCCTTTGTTCTTTAACTTTACTGACAGGAAGCTTTATTGGCTGCTGTCCCTTTAATAGCAGACAGACACGCGGATCTCACCGTTTATATACTGTCTATGGATCTCGCCTCATTCTCTCACAACTTTGTTCATTTTAGACTTCATATAAATCATTTAAGATTGCTCTTATGAGGATAATCGACAAAACTGGCACTTGGGATGTTTATTGTTAGTTCAAGCGCTTAAGAGAACTGAATTCTGGCGCCCTGTCTATGCATTGTGTGTGTGTGTGTGTGTGTGTGTGTGTGTGAGTGTGTATGTGTCACATAAGGGCATTCACAGACAGCGCATTCTCTTTTGTCTTGCCGCGCTTGAAATGTTTAAAAGCATTTAAATGAATAAGAGCGTGATCATATAATGTAAAGCTAGCCAACGGATGGCAGAAAATACGGATGCTGCGTTAATTGCGTTAAATATTTTGACACGTTAAACCAGACAAAAATTAATCACATGCGTTAACGCGTTAACGTTGACAGCACTAATATATATATATAAACCGATCTGTCAGCATAGACAGTCATTCAGTATTTCTTATTCAGTGCAAGTTCAGTCTGAGAAGCTTAATATATATATAAATATATATATATCTGCTGGTCCTAGATACAGATTTAGACATCAGGGACTGGGATCTTGTTAATTAGTTTTGCTCATAAATATTTTAATAAAAGCAATAAAGCACTCTATGCCATGCTGTATTCAGCTAAAGAACATTGTTGACAAAAAGCACTGCAATTTGGTATTACTTCCCTTATGCTTAAAGTTATAGTTCACCCAAAATGAAAATTATGTCATAATTTACTGACCCTCATGTTATTTTAAAACATGAAACAAAACATATAACAAATATATTGTGAGAAGTGTCTAAATGTTATTTTGTGCCCATACAAATGTCAGTGGTCACTAAAACCGTTTAGTTATCCTTCAAAATATCTTCTTTTGTGTTCTGCAGGAGAATAATCTGAGGGGGAGTAACTGAATTTTCAGTTTGGGGGAACTCTCTCTTTAAGTATTGACCACATAAAATTATTCCAGATACAAGGGTAAAAATGGTTTGCTTTCTAAAAGAAGTACCTGCTATCTGACACTTCACTGATTGTAGGGCTAGATGATCTTGATGGTTGCTCAATTACCCCCTCCATCTCTTCACTCTTTACTTTCAGCATTGTAGAAAGAAGAGGCTGGGGAGAGTTCTGAATGCTGCTTGGTGCACCTGTTAATTTAAAAAGACAGAGGAAGAAAATATTAAGACTGTGCCATCTTCTGCAGTAGCAAACATTTTCAGCATAGTGTCAACATAATTGTAATTTATTATGAAGACACTTGGAGATTACAGGACATTCTACGACCTAATTAAATATCAGTTATTCAAATTTGTGATTATATGCAATTTTATTAAGCAGTTAACTACAAATCAAGCTAAAGTGACCTATACAACCTGCCTACATTTAACAAATTTCAGATTTTCTAATTAGTTAATTGCTGACCCTCAGTTAAAATTGTCAATCAGTCAATATTAACCAATGTTCAAACAAAGACATATAAAGAAATATGTAACGTCTTTAAGTGCACAATAGGACCTTTGGAGTCTGTTTCCTCTGTAGACTTCTCTTCTTGTTTGCTCTGAGTTCTCTTGGATGTCTCCAGACGACCTCTGACCTGGGCAATCAAACGGAAAAATTCGCTACTGTGCTGCTTCCCTAAGTAAAGGAATCAAAAGGCAGAAAAATAAAGTGCTTAGTACTAATTTCAACTTACTTTATATAAAGAAATTAAGAAGTAAATACTGAAGCTTGAAAAATGGGCATTCTATCCAAGACCTGAATGCCTCCAGGAAAGTTAAGGAGGTGGAGCATATTATTCAATTTTGATGAAAGATTAATTAATTCCCACCATTTTGCAATAATGTGCACTAATGAATTAGGAACGTGCATTGTTAAGTAAATATAGTCAATTAGGATTTCATGCTAACTTTTCTTCATTACGACTTTTTAACCTTTAAAAAAAATGCCAAAACCAACATTATAAAACAGTCATGCCTGGATAATAAATTATTACATAATGTCAAAATACATTAATAAAGTTAATGTATTTTGAGTTAAAAAAAATACAAAAAAAAAATACCAATGACTCTGAAAGCACTGGCATTACAAGGCAGGCCATGTAGTGGTGAAAAACAACAAAAGCAGATGAAAGGTCATACGGCTTTTAAAATCACATCAGCCGTCAACTGAAGTGACGAAGAAGTGCAGGAGAAAAAATACAGAGATCCAGCACAACTCACCATCACTAACACACTGCTTTTAAATGTCCTTAGAACCTGACATTCATCGGTGTCTGTTTGCAATACAGCATATGAATCCTTTTTCTATTCCCAGTATAACTGAATAGCATTGAATTTATCATATTTGCATTTTATTCATGGAACACATATATGGTTCCCCTTTTTAAAAAAAACAAGTGAAAGGTGAATAGCTTATAGAATGTAGTTTTATAAAAACAAACATATACATGTGTAGAATCCCACGTTTGTAAAATCCTATCAAATCTTTGTTTTTAGCCTAGTAATCAGGTACACCAATAATTTAACGGAAGTAATGCTTACAAGAAAAAATAAAAAAAATTCACACAACATTCATCTTTCATATTTTCAACATAGAGCAAATTTGTCCAGCATGGTTCTGTAATTCTTAAGGCAAAATATTTTGCCAATAAAATGGCACACTGAGCAACACTACTCATATACTGTTATCTTAACTCAACCACGATGTTGTTTCTCACAAAAAACATTAGAAATGTACATGGTGTGCATTAGTCATTACCTTTATGGCAAGTTAGCCTGATATCTCTTACTTTATACTACAACAGCTGAAAGTCCATTTTGGCAATTCCATTAGAAAGCCTATTTAGTGTCATTTTTCACAAACCACTGCTGGCTAATCGCAGAATTGCTAAATAGGGAACTTTATTTCAGGAATAATGACTTGTTCACTGTCTGATAAATTACTGCCTTTTTATGTGGGCAACATTTTTGAAACAACTACAAAAAACAAACAAGCAAAAAACATCTAAATTCCCCAGAGAACCCAAGATCATGTCTAATCAGCTCCATTATTTATTCCTAAAAAAATAAGTAAAGAAAAAATCCTCATGTGAATAATTTATGAACCAGAATGCTTAAAAAATGTAACAAGAAAATATCAATTCCAATTTCGAAATTTGTTGTCTTGTAATTTTGTCATTTTTAAAAGTGTGTTTTAAATTGTTTGAATATCCTGTATTTTTATTATATTAGGTGCACATGCACAGTTTTGAAGTATGCTGTACCATGCTGTGTTGATTACCTTCTGCTTCACGTGTGCACTGCAATTTCCTTTGTGGAACTGATACAAGTATCTATCCATCAAAACTGCAGTCTCGATAAAAACAGTTTTAAGTTAGCCCAAGCCATGCCACCCACCCACCCACCAGCTGTATCTGATCTGCGTCTTGCACAAGTCATTCTGACGCTGAAGACACTTGGTAAACAATGAAATCAGACCTTTCTTCCAGATCCAATACCATTATAAATGTATCAAACATGATACAAGTTCTTGAATTTATTTGTTCTTGCTATAAGCAAAAGAAGCTGTGAAGCTGCTAGGATAGCAACTAAAAAGCCCTGAAGTAGTGGTTTACGGATAGCTAACACCGCTTACTCTCATAATGCTACAATGCTTTAAACCAGATGAACACAGGGGATGATTGGGAATGCTAATGCTGGGGGAAGCTGTGGCCTAATGGTTAGGGAGTTTGACTCGTAACCCTAAGGACGTGGGTTTGAGTCTCGGGCCGGCAATACCACGACTGAGGTGCCCCTGACCAAGGGACCAAACCCCCAACTGCTCCCCAAGCGGCCCAGCATAAACGGCTGCCCACTGCTCCGGATGTGTGTTCACTGCTGTGTGTGCATTTTGGATGGGTTAAATGTAGAGAAAGATTTCTGAGTATGGGACACCATACTTGGCGGTATGTCATGTCAATTCGCTTTAACACATGGCTTTCTCCTGCTATTTTATATCTCTGGGGATGCAACAAACAAAAATAGAATTTGTATTTTTTTCTTGCAGTTTTTCGGATGGGTTAAATGCAGAGCACAAATTCTGAGTATGGGTCACCATACTTGGCTGAATGTCACTTCACTTTATTTAACAGGTGGTCCTATTTGGCGACAGTCTACATTAAAATATGAACATGTGACAGAACAAAAAGAACATTACAGGAATCTTGAAAACATTACTAAGAAGTCGGTGGTGAAGTGTTACAAGACTTCAGTGTCTAAATATTCAGTTTCTTTCTCAAGTTATATTGCGTCATGCTCAGGAAACTTGGGATAGAAATATGAGGCTTCAGAGTTATTTACTGTAGACAAAAGCAGGACCAAATCTGAAAATGGCCAGTTACCCAACAGGCTTTTGAGCTTTGCATCCTTGTGTATATATACAACAAACACAACAACAACAAAAAAAGACGGACTACAGATGTAATGACTTGCAGAACACACAACTATAAACAATATTATAGTGTACAATCTAATCTAAGACTCCGAAACAAAATCATCCAACAAAATAATCATCTACATGCAACACATACGTGCCAAAATTATAAACGCATGTACAAGAAAACAGTTTAGTGCTCTGTTCATTTTGATTTTTCATTTCTGACAGACAGAGATGGTTGGGTTTAAATTGGTAAATTAAAGGTAAAACGCTATAAATACACACAATCAAAATTGAAATGAAAATTCCCAGGGAAACACAAAGATGTATAGCCTGAATGCACCACTGTAAGTCGCTTTGGATAAAAGCATCTGCCAAATGTATAAATGTAAATATACATGAAATATGAACAAATAAATTAATAAATACAAATATAGGAAATACATACCTTAAAGAAATATTTTTAATGATATTCTATTTATAGAATTGAGCTATGGCCTAACAGTGACACTTTTGTTTCATTATTTAGGATGAACCCGTTTCATTTCCCCATTCATCGGACACTCCATGAAGCTGGTGAATCATCAAGCCCTTTTGATGATTAATCAAGAGTTTATCTAGGCATGCTGCTATTTATAGATCTCCTCCGTGCTGCACATCAATATTTCAGCATCCTGTCTCCGACATCACAGTCTGGCTGCTCTTATCACACATTGGCTTTCATCTTTTGCTGCTAGGTCAATTTTATATGACAAATATGGGCCATGTTTTCTCACTTGGTGAAAATTACACCAATCCACCTTAAATGGCTTTGTTTCTAATGTTGGCCTCTGGGAGGAGGTTGTTAGGATAAGTGAGTTTTATTATAGCAGAGACGCCACTAGGACTAGCAGCTGTAACCTGTTCATGTCAAATAGAAACATGGTTTGAGCACAAGAAACAAAACCTTAAGAGTTGAAGTTAACAGGGCATAACATTTGGACCTGTAAGGATAAACATCCTCAATCAGAAACAATTAAAGACATTCAGCTTACTTGGGGAACATCTTCATCTTCAGTTTTTTAGGTTTATGTTAAAGGAGCAGTTCAATAAAAAATAACAGTTCTGTTATCATTTCTCACTCCCATGTCTGTGGAACACAAAAGTAGAATTGTACTGGTTGCTTTTCCATTATTATTCCCTCACTGAGGCTTTCAAGCTTAAAAAAGAAGCAAAAATACCATAACAGTGTCACATAATGGTCCATAAGACTATAAGTCTTCTGAAGTCATATGATCGCTTTTTGTGAGAAATAAGATGTTTTCAACAATAATAATCTCCTCCACCAACACAAATTCAATTATTTTAATTGTATTCCATTAAAACACCACAAAACACAAACTGACTTACAACCATATTCATTTGTGTCATCAGCCGATTCCCTTAAAGCCCTACTGGCAGTCCATCAAACAGGGCACAGTATTTTTAAAGCTTGGAGCCCATTGTCTGATTTTTTTGGTCTAAGCGTTCTGAGCCAGGTCACTAAGGCAGAATGGAACATTTGATGAGGTAGGATCGATCTTGAGACCCTGTTGGTATTGTCGTATTGATCACCACCTTCCCCTCCAACCCCTCGAGGGATCTTTCTCCATTCCTCTCTCACTCCCTCACTACCTCACTACCTCACACACACACACACACACACACACACTTAGCTGCTTAGTGAACTTGGAGTCACAAAAGGCAAAGGTTTCTGGAAAACATTTTGGCTGAGAAATATCGAAATGGTCAGGAAAGAAATTTCAAAGTGAAAGCATGCAGCTCCACTCCAAGACCTAGCTAAATCTGTATTCAGTTTAGAAATCTCTGCACCACAGTTCTGCGTAGAGTCCAAACCACACCTGAACAAGAAGATCTGATATATGAGGTGGAAACGAAAATTACAGATGATACATGGAAATTACATTAAAGCAGCAAATCAGTTTGTTTTTTGTTTTATGATTACGATCATAGCTGTACCTTCATTCTTACAGCCATTTTTGCTCAGCAACTCCCTTTAACATAGCTACACCACTTTAATGTAATTAAACATTTGTTTTTTTTTTCACTATCAACTAGTTACAACAACATATAACAGCAACTCACATGGTACATATTTTAAAGCAGGGCTATGCAATTGGCGGCCCACCAATCATCTTCATCCGGCCCGGGGGAAGAGTCGCACACACGCCTCGTATTGTTTTTGCTCTAATTAGTTTGTCCACAAGGTGGCAACACTGGCCTGGTCTGTTGTTTCACAGCCAAAAAGAAAAGGAAGACACTCGTCCGACAAGCACTCATGTGAGGGGATTATGAGATATCCACACTTTAAATGAGTATAATTACCATGCTATCGGTCATGTCTTCTAGCGAGAAATAGCATATACTGGACAAAGTTGACTGGAGTTTGAAAGGCTGCACGTTCGATTTTCCACATATGCTGATGAGCTGCTTCAGTTATGTCGGTTATGTTGAAGTTTCTTGTAAATACGGTCTTAAATGATTCCTAAATGACTGCAAAATGTTGGGAGAAAAGCGAATGTGTGTGTCAGATCCGCATCAGGTTTTAAAGTGATAACGCTGCTTTTAAAGTGAAACCTGATGAAGTCGGTCATTGATGTAAATCAAAGAACAAAAGAAAAAGAAGAAATCCCTCCACTGCTCTAGTAGCTAATTAACTTTTGTATTTTGAATAAAGGCTAATTTATATTAATTTTATAGTTTATACATATACAATTTATAGTTTATTTGAAGACTGTTTTAAGTTCACTTTCATTTAAAGTTGTCATTTTTGACTATTAACACTTAATAGTTGAGCCTATTAAGTGTTAAAAATAATCGGTTTTAATTATATTGTAATGTTGAAAGGCTATAATTATTGGCTAAAATTGAGGGAAAATAGAGATAGAATTTAATAGAGATATCAGTAATATCGCTGGTATCAATGATACTGGCCTTCATTAAAAGTAGGCTACTTAGTAAAAAGATGCCATTAAACCTTATTTAAAATATACCATCTTTATTATATCTTCATAAATTTAGATGTTCAATGTGAGATTATGATAACATAAATATATGCATATGTAAATAATCACAATTAATTACATAAAAATGTGTAATTGATTAGTGTTTTTTTTTTTACAAAAAAAAAAAAAGACACTGGGATGACCGCCCCTACCCCCTATTTTCAATTCAATAATCTTGCCCTCAAATTAAACTAATTGAATAGCCCTGTTTTAAAAAGACTGATTAGTAGATAAATATTCCAGATGATCTTATGAGACACCAATAGCAGGATTTTCTTTCAATCCTGACTTTTTAGATCATTTAAAGAATGAAAAGGACAATATAACCATTGTTTAAATAAGAAATACAAATTTGCCATTTTTTTTTTCCGGACCAACATAACTGGATAGGCCCATAACACTGAAGCTATGAGTCCACAATAAAAAAAAATATGTACGAGTTTGAGACTCAGAACTGGACAATGTCTAAGACAGACTGCTTTCTCATCTCAAAGACTTACTGCACACTGTCCACATTAAGTAATAT
The DNA here is from genome assembly GCF_963082965.1 of Carassius carassius. Taxonomy (NCBI): domain Eukaryota; kingdom Metazoa; phylum Chordata; class Actinopteri; order Cypriniformes; family Cyprinidae; genus Carassius; species Carassius carassius. The sequence goes on from NC_081764.1 coordinate 8,702,125, forward strand.
AAAAACCCTGTTGTGACATCACTCAAACATCAGTGCAAGGACAGCACTTCTTCTAACAACCCTCTACATTAAGAGTAAATCACTCGCATATGCAACTAAATCTTTACTCTGGGCAACTAAATGATGTCTAATATAAGCCAATGGCTAAAAAATTCTCAGATTTTACTCGCCAGTGTTTGAGTTGGATGCTAAGTAGATGTTCAGCACAGATATATTTTCACAAGCGAAAACTCTGAGTGCTTCAGAATTTCATTCTCAATCAAGGGATCTGTGATAATTTTTAGTTCATCGCAATGGATGCGCAGCGCACCTGCAGTTGACATACCGTAAACTCTAGTGTGAAGGCGCATGACAAAACGTTGCTTTCTCTCACACACACAAGAGCGAGAGAGAGAATTGCATACTACATGTAAACGATATTCTTTGTTGTAGTTTCCTGTCAAAATAACAGAGTTCCTTTGGATTTTTTCAGATTGTAAGAACTGCTAGGTTTTCTGGTAGTGGGCGGAACTAATTCGCAAACGGCAATTTCATTTGCTAGCACTCTCCTATAATCGTTCCCTGTTTTAATTTCAGCAAATAAGTTTGAGCGAACACACACAATTTGATTAATATTCATGAAGCAGCTCGTTAATCCTCAGTGCATTTTATATTGTTCTTATTAGTAGAATTCATATCATTATTATCTTATCAGTTTTTCCGTTAGTTTTTTCCCCCAATTGATTTCAGAGAAACACTGAATGACCAAAATAGCACCGCCACCAGTCCTTAGTTCAGTTAAAATGACTAATATGCATACATGGTTATCGAGTTTTAATTCTAAATAAAGTTATGTCATTTACCTGTTAACTGTCACACCGGCCCCTCGGTGGGACGTCTACATTTACTTCACTATATTACAATTAAATCCTAATCTAATCATGACAAACTATATATCCTTGGAAAAGTCTAAGACTCCTAAATATATATTTTACCAATCTTTTTTGTTAATAATTATGTAGGAAAAGTAATATATTAATGTATGGCAAGAGTGCACCTCAAAAACCTAAATCATAACAGGAGATCTGACCTTTGTCAAAAAAGTCTTCTTTGTTGCCTTTTTCTCTATCACACTTTAGAAATCATCAGAAATTATACATCACTTGAAAACTTAAAATCTCAAAATGCATCCTTTGAAACCCATTTTAAAATCAAACATTGCATTCCCATGAAAATGGTACATCAAAATCATGTTTCAAAATATTTTCAGTCATGAATTAAAAATTTTGGATCATGCACTTTCAAGTCTATGTTCAAAAATGTGAGTGACAGTTAAGAGGTTAAATAATACTTGATTATCATATTATAATGCTTTACTGACTGATGTTAAGAGTGTACTTTTACAGATATTTAAAATACAAAAATTAAAATAAATAACAAATCTTCCATTTTACAAACATATATAAGTCTGAGAGTAAACTAAGAAATTTACTAGCCAATGGCAATTCAATTGCCTAGGTGTCCGTAGAAGGTTGTCTCAACCAGTGATCCTCAAATCTGGATTGTGAGATTCACTTTCCAGCAGAGTTTAGCTCCAACTCTAAACAAACAAACCTAGTTGTGATTTTCTAATGATCCTGAAGACATTGATTAGCAAACTCAGGTGTGTTTGATTAGGGTTAGAGCTAAACTCTACAGGAAAGTGGTTCTCGCGAGCCAGATTTGAGGATCACTGCTCTTAACTGACAAGAGCAATTCTTTATTCAGTATCAGTTTTATAAAGCCAGGACTCACGGTACTTTGAGTGTAACTCCTCAATTTCTTCAGCTTTCTGATTCTTCGTAGTGACGATTAACTGTCAGACACAAAACATGAAAACAGTATAAATCTAAATGCTGGAGTTGCTTCCACAAATACACTTTCAAACAAGCTCAACCATCACAACAATTTATTTTATAAATAAAAATAAAATACAACAGAGACATACATATAGAAATCTATATGATGTTATATACACATTTATATATATATATATCTTTTTATTATAGAAATAAGAATCCATAGTAGCACATACAGGTTTTCGTTTATTCTCCAATTGATTCTTCATCCTCTCGTTGTTTTCAATTTCTTTGGCAATTTCTCCAGCTGTTAGAAAAAGCAAAATCATTAACTATAAAATACAACTACCTTTTCTGAAGATAACATGTAAATATATACAAATACCTAAAAATCCCACCCCAATACCTACAGTACCTATTTGGTTTTCTTGAATCTATTAAAGTACATAAAGGGATGATCATTCTCATATCATTCTGTATAACATGACCGTTAGGTTTTATTGTGGCATATAAGTCAGTTTGAGTTCTATAATTTATCAATTCTATCTGCCATTGTATATGACAAATCAGAACCCCACAGGTAGTGAGATAAAAATAAAAAAAAATAAAAAAACAAACCAATCCACACTCAAGCCCAGCTCTTAAACAGAAACCATGGTAACGCCAGGTGAATGAAAGAAAAATAGAAGGTTTCCTGCAAAACCTTTGACACCTCAATGAAGCGAGATAAATTCAGCTCTGAAAGGGTCAGTGAGAAGGGAAGCAGAAACTCAAACATAACTTGAGGGATGAAAGTACTGTATTTTTCCACCAGCCCTGTCATTTTTTTTTTTTGCCAGGGTCCCCCACAGGGTAACTAACTCCAGCACATAATTTACATTCCACCACCTACAATCACTGGAAAGAGCGAAACTGTGTTCAGTTAAACTCTTTCACCAGCAATACAGGATGGGCCAAAACATAGGCTAATTCATGTCATTCATCATTATGTTAGAAACACACATTTACATGAAACCCCAAACATGTTTTTCATTGCCTATAAGGCGATGTCTTCCAATTCAGCAAATATTTATTCATTTGTTCATTCAGTTATTGATCTCTGACGTTATACCTGATTTGGGCTTGAGTGCATCACACTGTGCATTATAAATCTGGGTGAATTCTTGGTGGCGTCGCACTAGCTGTTCTCTGCTGCCTTGAGCGGACAAGTGGCATTCTTTAAGCATCTTCTTGAGCTTTGGAACAGAAATCAAAGTGTACAAGAGCTTGGGCATCCCCTTTCGCCTTCCACCACTGAAACACAAACACATAAGCAAGTCACAGAGTCAATAAAAATAGATATCTTTTTAAATACAATTAATATAATACAGAAAAAAGTACATTGTCATTCAAAACAAATTTACAAAAACAATTCCTGAAATTATTCAGCCTTTGTATAAAGTATTTTAGCAGCAATTTTAGATTTGGGTTCTATGGTAATTTCACAATAAATTTGCACATCATATCCATAAAGAGAGAAAAGTAGCTACCTACCATGCAGCCCTCAGCAGTTTGAGTTTACTATATGTGACACTTAAAGGGTTAGTTCACCCAAAAATGAAAATTGTGTCATTTTTTTGGACAAAAATGTATTTTCGATGATTCAACAAATTCTAACTGACCCTCTGATGTCACATGTACTACCGTATTTTCCGGACTATAAGTCGCACTTCTTTTCATAGTTTGGCTGGTCAAGCGACTTATAGTCAGGTGTGACTTATTTATCAAAATTAATTTGACATGAACCAAGAGAAATTAACCAAGATAAAACATTACATATAAAACATAACAAAACATAGAGCACCCTCTCGCGGCTGTAGACGGTAATGTTTTCTCTTGATTCTTGGTTCTAAATAAATGCGACTTATAGTCCAGTGCGACTTATATATGTTTTTTTCCCTCGTCATGACGTATTTTTGGACTGATACGACTTATACTTAGGTGCGACTTATAGTCCAAAAAATACGGTACTTTGATTATGTTTATATTACCTTTCTGGACATGGACAGTATACCATACATACATTTTCAATGGAGGGACAGAAAGCTCTCGGACTAAATCTAAAATATGAAGATGAACGGAGGTCTTACGGGTTTGAAAGACATGAGGGTGAGTTATTAATGACATATTTTCATTTTTGGGTGAACTAACCCTTTAATGTCTCTTCAAAATTTAGATTTATACATCATAAACATCAAGCTGAAAAAATAAGCTTTCAATTGATGTATGGTTTGTTAGGATAGGATGATATTTGGCGGAGATACAACTATTGAAAATTTGGAATCTGAGGGTGCAAAAAAAATATCCAAATACTGAGAAAATTACCTTTAAAGTTGTCCAAATGAAGTTCTTAGCAATGCATATTACTAATCAAAAATTAAAGTTTTGATATATTTATGGTAGGAAATAAAAATAAAAAAATCTTCATGGAACATGATTTTTACTTAATATCCTAATGATTTTGGCATAAAAGAAAAATCTACAATTTTGACCCCTACAATGTTTTATTTTTTGGTTGGCTTTTTCTAAAAATATACCCCAGCGACTTCGGACTGGTTTTGTGGTCCAGGGTCACATATAGCATTAGCTATTGTAATTGCTTCAAGCATGGGCCGTGTAAATTATAAAGCTAATAGGTTGCCAACTTTAGCTGTCCAAAGAGTCAAACTGCGACCCTTTCCATCTAAACTAGTTATCTCTTGAGCCTGTGTTTTGGTTGTACTTCAGCCACATCCAAACGTGACGTCATTAATTAAAAAAGATCAATATTTCCAACAATGTTTTGAGTTACTGAATTATTGAGTTACCCTATCAGATGACATCATTTTGTAGAATTCAGTATGTACATCGTACATTTCAATGTGTACAACAAACCACATTCTCGGATTAATGCTCAAAGAGCTGAACAGTACAGTACAACCACAACAATGTTCTTCCTCAAGATGCATGCGGTTTTCATTTTTAATAGAGAGACAAAAGTTACATAATGTATGTTCAATAATATTCACTATGAATTCTTCCACCAATTAATATAGTCCAATAGCCATTTTTTGCCCATTATTCAATAAAAAGGTGCGGTACTATGCTAACTATGAAGTCATAACTTCATAGTTTTACTGTGTAGTTTGGGCAACTGTTGTGCTGGAAAGTAACTCATATCTCTGGCTAACTGAAACAGGTTCTCCTCAAGGATTTGCATGCATTTGGCTTAATCCATTTTGACCTTGATGCCAACAAACTTTCCAATTCCACCATCTGAAAAAGAAATCCTCCAAAACAAAATGCCACCGTGGCAGAGTAGGTGTTACCTGGTACTGAGTAGTCTTTTTCGCCAACCACAGCACTTTGGTTTCAGGCCAAAGAACTTTAACTCTTGTAAGACCAAAAAGAATTACTACCAAAATGGTTCAGGCTTATGAAATGGTTATAGTCCTATGGCTTTTACATGATTTAATGCCAGCCTATCTCAGAAAAAGCATTCTCCTAGACACTGACACTGTCACTGGTTTCTTGGTCAATTCTCTGAGAGATGTCCTTGTCTGGTTGTTCAGTTTGTTAGGATGGCATGATCCTGATTGTTGGCCGTATTGCCATTTACTTGTGTGATCTTTAGGGGATCACATCTTAAATAATTGTATCTTTCCCTGATATTCTTCATGAAATATATCATAAAAACAATTAAAGAAAGAAGAGGAAAGCTTATGAAACAGGCAAGAAAATGGCCTAAAAACACAGTCTTATCGGCATGATATAGTTCGCCACCCAAAATCGATATATAGTTCGATTTTGTTCTTCAAAATCTCTTCTTTTGTGTTCCACAGAAAAAGTGATAAAGGTTTGATTTGAGGGTAAATTATTATTAACATCTAATATTACAAAAAAAAACATTCAAAGGTGAAATTTACATCTCTGTAGCAGTAGTATGTCAGGATAGGCTTAAGGCCACAGGAATGCTGATGCATGCCCTCATTAATCATGTTACCCTCAAGGTGTCCAGTAAATGAAATCACCCTTTCTGTCAATCAGACACAAACCAAAATGTCGGCCCTTCAGAATTTCCCTAGGGTAAAAAAAAAAGAAGATGGATGAAAATAAGCTATAATCTATAGGGAAAGTTATTCAATAAGGATCTAGCCATTCTTTAACCACAAGTACTCTTCAGCTAATTTTCAAGTGCCCATAATTATTCACCACAGAAGAGTTCAAGTTTAAATCTGTTCAAGAAAAGTTGTTTCAGCAGCAATCAGTTTATTTATTACACTCCATACAACTAACTCAAACAAATGCGAGAATAAAAAAAATACATGGTTTTAAAGGGTCTCTGATTAGGTAGAAAAATAAACAATCTAGAAAGCGGAGATTGTCAGACATCTGAGCACACAATCTGCAATCTTAAGTTAATTAAATTATATAATACAGCAATTAGTTCTGCTCCATTTATTTGATTGGAGAAATTATGTTTCAAAATATTTGAAATGGTTTGTCGTTTGCATCACTCGCCTAGTCTGCATATGTTAAAAACTGAACATTTGATCCTGGTTCTGAAAAAGAGCAATCTTGATAACACCATTTTGAGCAATTATAGACCAATATCAAATCTTCCTTTTATAGGCAAGATTATTGAAAAGTAGTTTTTAATCAGCTGAACAAATACTTAAACTCAAATGGATACCTGGACAATTTTCAATCTGGTTTCCGACCGCATCACAGTACAGAGACAACGCTCCTTAAGATAATAAATTATGTTTGCTTAAATTCTGATTCTGGCAAAATATCTGTGCTGGTATTGCTAGATCTCAGTGCTGCTTTTGACACTGTTGATCTTAACATACTACTAGAGAGACTGGAAAACTGGGTCGGGCTTTCTGGCATGGTAATCAAATGGTTCAGGTCATACTTAGAAGGGAGAGCTTATTATGTGAGTCTAAGAGAGCATAAGTCTAAGTGGACGTCCATGACATGCGGAGTCCCACAAGGGTCAATCTTGCACTGCTCTTGTTTAGCCTGTATATGCTCCCACTAAGTCAAATAATGTGAAAGAACCAAATTGCCTATCACATCTACGCTAATACCAGATTTACCTAGCCTTATTGCCAAATGACTACAGCCCCATTGACTCCCTGTGCCAATGCATTGATGAAATTAACAGTTGGATGTGCCAGAACTTTCTTAAACAAGGAAAAAACTGAAGTCATTGCATTTGGAAACAAAGATGAAGTTCTCAAGGTGAATGCATACCTTGACTCTAGGGGTCAAACAACTATTATTGTGATTATTATTATTTTATTTTATGTAAAGCTCTTTGAATTACAATTGTGTATGAAATGTCCTAAATAAATAAACTTGCCTTGCCTTAGATCTAGATTGATATATATCTAGATATATTGTGTCTGAAATGTCAGTTATTCTGTATTAACTTATTTTTATTGAACTTCTGCATTTAAGCAACTTCAAGTAATAACTTGTTAAAAACTAAAAGAGTCTGATTTTGAATAACAGCAGGTCAACTAACAGACAGTGTTTCCTTTAGACAATCAGATAAGACAATCTGTACTGTAAAACTTCATTTTGTAATATTGCGTTATGGGACAAATATTCTCCATACCTTCTCAATCCCTCCTTCTTATCGTCTCTGTTCAAGCACATATCCAGATGTTTATTAATGTGCTGTTCGGACACACCTACTCCACAGACAGGACATTCCACTGCAACACACATTATTAAAAATAATTGCTTATTATAACCAGTGTTAAGCCCCTCCTATTAAAATCTCCAGAAAACATGCACAAAAGTGTTTAAAAGGGGTTCCCCACTATAAAAGAAAATTACAACAACTCACTTACTGTAAAGAAAACAAATCAGAGTGCAAACCATTAAAAATGCATCAAGGGATAATCTGTGTAATAGACTGATATAAAAATCCATTACTTTTAACATTTAGCTAATATACATGTTTATTTCTAACATATAACTGCAACAAAATATCACATAGTGCACATCACCTTTAACCTGCAGCTTATTTTGTGATGTGGAAGGGAAAGCAGTTACATCCATCTTTTCGTCTTTCACCATTCCCCTTGTATCTTCCGCATTTTCTTGCTTGATGTTGTCTAGCTGTTGAATACACACCTCAACACGTTCCAATTTGACTGGCATGTGACCCTCAAGACTTGTTTGGGTCCATGATGAGGGAGTCACAGGGGTCTTCTTCTGGAAAAAATGACTGAGGGTGATTGCTTCCTTTTTGAGGCCCTTCTGTTTTGCTGCTTTGCCTTTGATCACAATAGCCGGGGTTTCAGGTGAAATAGGGGGTGATTCCAAATTTGAGTGACACAAAGTTTGCCTGGTTAGATGAGAAAGATATGTATAGTCTTTCATTTGATTTGCATTTATTTGAACACAAATTCAGTAAAAAAAAAAAGAAAAATGTTTTCTGGTTTAGTATACTTTAAAAATAAGTTTATTTCTGTGATGGCAAAGCTGATTTTCAGCAGCCATTACTCCACTCTTCAGTGTCACGTGTACTTTCAGAAATCATTCTGATATGCTAATTTGGTGCACAAGAAACATTTATTATTATAAATGAGTGAGTCTGTGTGCCAGCAGACATGCAAGGACAAAAGGGGCTTCCAAAACTTTTGCACCATGTGGTGTTTGTGAGGGACATACAACATGTAATATCAAAGACACAAAAATATTCTTGAAAAACAAACTGGGCTAAGGAGGACAAAAAAAATGAAGTTGTTTGAGCCACTATGGTGACAATTTTTCAGCAAAGTGTTTTTGACAGCAAAACTGTGCTGCTCTTTACAACGTGTAAGCCTTCGAATATCTCCGCTTCCCTACTGAGGGAGAGTGAGAGACGAAATAGTGAAAAATAATTTTAGGGGAGGACAGAAGGGCAGAAGGAGTGCATAAAGAGAAAGCAGTACATAAAAGGTAGTGATAGAGAGAGAGGGAGAGAGAGTGAATGCAGGCAAGCACCTGTCGGTTTCGCAATTCCAGTGGAAATGTGGAAAGCCAACAAACGCATAGAGTGGCTGTGAGGCCATTACAGAGCCATAAAGTGAAGTCAATGAGGTGTGCAAACACTACTTTCCATATTGAAACCTTTTATTTCTCTTTGTCTGCCCGTTAGTCCTCATATACGCACACAAAACAAAACACTTTAGAAAAAAGAACAAGAAACAAGGTGTCCCAATCTGTATTAAAACAGCTGTGACCATTTGGGGTCTATGTTATCATCTGAATGGTGGTGTCAGTTTTAAATACATCTGGATAAAATAAAAAATGTGTCCATCATCATTTTAGGCTGCAAAGCAACAAAATGTGATTAATTTGAAGAAGGATGAATCTTTTCTATACCCACTGTACACACTCTGAAAGCTCTACTTACAGGATGGCACCATGACTAAGGTTATTGAGCAGCAGAAAGTTATTAACAAATGAGCCAATGAGAAACAAAATTTAACCAATATTTAAAGATCTATTGAAAACAACAGATGCAATAATAATGCAAACCACACGGTTTATACCGTGTTGAAATCTACTTGAAATATCACAAGCACATATCAAAGAGGTTTATGTAGAAGTCTTAATGACAAAGCAGCAAAAAAGAAAATACAGCATGGCCTTTAAAGGATCCTAAAGAGGGTGGAAAAGATGTGATTACATTGTAATTTTTTTTTTACTATATTCGATATATATCTCAATATGTTTGCATTTAAATAATAAAAAAAAACTGGGGGAAATAATTAAACTGGGATAAGTATTTTTTTGGTTTTCAAGTTTTTAGCTAAGAACACAAGTCTGTATGTCTACTTTCTCTGGTTTAAGAGAAGCTCTGTGGCATAAAACTATGTTCCTAAAAACCCTCTCAGATGGGGAGCTATTTGATGAAGCACATAGGTATTATATATATATATATATATTTTTTTTTTTATATATATATATACAGTACAGACCAAAAGTTTGGAAACATTACTATTTTTAATGTTTTTGAAAGAAGTTATATTATGTAATATTGTGAAATATTATTACAACTTAAAATAATAGTTTTCTATTTGAATATACTTTTAAAAAAAAATTATTCCTGTGATGCAAAGCTGAATTTTCAGCATCATTACTCCAGCCTTCAGTGTCACATGTAACATCCAGTCTATCACATGATCATTTAGAAATCATTCTAATATTCTGATTTATTATGAGTGTTGGAAACAGTTCTGCTGTCTAATATATTTGATGAATAAAAGGTTAAAAGAACTGCATTTATTCAAAATAAAAAGAAATTCTAATACTATCACTTTTTATCAATTTAACACATCCTTGCTGAATAAAAGTATTGATTTTATTTAAAAAAAAGAAAGAAAAAAAATTTACTGACCCCAAATTACTGACCAGTAGTGTATATTGTTATTATAAAATATTTATATTTTAAAAACATAGCTTTTATTATCATTTAATGAAATAAAATGTTATTTAAACATTTTATTTTATTATTTTTATTTTATTATTTTTACATAGTAAAAAATTTTTTTTACTTTTTATTCATCAAAGTATCCTAAAAAAGTATCACATGTTCTGAAAAATATTAAGCAGCAGAACTGTTTCCAACTTTGATAATGAATCATCATATTAGAATGATTTCTAAAGGATCATGTGATAATGATCCTAAAAATTCAGCTTTGCATCACAGAAATAAATGCTAATTTAAAGTATAATAAATTTAAAAACAATTATTTTAAATTGTAATAATATATCACAATATTATGTTTTTTTCTGTATTTTTGATCAAATAAATGCAGGCTTGATGAGCAGCAGAAACTTCTTTCAAAAACATTAAAAATAGTAATGTTTCCAAACTTTTGGTCTGTACTGTGTGTGTGTATATACACACACACACAGTACAGACCAAAAGTTTGGAAACATTACTATTTTTAATGTTTTTGAGTGCAAATCCCGCCCTGCAGCTGATTCTAAAGTTTTCAAAAGGCATCACGCGAGTGTGAACATTACTACAACTAGGAAAAATACGACCGTAATTCAAATGCAGCTCCCACCTACATTTAAACAGACCTTTGCTCTTAATTCCGATCGGGCCAACCCAATAACGAAATCTGAGCAGGTCTAAAAACTGAAACTGTTGTTGCTGCACTTTACACTTTGGAAAAGTTATATATATATATTTATAAATATGAGCAGGCCTACAAGCTGGGATTGGTAATGCTGCACTGTAATTATAGTTATTTATTTATATTTTTCATTATATTTTATTATGTGATATTGATTTGAGACAGAGTATTGTATTTAGTGGAGAACTTTGCAGCATTATTTTATTAAAAAAGTATTTAAAAAAAAAAAAAGTGTAAACAAATTGTTAAAAAAAGTTTATAGTAATAAACAACCTGCAGTTTAATGTTTGCATTTCTTTCCCTTACTGTACCGGAAATGAACCGAACCGTGATTTTTGCGTACCGTTACACCCCTAATATATATATATATATATATATATATATATATATATATATATATATACTGTAAAAAATTGCTGTAGTTTCTACAGCAAAATTTTACTGAATTTTTCTGTATAAACATTTTACAAGATGCAGCTGTAATTCACAATGCATTATGGGTCAAATAAGGTTTTACAGTTGTTAACAGTATATTTCCACGTCAACTGTAATTCATTTACAAGAAGCAGGTGTTGTCACTGTAGTTCCTGCTTTTTACACTAACTTACTGTAGTGTGGCATTATGGGATTGCGCGCGCATCATTCAAATCTGAAACCCAGCCGACTGGAGCAGCCCGAGAACGATTGAAGATTAGAGGCTTTATTCATAATTCCTGGTAAGTTCACTTAAATATACTAGAGAAATATATCCTTTTTATATTTATTTGGGTATATACTTATAATGTATAAGCGATATCATGTCACAATGAATAACCTCCTATCCTGATATTTAGACAAGTGGTCTTGGTAACTTCTGTGCAGTACTGGGAATTGCTATCATAGCATAGTTAGGCCAAATTTTCTATTTTTGGAAGTTACATTTTCATATTGAGAGCATTTAAAGTAGTGTTTTTATCATAAACTTTTATCATAAAGCCCAATGCGAACGATTGTCACAGTAACTACTATCTGTCGAAATAACTGACGAACAGCAAAATATGTGAAATTTCATTTGTTTATATGTGTTCATTTTTTTATGTGTTCAACTGTCCCATATTGACGTGACGCCTTACTATAATAAGTGAAAGACATCTTTATATGCCCGACTGAACAAGTTAGCCTGATTAAAAAAATTAAAAAAAACTGAAAAAAACTGGGGACTGAGGAAGCATCGAAACTCGAGACTGATTCTGATTATATTAACGTTTCATTCAACATCAAAACAAGCTTAATGGCACACATAAACTCACAGAAAATACATGAGGTAAATGTTTAACTGTTGAGATTATTTATAACATATGATATATAAGTAGCATCACAAGTGAGCTTTTTTCGTGAGTATCACGATTGCAAATACATAGTTCAATAAACAATTAGTTAACAAGTCACTTACTTCTTTTAGACACAATATTAACTGTTGTTCTATTTCACCAACGAAAATAGTTCCAAACAAAGACCAAAGCAAAACTATTTTGGTCATCCTCAAACAAAAACTAAGCAGTGTTTTTGCTGAATGATTCAGCTTTGTGAACGGATTGGTTCAATGAATGACTCAGTTGATTCACTCATTAAGTTATTCGCTGCCACCTAATGGCGGTTTAGTTTCACGTTTAAAAAGTATCATTGCATTTTTCCAACATTTATTAATTGTATTTTCAAAAATTAATTTAAAACATTAATGTCATTACACAGTTGTAATGTTGCACTGTAAATTATTTAATTTGATTGGTGGTACAGTTCTACAATGTAATATTATAATTTATAATAGGTTGTTTATTCTAAAATATATGCCTTTTTGAGTGTTAATTTTGGTCTCATTTATGTAAATGCTTTAAAGAAATCACAAGATTATTTTCTTTATTTCTTGTAGGTGCAAAGAATAGCAGCTGATGTGGAGAAATGTTTGATGCTTCAAGAATCTGAAGCTGATTTTATTAGGTAATGTATTAATTCTTTAAACAATTTGATAAACTTTTAAGTTAGATTACATTTTATATTGAAATACTACATTGTAGGTTACATTATTGCTTATATTTCTTAATTTCAGGTCCACCCAGTGGCTTTTGACTATTTAAGGGTCAGATGGTTGTGAATTCATACCTCAACTTGTAGCTGGATTTGGAGTCTTATTACAACTTCAGTCTGGCGTCCCGAGAGCAGGCATCTTTTGCACACTTGATTTTTTTTTAAAGGTAACAAGTTTTACTTAAGTAATTTCATTTGCGAAAAAGGTTACTTATAAAGGGTTACTCCACCCCATAATGACAATTTAGTCAATCACTGTTAACGTGATTAACAGTGATTAATGTCATTTCAAACCAGTAAAAGCTTTGTTTGTCTTCAGAACACAATTTAAGACATTTTGAATGAGAACCGGGAGGCTTGCGTCTGTCCCACTGACAGCCAAACAATTAACAATGTCTAAGCCCAGAAAATTATGAAAAGCATCATCAGAATAGTCCATCTGCCATCAGTGGTTCAACTGTAATTTTACGAAGCTACAAGAATACTTTTTGTATGCAAAGAAAACAAAAAGAACAACTTTATTCAACAAAGCTGGTATTTTTGTTTTCGTTCAAATCAAAGCGTAAATAAACATAGAAAGCCTGTCCATGTGACCCAGCTGACACAGTTCAACAGATACTCGCCAAAATGGCGCTACACTGATGCGTAGAGGAGGCAAATTGATGAATAAATCGTTATTTTTGTTTTCTTTGCATACAAAAAGTATTGTCGTCGCTTCATAACGTTACTGTTGAACCACTGATGGACTATTCTGATGATGTCTTTCATACTTTTCTGGGCCTTGACAGTTGTATTTACTTGGCAGTCAGTGGGACAGTCACAATCCTCCCAGTTGCATCCAAAATATCTTAAATTGTGTTCCGAAGACGAACAAAGCTTTTACGGGTTTGGAACGACATTGAGGTAAGTGATTAATGACAAGATTTTCATTTTGGGGTGGAGTAACCTTTTAAGTACTGGTAAATGCTGATTGTATTGTATAAGTGGCATTTTGATATTTATTTTATTGAGCTAGTTTCATTCAATACTTAACTTTATCCTGATGCTTTTGCTTGTTTTTATGTGCAGATGTTTTCTTGGAATCACAACACTCACTGGATACAAGACGGACACATGGAGGCAAAACAAGTGGAAAGCTCTCAGAGAAGAGGGACAACCCTTATTGTGTGCTTCATTTTTATAGAAAGTTAATGTTCTACTCTGAGTATGGCTTATTTTTTTTAACATATATTTGTAGTTATTTGTGATGCTATGTTATTTTCATGATAAGATTTTAACTGTTGAAAGACTGACATTTTTATTTTAACAGTAAAAGCCTTGCAATGTCTTTCTGTCAGTTTTAATAAATACTTATTTGCAACATCATTGACTTCATTCATTTTTATTCATTTGTAAATAGATAGAGCTCATGATAATGCATTTATATCTGTATTTTATAGTTTACTGTTAAATTATTCTTTAAAGCAGTTTCATTGTTAAATTATTACAACATCATATTGTATTTAGGGGTATTTACAGGATTTTATTGGCAACTTTTGTTGCCAGTTAAATACTGTAATTTAATGAAATCACAAATAAATGCTGTAAAATATATTTACAGGATTTTATTGGCAACTTTTTTGCCAGGTAAATACTGTACTTTAGTGAAATTACAAAATATTGCTGTAAAATAAACTACAAGTTAAATTCAATGTTACTGTAAAAAATACTACAAACTACTGTATTTCACATACAGCAATTAACTGTAATTTGCTTTGCAGTAATTTCCTGAAATCCATTTTACAGCAATTAACATCATTTTTACAGGATTGTATTGGCAACTTTTTTGCCAGTAAAATCCTGTAAATTCTACAGTACATTTTTTACAGTGTATATATTAGGGGTATATTATATATATATATATATATATATACACACACACACACACACACACACACACACACACACACACACACACACAAGTCCTCTTCTACACTCTCTCTGTCTACAAGGTGAAATTGTGGCCTAGTGGTTAGAGAGTTTGACTCCTAACTCTATGGTTGAGCAAGGAACCGAACCCACAACTGTTCCCCGGAGTCCACAGCATAAATGGCTGCCCACTGCTCCGGGTGTGTGTTCACGGTTTGTGTGTTCACTGCTGTGTGTGTGGAAGGGTCAAATGCAGAGCAGGAATTCTGAGTATGGGTCACCATACTTGGCTGTATGTCACTTTCACTATATTATGAAAACCGGTAAAACAAATGAAAAATATTATAAAAGTCACATTCCTATTAATAATTACACGTCATAGTCTATGTTTCTCTATTCACACAACAGCAATTGAGTTAGTGCATTTATACAGCGACCACAATCGCAAACAATACAGTCGAGATCTCATGACAGAACACAGACCGGCTGAAAGACGCTTTCATTTAGATGCTAAACTCCAGCTTGTTTGTTTTTCAGATCATCTGCGGCGGCGCTTCCGCAATGAAGAGCTAGCGTTTGCGTGTGCATGGTTGCCAGATTGCTTAAAATAATCAAAACACCAGGACGAAAATTTATCTATGTAACAGCGAAGCTCTGATACGGGTATTTTAACTCTTGATATCTGGCAACCGCACTCATGAGAGTTCGCGTAGCAGAGGAGTGTAGAGCAGTCCGCGATAACATGTTTCCTTTTTTGGACGTTTTGCGCGTTCTTTTGGGAAAGTATGCTTGAATTTGAATTATTCTAATATTTTAGCTAATATTCGATATATCGCCCAGCCCTACGTGATTGTACTAACTAAATTTTATAAACTGTCCTGATTTTTTGGCCTTTCTTCAGTAACACTTTTAAAAATCAACTGCAGTCTTGCAACTACAGGCATAACTACCAACCCAGTCAAGAGAGACCATGAAAAAAACCTCATGGACACCCTCACAAACCAAAGAAAATACGGTCTACTTTCAGTCCCCCAAAGCACTTCTTTGAATCCAGTAAGGCAAACAGAGCACACTAAGAAAATGTATTGCTATAGAGAACCAAATACGTTATATAACCACCAGCAGGATCCAGCTGAGAAAACAGGGCAAAGTGGTCGAACTACAGTTTTGGAAAGGTTTATAAAGAATAGGCGTGACTGAAGAGTATATCATTCTGAGTTTAAAACCAAATATATATAAGATTTAAAAAAAAATCTGAATTGCAGTAGTTCAATACGTGGTCATCACCTTAATAAAGCCTATAAGGGCAGAAAAAAACGGACTTTCCCAGTTTGTATGGAAGTTAAATTTTCTGAAAACTTTGATCTCTTTAAAAGCTCTCTGATCTTCCAACAGCAAGAAAAGGATGAGTAGGAGACAATGAGCTTGCAACAGCAGTAGCTCAGATGAGTCGATAATCAGACCTGGAAAACAAGGCTAATTGCACTCACCGAGACCAAGAAGCTTTATAATATCGGAAAAAGCTATTCATTAGCATTCCCATTCAACTCAATGACAGTTTCCCAGCTGGATCATATCTCTGTATTGTTTGGCCAATTTGCCATATCCAATATATATCTCGGTAGTTTTGTTTTTGTATTAAAAAAAATCTGTATTTAATATCTATTTATTTCACTTACACCCAATGTTGTCCAATAAAACAATACATATTAAAGGCTATGAAAACAAATAAAGTTAATGTAACCATGTAAGCCTTTATATTATGTGCAAAAAAGGGTTACAATCAAATTTCATTCAAAAATTTTAACATTACACTCTAAAAACAAGAATAAAGCTTTTAAAGCAGAAGTTAAATTCACGAAACTAAAAATTTAAATAAATGAGTTGTGTTTTGATTATCCCATTGTGTTTTGATTATCCTATTCTCTTTACAGTCAGTGCTATCATAAAAATAGACGTGTGTGTGTGTGTGTATGTGTACGTGCGTGCGTGCGTGTGATTATAATTATAGCGCTCCTATTTAATTGAGCTCTGTCTGTTTGGTGCGCATGCGCGAGGCGGTGCTCATTCACTGAAGTTTAGCGGAGAATCCTAGAACGGAAGGCTATCTAATTGCGATTTTTGACAGATATTGCAATTGCGATTTGATTTGCAATTTTAAATTTGCAAAGTCATGCTTCAGCTCAATATTGTCAATATCACAGTATGAGTATCATTACTCTGCTGAAAAAAAAGAAATTCTTACAGTTTCCATTAAACCATTACAAAATTCCTTTTTGTTTTAGGCATTATTACAATAGGAATTACTGTTGTTCTATTGGTTGACATCTGCCATATTACATCTCACCAACAGAATCCATCAAATAGACACTATTATAGTTTACATGAAAACTAACACAATTCCCATTATAACCCTGAAATCTATTCAATTGTGTTTTGGGAGGAGTTCTATATATTTTTTCATTTTATTTTTCAGCAGGCAAGATTATAATGGTATAACTACTTTTACAGAATTAACTTAATTACTGAATTTCACTGCAAAGATTTTGTTTATTTTTTATAAAAAGAACTGTATTTCTTTAGTCAATTATTAAATTATTACATATGTTACAAGTCGAAAATGTGCTGAATGTTTAATTTCATCTAAGTGGTATTAGCAAGCAGTTAGACTGAATTTACATTCGTTTTAAACGTGGAGCCAGGCGCGAGTCGACGCAGGTTGCGCATGTGCATCAAGCCTCATCCATACTGCCAGATGCACTTGTGGAGAGGTACAGGGCAGCGCACGAATATAGCCGAGGGTTATGAAACAGGCTGCTTGAATGCAGCAAGTTTGAACGGCTTGTCCGTGATGCGGGATTCACACCGTGTGGGGTAGAGAAGAGCTAGTATGAGTAGCATTCAGAGACATGGTCTGTGTGTGCGGTCTTCTGAATTGGGAATAGAGAACATGCATTATAAACTTATTTCAAATGAATCTGTTGGGGAGATATAATGTGTAAGATAACGTTCATGTACTAACAAAACATCTAAGAATGTATCTTTTATTCTCCAGTAGTGAACACGGAACCGATAAGGGAGCTCTTGATTATTAAATCATGCATTGTTACGTAGCTCTTGCAAATTACCTTTTTTGATCATTGGCTGTCGTTTCAAAGCTTCAGTTACATAACATTTTTATTTTAATTTGCCTAATTTGATCTGACCCTTTAGATGCCATAATCCCACTCTGTCTCTCTCCCGCTTTCCGTTTATTTTTTTTGGTGGGTGTTCACGCAGTTGGCTAGAGCATTGCTGATTGGGGAGAACAAGGTGCGCTCACTCTATTGGCTAGTAAGGCTGCCACTCAAGGCTGGCTGTCATGCATATGCTCTGGAACACCGTAATATCACATCCACATCACAGGCTTTTGCAATTAGCAAATCGCAACATTTCAACTCGCGATTGCCATTCGATTTCGATTAATCGCACAGCCTAAGTTATGCATTCAGGAAGACAGCACATCTCAAACGCAGTAAACAGTGTGAGTAGCCTGTCTCTCAGTCAGAGGCACACGCAGCCTTTCTGTCTGAGCATATGACGGGCAGAGCAGCTTAAACTACTGGGAAACAAAAATATAAACTATGTCTTACCAGTTTTTAAACGTCTTAATATGAAGCTTGTCATATGTTAAGAACAAATTGGATTAAGCACTTTCTCTGCAGCAGCTCAGTCTGTGTCCTCGCTATATTTTCAGATGTGCTCATATTAAACTACTGTATATCGATATAAATGGTATGTTGTTGCCTCATAACGAATCGCTTATAAAGAAAATATCGAAATATCATACAAACACGATATACCGCCCAGTCCTACATAAACATATGAACGTAATATCACAAACAATTATTATATCCAAGATACACTGGCCAAAGAAATGTAAAATAAATGCAATGCTGTATCTATATCAAAAGCCTTAATAACTGTCCCCAATGTCCTAAAATATGACACATGCCTTTGACATCATAACTTGGAGAAACAGGAAATTAAAACACTGTCCCATCTCTCTTCATCCTGATGGCCATCTGTTACTCCACCAACCAACTATATTAGGCACATTCAGACAAAACAGAGAAGACTGATGGCACCTTAAGAGACTAAATTAAAAAACAATATCGCAAATAAAATCTACTGTGTAGTGTGTGCTCTATTTTACATTGAATCTGAGGTACACACTTGGGAAAATACTTAATATAAGATACTTTAGGTAAGGTGAAGACTTTGTAATACTGTATGTCTGTATGTGTACAGTCTGAGAACTTAAGACCGTTTGAACAGAAAACCAGCCAAGCAGCTTCTGCAGCAGGTAAAGTATGCCAAAGAGATAAAACCCAAATACTGGGGTTAAAAAAAATCCTGAATCTCATGGCAGGCATTACAAAACTAGCAAACTTCACCTGTTTTTTGCATTAAATTTGAATTAATTACTTTTTCTTGTTGAGTTTTATCCCTACTCATTAACTAACCACCATTGACTTTCTATAAGACTGTTATTCAGACCCACGCATAATTGGCAGCCACAGAACTTCTCAGAAAGCTTTTAATTAATCACAATTCATCCACAAAGTGACAAAATACAAATATGTGAGTTTAACACATTTACCATGTTTAAAACCCTTTTGCAGAATTCCATATAAGCCCCCCCCCCCAATGCAATATACAAAAAAGTCTGCAGAATTCATACTGTATAGGTCCTGTATAGGTTTATTTCATGTAAATACATGAAATAAATGCTCATATTTTAAACAGATAAAAACTTTACCTTGCTGCTTGAAAGCTCTGAACTAAGTCATCTAATAATCTGTTGTTCCTCAGGTCTTGTTCTGTTGATGGCTACAAGGAGAATTGAACAAAGTTTAATGAAAACATATCAGCATATTAGAATGATATGCTAAAAAATGTAGTAAACTGCAATAGCAGCAATGTTTATATATAGCAGCCAAAAGTTAATAATTATGCTTCCCAAGGCTGCATTAATTTGATAAAAAATACAGTAAAAATAGTAACCTTGTAAAATATTGTTACAAGTTAAAATATTTTTTTTCTATTTGAATATATTTTGCAATGTAATTTAATCCTGCGATTGCAAAGCTGAATTTTCAGAAGCCATTACTCTAATCCTCAGTGTCACATGATCCTTCATAAATTATTCTAATATGCTGATATGTTACTCAGTTGTTTTTGGTGGTTAAAAATTAGCATTAAAAATTATTAATGTTGAGAACAAAGTTCATTAAACAGTATTTACTAGAAATACATTTTTGTATTAAATATCTTTACTGTCACGTTTGACCAATTTGTGCAAGCTTCCTGTATTATAACAAGAATATTTTTTTCTTAAAAATATTAAGCAGCCAAAGCTGATTCCACATTGATAATAATAAATAATGTTTCTTGAGCAGAATCAGCATATTAAAATTTATTTCTGAAGGATCATGCAACACTGAAGACTACAGAAAAGTCTGTTAAATTCATCTTTGCCATAATATTTCAAAATATTACTGACTTAACTGATTTATTTCGCTCACTCCTCATATCATATAATATATGTGTGTGTGTGTGTGTGTGTGTGTGGAGGGAGAGAGAGAGAAAAAAGAGAGATTTATCAACTTGACATACAAAGTAAAATCCCCATCCATAGGAGGATTATTGGAATATCTGACAGGAAGTTTTGACAGTCATGTTAATATTATTTACTTACCAAGTTACAAACAGGACACAACAACTTATAAGAGAGAAACTTCCGTATGCACAGAGAACAAACTGTTGGAAAAGCACAAAAAAAGAAGCAATGACTTTGTATCTGAAAAGCAATTATCGCACGTTAAACATTATACATGTCAGATGGTTATAAACTGAACTGTAAATGTATACGTACAATTGTGAGAACACTCGGTCATCATGGTGATGTTGAAAAAATCAAAGCAGATAGGACAACGAAGGAGAGTGTCTATGCTCTGATACAGACAAAAATAAACAAGATCTGATGTCACCGAATCTGGGAATATCCAGATTTATGACTAACTTACTGGATATCTATAACACTGTCATACGTGCTTATTGCTGTATAAAACCATTCAGTACATTTTGATCAATATCAGGACAGCTGTGAATGTAAACAAAGAACATAATGAAATCGTGAATCGATTTTATGTTATGTCAATAAAACAACAACTGAAGTAACAGTGTAAAATCGTTGATTTCTGCTTTGGCAAACGAGTTTATAAAACTATATTATACATATGAGTGGCAAAAAAACAATGGAATCAGATAATCATGTTTCAACTGGAGACTTAAAGTTGAATAAGAGCAAAGAGAACGTACTTTGAGACATGACAGGTTCGGCGGTAAGTCCACTTCTTTTAACTGAGCCATTTTGCAAACCCCTGTGATGTTATTTATTTAAATGAAATAGGAAAATTAATACAACTCTAACTTTAGCTCCAGATAGCAACAATAAACTCCCGCGCATGGCTAAACACTTCCTACAATCGCGTCACTTCCGGTTGAAACACGTAACAACAATATGACTCAACGTTTACAAAAAATACCATGGAATTTAACCAAGAGTTGTTCAATTATAGTTCATTTTTTATTTATTTATTTATCTGAATCAAAAAAAAAAAAGGAAAAAAATATTTCAAGTGCAAGTAGCAGCACTTTATTGACTAACTAATTTAAACTTGTTGCTATGAGGATGAAAAAAAATTAATAAACATTACATTACATTTAATAAACATTATCCATCCAATGAAGTGCAAAATTCAAGGTACAGGTAAAAAAAAAAAAAAAAAAAACTGTACAGCAATTTTCTTTATTTGAATACAGTTCATTGCCCCGTATTTTTACAGTGTTTATTTTTATTTATTTATTTATCTTTGTCTTCTATTAAATGTATGGCTTTTATTTAATAAAATAATCTTACAAAAAAAAAACACACAACATCATTAAAATTAATAGGATGTGGAGAAATTTATTTGATTTCATTTATGAAGGATTTTATCATCAGCAACAACAGGCAATCACTGCCTAAAAATTTAAGTAATACAGCTCCACTTAAGATTCAGCACTTTAACATATACAGTGGGTGAGGTGTCTATTGAGAATAAATGACAGAACTATTTAAAAACGATGCCATAAAAACTGTAAGGGTACACAACTGTAAGGGTTGCTCAATTACACAACAAACATCAATATCAAGATTTGTAATGAAAATACCTAGCAAAATGTCTTTGTGAGGTATCTCTATTAAAGCATTAGATCAGATGAGTTGTGCTGCCATTGAGACCAGGGAGCTGTCCTTGGAACTTTTAGATAAAGCTGGACACTGTTCAAAAACCACCATGCTTTTCTTGGAGCATTGTGAAGTCCATGTAATAAAATGGAAATTTATAACACAACCCAGCCTTCAGTCAGGCCGTCCCACCAAATTGGACAACTAAACAGGCAGGGCAATTGTAAGTATGGTGACCAAAGGCCAGCAAAACACTTCTTGGATGAAATGGCAAAAACTGTCTATCAACAATCGTTTCACTACACTTCATTTGCTTGGTCCCTTTGGGAAAGTGGCCGAAAAAAAGCCAATTTCGAGAAACCCCAGCATTACGTCACTATTGGAGTGATCTAGAAGCCATGTGAAGCATTTGAAAATGATGAAACTAAATTTGTGCTCTTTGGCTTGAATGCTAAGCACTGTGTTGACCAAGTAACACGTCCTCTATCATCAGTCAAGTGTGTCTTTGGCAGCATTACGCCTGTGCCTATAGGGTTGCTTTAAGAAACTGGAGAATTTGATGGAATTAAGGGGAATTTGCTAAATAATAATAAAAAAAAAGCTAAATCCTAAACCTTGAAGAGAATCTGTTTCAGTCAGCCAGAGATATCACTTAAGCAAATACTATGTTATATAATTGGGCGGCAAAAAAAAAAAAATGTTTAGCTATAAATATTTCTAAATTGCAGTTCAAAGTAAATATAAGTGTAATTTGGTACAGTAAGAGATATATTAAATATTAACATATAAATCTGGTAAAAGCATTGAATAACAATGAATTTGGTAAATATTTTAAAATAAATCATATTCGGTTGTTTAAAGTTAAATATTTTATTTTATAATTTAAAATTGACCGGAAATAAAATAAATGTCGTTCTCTCACTACAGTTTTAAGCTCACTACAGGAGATAAAATATACATACATCACAAGCTTGGTATCTAATACTGGAATATTGAACAAAATAATGATTGGTACAATCATTAGCAGTGCTGATATTTATAGAACATGTTAATGCTTTTGACTGGGATGACATTAATGTCCAACTGCAATGGTATATACAGTAAATGCAGGTAGAGACTTTTAACTATGTTTCCTTAAAAGGATACTCCACCCTAAAATGAAAATTTTGTCATTAATCACTTACCCCATGTCCGTTCGTCTTCGGAACACAATTTAAAGGCGCAATATGTAATTTTTCTGCTTTAAAAATAGCAGATATCACTATATCTATGTTATATATATATTTTTGTTGTGTACTTACATTATCCCGACAGTTTCCACGAACTTTAAAATCCGGAGAAAAGTATAGTTTAATTAGAAGACACGGCACGTTTCTTTATTTCCGTTTTGTCGCCCGTCTATGGCGTCATATAAACTTTGACCCCTCTAGTTTATCTAACTTCCTGCGGAACCGCCAAATACAAAGGTGAACAGAAGCAAAGACGAGACGAAGAAGAAAAAGTAGTAGCTATAGCCTTGATCGAGACTATTATATTTTATATTTATATTGTTTATATTCGTATTTCTACCTCAATCAATAACTTAGTTATGGATCATGATTATGCTTTGCCTGCACGTTCTGTGAAGCGCAAACGTACGGGTGAAATAAATGACCTGAGAAGGTTTTGGGATGAAGAAGAAACGAGACACGGGTAAATATTGGAGTTGCATTTCCAAGATAGAGAGAGCTTTGTGACAAGCTGAAACTACAGAGAGATGCTTGCATTCTAATAAACAGGTATGCATCCATTCAGCTAACTATATCTATCCGTATATTTTGTGAAACGATGATGTCTTGTGTAAAACGCAGACGGACTAGCTCTCAAGTAGAGTATAATGTAAATCTACATGTGTTCTATATCTAGCTGGATAAAGTCGCTTCAAATGCAGTTCACTATCTTGTTCAATATCATAGAATAAACGTAGCCTAATTATAATTATTAACGAAAGGCAACCGTGTTTTTTTGTTACATATATTACTACTAGCTAGATGGAATATTGATTTGATAGGGGTCTGATAATTCATATATCTCTCCGTTCGAAAATACGTGATTGTCAAAATACTAAGGCCGGTGACACACTGGTAGCGTGGCGTCTCTGCTGCTGCTGTAGGTGACACACAGGGAGACTGCCGACAGACCAGGCTCTTGTCTTCATGACAACAATATCTATACTTCATGTTGAACATAAATATAAAGCCTACTGACACCGTTAACAGTATTGACGGCAAAATAGACTTATGTTTGACAGGTGCAATATTTGTTTTATTTTTTATTTCAATTTATTTATTTTTTAAATTACATTTGTATCTGAATTTATGTCAACCTATAGACTTTCAAACATCAAAATGTCATGAATTAATATGTATTTGTGTACAAAATTACATATAAACATATTTTCCTATTATATTTTGCCTGGAAACGCTTCCAACACGCGTGCTTGTCGCGTGAAAAATAGGCGTCGGTTCTATTTCTAGCATGCACACGCGTCTCACGCAGGCAGTCTGCAAGCTCTAACCTATTAACATGGGAGCCGAATTAAAAACTGACACGCCACGCAGCTGAGACGCTTGCGCCACGCATCCAGTGTGTCGCCGGCCTCAGTTAAAATGAGTGAGGAATGTGGGGAGCGACAGAGCGCGTGTTCCAATGAACAACAACTCCCATGAGCCTACGCTCTTTCCCGACGTCATCAAAGTACGTCTCATGTTATTATTTTGATTGAGTGACCCCTGGTGGCCAAAAATTCCATACTGCACGTTTAAGATATTTTGGATGAAAACCTGGAGGCTTGAGACTGTCCCATAGACTGCCAAGTAAATAACAGTGTCAAAGTCCGTAAAAAGTATGAAAAGGTACTGTTTTTTATGCTGAAGTACTTTCTTTTATGGTACTCTACAACAATTTTAATTGTTTTTGTCTTATGTTGTTGTTTTTGTAAAAGACATTGTTAAACATGGGTTGTTTTTAATTGTGCTATATAAATAAATTGTCATTGTCATTATTGTGATGATTTTATCAGCTGTTTGGACTCTCATTCTGACGGCACCCATTCACTGCAGAGGATCCATGGGTGAGCAAGTGATGCAAATTTCTCCAAATCTGTTCTCATGAAGAAACATATATTATAATCTACATCTTAAAAGGCCTAAGGGTGAGTAAATTTGCAGCAAATTTTCATTTTTGGGTAAACTATTCCTTTAACACAAAATTATAATAAATGAATAGTAATTATAATAACAACAATAATAACAATGTCTTCTAAATGACAATAAAATCGAAATCACCGAAAGGGATATTCTTTCACTTTTGGTTCAAATCTTTACATTGACCTTCACATCAAAGGAGTGCAGTTTTAACACATTTTAAATGTATGTTTTAAACAATTTGCCAAAAATGAAAAACACTTTTACAATACCTTTCAGAGCTTGACAGCCCCTGATTACCAATCATTTTCAGTATATTAAAAAGAGTCTCATTCCTGACATCTATTTTGTTTTCCTTGGAGAAAGAAAATTATACAGGTTTACAGTAAACGAAGGCATAATTATCATTTCTGAAAACTATCCTTTCAAGTGAAGACAATATATGTCAGAACCCTTGAAACACACTGATGATGCAAAGTCCTAGTTTTATTTATTTTTTTCCTCTGATTGTTGAAGAATAATTATGGAGGTCAGTTCACAAACACATGAACATGCTCTCAGGGCACTTGTAAATGTCACAGGCAATCAGTTCTCTCTGACTCAATTCATTTCATTAGTCTGACTGATTAAATACCTGAGGATAAGCCAATACATTTTCAGTGCTCAATCTCTTTAAAGTGAGAGACCAGCTTTTAGAAAAGGAAGGATTTAGAAGGCAGGATAATTCTTTGCTCATTTAATTCCCTTTTCTGTGGGAGTTTTCATTTGTTTTTCTTGTTTGAAAAGATTTAGAAACCAGAGAAACACCTGGGTTTTGTTTATGAACTATTTTTGATTCTAGATCAGCAATAGCAGCAAATGAACTAGAAAACTCATGAACATCGACAGAGACATATGGGCGTAAACAAATAGGCACTAGCAATTTCTCAGGTTTTGAAAGACATTACACAACAAATGCAGGTTCTTACCTGCAAAATCAATTATTTTCATACAAAAAATGCTCTCTCTCACACACAGAAATGTGTGAAACGCTGAAAGTAACCAGATTCTTTGTCAACCAGACATTCATTGCCTTGGGCTCAAGGTGATATTAAACTATTCAGAGCTGTTCCACTCCAAGCAGCAATCGAGTTTGGATGACGTTCAATTACCAAACACAGCCGTCACACAGCGATCTTGTCCTCACTGTGTGGCTGCTGTAGCTTGGATTTCAATCAAAAAGTCATCCAAATATTCTGTTACAGCAAAGTGTTGTCTACTAGAATACTAATTTAATTCCATTAATGCAAATCATATCAAGTATTATCAATATGGTGTCATAAAAAATTAATTTAATCATTACTTAGCAGTACAACTCAGGTGATAAATTACAAACTATTATAGCAGAACAGTGATTTTGAATTTGTGACATAATGCAATAGAGACACAATAATACTGATCAATTGTATGCATAACACTTTTATCACCATCCTATAAACCAGTGGTTTTTAAATGATTTTGCTTCAAGACCCATATTTTTCATTTTCCATCCTCGCTGAATGTGAGCCTGTATTTTTTTTTATCTTTGTCATTCTTTCTTTTACCTTGCAATACCACAACTATTTACTATTATTTGCTAGGTTGCATTCTGCCATTTGTACATGTTAGAATAGTATTTGTTTCCCTGCTTTAAGAATAGACCTGTGACTGTGATACATTTTTGGGTCATGGCCCATCAGTTGATCCATCGCTATAAACAATCAAAAATAAGTTATCCTTGTTTCAAATCTCCCCTTCAGCACAAGAATTTCCATAAAATCATCTCCTCCCTGAAACTGTTCAGAATTCAAATGTACAGATGTGAGGAGACTTTATAAAAGAAGCTCTCAGACAGTTTGTCAGATCTGGAAAACATATGAAATATGAACGCTTACCTACACATTCTTTTAGGTGCCCTGTAGCAATTCAGCTGCGAAATATGCATTTAAAACTAAGGTATTGCTAACTACACAGCAACCATTTTAGAGACAACAGACATAATAAACACAAATTTTTTTCTGCAAAGAAATACAAGCCATTTATGGCCTATAATAAATGGGGCTTCATAGCACTTTACAAATGAAGGTAACAATTTTCATGTTTTTATTTATTTTTTATTTTTATTTTAAACTCATTTAATTTATTACCTGACTTGACTGAACTTAAAAAAAGTAAACATGTTTACCTGCGGCTCCAGATTAGTCACAGCACTTTTATGACCAAAGATGGCAGAATTCAACTCATGCACTTTCAAGTTCCTGCCGCAACTGAGCAATTGTATTGAGACGAGTGGGAATGTTAACAGATTGCTTTCTCCATGAAGTACAAAAAGGGTCCAGTTACTAATCAATATAAATCAATATAAATAAAACTGGCAAATGATCTAATAATATTAATTTTAATGTGAATTAGACTTTATTTCTTTAGAGTATAATGGCAAAACTCTTGTAAAAACAAGTCATAAGTTTTTGTGGAAGATTGTTTGGACTTTACAGTTCTGTAGCTCTTTTATCAGTTCATGCAAACAGAGTACAAAGTCGTCTCTGGCTTCAGCACAGGCTCTAAACCTCTGTGACACAGACTTTTAAGTATGCATGTTAAGTGAGCAATTACACTATTACTTAACCTTACCCCCACATTTATTTCAACTAATTGTAGAATAGTAGAGTCATTAATCCGGTAAGAACTCATTAGTATTCATAAAAAGCAATAAAGGTGGCCAAAAAGATTTATTTCTAAGGCAGACAACAACAACAGTGCAATAAGTGGTTTTAGTTTATATCGTTTCTCTTATATTTGTACCCCAAAAGACTGAAATTGATATATTTAATGACCAGAGCTATTGTATGACTCAAGTTCTTGTGTGTATGATCTCATATGTCACATCATGAACTATAGATAGTGCCATCAAACAAATTAGCACCATCACATGGGAAGACATTTCAGTGGCGTTTATTTGAAGGACAAAGAGCAAAAGGAAATGGCCAGCTCTGCAATCATATGTTACCTGTCAGTTCCTTACTGACTACATGACAAGACTTCTGAGGCCCACTAGTAAAATTCTTAAATGTTAGGTCAATATGCACATAATACAGCATTTGTAGTAATCTTGCATTTTAATGTCTCCAACAGAGAGATCAGCTTAATAGGACAAACCATTAGGTGAGTCATCCAATTGCATTACCAACGGTTCCAGGTTTTCTCAACAGACTGAAGGGTATTTACAACCCGAATTCCGGAAAAGTTGGGACGTTTTTTAAATTTTAATAAAATGAAAACTAAAAGACTTTCAAATCACATGAGCCAATATTTTATTCACAATAGAACATAGATAACATAGCAAATGTTTAAACTGAGAAAGTTTACAATTTTATGCACAAAATGAGCTCATTTCTATTTTGATTTCTGCTACAGGTCTCAAAATAGTTGGGACGGGGCATGTTTACCATGGTGTAGCATCTTCTTTTCTTTTCAAAACAGTTTGAAGACGTC
This sequence comes from Carassius carassius, assembly GCF_963082965.1. NCBI lineage: Eukaryota > Metazoa > Chordata > Actinopteri > Cypriniformes > Cyprinidae > Carassius > Carassius carassius. The sequence continues at coordinate 8,731,052 of NC_081764.1, forward strand.
TGGGCATTGAGGCTATGAGTTGCTGGAGTTTTGATGTTGGAATTTGGTCCCATTCTTGCCTTATATAGATGTCCAGCTGCTGAAGAGTTTGTGGTCGTCTTTGACGTATTTTTCGTTTAATGATGCGCCAAATGTTCTCTATAGGTGAAAGATCTGGACTGCAGGCAGGCCAGGTTAGCACCCGGACTCTTCTACGACGAAGCCATGCTGTTGTTATAGCTGCAGTATGTGGTTTTGCATTGTCCTGCTGAAATAAACAAGGCCTTCCCTGAAATAGACATTGTTTGGAGGGAAGCATATGTTGCTCTAAAACCTTTATATACCTTTCAGCATTCACAGAGCCTTCCAAAACATGCAAGCTGCCCATACCGTATGCACTTATGCACCCCCATACCATCAGAGATGCTGGCTTTTGAACTGAACGCTGATAACATGCTGGAAGGTCTCCCTCCTCTTTAGCCCGGAGGACACGGCGTCCGTGATTTCCAACAAGAATGTCAAATTTGGACTCGTCTGACCATAAAACACTATTCCACTTTGAAATAGTCCATTTTAAATGAGCCTTGGCCCACAGGACACGACGGCGCTTCTGGACCATGTTCACATATGGCTTCCTTTTTGCATGATAGAGCTTTAGTTGGCATCTGCTGATGGCACGGCGGATTGTGTTTACCGACAGTGGTTTCTGAAAGTATTCCTGGGCCCATTTAGTAATGTCATTGACACAATCATGCCGATGAGTGATGCAGTGTCGTCTGAGAGCCCGAAGACCACGGGCATCCAATAAAGGTCTCCGGCCTTGTCGCTTGCGCACAGAGATTTCTTCAGTTTCTCTGTATCTTTTGATGATGTTATGCACTGTAGATGATGAGATTTGCAAAGCCTTTGCAATTTGACGTTGAGGAACATTGTTTTTAAAGTTTTCCACAATTTTTTTACGCAGTCTTTCACAGATTGGAGAGCCTCTGCCCATCTTTACTTCTGAGAGACTCTGCTTCTCTAAGACAAAGCTTTTATAGCTAATCATGTTACAGACCTGATATCAATTAACTTAATTAATCACTAGATGTTCTCCCAGCTGAATCTTTTCAAAACTGCTTGCTTTTTTAGCCATTTGTTGCCCCCGTGCCAACTTTTTTGAGACCTGTAGCAGGCATTAAATTTTAAATGAGCTAATTAAGTGGATAAAAGTGTAAAATTTCTCAGTTTAAACATTTGCTACGTTATCTATTTTCTATTGTGAATAAAATATTGGCTCATGTGATTTGAAATTCCTTTAGTTTTCATTCTATTAAAATTTAAAAAACGTCCCAACTTTTCCGGAATTCGGGTTGTAGCAGGGCTTAATGCAAACTTCACTTTTCCTCTTGCTCACTTTCACTCTTGTGTCCATATCATCCTTTCTCTGGTTTAAGTGGTACACTATGAGGACCCACTTGAGTAAGTAACGAAAGGTAGATATTAAAAAACAACATTTCATGTCAAAGATGCAGAAAAATTATCGCAAGGATGATATCCACTAAATATCCAAAACATGTTTTGTTTTCCTCATTCAGGCTCACAGTGTGCTCTTCCCTATATTTTCATTAACTGCAAAGGTGTGTAATTTGGCTCCCTGGAGCCGCTTCTAGGTACAATTTGCAATAGCTAAGATTCAATGTCCTCTGGTACTTATTGGTAAACATGGGCAGCATCACCAATGTGGCTGGAAAAATTTCTTGGCCTGCAACAGAATTTTAGGGCTGCAGAGAAAATATTGAGATGTTTTTCACCATTCAAAAATGTGTCACAGTGTCTGGGTTGTGTTCCCTGGGTTTCCACTAGATGTCCTCCTTTCCCACGGTGTCTGTCACTTTATGAACTGTCTGTTCCCTTATTTGGTCACCTTCCTCCTGTTTAGTAATTGATTGTTCCCCACCTGTCTCCTGTTCCCTCATTATCCTTCTGTGTATTTATACCCGGTCTGTCTGAGTCTGTGTTACGGAGTCCTTGTTTAATGTTGAAAGTTTATTCATGTCCGTCATCTTGCCTTGCCTTGCCTTGCCTTTGTGTCTTGTTTATGTTTGGATTTGGAAATTCTGGTTTTGACCCTGCCTGGACTGTTCACCCCTTTTGGATTACCCTTTAATAAATGACTTACCTGCGATTGGTTCCTTCTCCTTTGTTTTCTGTAACACCGATCGTGACAGAAGGACTCCGTCACAGTAGGATCCAGCGGTATGTCATTTTTCCGTTCCCCAGCCAAGTACCTTCGGTTGATCGCCCTCCGCCAAGAGGGCAATGAAGTGGGTGCCCTGGCTCAGGTGTTCTGGTCCCTGGCCGAGGGCATGGGCTACAACGATGCGGCCCTCAAGGACTATTTCAATGGCAGGCTGGATGATCCAGTGTCTCAGGAGAAGATGGCGCAGTTAGAGACACTGGAATTCTGGGAATTCGTGCGCTACCTGCACCATCGGCTTCGGTGGGATGCCCCAGCCACTTCTGTCTCTTCCAGCGGGGTGGTCGTCAGCCCAGCACCACTGCCCAGGATGGCAACCAGCCAAGCGCCACAACCCAAGATGGCCGCCAGTCCAGCACCACTGCCCAGGATGGCTACCAGCCAAGCGCCACAACCCAAGATGGCCGCCAGTCCAGCACCACTGCCCAGGATGGCTACCAGCCAAGCGCCACAGCACAAGATGGCCGCTAACCCAACGCCAATGCCCAAATTGGCCACCGTTCCAGCGCCACAGCCCTAGATGGCCGCCAGCACCAATGCCCAAATTGGCCACCGGTTCAGCGCCACAGCCCAAGATGGCCGTCAGTCCAGCGCCACAGCACAAGATGGCCACTAACCCAGCGCCAATGCCCAGATTGGCCACCGGTCCAGCGCCACAGTACAAGATGGCCGCCAGCCCAGCGCCAATGCCCAAATTGGCCACCGGTTCAGCGCCACAGCCCAAGATGGCCGTCAGCCTAGCGCCACAGCACAAGATGGCCGTCAGTCCAGCGCCACAGCACAAGATGGCCGCTAGCCCAGCACCAATGCCCAAATTGGCCACCGGTCCAGCGCCACAGTACAAGATGGCCGCCAGCCCAGCACCACAGTACAAGAGGGCCACCTGTCCAGAGTCATGGCCCAAGATGGCTGCTTGCCCAGCGCCGCTGCACAGGATGAGAGTCTCAGTTGACCCTCCGGAGTCGAGTCAGGTTCCAGTTGACCCTCCGGAGTCTAGTCAGGTGCCAGTGAACCCTCCGGAGTCGAGTCAGGTGCCAGTGAACTCTCCGGAGTCGAGTCAGGTGCCAGTGAACTCTCCGGAGTCGAGTCAGGTGCCAGTGAACTCTCCGGAGTCGAGTCAGGTGCCAGTGAACTCTCCAGAGTCAGGGCTAGTCACCACTGATCCTCCAGAGTCAGGGCTGGTCACCGCTGATCCTCCAGAGTCAGGGCTGGTCACCGCTGATCCTCCAGAGTCAGGGCTGGTCACCGCTGATCCTCCAGAGTCAGGGCTGGTCACCGCTGATCCTCCAGAGTCAGGGCTGGTCACCGCTGATCCTCCAGAGTCAGGGCTGGTCACCGCTGATCCTCCAGAGTCAGGGCTGGTCACCGCTGATCCTCCAGAATCAGGGCTGGTCACCGCTGATCCTCCAGAATCAGGGCTGGTCACCGCTGATCCTCCAGAGACTAGGCTGGTCACCGGTGATCTTCAAGGACTGAGTCAAGTCACCGGTGATCTTCAAGGACTGAGTCAAGTCACCGGTGATCTTCAAGGACTGAGTCAAGTCACCGGTGATCTTCAAGGACTGAGTCAAGTCACCGGTGATCTTCATGAACAAAGGCAAGTCACCATTGATCTTCATGAGCAAATACAAGTCACCAATGATCTTCATGAGCAGTGTCAGGCCAGCACCAATCTTCTGGAATCCAGTAAGGACACCAGGGGATTACCAGAGTTTCGTCGTCCCGTTGGTCCAGCCGCACGGAGGTCTGCTCCGCCTTGGAGGGCTCTGGTCCTGACCACATGGCTGTGGTGGTCTTCTGCTCCGCCCTGGGGGCCTTCCGCCCTGACCACACGGTTGTGGGGGTCTTCCGCTCCGGCCTGGAGGACTCTTTGTCCACAAGGACGTGGTGGTCTTCGGCTCCGCCCTGGGGGGCTTCCGTCCTGACCACACGGTTGTGGTGGTCTTCTGCTCTGCCTTGGGGGCCTCTCGTCCTGACCACATGGCTGTGGTGGTTTTCTGCTCCGCCCTGGGGGACTTCCGCCCTGACCACACTGTTGTGGTGGTCTTCTGCTCCGCCCTGGGGGGCTCTCGCCCTGACTACACGGTTGTGGTGGTCTTCTGCTCCGCCCTGGAGGACTCTGGCCTTGACCACAAGGGTGTGGTGGTCTTCTGCTCCGCCCTGGGGGGCTTCATGTTGTTTTTTCCTTTTGTTTTTGTGTTGATTTCTGTCCCTGTTCCTTTCTGGTAGTCTGGCCCTCCGTCCCTCCCCCTGGACCTCCTCCGATCCTCCTCCCTCCTGGTCTCCCTGTTTTGTGTTTACACTTCTGGTGTCTGTTTCCCATGTTTCCTTTCTGGCCCTCCGTCCCTCCCCCTGAGCCTCCACCTGTCCGCCTCCCTCCTGGTCTCTCTTTTGTGTCATGTCTGGGAGCCGCTCCGTAGAGGGGGGGTACTGTCACAGTGTCTGGGTTGTGTTCCCTGGGTTTCCACTAGACGTCCTCCTTTCCCACGGTGTCTGTCACTTTATGAACTGTCTGTTCCCTTATTTGGTCACCTTCCTCCTGTTTAGTAATTGATTGTTCCCCACCTGTCTCCTGTTCCCTCATTATCCTTCTGTGTATTTATACCCGGTCTGTCTGAGTCTGTGTTACGGAGTCCTTGTTTAATGTTGAAAGTTTATTCATGTCCGTCATCTTGCCTTGCCTTGCCTTGTCTTTGTGTCTTGTTTATGTTTGGATTTGGATATTCTGGTTTTGACCCTGCCTGGACTGTTTACACCTTTTGGATTACCCTTTAATAAATGACTTACCTGCGATTGGTTCCTTCTCCTTTGTTTTCTGTAACACCGATCGTGACAAAATGAACATTTGAATCATGAATATAAATTAATATTTATATCTTTGTCATGTGTTCTTAAAATGCCAGAAAACCCCATAGCTCTTTTCAAAAACCAACTCCAATAAAGATAAAGAAATAAATAGTCACCACTATATTGGCAAAAACAATACATTTCTTATTTAGGCTACACTGAATTATTTTCATTGATATTTATCAGAACAGAAGGACATATTTTTCCCTCACATCTCTCGTAATGTACTTAGGGATTGCTTTCTCCACAAAGGAGATGAAATGATGTTTGAAATTATTTTACTTCATAATGTAAAGAATTATGATATTTATGTTAATACTAAGAACTTTGATATTTAATTAAAAAACATACAAGAAGGGACTTTTTATATACCAATCAAAATTGACTGGATTGCAAAAAAAAAAAAAATGCAACCTTATGTTTCTGATGTGTCACAATAAAGCTACTGTAACAATTCATGAAGAGAGTAACTTGGGTCAATTCTGATTTCATGATGACTTTTGATAGCTTTTCAGAAATGCTTTTTGTAAAATAAATAGTTTTGCTTTGACTACCTCCATGAATTCCGTCATGTCTTTTTAGGGCTACTTCTCACCTTCAATCAGCAAAAGATAAAAAAATAAAAAAAAGGGAAACCCTTCCTTCTGAAGCTCAATACTCGTCAACTTCTTCCAAAGCCTGATTCCTGTTTACTGCTGTGCATTGCTCTCTGTCACCCCTCAACTCCTTTAGCCAGAGCCTAGCATTTAAGAACAGATTACTGCTGGATTATGGGTATGGTCCAAAGTGCTCTCTCCGCACCCAGAGCACGTCCCTATAGCCCCTGATGCCTCCTCGGAGAGTGCTGAGATCCTTTTCTCAGAAAGCTGGGCTATGGTTGACTGTGTTCTCCCTTGGAGAGAAATTTTCAGAACTAAAGGCTTGCTATCTCTAAACTTTACCAGTACCTGGTAAAAGACAGACAGACTGCCTACTCAATGGCTCTTTCAGAACAGCATGGATTTTTTTTTTTTTTTTGGAACCATTTTTGCAGATGGGGGGAATGTTTGGTATTACGTGCTATGAATCTAAGCTCATGGAGTAGACATAAGTGCACAGTTCTAGAAGGGTGCAAAGTACAGACATAATGTTTCCTTTTACGGGCTAAAATACACTGCAATTAAACCCCTCAGCACTCACTTACTGTATAATGCAGCCAAGACCAATAATGTGCTGATTTGCCTTGGGTTTACATTGACATTTACCACAGTTCAGGGGTGTAAGAAGGTTGAGCACTATGTCATAAATGTATTTAAATGGCAAAGTATCTACGTAGCCACGAAACTGAGTGAAAGTATTTTTCCCCCACGTATAATTATTCTCAAATATTTTTCTTCTTCTTAGTTTTACAAATAGACTTCGCTTTACTTAACAATTTTTTCAATGTTCTGACTGTTTAAGGGTCTAGCACACGTTCTTTGAATCTTTAAATTCTTTAGACATTAATAGTTAATTAAATAATTTGTTATACAATTGTTTATGACTACAAATGTATTTCTACTTTATTTAAGTTCCTCTATACTGCATCTATGACGTTTTACACTGAAACAGAATGGTTTACTATTAGAAAGTTTATATTTTATTTATAATTTCCGTATAATTGTTTTTTAGTATGCACACATAACGTGCATTATATGTCATAAACACATATGTTGGCTTTGTTGGATTTAAGTTGTGATGACCTGCAAAATATTTACTTTTAAATTAAATTATGGTCTAAAGAGACCTCTTTTTTTATCAAATCAGTAAATTCAAGTATTCTGTTAAAATAGCACTCAAAGTCCACAAAATAATACTTTAGTATGTAATGATGAAGCACTCAAGTATTTAACACCCCTGCTGCTGTTCTAGGCACACATTTTCTTATCATAGTGACTCCCAAAAATTCCAAAATACAAAAATTCAGCTGCAAGAATATACAAGCAAGTCCTGACTGTCTGAAATCAAACCACCACTCAGAGTATCTGATCATCATTGATATAAACTCTCCCTGGAATCTGCTACCTTTATCTGGTGTGTGATCTGTCTCTTGATTTGGACTCTGTAATGAGGTACCGTATTGATCTGTTGAGTGCACATGGAATACATCGCAGTGAGCCATCTGCCAGACTGCACTAATTCAGACTGATTGCACCAGCATAAGCACAATGCACAAGCAAGTATATACTGTAGGAGCCGTTACCATGGTAGCAGCATTGTGACAGCATCACAACTTCCTGCAGGTACTTTTATGGGAAATAACAGGTATATGTTGGTTAGTTAATATTTCACCCGAGAATAAAAATGTTGTCATTATTTACTCACCATCATGTTGTTCAAAATCTGTATCATTTTCTTTGCACTGTAAATAAAAAAATGAAAGCCATACAAGACATTTCAGTACATATACACAAATAAAAGGTCACATGAAACTTTCACTGAATTATTTTATAGTGAAGAGTTGGACTGATGAATAATAATAAACCACACTGTATCTCACACTGATCTAAGTTCACATGAATACAGTGACAATCCATCCATCATTTTTGTTATCTCAGCTCCACATTTGCCAGCAAAAACACATTTACAAACTTTCTGCATGCTATTTTAATGCCCTGCCAGCAAACGTTCAGAGTGGTTTGTTTTGTCTTGACTCAAGAGTTATTAGTTAACATACCTGTTAACATTACAGTATATCACCAGCCAGCCTGCACAATGAATCAATGCATCAAAACAGAATTAATGTTAAAATGTTGTCTAAATTTCTTCTGCATTCCACATTTCTCCTGCTTTCCACTTAATTTCTTCTCTTTTGTTTTTCTTGCCCTTCTCTGAACTTGGAATCTAAAGCTGTAACAAAGATGAAGAGATTTCTAAATCAACTTTTTTTTTCTCTGTACCAGGTTCTCTTCTAAAGGCCCTGGCTGGCTTATATAAAATAAAGCAGCTTCCTAGAAGACAATGGTTTAGCAGAATATGTATTCTGCCTTTTAGGGGTTACAAAAATTTTGTTTTCTATACAATCCCACAAATCCCACAAACTTTAAACTGATTATAGGAAATATGCAATGCATTATCATAATGGAACCAACTGTTTTATGGTAATTAAGCATGTGGAGAAATAGACACAGGCTCACTTTCTTCCAAACAAACAAGATACACGGTCCATCATATGCAGCTATAATTTTAGATTCTTTGGATTTCACAAAAAAATGCTCCAACCCCCCATACCACACCCTTTTTATTGAGCAAACAGATTTTATAATGAAAGTAAATTATGCAATTCTGATGGCAATTTTCCTCAAGGGTTTTCCATTAGGACAGTAACAGCAGTTCATTTTCCCCAATAAAATAAGAATGAGAGAAGAGGGTGAAAGAAATGATCATAACAATTCCTGTTCTGACATAAACACTAACAATTAATTTTAATTAAGGTGAATGTGCCAATTTGCTTGCTTAACATTGCAGAGAAAAAGCCAAATTATAGGAACTTACACAACATCCTCTTTTATGATTATATGTAGGCCTATGCAATTCTTCTTTCTGTAGCAGTTATACACAGATAAACAATGAGGATTTAAACCAGGTCATTCTATCATAGCTGATAGATTATTGATGGAATAATAGCAATAAATAACTTCTGGATTTGTTCAGATTTATTAACCACAACTCCTTTTTTTAAAGAATGGGTGAGTTCCTAATAAAAAACACATGTCATCGCGGAAATTATGAAAATACGTGCAAGAGAGCTTTAAAATAACTTTATGTATCCCAGACCTAAAGAAACGTCTGTTGGTCGGTTGGTAAAATTTGACAATTAGTCACATGACAGGCTCTTCTACAAACAGAAACCATAGGAAAGAATGCAATGTATATTCAGAAAAAAAAAAAAAAAACTTGCACTGATTGTCATGACTGCACGAAAGTTAAAACTGAGTAGAATGATACATTTTATTTAGCCATAATAATGACATCATTCTTTGGACAATTAATAAATATTCATTCTACCTGTTTTATTCAAATAAAGAACAAAAATGTTCCCATGCCAAGTGTTCCACAGTCTAAATGCTGGTTTGTTTTAGAGTGCATGGATTCAGTCAAAAAATGTTTACAGAAGCTGCTCTGAATTTACGCTGTCAGAACGCAGCCGTCATTATCATCCCTAGAATCTGTGCTGGATCTCTTTGGTTTCATACTAGCCTTTATTGTTAATTCTGAGCAGACTTAAGCTGTCAAGTCTGATGTCTGGAGAAGGAGAGGTGAGAATGACATCTTTCCATCCACTGTTCTCTTATCACTCTCATCTCGGATCCAATCCTGTCTTCCAGAGAGTGATGCTACTTCTTTCATTCTGTTTTGTGTGATTTCTAAACATTGGTTTGACATACCATACACACACACACACACACACACACACACACACACACACACATTCCTGTGCATCAATACATACCAGTCCAGAGTTGGAATAATTAAGAATTTTTGTATGTTTTTGAAAGAAAAATAATTTTCTAATGCTCACCAAGGCTGCATTTATTTAATCAAAAATACAGTAAAACAGTAATACTCTCAAATACTCAAAAAAAAAGAGTTTTCTATTATAATATATTTTAATATACAATTTGTGCTGGTAAAGTTACATTTTCAGCAGCCATTACTCCAGTCTTCAGTACTTATTTTTCTAATTTAATATTTCTAACCTTATATTTATCATAGAATTCTAAAAAAAAAAAATCAACAGTGTCCACAAAAATATTAAGTAGTGAAAACTGTTCAACATTACAAAAGAATTCAGCTTTGCCATTACAGGAAATAAATACATGTTAAAATAGAGAATAGTTCCTTTAAGTTGTTATAATACTTTATGATATTACTTTAGAGCAGGGGTTTTCAAACTGTGGGTCGCGACCCACTCGTGGGTCACGGAATGGAACAAGGTGGGTCGCACAAAGTCACTTGGCTGCAGCTAATTTTGCGTTTCAATGACACACAGACACTAACACAGTTCAGTCTAGGGCTGCACGAATGTGACGAGTGGGGCGGGGCCTAGTGCCATGGGAACAGAGCTAGGCCGGTGGAGTGATTGGGAAATGAGCAACACTCACCGGTCTCAAGAACCACGGAGGAGATCGGAAAGATACAAAAGAGGAGCGATGACAGTGAAGGACGAGAGAGGACCAGGCCTGGGTTTTATTTTGTGTTTGTTTTTTATTTGTGCACGGCAGTCATCCGAGAGGGGCTGTCGCGCTGTTTTGTGTTTATTTGGTTATTAAAACTTTGTTTGATTGTCCGCCGGTTCCCACCTCTTTCCACGAAGGAGTCATCGAGGCGGTGGGCTGGAGTGAGTTGCCGGGGGGGGGGGGGGGGGGTGGGACTCACCGCATCGAGCACCCTCGGCGGCAGACTCCTTCGCCCTGCTCGATGGCACTGCGGATTCACCCCAGCGGCGAAGGATCTTCGGCAGCGCGCCCCTCCTTCCTCCCTGGCTTCGGCACCAGTGTAAAACATTAAAATCTTCACAATCACAGGAAGAAGGAGGCGGGAACTGGGAACCCACTCATCACAACGATATAGCCCACCAACATTAATAATGAACTGCAATATCCTTAGTGTGATTTTCAAATTGCAATTAAGTCCGTGTGCGTTGCGTGTTTTGAAGGTCTCAGAGCAATGTCATTAAAAGGTTCAATCGGTCTTTTTTTACCTATTTCACAATTATTTTAATCTCCAAACTGTTTTAGATAGTTCTGCTTTGCTTCTTATGCTTTTCTAAAAAAGTGTTGGATTGTGCTCCGTTCTCGCCGACACACACGGAAGGATCATGAATGCAACAAAACACAGCAGCGCAGATCACACTTCACTGGAGTGAGCCTGCTTCACGTTTTTATGGACACTACATATTTTAACGCCAGTAAACAAAAATTAAAACTTGTAAATTTGTAGTGAAATTTTCAGTTGTACTCTAAAATAAAATGGTTATTTTTCTTAAATACTTAATTTCTGTCATAAAAATTTTAAGTAAGATTAGGTTTAAAGTAATTTCACTCGTTGTTTTTTTTTTTTTTTTAATATTTTGGTGGGTCGTGAAATATATTACACTTGTCTAGGTGGGTCGTGGAATGGAAAAGTTTGGGAACCACTGCTTTAGAGGATATTCAAAACTGAAATGTAGAAAACACCAACTTGTTGACAGCCTCCGACGTCACTACCGGCGCCACTATAAATAAGCACCGGGAGAGCACATCATTATCTTCTTCGTCTGAAGCTTGCGTCTGAAGCATGGCAGGGAGCTAGAGGACGCAGTGTCTGGTTCCCTACTCAGGGAACTATGGTTACATACGTAACCTGAGACAGTTCCCTTTCGAGGGAACTTCGAACTGCGTCCTCTAGGGGCCACTTTGGGGAACAGTATACCCACGCCGCCATGCTGAGGGGAGTGCAGGCCAGAATCATGGCGAGCACTAAGTACCAACTCTACCATTTCCATGGGAGTTGCCCCTGGGACGTTAGAAGGCTGTCTGTGACAGTACCCCTTACGGCCAAAAGGCCTAAGCTACAAACCCTTAATTTTTAGGGCCTCGGCCCAGGGTAGAGCTGAAGGCTTGGAATCAGGAAAGATTCCTTTAAAGGTATACGGCTAAGAACCTAGCATTTCTACCAAGTCTTGCCTGTCACACAGGGGCTACCGCTAGCTTATGCATAAGCTTTCTGAAAGAGCTGTCTCGACAGTTCTCTAGTAGCAATACCCTGTTTAGATAGGTATCCGAGGATACATAGGTGAAGTGGCGGCCAAGATGAACGGGATTTTTCCCAACTCAAGAAAGGGCACGAAGCAACCGCGCGAAGCCCTCACCATATAGGATTTTAGAAAGAATGCAGAATACTAGCGTGCGAACTTACCACAGTGTGGATTTCAGAAAGTGTGCAAAGACTTCACGTGCACACTTACCATAGCATGGATTTTCAAATACTGTTCTAAGGAGGGGCTCTCGTGGCACTCTGATAGAGCAGCTCATAGATGGAATGTTGCATCTCAAAACATATGATTGAGAGTCATCAACTCGATCTATGGAAACAATACTGGAGGAAAAAACAGAGAACTCAGTCTTATATGAGAGGAGAACTCTGAGCTCAGAGTAGCGCGCTCATAGGCAACCCTTTTTTTTTTTTGAAAAAGGGGCAAAGTGTTCACGTGCACACTGACCACCATGTGGTTTTGAGAAAGTACACAGAGCTTAGCGAGTGTACTTGAAGGTTCCTAAGCATCGCAGAGGCGCTGAATCTCACGGGAAAGGAAGACTCAATTTTACAAACCTCGGGCGAGGGGAGCATCACCTGAGGCAGCATATACAAGAAGACTTCTGTAGCTGCCACCTCCACTTCCCGCTAGATGCGACAGCACCCCTAGGCGGCCAGGAGACCCCTCGGGGTGACCTGGCCGGACATCCATGAAATTTCCTGCAGTGCTGTGCCAGGCCTGATGGTCAAGGAGGCTCCCTCAGAAACCTGTGATCTCAGCCACCTAATACCAGAACATGAATCCGGATGGCTGGTGCTGGCGAGTGTTTATTAAACACTGTAACTGAGCACTGCAAAAGGAAACTCACAGAGTTTATTAGTAGACACGTAACCACCAGCAGTTAAATACACATAAGTATATACAGAGAGGGTTACATTTACTCACCCACCCTCCTGCGCTGGAGCCCCGCTCAAGGGGCGCCTCCTTTTAGTCTGGACCATCAGTCAGGTGGTTGCTATGAACATAGAACCATAAAAACATTATAGGTCCAATATAGGAGACTGTTATGCGAGAGGTTTCCACCTAACCTCGATCAGGTGGAGAGCTGGTGGTTACAGGGGAATTAGGAAGGGGAGGATAAAAGCAGAAGCTAACCCTCTGAAGTCGATTAACGCATATACGCGTTATGAGGCTATTTTTTCCTGATAACCTCTTAGACTCCAGAGGGTTAAAAATCCCCAAAGGGAACAAGTAGATACCTCGGTATCACTCTGATTCGGACGAGAACGTTGCCTCGTCTAGATCATACCCCTTAGGTTCTGCTTACCTTCTCGTGACCCACGATTCCTCTAACCCCTGCCCGCAGGTGGGGGAGGAGCGCGAGTTGCGACACTAGCCTTCTGTGCCCGTCTTTGATCCTCAGATCGAGACAGGCCAGGACCCCTATGTTGTTCGGGCTCAGACCTGGACCTTCGTGGAACGAAGGATCTGAAAGCAGCAGAGTGCGCCTTCGTCTCCCTGAACTTCTCAAATCGCCGTCTCAATGGAAATACCAAAAAGCTCAGAAGGCGAAACCTGAGCATCGAGAAGAAAGCATTTTCTTTCCTCCCGATGTCTGCCAGGTTCATCCACAGATAAAAATGTATCAATTATTTATAAAAAAATTTGCTCTTTCTACAGGGGGCATTCCCTCATAGCCGTTTTCGTGCATCACCTCGATGTCGGCAGATTACTTTCATGCCGAAACCGATGGATGCGAGAAGAAAACGGCATCTTTCATTTCTTTTTAATCTCTGTATGGAGATCATGCAGAAATAAAAGGCTCACCTGAGCTGGAGGGTTATGGTCAAAAGGTTTTTTACATTTTCGCTCAATAACCTCCAACAGCTCTATATACGCCGGGCAGGAGAATTGAGAAGGCTCAGCCTCAGCTTTTCACCATCCTCAAATATCTCCTGCTTTTCCTGGGTAAAAACCCCGCAGAGCACTAACCTCAGTATCAGAAAGTGTTAAAGATATAACATCATCCTCCCGAGGCTCTATCTCGTCCGTTTTTTTTTTTTTTTACGAGCGAAAGGGAAAGTCCCTCTTTAAACCATTCAGACAGATCCACCTGTATTCTCACAAGCTCATTCTGTTCAACGCCTCAACGCGGACAGGTCCTGAACCGCGGGAAGCAGATGGCTGCCTTTTTTTCCCCTTTTCTTTCAGTAGAGAGACGAACGAGAGCGGAGCTTTTTCCATTTAAAAAACGCTCACAATGCACACAGATTGCCTCCTCAAAGACATTGCGTGTTTGCTCTTCACCCAAACAAATGACGCAAAGATCGCGTGTGTCATCGGGTGTCAAATAATGCCGACACGGATGCACACATCGTCTAAACGCTTTTATTTTTATAACAGGAAGTGGAAAGCAGCAACATGAGAAGGAAAACCTAAACACACACTGTATATCATTCTCTCAATAAATTAGAATGTCATGGAAAAAAAAAATTATTTCAGTAATTCAACTCAGATTGTGAAACGTGTGTATTAAATAAATTAAATGCACACAGACTGAAGTAGTTTACTTTGGTTCTTTTAATTGTGATGATTTTGGCTCACATTTAACAAGAACCCACCAATTCACCCATCTCAACAGATTAGAATATGGTGGAATGCCACTCAGCTAATCAACTCAAAACACATGCAAAGGTTTCCTGAGTCTTCACAATGGTCTCTCAGTTTGGTTCACTAGGCTACACAATCATGGGGAAGACTGATGATCTGACAGTTGTCCAGAAGATAATCATTGACACTCTTCACAAGGAGGGTAAGCCACAAACATTCATTGCCTGTTCAGAGTTCTGTATCCAAGCATGTTAACAGAAAGTTGAGAGGAAGGAAAAAGTGTGGAAGAAAAAGATGCACAACCAACCGAGAGAAGTCTTATGAGGATTGTCAAGCAAAATCGATTCAAGAATTTGAGTGAACTTCACAAGGAATGAACTGAGAGGCATACAGACGTGTCAAGGAATTTGGCTACAGTTGTTGTATTCCTCTTGTTAAGCGTCTTCTGAACCACAGACAACATCAGAGGTGTCTTACCTGGGCTAAGGAGAAGAAGAACTGGACTGTTGCCCAGTGGTCCAAAATCCTCTTTTCAGATGAGAGCAAGTTTTGTATTTCATTTGGAAACCAAGGTCCTAGAGTCTGGAGGAAGGGTGGAGAAGCTCATAGCCCAAGTTGCTTGAAGTCCAGTGTTAAGTTTCCACAGTCTGTGATTTGGGGTGCAATGTCATCTGCTGGTGTTGGTCCATTGTGTTTTTTGAAAACCAAAGTCACTGCACCCATTTACCAAGACATATTGGAGCACTTATGCTTCCTTCTGCTGACCAGCTTTTTGAAGATGCTGATTTCATTTTCCAGGATTAGGCACCTGCTCAAGCAGCCAAAAGCACCAAAAGTTGGTTAAATGACCATGGTGTTGTTGTGCTTGACTGGCCAGCAAACTCACCAGACCTGAACCCCAGAGAGAATCTATGAGGTATTGTCAAGAGGAAACTGAGAAACAAGTGGCCAAAAATGCAGAAGAGCTGAAGGCCACTGTTTAAGAAACCTGAGCTTCCATACCACCTCAGCAGTGCCACAAACTGATCACCTCCATGCCACGCCGAATTGCGGCAGTAATTAATGCAAAAGGAGCCCCTACCAAGTATTGAGTGACATGTACAGTAAATGAACATACTTTCCAGAAGGCCAACAATTCATTAAAAAGGTTTTTTTTTTGTCTTATAAAGTATTCTAATTTGTTGAGATAGTGAATTGGTAGGTTTTTGTTAAATGTGAACCAAAGTCATCACAATTAAAAGAACCAAAGACTTAAACTACTTCAGCCTGTGTGCACTGAATTTATTTAATACACAAGTTTCACAATTTGAGTTGAATAACTGAAATAAATGAACTTTCCAGGACATTCTAATTCATTGAGATGCACCTGTACATGCTTTCTATTCTTAAACATCAGAAAACAGTCCATACTAATCCCTGCTTTTTCATGGTGTCATTATATGCTCACTGACAACGTTATGTAATATAATAAAGTTACAATATATTATTTGATCTGTTATGAATGCCTAATAAATGTAATATTCTAAATGACATTTTGACTATGTTTAACTGTGTAAAATTCGCCAAAACTTTTGTATTTTTTATTTTAATAGCGAACAATAAAATGTGTACGCTATGAAATGTCCTCTCAATCTTCTCAAAACACGGGAAAGCATGTGGAGATTAAGCAATAAATCAACCGACTAAAATGAGAGAGAAAGTGGTACTATTTTTCATGTTTACGTCTTGTTTATTAAGAGTCCCTCAGGTGTAACAAATGGGATTTTGTTTTTCTTCGCTTCACGCCTGGTTGGCTGCCTATATTGTGAAGCATTATGATAAATGAATAATTGATTGGCGAATATCTCGCCATTGCACTCAGGGAAAATCAAAATGCACTTTGAAAGACATCGGACTTACTGCGTGCTTAATGAGAAAGGAAATTATTTCCCTCTTTGCCTCTTTTTAGACCACCTTTGGTGTCACAAATAAAACAAAATGTTTCTCAGGCTTCTTTATCCTTCGACTGCCAGAGGCCAGGGCCCGTCTTCTCCTGCCATCTAGTGGTGGGACAAGTAAGTGAATCCTACACTGATAACAGACGCGAAGAATCTCTATTGTCCAGGTCACATTTTACCCTTAAAATTAAAATGATGATGTATTGATAAATAAAAAGTTACCAAGAATGACGTCATTAATTTCTTGCAATTTGTATCATGTAAATGACAATCAAGCACACACAATCAAGTAAAATATTAAATAAAATTAATAATAAAATATTCATAATAATAATATTTATTTATTCAGCTGGTCTATTCAGTTAGTCCATTCCAGTCCTAAAAATGTTTGCTGAATTTGAGCTGAAATATAATCTTAATAATGTGAGTGTTAGTAACCTACAATGATGTATAGGCTATCATTGTGAACACAAGCATTATGACATGGATTTCAGCTATAAAAAAAAAAAAAAAAAAAAAAAAAAAAAAATATATATATATATATATAACAATTAGAAAATTACGTTAATTTCTCACATTTTGTTATTATTTGATGACAATTATGCACACATAATTAAGAAAAACTTTAATAAAAATTTTTAAATAATTTTTTTATATATAAATAATATTACATAAACTAAATATATTCACACACCTTACTTCTAATAACTTGTTTTAATTATGTTAAATGACATCATTAAAAACGAATACACACATTTAAAACATTCATACATACACATACATAAATATATACAAACACCTTTTAATTGTACTAGTAATATTAATAACAACACTTATTATCATTAATCGTTTTGATGCTTTATTTTTACAGTCCAGTAATTAAATGTTTCATTTGTAATATTTACATTTATGTGTTTTATTGATTTTGGGCTGAGTTAAAAAAAAGGTATTAATTAGCTATGCAAAGTTAGTTCAGTTAGTACAAGTATTATGAATACAAGCATTACATGACACAAGCTTTTACCAATGAATTAAATCTAAAATGAAAAAAGGACAACATTTTTGTTTTGTAAGGTCAAGAAAAAATTTAATTTGGACTTGGAATGGTTCACATCCAGACAGTGGGATGGTGTACGATAACATCACGGGGGGTTATCCAACCATTCAAACACTCATTTGAGAACAGCACCACTAGACAAAAAGTGTTTAGAGGAGGAAAAAAACCCAAACAACAGTTTTCAAAACTCACTACTACAGACAGACGGCACCTGTGTCCTGTGGAACGTTGTGTCCAGAGAAGGAGACAGCCTATATTTTCTGTTATCTTAGCATACATACAATAAACACCCATTGTGGCATACAATACACGCCCAATGTAGCATACAATCCCAAAACATACTTCCAGTAACATCACATACAGTCTATTAAGTACAGGGATGCACCAAGTGCCTTAGTAATCGTGCAAGTACCATACAACATCCTATTATCAGACCAGCACGGCCTTAAATACTGCAATGCATTAGCTTGGGCAGAAGATTTAAATTTACAGCAAAAGTATATACGCTTTTCACAGCACAGCCTTTAGTTCACTGGCAGAGGAGAGATAAACAGAGATGAATGGCACAACCATGACTATTTTAGTATGTTACAGATGGCAGTTTCTGTAAACTTGGTATCATATATAATCAAACTTCATCTCTTTATGTGAGCGCTAATATACAGTATGTACTAAATGAGCTGTACAACAGATATATGAGAACATAATGCACTGACTTTCCCAGCAGAACAAGTAGAAGTCTGATACTCAAGTATTCAGATTCATGAAATTTCATGAAACTCATGACACTCGAAGGCATGATTACAGCATGAGTAAAGACAGCGTATGGTTGTGGATTTCTTGACGCACACTGATTTATGTTAGTGCAAGCTAGAGTTAAGAATGCCTACAGTGACACCAAGACAAGAAATGATGTAGAACATGAGAAACAGTGAGACAGTGGTTACATTTGTAACAAACAGCCTCATGTCTGCCAACAGTTTTTATTTTTTTCCTGCCTAGTCTTTGTCAATGAATGATCAATCCCAGCACTGACCAACAGAGCGACGATGTGAGCAGGGACAAGCCACCAGAGGGCAGCATTTATCTTAGCCCTTATGCGTACACACAGGGTCATCTGGTAAATCCACACTGAACAAGGGTTAATAGGTTCTGCAGGGGCTCTCAAAACATTTTTATAAATAAAATGTCATGCCTTTCATGCCATTCATGATTACTGGATGAGGATTTATTATTATTATTATTATTAACAATAACATTTCCAATTTAGAGCTGTCAAACTGGAAAAATTGTTACATTTAATTTTAATTTAAATTTCTATTTTTGATTTGAGAATAACAAAAATACTCACAACTATATTTACTATGGAAATTGACATGACTTACTTTCAAGGCCTGAAAATCACCATTTTAGAATTCCCTGATATTTCCAGGATTTTTATGAACTTGAGAACCCTTCAGTGCAAATCACAGAAGAAAGGTGTAATTATGCTGAATTTAAATGAACACCCAGAAATAGATATGTGCCCATAGTAAATAAAAGTCTTTATGCATATGTTAACATGACAACCTATTGAGAAGTGATATGGTTGGCGATATTAGAAACTCTTCCCGAGATGAGTCTAATCCTCGCAGCTACAGACCCGGTTCCCCATCGCTCCCTTGTGGCTGAAGGCTAAAATATTTTGGGACATTGTGTGTTGTATCTAGGGAAAGGCACTGCTATCATTCTTTGAACAATGTTTCTTGGAAAAGAAAAGCATGTGCAAGTCGGTCTTCCTCACATGCGGACAACAGGCCCATGCTTCTACAAAGCTGAGGAATTCAGACAGAAGCTAATTACCAGTCATTGCCAAAATCATCTGTTAAAAGTAATTCAAGATGGCAGCAACAATACAGTACATGGAGTCTCAAAAGAGATTTACATTTTTTTTTTTGTATGCTCCAAATGCAAGAGTAAATCAGTATGGCACCAACAGGAAATATAAGACTAATGCAGACGGATGATGCAACAGCTCAAGCATGACATCAAACAAAAATCTAGAAATATTACTAGATTAAAAATTGTGCGTAGTAACAGTACTGTTTTCTTGGGAGAACCGTTTTTAATGTCATTAATTTTTTTTTCCCTAGACAAGCTTTCACATACTGTCATTCTGATTTGACTGCATGAAGTGGCGTATCCTAAACCAAACTGCAAAAGGAAAATCAGTGAAGAAGATTAAATTAAAGCTTTGGGATCAGTGTGTTTAAGTGGATATCTAGGTCAGTCGGGCAAATGTGTGTACACGGCTGGTATTCCCTCTTCGAGCACAGCTCAGGGAGGAGGGGTAACACTGAAGATGAACCGGAGATGATATGACAGATTGGGGGCAGTGGAGTTTCTCTTGGAGGGGTTCTAGAGGCATAAATGTTGCTTGAAGAAGAAAATTCTTAATTTTAGGATTTTTTTTGTATATATATATATATATATATATATATATATATAAAATCGTGTAGGCTATTGAATATTTCGATTAGAAAATCAGAAAATTATGGTACGTTTGGTGCAATTCACCATTTTACTTGGGTTGCCTGTGTGTTATCTGGTTATTTTAGCAAGCGTTTATATTCATATAATCAGTTGACAGAGTATATATGGGATACATGTCCAAGGCAGGACTATTTGAAATATGTAAATTATGGATGCTTGCAATAACATGGAGCTCATTGGAATGCCTTAAAACCAGACTATAATTGATTCATTCTTTGTTTGCTTCTTGGTTGTAAATGTTTTTGATAAAAGCTGTTCTATGCTCCCTGCTTGTTCTGTCCTCGGCTGTACAAGATTGACACATAAAAAAAAGAATCTACCCAAAATGTATATACAACTAAAACTACATTTTACCACAGATTTCTTAAAATTAGTTGGTATATTGGTTTTCTGCATCTCATATATGTTTACCGCTTGGCTATGTTGTTACTTAGATGTATATCGCTTATTCTACAAACGAAAGGCATTACAAGTTCAAGTACAATATATCTCTATTTACAACAGCTCAAAGGTAGCTGGCCGTGTTATACAGTCTTCGAGTGACCGCTTGGTTCTATTATTATGTACAGTCCAGTTCTGGAGGGCAGGAGTTATCACTTATTTTAGAACAGTCCTCCAATGAGAGTTTATTCATTGAATAACAGAACTCTTCTGGCCAACCAGTGTAGAGAGAAATTAGTTTTATCTTGCTCTAAATAAAAATGTGGCCAAAAAGGAAAACTTAATATTAATTCTGAGGTAAAAAATTAATAATAATAGTAATAATAATAAAAAGAGGAATTAATCATATTTTTTCAACTTTCTTTTTATCATAGTATGAAATTTACCCTTGAATTGTCTTTTTTCCTTTTAGAGTTTTTTGTCATTTTAATTTTTTTTTACAGAGAGGGTCGGAAATGATGGGAAGAATGGAATGGGGAAATCACCTGAGCCAGACTCAACTCACATCATCCACAACCAGGTTCGACAGGTCAGACTACTATGCCACAGCTCCGATGCATTTCAACAACTCTTAAAGGCTCAAAAAATCAATTAAAAAAGAAATGAGAAGCACTTCTGAACTTCCTTCCTGGTATGAGCACCAGAGCAGGTAGCTACAGCGCACCAGGGGTCTGCTGCTACATGGTCCCAGGGTTCTCGCCGGAGTTGGCAGAGGAAGCTGCAGCATTGCTCGGAAACATCTTCTCTGTGGGGGTCACGGCGGGGCTTCCCACCCCAGAGGAGCTGGAGCTGCTGGAGCGGTGCTGCGTGGGCGGGGGTCGCATGGGTCTCATAGGTGGAGG
The DNA here is from genome assembly GCF_963082965.1 of Carassius carassius. Lineage (NCBI taxonomy): Eukaryota > Metazoa > Chordata > Actinopteri > Cypriniformes > Cyprinidae > Carassius > Carassius carassius. The sequence goes on from NC_081764.1 coordinate 8,752,293, forward strand.
TCTGAGCTGGGCTCCGGCAAATCTGGCAGACATCGCCGGTTTAAAGGTGGTCATCATCTCAGAGGTGGAGCTGCTGCTGCGTCTCAGGGCCGCATCCGGATCTCGGATCATGATGGTGTGTAAGGGACTTGCTGGCTCTGAGCTAACAGGGTTCTTGAGCGGTTCTAAAGTATCCAGAACAACATCCGGAGCCTGTTTGGCTGTGTTCTGGCGTTCCAATTCACGGAGCTCATGAAGTGCCGTGTTCATTGTCTTCTCAATATCCTGTAACAAAAAATATAGTTTACTTTTTACACAGTTTTGTTTGTTTGTTTCAGTCACAGATTTTTACATTTAATGAAGATTCTTTAAAATCATATAAATGGCATTTTCATTTTATTCTATAATGGCATTGAATGGTACTCAATAAAAATAACATTTAATATTAAACCAAATTTTCCAGCATTCATAGCCTAGTTTACTTTTTTGTCAACAGTATATTTTTTATAATAATATATAATAACTTTTGATATTTTTCATTTCAGTCTAAGATAGTATTGAATCTTAGCCAACAAAAAAATAACAATTTGATATAAAATAGTTAAATTGTTAAAAATAAAATAAATTCAAATAATAATTTGAAATTAGACCTGCATTTTAGATATAAACTAGCTTATTAATGCCATTTTTGAATAAAGTGAATATTTAAATTCAGTCAATATTTTGTTATTCATTTCTTTTTCAGCCATTTTAATGAAAACATTGTTGACGAGAAAATATTTAAATGTTCATGAATTTTACTCAGAATCTAGTTTGCGTTTTTGACAACAGTATGTTTTAATTAAAACATTTTTTTTTTTTACAAAATATTAACTGAGTTGAGTCATTTTTGTCTTATTTTGATGGGATAAATTTCACAAAGATTTTCATATATTCATAAAAAAAAAAATACAGTTTTTAGTCATGCTGTTGAAAATAGCTCCCAGTACTTCATTTGTCTTAACTTGTTAAGTATTTCTAATATAGCAAAGTCAAGCAAGATTTGTTTAAATCCGATGACGCGAGAAATGATCAATAACTTCAGTTTGCCGGTATCTGCACAGAATGTATTTACAGAGGTATATGGCCTTAGAAATCTTTCATCTTTCCTGGAAATTCATCTTACTTTCTTCCGAAGCCAACTAATATATCATGGGGGCAGATTATGTTTGATTCACATTGTTGCTGCCATCCTGATAATGACGACTATAAACTCACTGCTTTCCCGTTCCCTTTCAAGACTATCCTCCGTCTTGGAGCTGAGCAAGCCATAAAAATGTAATGTTCAGAAGATAAAGGGCTCACAAAGACACCACTCCACCTGCCCCAAACACATTTAAACACATTTCCCAAACTGCACATCAAGCGTTTATGTTAATCAGATCATGCAGTCTGTGCTTATAATGCATTATCAATATACAAAACATTTCTGTCCAACAATTTCAATCAAGCCTTCATGTTGATGTCTTTATTCACATAAGCCATTTTCTTTTCTTTAGGTGAGTATAGACACAAAGGGGATATTACAAAAGATCATTAACTGTTCTATGTGTCACAGACTTCATTATTCATCCGTGCACAAATGAATCAGATGGATCAGTGCCAGCTTGTCCCGTTCATGCTGATATCTGCTTTAGTGCCAGCTCTTTGTTTCTTCTGGACTAAATCTTGCCAGTTTCTTTTAAATTATAATGATATTTCATAATATTTTTGGTTAAATAAATACAGCCTGGTGAGCATAAGAGACAACTTTCAAAAACAAAAACAAATATTAATTCAAATATTTGATCTCCAGTGTGTATATGTATATAAATATATATATATATATATATATATATATATATATATATATATGTATATACACAACAGAGTGAAATTTAATGAGAATATAAAAACATGCACACACATAAACACACCCACCCACCTCTGCTAAAGCCTCAGTCTCCAAGGACTTGTGGTCTCCTAGGCTGCTGTGTCTTGTTGCTCCTTGCACAGGCTTGAGCGGGTGACCCTCAGGATAGACCTTTCTCTCAGGGTAGTTAATGCTGCCTGCACTGCCAAAGGTTCCCAAACGCCTCTTCTCAGGACTCTCTATGTGGCTCCTACTGACCGCCACCTTGTGAGGACTGCTGGGACAGGCAGCGGCCCGCGGCGGTGTGTCTCGGGGAGGACTATGAGGGTCAGTGCCATTACGGCGCCGAGGAACGGCAGACCCGTCCGAACGCAACCTAACACTGCATAAATACACAATGAGATGGCAAAAAACTCAAAGCAGACTGTAAATAAGAGTAAAAAATGTTTCGTTAAATATTCATGTCACAAACAAGCCGAACAAGAGTAAGTAAATAAGCTGCAAGAAGAAACAGGACAAGATTAAACACTGTAATTCAGATCAATATTTTTCCTTAGGACAAAAATATGTGAAATAAATACAAGCAGAATCCTGAATAATCAGCCACTGACCGGCCCATGACACCACCAAAGTTGTAATCAGGCGAAGGTTCACACGGGGACTGCAGATCATTTTTGGATGAGGCTTTATCGTCCAGTAAAGGTCCACTGCTGGCCTCGCTGTCAGCCTTCTGACTCAGACTATCAGAGAACGCATCATCCCTAAAGAGACAGATAAGTCTTTCCAGTTACTCTGTAAGATCTGTAGCAGCCACTACTTCAGTCTTCAGAATCACATGATTTCAGTCATCTTCAGTAATTACTCTAATATGCTAATCTGGTGCTCAGTAACATGCTACATTTTTTTTTTCAGGATACTTTGATGAATAAAAAGTTGACGAGAACAGCATTTATTTAAAACAGATATTTTTTTTGTAACACTGTTGAAGTCTCTTTACAGTCACTTTTGATTAATTTCATGTGTCCTTGCCAAATAAAAACAAAATAAAAAAACAGCTCAAGTGTCACACACATCAAAAAATCAATGTACATAAAGCTAGCAAATGAAAGAAACCTCTAGTCTCTTATTTTTCAGTCCAAGCAGCCCCTGCATTATTCTCACTTCACGTCTCATTCCCAGAGCCCTGAGCAAGCAAACATCCACTGATCACAGTTTCACAGCATGTTCTCGGGCTGCTTTTACAGTTCTCATGGGAGACGACAGCAGAAGGTGTTTGGTAATCTGAAGCTGCTGAATGTCACATTCAAGGGGAAAAAAGTCTCTGAAAAAGTCTACCGCCTAAATGTTTCCTTATGCAATGAGTGCCTTTTAAACACATAAATGGACTGAAATACGTGCTTGTTGGACCTTAATTTCAGAACCACTGCCATTAACAGGAAGCTAATACTCTCTAACAGCTTTTATCCTTTTGCTACAGCTTTCCACTACATGTTTGAACATGGATGCAGAAATTTGCTCCTATTGAAACAAGCAGTTTGCAACCCACATAATCTCAAACTTTAGGTACCATTTTTAAAGCAGATAAATCACTGGATTATTAAAAAATAATAATGGAATTTACAAAACAAATAACTATTGTGATACAAGATTTTGGTAATTCTGCCCACCTGCAGAGGAACCAGCGACCTGTAGTCTCTTTTCATTTAAGCAAACTCAATTTTCCTTATTTGCTGCTGTCAAATCTTGCAATATTAGGAATAGGGCTTGGACTGACCCTTTTAATAATATCATTCATCAAACTGACACCAGTTAGACCATACAAAGAGATAATGAGCATGTTATCATTTTAGTAATTACTGAAACAGCAGTAAGACGGTTTATTACAGCTGATGATATAAATATGGTCAACTCAAGGACGCTGCACTTTTTAATGTTATCCCAAGACCTTATAAAGCAGTAACAGAGGAGCAGAAAGCCCACTTGATTGGCTTACTTTCACTTTAACCTCAGTGAAGAACGTCATGTCCCACTGGCCCCGATGAGCTTTCACATAAAATCCATGCATAGCACATTAAGGCACCACTAATGCTTGGTGCTTCAGAAACACAATTTGACTCATAGAGTAAGAGAGGTTCCCTGCCAAAGACATAAGGGCATTCTTTAACTGCCACTCAGTGCTCTTAAATTTTAATTAAAGTCTAAAGTGTTAATGGAGGGAACTATTTGATTCTCACTTTTGAGCTATTACGGAATGAACTCAGTTCAGATGGCCTGGTTGATTAGACATATACTACCCAGAGGGCAACACTTTCACAAGGCAACATGTATTGAACTGTCCTGTAACTTGTGCCAGAACTATATAAAAATAATTAAATGAAAAATTATATAATTTAGATACTTACAAGTCTTGGACTACTATATACTGGTGAGGTATGAGGCCGTCAACCCCATTGTGTCGGCCCTCCCACCAGTCCTCAGATGCACGATGATACAGCAAAAGGGATGCGCCTTTTTTGAAGGACAGCTCACGAGGAGTCCGACCCATGTAATCAAACTTTGCAATGGCTTCAATCTGCTCCACCTCTGTGTGTGTGAGAGAGAGACCAGGGAAAGTAGCACTCATTAACATGTTTGAATAGAGAATTATGTCAACAAATTTCCAGAGAGCTTCAAAGCACTGCAACAGACTCAAAATCTGTCATGCTCCCAGCTGGTTCTCAGCAAAAACACACAGTCACACCATGTCTTGGCCAGGCGTGATATGACAAGTTTCCAGCGACAAGCAATTTGTCTGTCTAGAGTAAACGCAAAAATGTTGCATGACACTGAATTTAATTAGATAGTTAGTTAGTTAAATAAACAGTTAAATGAGGTAAGATTTTGTTGCAATGATATTTCACAGTGGGTGAATTGGACTGCAGAAACAGAAACCATTAGATTTTATACACAAAAAATACTGCAGTCTATAGATTGTCATAATCAAGCGAGACAAAACCAAAGCTAAAGAAAAAAACAAACCAACAATGCAAAATGTCATCATGTCAGGTCAAAGATACTGAAAAGTCCATAGATGAATTGTTGTAATTCACAAAACAAAACAAAAAGCAAGCTAAATTAAAACAAAACAAAATCAACACGAACAAAAACAAAAAGCAAGCTAAATTAAAACAAAACAAAAGACAAACAAAAACAAAAAGCAAGCTAAGTAAAACAAACAAAAGCAAGACAAACAAAAAGCAAGCTAAAAACAAAGCACAACAAAATAAAACTAAACTAAACTAAACTAAACTAAACAAAACAACACAGTCTTTGAACAAAAAATACACGGATCACAGCAATGCAATATTTCACACTTGCTTCTGTACGGAAGAAACACACTGCATTCAGTGTGATCAAGTGTACTTACATGGTTCATATATTCTTAGGGACAGATGTAACTGATCAGTCAACAACACCAAAAAATACTGTTCAACAAGCAGTGTGCACAGCAAAAGCTTGTATGTGTATTTAGTTGTCAAATAGATACTGTATTCAATATCATATAGACTCGCATTCATCACATTAAGGTCTTACACATCAGGATATGATCTCATCTTTTACCCCATCAGGACCACAAAGAAACAGGCACATTTGTAATACAGATGGGCTGCTAAATGCAAAGTGGACTTTATCTAAATCTGCCACCCAGTTGCCAGGGGCAAAAAGACAGAGGGGTCATTCAGGGTTAAGGAGATATACAGAGCAAATCAGCGCTTGGCAGGAAATCTCCAAGTCAACTAGAAGAAACCAATCAGTTTCATTAGGGTCTCCATCCAGGGGTGAAATTATATACAGGCATGGAACAGAAGTGGAAGGAAAGAGGAAAAACGGAAATAAAGAGAGAAAGAGAAAATCAGCTTTTGCAATTCTTTATGTCGTTTGATTTTTTCCATTGTGACTGCACCTGATTGGCTGCATTGAAGGTTAAGAATCTGATTGTGATTTCTCAGCATTTGCCGAAGGTTATGGGAAATTGCAATAGCGCTGTTTCGGAGCTACAGCATGTGACTTCAAACAGTCCTGAAGTCATGCATAAAGCAGGTTTTGCCTGATGAGCTCCTGAGAGAAGCTGATTCCAGATCAGAGCACCAGACAGATCAAAACAGAATGTCAGTGTGGATCACTAACATATACATCAGCATACACACTACACAGCATGCCATTCATCAATTCATCCAGTTACATGTTTAAAGAGGTTAATAAGAAGAGCTGCCTCTAAAAACATGATTACTTTGAATGTTTTATTAAGGCTCAACAAAGAACAACAACATCTCATCAACGATAAAAATTATTTTGCCTATTTTGGAATGGAATACTACCAAACTGTTTTCTGGTTAGTATACACTTAATACAGCTTAGTATTTTAAACCAAATTATACTTTATGTAATATGTGGCGTTGTTGTGACATGACCTTATTAAAGGGATAGTCCACTCATAGTCCAAATTTACTCAGCCTCTTATCTTTCTAAACCTGTATGTATTTCTTTATTCTGCACTACAAAACATTTTCTGTAGAATGTTGGCAACCAAACAGGTTCCCATTGATTTCTATTGTATGGGGCAAAAAAATACAGTAGGTCTAAATGTTTACCATTTTAAAGATTTGTAAAAACTCCTGCCTGTATTCATTATGTGTAAACCTTTACATGGAAAAATAATGAGTGCACCTTTAAATAGAAAAACAAACTAATATATTTTAGTGTTAAAAAAGACCAACTCTTAACCCATTAGATGAAAGCAGAACCATTTTAGTGAAACTGAAAAAAACCCTGACTTCTTGAATAAGCAGGGGGCTGTATGCGAGATGTTATCAGCGATGTGGCTGGTGTTTGGGGTTAGTGAGCGAGTGCAGCTCCATCAATCACTAAATGAAGGGAGCGGGCGCAGGAAGCCCCGTGAGACCTGTTTACTCACCCTGAATAAAGAGCGTGCAAGAGAGAGGGAGAGAAAGGTAACAAAGTGATAAAAGGCAAAGGAGGAGGAAATTAAGCAGAGAAAACTAAGGGCTGGAAGAGAGAGATGAAGTGCAAAGATTGCTGAAACTGGGCCGAAAGAGATATTTACGTCTGTATCTACATTTAATATAGAAACAGAAATGTTGCTAGACAATGCTATCATTTACATGTGTGAAATGAAAAGGGTGAAGGGGGAGAGAGGAAGGGAGTGAAAAAAAGCAGAGAGAACAACATTTTTAAGAACTGGGAGTGAACCTCATTTAACAGTTTATGAATATGAGCTGCCATGTTTCAATCTGAAATCATATTTTTTAATCTCCTCATAGCTTACCAGCCAATAAGGATGCACACTGTTGAAAGGGCACCACTCTGATTGGCTGAGAAATGTCCATCATAACATCCACCAAACAACACAACCTGGTGTATATGAAGCATTTCTTTCATTTGTTTATATAAAAAATATATACAAACCTTACAAATCTAAATTCAATTTAACTTAATTATATATAATTATATAATATATATATATATATAATATAGTGTGTGTGTGTGTGTGTGTGTGTGTTTATGTATTTCACAGAATATACCATAAACGTTTTCAGAGAATATATCATAATTTAACGTTTTTTTTTATAACCCCACTAGAATTTTTTAAATGCTAAAAAAAAGAAACAACTCGCCACTGGGGTAAGAACAATAAACTTAATCTGACATTCACTGAAAACATGTAATATCTAACACGTTTTTTCTTCTCATGTATATGCATTTTCCTTTAAGGATGGTATGATTATTTTACTAAATAATAATATTGTTTTGTGGAAACTGTTTAGATTAAACTGATATGACCCAGATGTTTCAATGCCAGCTTTGACATCTGATGTAAATTATGCAGTTGACATCCATGTGTGCACACACACACACACACACACACACAAGCAAGAAACACACAGCAATGCTACACGCACAACACAGCAATGCTAATCAGCACATCTTTGTATCTTCAAAATACAAAAGGAAAAAATATTATTCTTTTTCTGTAAGAAGTTATATGTGGTCATTTGATTCCTTTCAACCCCAAAGGCAAACATAAACATCTGACAGTTCTTCTATTGGTTGAGTAAACTAAAAACCTCAAAGGCTGATTTTTGCTTCTGGTTATTTGTGGTCTCTTTTACAATACAATACTGCATCTTTCCATGAGAGGCTATAAAAGGGAAAATAAACCATTGAATAAATGCATAATAATAATGCCTGTACCATCATCGCTCGTGTGTGGTTCGGTGCAGTTGTCAGCTTCATCAGTGGTGCCTGGTTCACTGTGAGGGCTGTCACTGCATGAACATACACACATAAACAAACACAAAGAGAAAGAGTTGTTTAAAAGCACATGATAATGCCAGCATTGGAAACAACATGACAATTACAGTTCTGCAATGTCAAGCAAACAAAAATCAATTAGCATCAATATTAGAGAATCATGAAACATCAAGCACTGTAGATTAAAATCCAAAAGCCAAATTTTTGTTTCATGGGGATTTAAAGCAATACGCTTCAAGAGACTGTGTTACACATTGATTTTACCATGGTTAAGAGTCATAACATAAGAGTAAGAACAGGGTAAAAAAAATAGCAATAGGAGGATTGTTGATTGTTGTACATTCCAAAATCTGGAGTCAGTATGTTTTTTTTTTTTTTTTAAGAAAATAATACTTTTATTTAGCTAGGATGCACTGACTTTGACTTTGCATTCACTACTTTTGTTTCAAATAAATACTGTTCTTTTGAATCTTCAATTTGTCTAAGAATCCTAAAAAAGCACCATAGTTTCCACCATTATTAAGCAGAAAAATGGTTTTCAGCATTGATAATAATGTTTTTGAACACCAAATCAACATATTAGAATGATTTCTTATGCATCACGTGACAATGAAAACAGGCGAAACAGCTGCTGAAAGTTCAGTTTCATTTGATTCATCAGAATCTAATAATAATTTTAAAAAAAATCTTACTGACCCCAAACTTTTAAAATGGTACTGTGGTCACATTTATAACTTATATTAACCAAAGCAAACCATTTCCACCAAATACTTTGGAATAAGAAGTAATCTTTGGTATATTAATATGGTAATCTTTTAGAAAGATCCATGTGGTATTTCCTTTGGATACTGACACTGAAGTTTAAATACCGCTTTTAGCAATAGGTTACAAAAGTATTCCTCGGGTACTCCACTTTGTCACGGCAGGGATCCAATGAGGCACGGAGATAGAACCAATTGCAGGTAAGTCATTTAATTAAAGGGTAAACCAAAGGGGTAAACAGTCCAGGCAGGGTCAAAACCAGAATATCGAACATAAACAAGACACGAAGACAAGGCAAAGCAAGGCAAGAAGCGACGGACATGAATAACTATAGGACATTAAACAAGGACTCCGTAACACAGACTCAGACAGACCGGGTATAAATACACAGAAGGATAATGAGGGAACAGGAGACAGGTGGGGAACAATCAATTACTAACAAGGAGGAAGGTGACCAAATAAGGGAACAGGAAGTGATAAGGTGACAGACACCGTGAGAAAGGGGGACATCTAGTGGAAACCCAGGGACACAACCCAGACATTGTGACACACTTTATATGACCTGCGTGCGAAACTCCCCATTTATAGTAGAGAGCACAGTTTAAGCCAAGGCTGGCTCTAATGGAGAAATTATGACATTCCTTAGTAACAACAAATTCCAGCTGAGGTCTAGAGCTCACCAGTACTCCTCTCCTCCAGTCATGCATTTCTCATAGATGGGACCGTCCAGCTCACGCAGGCTTGGGAAGATGGCTTCTTGGTGGATGATGATGGTCTTGATGACCTCATTAACATGAGCCTGGCATGCCACAGGGTCCTGACCATCCGGGATGGGCATCAGAGTGGGTCCAAAACAGATGGCAAGGTTGTATGTGTCCATCATGTTCTCATCACTGTACTGCGACAGACTAGAAGGATGAAGAAACAGAGATAGAGAAAAAGTTTATGTTCTTAAAGGTGATGTAATGCTGCAGGAATCTCAATTTATCAAAAACGTTCTCTCTTACACCTGCTGTCTATTTCAATACATTAGTTCATAACTTTGTCCCAGAGAATTCATCTTCATGCACAGTGCATTATCTTTCAGCTCATCTCTTATTTGGAAGTCTCTTGACTGCAGAAGTGAAGTTCATATGAGTCAGAGCTGCGAGCACCGAGAGCAAATGAAAGGGGGAAAGAAGTCAGAGGGAAAAACTCATGAAGTGAAATCAAATTCTTTGTTCGGCCTGGGGGAGGGTGAGAACAGGAAGCATCAATAAAAACCCAGGAGAAGAGGACAGGTATAGTACAGTACAGACTGATCGGTTTCTTCTGGCGTAAATATCCTCTAAAGCATTTGACTTGACAGACATGGTCATAAATAAGACAATAATGGCAGGGGCTGTTGAAAAGCCCTTTGTAAAAATAATGAATGTCTTTGCTTGTAACGGCTGTTATTCACATAAATGGTGATTTACTAAGAGATTTACAGTCTAAAGACAGAGATGCTGTGAAGGCAGTGTGGTAAAATTACAAATTAGCCTCCCACTTTTGAGCATCCGTGCATTTAACTGCAGGTCAACTAACTTAAAGTATGGCACAAAAAAGTTGTTGAAATATAAAACATACTGATTTAGAAAAGCAAACAGGTATCTCATGACGATGATGATGGTACGAGGAAGGGTGATGATGATCTGCTGGATGTGGTGGGCTCTTTCCGCTGATGATTCAAGCTCTAAAACAAGAAAACGACAAACAAGCATTCAAACAAATAAACCAACAGCTTTACATTTCAAATATACGCAACTGTTCAAAAGTCTGGGGTTGGTACGACTGATTCATGTTTTTGAAAGAAGTCTCACCAAGTAAAACAGTAATACTGTGAAACATTTTTACAACAATTCAGTCTTCAGTATTGCGTAATCCTTCAGCGACCTAAATATAAATCTTACTGACTCCAAACTTGTGAATGGCAGTCAACCATTAGCCTCAATCCTAAAACAATCGTTTGTATGTTTACTTATGTTTGATTTTTTTACTTTCTCTTGCCAGAAAATATGTCGGGGAAGTCGTGGCCTAGAGGTTAGAGAATTTGACTGGTTGTGGGTTCGAATCTCGGGCCGGCAATACCACGACTGAGGTACTCTTGAGCAAGGCACCGAACCCCCAACTGCTCCCCGGGCGCTACAGCATAAATGGCTGCCCACTGCTCCGGGTGTGTGTTCACAGTGTGTGTGTGTGTGTGTGTTCACTGCTGTGTGTGTGTGTGCACTTTGGATGGGTTAAATGCAGAGCACGAATTCTGAGTATGGGTCACCATACTTGGCTGAATGTTACGTCACTTTCAAATTCTTTTGCTCCAAAAGTGAAATACAGTATAAGAAACTGACAAACTGTTTTGTCAAATTGCAAAGACGAAGCCAAGCACCAGTAGAAACATACAACAAATAACATTTCGACCTATCCTGCAACTGAATGAAACACTCACTGATGGTGGAGATCAAATCCAGGAAGCGCTCCTTGGGGAACAGAGGGTTCTCCAGCCCTCTGAAATACAGTTTGAGAACGCCAGCCACAGAGTTGATGTCATGATCGCTCTGATCATCAACCAGTGGGTCCTCACCTGAAATAAATGGTGGAAAAAATAGGGATTATAGGAGAAAAATACACACGCACACACACACACACACACACACACACACACACACACACACACACACACACACACACACACACACACACACACACACACACACACACACACAATAACAAGTAATAACAAATTAAGTCTCTTTCTGCTCCTTAGTTCCCTAAGCTTTACAAGCATGTGTTTTGTTTATATTGCACCTCTCTTTTAGCTGAAATTTGCACTTGTCCTCCATATCTGATGAACTGAGACACTAAAAGATTATCTGACCAGTTATTCTGAATGTCCTATCTTTGTATTATTTTCAGAATTTACCATTTCAATTTACTGTACTATTTTCTGTTATCATTATTATACTCTTATTTTCTTTTTTTGTTCTGGGAATTTCTAGGTAGTACATGGAATTTCAGTGCAAATGAAATGATTTGGACAATGGAATAGTCTTAGAAATGGCTTATATCATTTGATACATCATTTTTCAATATCAAAACCAGGCAAGATGATTGTTTGTATCTGCAAACATGACCTAAATGTTGAATCAATTTGTTTCACAGGAAAGCTTTTGTGAATCGAAATCCTGCTACCAAACTTTATTTTCTTATATTGTTTACACTGATGTGCGGAAGAAAAGTATTCACAGTTTGTAAAGTACATAAACCAAAATAACTGAAAAATAAAGACAGTTCATCTCTAGGGGCCTAACCTCTTTCAAATGAATTTTTTATATCGTTGACTTCCACCTGGGATCCAGGAACTCGAAATATGCCTTGTTGTTGCAGCCCTGGCACAGGAAAATACAAAGAAACATGAGTCAAAAACTTGTCATGATATCGCATTATTTGCAGCTAAAAACAAGATGAACACATGAGGAAATGCAACATTTCCCTCTAAGGGGTCCTTAATTTATTATATTTTTTTATGAGTTGCTAAAGAAGTTCCAATCATTTTTTGAGATTTCACTGGATCCTGAGGGAATGCCTGGGATCTTAAAGCAATAATCTCAAAGAAAGAATAGATTAGGTTCCTGTTAACAACATTTGAGCAAGCAGAGAGAATAGAATTTATAGCCAAAAGACGGAGCTTCAGCCTTCCCTCCAGCCCACCAGGGGGCGCTGGTAGCACAAAAGTCAGTGGGTACTTTAATGAAACTCTCCATATAGCATTATTATTTTCTGCCTTGAAATCTATAAAAATGTATAGTCTCCTGCGGAATAATAAATCAGCAAACCACTGAATACTTAGCAGCCAAACTGATGTCATTCTCTAAATTCACTAACTTCAGCTTCACCCTGACAGATGGTCTTTATATGGAACTATTTCCAAAGTATCACGGGATCACTAAAACTTACAACACGTGTCCTTATTCTAATTAGCATCTGTGTCTCACTCTGGTTGAGAATGTTAAGCACTCTCTGAATAATAAAGGGATGTGTTGTTTTTGGAGAGCTCTCTGATGGTTTCCAGAAGCTCCCGAGTCAGCGTGTTTTTCTGCAATTAATTAGTGACCTTTCCTTGAACTGCTCACCATATAGATTAATGTAACGTATACAGCTCTCCACCACCAGAGGAATGGGTTGACCAGAATCCTGAAAGACAACAATAATCACAAAATGGCATCGGTTTTAAAGCTGTGGCTGTGATTTAAAGGGATAGTAAAAAAAAAACATTTTTAATTTTACAAAATTGGACCTAAACAACTTTCATTGTAAGGACAAAAACAAGAACATTTTTCATACAAGTTTGGAACATCACAAGGGTTGAATAAATGATTCCTTTTAAAGGTGCACCTGCTCATTTTCCCTGATTAAAAAGTAAACAAAAAGCACTAAAAGTGGCATAAAATTATAAAATAGTATGCAATCATGTCTAATATTATGTACACTCCTAAAAAACCTGTTATATGTAACGTGGAGCTGAGATCACATGACCAGCTAAAAACGACCTGCTTTATCACTATAATCTATCCTATTGGACATGTTTTCTAATGGAATATGAATTCATAGAATCATAGAATGCTTTTTCTAGGCTACTGCTATGCTGGAGTTTTACTTCATGTGAGTAAAAATTATTTAAATTTTATTGTACTAAAACTGTTTTAACACATTTGTGTATCATTAGATGCCAATTTAAAGATGGTTTAGTTATGAATCTAAACAGACATTAGATGCAAAACATTTTAACAGGAAAAAATGCTTGGAGCACCTTTAAATAGGTAAAATACTTTCTAAATGCTTTAAAAATAGGTAATATATACATAAAACAAAAAAATGAAAAAGTATTTTTTCATTGTTTTAGTAGAAAATAAAGCGAAGCATTAAGCATGTCTGTCCTCAAGGGCATAACACAATAGCAAAGGCTGCTAACAGCAACTCATCTGAAGGACGCTACAGAAAGTGGAAACTGTTGTAGAAAGCAGCAATGACATGTCATTTGTCTAAGCAGATGTATTACAGCCTTATCTGAAAGGTAAAGACATTCCATGCATGGCCCTATTCTACAGTACCTGATTGCGGGTACGAGCATTCCGTCTTCCCCTAAGACACAAAGCAGCGTAGAGCAGATCAGAGGAGTGAAAGAGGTGAGAAAATAACAGTTAGAGAGGAAGGGAATGACAGGATCGCCATGGAGACGACAGTGTCGTCGTGGTGACTGGGTGGAACAGCATTAGGGCAGCTGCTGGGATGGCTTGAGATGCAGTAAAGGTAGGCATGTGAAGAACGTGATACCCTTTGGCTAATTTTCTCTTCTATTTATATCTTTTTAAACTAAATACTTTAAATCTAAATGGTAACTGACCACATAACTGTGTAAATTAAGCATTAAGGCAGTTCCTTAAAAACTAATGGGCCCTGCTGAGTCTGAATTTAGACAGGAGGGCATCAGCTGCCACCCTTATCATCTGCATCATCGCCAACTGGCGAAAGAAGGGAAATTAACAGAAGCAAATAGAGGGTGTGAGCACATGAGTCAGTGCAAAAAAAAAAAAAAGACGGAGCTTCAGCCTTCCCTCCAGCCCACCACGGGGCGCTGTTAGCACCAAAGTCAGTGGGTACCTTAATGAAACTCTCCATATTGCCGTTAAACAGCTTATGGTTATAGGTGGAACGAGGCCTTGGTTTCCGCAATTTCTGTGGTTTCGGGGGAAGGGTTGGGGGTCTGAGGAATGGAGATGGATAGATGGAACAAAAACACACACAAAACACCCTCTGAATGACATGTTATATCAAAAACCTTAAAACTTAAATAGCCAAACCCTTTCCCAACTATTTGACTCTTACTTATGTTTCAGCGGAGGAAACGGCTAATAATGAAGAGTTTAAATAAGCAACAGGCTTTAATTGTTGTTCTTTAAAAGATCGTAATTATATCCTAATGCTTTTGACCTCAATTTAACTGACAACAACTGCAGGGAGTTTTTATTCCCTATAGGAGCACTGAATCAGGCCCTTATGGAAACATTTGGCTTTGGAAACATAATTGCAGTTTTGACAGACCGGTAAATGCAATCAAAGTCAAACATGACATGTCTCTGTACTTTGGTTGTAAACCTGAGGGCACAAGCTCAAGCTGTTGTTTATATTTGCTTATGTGATTATTCATTAACAGAGATGGATGTCAATGAAACTGAGAATGTATGCATGCTTAAGTACAGATATTTTGCACTTTATTAATTGGACCTAAAACATAGTTCATGCAAGTATGTGAATGAAAATGCTTCTAGCTATGCAAGCATAATTTGATATGTCAGAGTACCAACATATGTGTTGGTCAAGCATTTGCAGCTGTATTTGTGGAGCTGTTTCATTTGATATTTTAAATAAAGGGCATATGATTATCAATGGCAACACTGGTAGAAGAGGTCTGCATTAGTTTACCATGAAGGCTCTATTCTCAGCATTCTCCAACTGTCAGAGGACATTCTGGATAACCCAGCATGAGTTGAGCCCCTGCCAGGGGCAGCTTGAGGACAGGTACCACTTTTGACTGCCATGCAAAGTCAAAAAACGTCTAAGGTTACGTATGTAACCCTGGTTCTCGAAGGAACGAGATGCTGCGTTGAGAACGAATGGGGAACGCATCCAGCGTGACATCTCTGAATAACGTGTATAATCAGTCCAATGGAAGGGCGAGACGTCATAGGCGGGTGACGTCAGAGACCAGGAAGCCGGTAATCAGCCTCAAAGGATGAAGCAAGCGCCGGCCAGAGATGCCGGAAGTGTGGCACTGCGATGCAGCGTCTCTTTCCTTCGAGGAACCAGGGTTACATACGTAACCTTAGACGTTCCTCTTCAGGAACTCGAGCTGCATCGAGAACGAATGGGAAACGAGAATGCCCACACCCACAAGAGTCCCACAAAGGGGATGGAAGGATATAAAACAGGAGCAACGACAGTGAAGGACGAGAGAGGACCAGGCCTGGGTTTTATTTTGTGTCTTGATTTTGTTTCTGCGCAACAGTCGTCCGCGAGGGGCTGTCGCGCTGTTTTGTATTTATTTTATTATTAAATTCATTTTGATTGTCTGCCGGTTCCCGCCTCCTTCTTCCCAAAGATTATGAAGTTTGTATAGCGTTATACAAAGATTTGTGATTGTGATAACTTTTTCTATTAAAAAAAAACAATAATCATAGATATGGATAATGAATAATGGTTATGGATGTTATAAAACAGACTTTAATGACCCATGGCTTAACAGAGACTAATTAAACAACAATTGAGGTAAAAGAGTATATCTTCACTCTTAAAAATAAAGGTTTTAAAGCGGTGTTTTCAAAACTATATACGACCTTAACAATGAAGGTTCCAAAATGGATTTTCACAATGATGCCACAGAGGAACCATCGAGTAAATAGTTCTGAAAAGAACTTTTTTTCTTAGTATGAAGATCATTTTAATAATCTAAAAAATCATTTTCCTCTGTAAAGAACCTTTTGTGCAATGCAAATGTTCCATGGATGGTAAAGGTTCTTCACAGAACCACAGATGCCAGATAAAAACTTTATTTGTTTTTAAAAATGGGAATCTCTTACCTAGTAGTTCCACATTCGGCTCTTTCTCCTAAAAAAAAGAGTGGAAAGAGGGAGGAGTCAGAAATGTCATGATTAGCATGGTTTCATGCACTGGGTTCTCAAGCTCTGTCAGGCTATCGTGAGAGTGGCCAGCACTACTGAAGACGAGATGAATGGGTGAGCAGCCACACAGCGCTTGAGACAAAGAGAAGCACTGGTCACCGTAGAAACCTCGGAAAGGGCCCTGCAGGGTGTCAGACGGCCACAGAAGGGAACTAAAGGTGGCTAAATGAGTGAGTGTGTGTGTTTGTATTTGTGGGTATGAGGGTGTGTAATAGTGGGTGTGCATCAAGGGATTAATTTCACACTGGTGACGCTGAGCGATGTCTGTGTCGCCTCATTAGGTCTTTTGTCCCAATGTCCAGTGCATTAAAAAGGGTTCCCTGGTATCTCCATGATACAAACAATGAAAAAATATAAATGCCCACAAACCAAAAAAAAAAAAAAAACACACAGGAAGGTCAAAAAGAAACATTATAATGCAAGAATGCATCAACTACCAATTTTTCCAATAAACAATAAAAATACATATATACAGGGAAAATTTTTTTTAATTATTTTCTCAATTTTAACTTGTAAAACCTGACTACTTTAAAAAGTAAAAGCACATTCATGAGGATCATTCATGTCAACAAGTTATTGTTGAAATCTAATGATAATAGTGATTTTAAGTCCACAACTTTTTTTAAAGTGTACCATGCTTTATTATACTAAACTAATCCAATAAAAAAGATAACTTAATTTTAATTGAAAAAGTGGGAAGAAATGACAAACAAGTCCTCAAATTACACATCTCTAGAGCACCTGCCCATTATGCAGACCAAGTTTTTCCAATTCTGAATCACCATGTAATGAGATGGAACCACTAATGTTTCTACATGTGTATTTAGAGATGTGAAGTGGGCCTCAAATCATTTCATTTTACTAAATCTGCATATCAAATGGAGTGGTTCTCATGTGCCTTTGCTATGCCTTCTAAAAATATTTCAAAAACTGAAAGGCTTTTGTCGTGCCAGCTGAAGAGAAAAAAAAACCACGTTTCTGGATAGTCGTTTGTGAGGATCTGGTTTACACACAGAACATTTGCAAATTGAGAAAGTTTAATTTTCCACATCACTCATTTAAATAAGCATCAGCATTTAAGCCACCATGGCAACCGTTGATAACATTAATGGAGAGAACTAGAGCTAATTGGCTTAATGGATTGAGGATCAATTAGGTGAATCATTTTAAAACATGGACAGTACCTGCAGCAACCATACGTGACAGACTCGTGTATATGCACTAAAGCACACACCTTGGCTAGCCTCAAGAGTCTTGTTTTAATCAGCCAATGAGGTGAATGTAATTGAGTACACAGTCTGGTGAGGGGATGAGGGCAGGGCTGGTCAGTGATCATATACGTGGATGGAGGAACTCAGCTGGGGTGTCCCACAGTGTGCCGTCATTAGATTATGAGCTGCTGCACAGGCAGCTGCCCAAATACCCCTGCTGGTGCCACTAGCTGATTGATTGGGCGTAAACTGCCCATAACCGAAGTGACAA
The DNA here is from genome assembly GCF_963082965.1 of Carassius carassius. Taxonomy (NCBI): domain Eukaryota; kingdom Metazoa; phylum Chordata; class Actinopteri; order Cypriniformes; family Cyprinidae; genus Carassius; species Carassius carassius. Next base: position 8,770,476 of record NC_081764.1, read on the forward strand.
GAGACATTATGGAAAATGTGGCCATGAAAACAGGGTCTTTATAATCATCTGACAACAATAGGGCTTATACTTAAAGGAATATTCAAGGTAATTTTCAACTAAATATCTAGGGACATCTGTGTCCCTCAGTTGTTAATAACAAGGAGGAAGAAGCGTGTTCACACTTTAATTTTAACTTAAAATAATTATTTATACCCCAAAACAGTTTCATAACTTGCCAGTCTTTAGATAACAACTTTCTTTAGGCATTTGCTTCAAAAAGTCTTTGACTGAAACATGATTATTTGCCTGAAGAAAGACTTTGGGATTATCTAGTAATTCTACAAAATCTTAAATGTGGAAATTTTATTAGCAGTATTAGCTGTGTCAATAGAGAATAATATGAATGTTTTCTTTATTTTATGTCATTCTTCCATGACAGTCTGGAATTTTTTTAAATTAATTATATATATTGAATCAATTATATAATCAAATTGGAGACACTGACCATATTAAAACATTGGTACAAATGAAGTTCTTGCACAAGATGCATTTTGAATCATCTGAAATCTTGCTGGAGATCATGTCCATCAGCTCTACACAAACTTGTGGAGTTCATGGTAGTTCTGCCAACTTTATAATGAGACGAGCAGACACAAAACAGAAGAGTGTTCACTAGTGGTCTTAATCTTTTGGTCCTCACTTCTGTATATCTTGTCTAGTTAGTTTAGATATATTCATATTGCAAACTATTTGAGTTCACTATGAAGCTACAACTTTCAATTTTATATCCAGCAGTGACCAAAGTTGGAATTAGATGCCAGAGGGTTAGCTGCAGCTGAGCATTTCCTTATTAAATAAACAGACTCACCTTCCCCCAGAGTCTGTTTCAGCAGGTCCTGCTTGGCCTGCAGCTTAATGATGAGGTTACTGCCGTTCAGGTACTCCTTGAATTTCTGCAACACAGATGAAGGCGTCAGTGAGCTAATGATTTTAATAGGATGTGACTAAAACAGGGGAGTGATGTGTGCTCTGGGCAACAAAAAACTGATTTCCATGTCCTTTGGACACCACAAATTCAATCTGTTCCAATAGGAGGATTTAATTTCTGTCTCATTGGTGAGGCATGGGTCTTGTCACGAAGGCTTTGCGAATCCATGTGTGATGACTGAGTTTGGACAGATAGATAGGACAGGCCAAGTAGACTTTCATCTCAGTCTTTGCAAAGACGATTTTGATAAGAACCATGTATTAAAAGATCTACTGATAGTCCAGAGATCCTGAAGACCTGGACTTCATCTTTATCTTAAAGTATTATAAATGGAAGATATCAGGGTTTGCCATATTATGTCCAAAATAACCAATAATTTGGAGTGTCAATCAAATAAAAACTGAATTAAATACACATGCCGATTACTCACAATTAATTGTATATACCACTATATGTCATATAAAATCATCCATAATTGTGGTCCCAGTGCTTATGGCCTGAGAAAATAAGACAACTCACAGTGAAGTAGAAGACTTCTGTCTCCTGTTGATTGGCGCGTCTCTTAGCAATGTTTAACTTGCTCATGTAACTCTCGGAAGCCACGGATTTGATGGACTCCGTGGACCGGCTGTGCTGGAAGGCATCTGATACATCAAAGTCCTCCACTGTCAGCATGTCTTGTAAAGTCTGCATGGTGGCATCCAGGGTCTTGCGCACCTAATTAAACATAGCAGTGGCTCAGTAAGGTGAAGGAGAGATGAGCATGAGCTTAGGGAATATAAGGTTTAAAGATTTACACTGCTGTACAAAGTCTGGGGTCAGTAAAATTGAAAGAACTTTTATTCAAAAATTCTTATTGTTTGCAATAAGAGGCTTGCAACAACAGGCACATGCCTCTTTGATATATTCAACCCCACAATATGAGCTTAAGAATACTGAGACTTATTAAACATTAAAAAATTATTAAACTGTAAAATAAAAGTGTTTGTGCAGTACACTAGTTCAGAAAACAAATCACTGGAAGAAAAAAACATTGCAAAATGAGCTTTAAATTTGTCACTATGATACATATGTTGTTGCTGCTTACTTGAATGTTTATGCAGGTAGAGCAATAAAGCAAAGATCTGAACCTATTTTGAAGACAACCAATGCATCCAAACCACAAGTGACATTTGCATATATACTGTAGTGCTGTATGCAGCTCTAAAACTTCATAAACATCTCTACATTTGACTCTGGGACCAAAGATCACTCACACCAATGTATGAAATGAAGGATTGTCTGAATGCTGTAGTGAATGGTGTGTAAATTGGCCACAGGCACTCACAGATTAATGTGGCATATTTCCTATATGACATAAAATCATCAATTACTAGCTGGTTATGAGACACAAAGTGATAAGGGCAAGATGAAATCATCAATACACACAGACAGGAGTTATTACAAAGTCCATTAGCACCTGCATACAATTAGTTGGTTGGTAATGCGGCTGAGTTGAGCTTGGCTCTCCCAATACTAAGAATTACCCCCTCCGAAGACCAAACATGGAGAAAACCATTCCATCCCAAAAGAAACACACCATTAACAGATGAGAATGATAAAAATACACTCTCAATTCCCAGGAAAGATGGACTAAATTGCAATGAGTTTGAGTGCTAGTCTCAAGTATTCTCGGGAGTGCTTTAAAAATGGTAAAAACAAAATATGTGAGTAAAGCCGAGGGCTCTTTGAGTCCTAAAGACTCGTGTGAGAGAGGCAGTTGGGCTCTCTGCAGAGGGATGACTCACACTAAAGAATCTGATGAATCTTTACACTGAGCAGGTGTTAATAAAACTGAACAGTTGGCAAAGCATGTGGTTGCAACAGCGGGATCTATATAGCATACAGATCTGATGTTAAAATCAACAGGACTTTTCTAAACCCTGCTTTTAAAAGCCTTGTTTTTTTATCTTCAGAATAAAGGTGAAATCACCTTTACCATTGTTACACACATTTTTACGAGCAAATTCCAGTCACTTCAATAAGAATCCATGCAATCAGGAATTTAGTGTGTGTGAGAAGGATTTCCCCACACAGATTTCGCAACGGTTTCAGGTTGGTCATATAAATTTGCTGCAATGACAACAAAAACTCTTTTTTTTTGTGCCCAAAAAATTCACAAAAATGTTATTAATGTGTCATGAACTGATGAATCAAGACAATTTAAGAAAATAAATAGGGTTTGAATTTCATTAGTTTGATCTTATCGGTCCACCTCATGGGTCCACTTTGTAGTTTGTTGTAGCAAAGAGCTGCCCATTTAGACAGGGTCATCAGATTTACACTGTAAATCTAGTAAAACTAGTTATTTTGTATGTTTGGTTTAAGTCTGAAACAAACTATAACTTTAAGAATAAAGTGGATTATACAGCTGCGCTCTAACAAGGTCTGAACATTGAACCACAAAAACTGTGAATCAAACAACTAGATCTTCCATTGAAGTGTTCAGTGTGGTTGCCTGGTGCCATATCGGTAAAGTTACCTTAGCGTAACTTTGTTTCTCAGCACACTGATAAAGACCAGCACACTCAGACTTTTTGGAAATAGGATAAAACCAGCCAATCAGATTGAAGCTAGCGATTATTTTACTATGCATTATAAATCAAAGTCAGTGAATGGTCTTTGGATGTGGCGTCTGAGGCTGAGACTAAATAATTATTACTGAGAGGTGGTTACCATGATAATGTCCTTGATAAAATGTTGCATGTAGTAACTGTGATCATTCTTACCTCCTCATTCTCAATCTTGAGCGTGGCCAAGCGGGACTGCAGCTGGTGGTAACGCATCAGAAGTTCAGTCTGGACGGGCTGCTGAGCGCTCACCTGGCACACCTGAGATGCACAAAAACAAAACAAATTTATCTCTGTCATAATCATTGTTGGGGAAAGTTACTTTTAAAAGTAAGGAATTGCCATATTGTGTTCATTACTTATATATATGTTTATGTAAACTAATGCTTTACGTAAGTTTTGTGTTAATTTTCATCACCTGAGCTGAATTTGCTTATTTATTTTTAATAACAAAAATCCCAAAATTTATATTCTTGGCAACTGTAAAGGCCTCAGCCTGAAGGAAGTGCCTCTGCACCTCATTCCCATTTTTTCTTAACACAGGAACGAGAGAGATGTCACTGAATAATGGGAATACAAAGTAACTTGCATTATTTATATGAAAGAGTAACTCAGATATTTTCTTGTAGATGTCATAGCAATGCATTACTTTACTAGTTACTTGGAAAAAGTATTCTAATTATGAAACTCACGTTACTTGTAATACATTGCCCCCAATGCTAATTCATGATTCGACATCGCTGAGATTTTCAGTAAACATTTAGTACTGTCATTGCTTCCAGCTCATGTCTCTCCAAACCCAATAATGATTTTATGTTTTATACACAAAGTTAATGTATAACTTGCAATAAATGATATGGACCACTTAAATTGAAGTTTTTCTGTATTTTTTTGGATTACATTTAATTACACTGAAAACCAGGATACCAGTGACCAGGATAACTTTTTAAAAATTAACTTCTGTGTTCCACATGAGAAAGTCATACAGTTTGGAGTGACTTGAGGGTGAGTAAATAATAACAGAATTTCATTTCTGGTTGAACTGTTCCATTAATAAGATATTATTAGGTAAGTTATAGGCTTAATACCTCATCTCCCATGTGCGGCAGAAACTCAAAGCGCATGGGTGGGCAAAAGACCTGATTGTACATGTCCATGATTTTGTGCTTGTCACTGCGAGGGTCCAGGTTGTCCACAGCGTTCTCAATGATGTCCAGACCCTCATGGCGTGAGGTCTCCAGGTTATACTCAGCAGACAGATATGTCCTTAATGTGCGTGCCAAGCTAGCATGATATCCGAGGTCACAGCACTGTGGAAAGAAGAAAAATTAAGGATGAGAGACAAAATATCTCACAGCAAACCTGAATGACATTTAGATGAATACCAATCCAATCTTTCTTCCTGCAATGTCAGTATAAATTTGTCAAGATGTTTCCATGGTGATGCCTATTTTTATCAGTCATGAGATTTCACATTTCACTCTAACAGGACAAAAAGTACGCCAGGTAGCATCTCCTATGTCTCCATGGATCGTAGAGTCATTCAAATGACATGATCTAAATGAGTGAATTTCATCCTGTGGTGAATCAAGATCGTCAGTATCTATAATTAGAAGAACAGGCACAGAGGGATATCCTAGCTAATTAGTTTAAACGTGCAACAAATGTGCGACTAACCTCTTTTAGCAATGTGGAGCAAGTTTAAATTAGCTTGAGGGAAACTTTAAACCTCTATGAGTCATTGTGATTAGGCAGTTATCGCTCTATTGGACTGTAAATCCATATATTATGCTTTAAAGGGTTTGAGTGCAAGCACTAGACAGTTAGAGCCTGTGGGACAATTTATTTAACATTACTAAGCCACAGGAGAGGAGGTGCACATTGGTGACAATGTAGCACAGTAATATCACCAAGTTTAGATTCTGTATTTATACATTCTTGGCCCAATAACAGCACTGGTTTAAATTCTCGGCATTTTCTAATAATTGTAGATCATTAGAAGAAGATCCATACTATTTGAAGTTATTTAATGTGTCTGTCAGTAATACTGAAACCACTATTTGCCCTAAGACAAATTCAATCTAAAGCATAAAACCACTGCTTAACGTCTACTGTATATTGGGGTTAGCAAGGGTTGCCATGACCAAATTGTTTACCTTCGGTTCCCTGTCAGTCTCTGTGGAAAAAAAAACATACCATACTGTACCTGCTCTACTTCTGACCCTGCACTCTAAAAGTAAAAGGTAATGTATGCCTTTGTTACATCTGGAGACATATTTTACGTGTCTATCTAACTGTTTTTAACTGTATAGGGTTGTAGATTTGGAAATGACCAAAATGGGATGTTCAAAAGAGAAAAACAAAACAAAACAAAACAAAAAAACCTAACAAACCAAAACAAAACAAGAACAGAACTGTGGTGAGTGGTTCAGGTGTCGCTCATCATCAATTACTCCACCGGCCTCGCTCCGTTCCCGCGGCTCTCGGCCCCGCCCCCCTCATCACAAGAACCAAACATATCAAAAGCAATAAACAAACAAATAAACACATACAATTTCTTTCTTCTGTTGTACACAAAAGGAGACTTTTTTGGGTCCAACGAAAGTCAGTAGGGTTTAGTGTAGTTTTGGACCCAATGACTTAAAATATATTCTCTGTGTTCACCAAAGAAACAATATGATGACAGGGTAAGTGATGATAAATGATAACAGAACACATTTGGGTTGAACTATTCCTTTAAACAGAGTAAATGTAAAGCCCTCCTGGTTTCTTTGAAGCACCAGTACCATGGGTTGTGGCACTTCTGATTTTTTGGAACAGCTTTCTGGTACAAGGTAACTTGGCATATTACTGTAATTCACCATGGCAGACCACAAGTACCACATGAATTTCAATATACCCAATGGTGGGTGTGGGAGTTTTTGTAAGTTTAGGTTGGGTGGATTCTACCGATTAGTGGTTTATAGGTAAACCTATGGCAACAACCTAAATGAGAGCCCTTCGAAGAGTTCTTCCAACTTAAACCTCTTAACTGTCTTAGGGATTTACATCTCTATAAAATAAACAGTATAGAACAGTATAGAAAAAGCTTAAAGGTTTATTGTCTGCTAACTTTTCCTAACAAAATTTACGATTTACAAACATTATGTGACTGCAGTAGTTTGCATAGAACAATAAATCTTGGCTTAAAAGTTATCTATAATAGCTTATGTTTCCTCTTTGCATTTTTGCTGTTATCAGGAAGTACCAGTGTGTGTGTGTGTGTGGTTTTATGTTTTCTTAAATTGCTTCATGATATCAGGGCATACTGATGGTCATCAATGTGACACTCTTTGCATCTCTCAGCAGAAATCACAGAGGTTCGGTTTATCTACAGTGTGTGTGCAAATGCTAACATGACAGAGACAGCAAAGACGAGCCAGCCGGGGAAATATTTCAGTATACTTTACATCAGTCTAAGCTGATTTTTGATAGGATGATACCAATGCGACTGACAGCCTGTTGCTGTATATGCCACAATATTTGGTAAATTAACTGCATTAAAATGTTTATGTGCAATTAAGCTAGTAATTCTGACAAAAATCATTCTGGTTTGGCAGAATAACAGTTTTAATATTCTTTTGTGAAGCCGAATGAAGCTGCAAAACAGATTAGAAGGTAACAGTAATGGTGATTAACAATTCCATAAAAACACAAATACCAGAGGGAGAGGGGAATACAATCAGAACACATATCCAATTCACTAAAAATGACATTCTAGCAAATGCAAAGCAAACATTTAGAGAAAAGAAATCAGGCAAACCATATTAACAAGGAGACACCTCACCCACAATGCAAAGAGAAACAGATGGAGCAGAGCCCTCATTAGTTGAACTGTTTACATCCCAGGTGATACACACAAATAAACAGTTGCCTCATTTTGCATACTCACTTCAATCATATCTGAAACATCGTGGATGTAGTATTTTGCCACAACGGCGTTGGTGGCTGCCAGGTTTAATAAATAGTCGTTGCGGGCTTTAGTGCATTTCAGTTTGTTCTCAGAGTACTTGGCTTGCCTCTGGAAAAGGGAAACAAAATGGAGAAGAAATCAGTTAATATAATAAATATTAACTGATTTAATATTCCAATCTATTATTGGAATATAACTGGAAATTCAAAATGTATTTTCACATGACCAAAGGGGAAACTAACCCCACTCTCTACTATCAACAAAATTATTATTACATGGTTTATTCAAAGACATAACATATAATATATATCTGGAGTGTACAGAGATCATAACTCAAACTACACTTGAATAATTCCTTTAAAAAATGGGGGGGGGGGGGGGGGGTGTTCCATATACAGTAGTTAAAAGCTGTGAATAAGCAATCTGCAACTTTTAAATATATTAAATTGCACAGAACAACAAATGGATCAGTTAAAAAAATTTAATTCGGGGAGCATGAATAAAAAAATACATCATATGAGAGTTCCCTGTGAATTGAAACAAGACACAGAGACCGAGTCTCATCTGCTTGTGTTCTCCAGCTGGGTCCTGCTGAATTTTTCATCAAAAAGCTTGAGCACTCAAAGCAGACAGCTGCTCTAGTATCATTAATAACAGCTGACTGCTACATATACATACAGGTGTGCTAAGATCACGTTGTAGTCTGCTAGCCTGCAGAATCAGGTCAGGCTGCAGAGAGAAACACAGAGCATCTATGGCTACCATGGTTATAAATAGTGTGAGGCTGAGTGGCTTTCATGCCAACATCTCTACGCATTGCAGCCAGAAAAGGGGAGGAATGGAGGGAGAGAGCGAACAGCCGAGAGAAAAAGAAAACAATACAAAGAGCAAAAGTGAGGGAGCGGGCACGCTGGCTAGTAAAGGAAATTCATTCACATAAAAAATGCCTTGTGTGAAAAGCACAATATTTGTAAAATTTCATTTTTACATTTTTTATGGTGCCTGGTGCCATAGTCACTATGAGTTAGCTTCTTATAAGTTCATGGAACCAACTATGAATTAGCATGAATTAGATGATTTATAGCTGAAGTCAGTAACCTGAAATGCTGAATCTGGTTTGTGTGAGTAGTCAGCCATTCAGGCTCCAGGCCGTCTACAGTCTCTGTATTAGTATCGTTATATATAATTTTCTTAACGTTTATTATAACAAAATAAAAATATTTAACAAATATTGCCATTGAAAAATTTCACTTTCAAATAGTTTTGTAATATAATAATAATAATAATAATACAAATATTTAACATATTAAGTATTACTTTTGTAATAATTCACTGTAAAAATAAATAATATTAAAAATATATATTTTTAAATTAATTAAATGCCTTAAAAGAAGCTTTTATTTCAAAGGAAAAATGCAGGAAGCCATTAAAGCGTCTCATTTGTTAAAAAAAAGGACTCAAAAAGGAAAGAGGATTATAAGCACTTCTCATTACAAGCTTGGGAAGATTATAAGTGACCCAAACTTGGAGCACTTGAAGAGAAGAGTTTGTGTGGAACATCATTTACTGCCAATCGAAGCTCAGGGTTTGCATTAGGAAGTTTTCTGGTGTGATCCTCGCAAAGAGTGTCACCATTGTGCTTTTGAGCACTTAACCAAGAACAAGGGCACTTAACTCAAGGTTCCTCCAGGGGGATTATCTAATAAGAGTACTGAAAGTTGCTTTGGATAAAAAGACATTGGTCATGATGATGCAATATGGGCTTTTTATTTCCTTCCACAGTGGTTTTAGAAGGAAGTCAAGGGATGACAAAGGGCTAGCTTTATTCTCCATTGTGCATAAATAATATACACCACCTATTCTTAACCATAGGGCCGCGGCCCACGCTTGGGCCGTGAACGCCACCTGGAGGGCCGCAAAAAACTTTACGTTTTCCACCCGTGGGCCGCAGGACCAAACAAGTTACAGACACTACAATGACCACTGTTATCCATGAGACAGTTACAATATACCATCCCACCACTAGTGGCTGTAATGCCTCAGTTGTTTAACAAGCGCTAATAAGCAGAATAAGACACTCAGTCAACCGTAGCCTGTAGCAAAAGTTACGCCTGTTTCACCCGATTTCCACAGCACAAGTCTGCGGCACGTTACGGCTCCGACGCGGTTACCGGAGCTGATCGCGGTCACTCTAGTCTATGCTTGTGTTTACACCAGACGCTCTGCGGCACTTTTCAAAAGCGTCCCAGAAGTAGCTCTCTGCGCCGCTTCGCTAAAGATAGGCGCCTAGTCTATTTCTGACGCACCCCGCGTCCAAACCGCACAGCAAATACAAAATAGAGGACACAAAATCATGTGCATTTCAAAATAAACACCCTGTGCAGACTCCCAATCATATTTCACATTATTATATTCATTCTAGGAGGCCAGAAATAGATGACAAGAGGTTCATCCTTCAAGTTGAAAAACCTCACATTATTATATGACACCACAGATCCCTTTTACAAGGACAATTAAAAAAAGGAAGTGGTGTGGAGTTTAATTGCAGGAGTTGCATGACTGGAATAAACATAATTAAACCGGACAAAACATTAACATTCAGCCAACACCATGTTAGAACATAAAGAAATCAAGAAAAGCTATGTTGGACCATAAACTGTAGTGTTGGGCAGGCAAATCACGTGGTTTCGCGAATCCTACCGCCGTGCTTCTGCCTGTACCGAGTCTATTTTTGCTGTGCTGCCACGCTGAATTTAAGTGACAGTGCATTGTTCACAGTAAAAATGAACATGGATTGACACGGAAATGCAGTCATTTCACAATACATTTGTAGAATTAAAGCCTACTGTGTTTCTCAGACAACATACGGCTTTTTGGCTAGGTTTAAAACAAGAAAAAGAGCACCTTTAGGCAAACAAGGAAACGCAATATATGCACTTTTTTGGAGGCAGAAAAACAAAGCTCATTAAGACCTTAGGGATTGCTTGTAATAAAGATTTAAATGCACAAGGCACCAGAGCCAACTGTTTCTGTCAGTGGTGAATTTTAATTTTAAATTTTTGTGATTGCCCAACAAGAAAATTAGGCTAAATGTTGTATTTAAATGTGTTGCCGCTTGCTTGAGCAACTTATTATACAAACCTAGAAGTCAAGTACATGAATAGTACGTTGCTTATATTTGAGTTTATACTTATGTCTATGAAAGATTGTTACTGTAGTGTGATAAGAGTATCACAATCACGAAAAAGCTTTTTTGTTGTTGTTTGTTTGTTTGTTTTAATTTATTTTTCTACATGATTTTAAATATAAAATAATGAACAAATGTTGTGCTTGTGGACTAAACAGCCGCGGATCAGTAGCGGACTGCAAACGTGTCCTGTGTGAAAGCAAAATGAGTCCGTGCTGCTTCTGCTCCACACACACAACGCACACGGACTGCATAAACACTGCAGACGGAGTATGTGTGAAACAGGCGGAGACATTTTTAAAGTGGAAAAGGGGAGACCAAATGGTATCGCGGCCATGGCCACAGACATACAGCATCAGTTGCAAGAAAGAATAAAAAGCAGCCCATTTTTTTACTTTTTTTTATTTAGCAGATTATAAAGCTATATTTTTTCATTTGCACTTTATTTCAATTTTCATTTACAACTTATTTAGTTTGAAAAATATTATTTTTAATTTATTTATTTTAGCAAAACATTTGGTAACACTTTATTTTGATAGTCCACTTTAGACATTCTACTAGCAGTAAGTAACTTTGCAACTACATGTCAACTAGCAGTTAGTAGAGTATTAGTAGACTGTCTGCTTAATATCTTCTAACACTTTCTTTGTCAACTTATTGTCAACTTATACTAAGCTTAAACCTACCCCTAACACTAACCCTAAACCTAACCTATGTAGTTGCAAATTTCTGAGATTTAGTTGATATGTAGTTGACATGTAGTTACAAAGTTACTTATAGTCAGTAGAATGCCTAAAGTGGACTATCGAAATAAAATGTAACCAAACATTTTATTGTTTTTATTTTTAGGTTTATATAGACAATAATAATGAACTGTTAAACTGCAAGTGGATTTCATTTAGTTATTGAATACAAATCAAACCAAGGGTGAGATCAATAAACCAATACAGTGCTAATATTTGATTGGGCCCTGGGCCACTTTGTACTGTAAAATTTGGGCCCCGACATCAAAAAGGTTAAGAACCCCTGATATACACCACCTGAAATAACATAATCTTTCTCTTAAAGGGTCACAATCCTGCTTGAGAGTTTCGGGAGACGAAACTAATGTGATTTAAGGCTGCAATGGCCCTTTGGTTTAATAAAAGCAAGGAGGCATTATGAGTCACTCTGCAGAGCATTATGAGCTCAGCTGCAAGCTCACCAGAGTAATCTCACCTTCTCCTTCATCTTCTCAATCTTCCTGACCGAGCTGCGGCGCTGGGGTCGGTCCTCATGGCGCAGGAGGTTGACGTTGAGGTCTCCAGATTTGCTAAACTGTTTCTCCTCTTGTTTCTCGGCCTCCTTTAGTTTGCTTTCTGCACTGATGCTCTCCGTGTGGTACATGTGATACGTCTTCATCACCTGTAGGATTATATAAAACACTATAAAGACTAGTTTAACAGCATCACACTTAAACCTAATCAGATGGGTAATGATTAAATCTCAATCATGTGAGTTTTTGTCCTAGCTAGCTGTGAAAACAAATGATAGTTGCAGATGATATTTGGTTTTCATTTCTGCTGTTTCACTTGGTTGGCCCGCCCACTCCAAAATCTCATTGGTCTGAAATCCTGCTTCAGAAAAATACCATTTAAAATCCTCTTAGCTATGTTTTAACACTTTTTTGAACATTTTTGAACAGGCTAATAATCTTCCAGTAACACCAGTGGCTTTTGGCATCAGTGACATCAAAACTGTTGGAATACTGAAAGAACAAATTATATGTTAGATCTATGGAGGAGAATACTTTCAGAAAAAAAAGAAATACACAACTGTATAAAACTTTTGTTCAGCAAGGATGCACTAAATCGATTAACATAATGTTACATAAAAATGTAAATATACTTTTTATTATTCAAAGAATCTTAAAGGCTGGAGTAATGGCTGCTGCCATCACAGGAATAAATTACCTTTTAAAATATATGAAAATAGAAAACAGTAATTTTAAAGAGTAATGTTACTGTTTTTACTGCATTTTTGATCACATAAACGCAGCCTTGGAGGAGAGTATTACCTTAGCGCATTTAACTGGGACAGAAGAAAGTAACAATCACTGAAAAGACTTGTACACTTCCAGTTTATGTGGGACAAAATCCTGAATTATACTAGAACTTTCGTAAAAATGTAAATGAGAATATGTGCCGCAGAACCCAACCCAAATGTCAAACAACAAAATGAAACATTTCATAAATGTTATTCTCGCATTTACTCAAAATGAAGACATTTATGATGATATCCGCGGTGATACAAAACAACTCAGTCCTGACACTTCCTTGAAATGATTTCCAAACTATTTGAATTCCAGAGAAGCTGTGCAGGTCTCAGTTGAGAAAGATCAGCTGTATTCCCGTCAGCTCTACAGAGCAGATCACCTCATGAATATTCATAGGAGTATGGACTTGGCAGCAGAAGTATCCATAATCCTGCCTCTTTTCCACCAAGTCTAAGCCTTCCATTCAAGCCCGGGGTGACAGAGGCTGAAAGAGGGCGATCTAAGGACAATAAGATTCTGAAGGAAGTGTGTATGAAACACAAAGCCGATTCAAACAGAACCGCACATTTCGCTGACTCTGATGACAGATCTCTCTGTACGACTGAGGTGTTCACAACGATGTAAACTGTTTTACCTCATGTCTGATTGGTGTGACCCAGCCTGCTATTCAACCCCATTATCCTCTCTGCTCAAACAATGGAACACTTAGAATAGAAGTGAAAGGGGAGGGGGGGGGGGGTTCACTGCACCATTGCCCAGCTTTATTCCGCTCCTTATGGCCAGCAGATGCCTGATGGTGTTTTCAATAAAATGCTTATTAAATCAGCCAGCCTGCCGGCGTCCACAGAATGCTCATCTGCACTAACCCTGACATTAATGTACATACACTCAGCTATTTCACTCTAACTTTACACCCACATATCATCTGATCATTCCAGAGGAGGTCATCAAGTGCATCCGCATGATGACACGATGCATGCTTTTAGTGCTGCTTCCTCTGTTATTTAAAGGTGGAATGTGTCTGTGCTACCCCAATTTAAAATTAAATGGCAAAAATAGTTGTCTGCACCCCGGCTTGTCTATTGTATATTATTTGGACAAACAAGTAGTCCTGTCTCAACAAACAAACAAAGCACCACAGTCACCATGTTTCAATTTTTTTGCGGAGGTTAACCTATAAATGCCTATGGCTTTCACCAATAAAAAGAAATGTTTACTCAAAATGTAAATTCTGACATTACTTACACCCTCATGTCATTCTCAAACCATGAAACATTCTTTCTTTTGTGTATCATATGTCCATTTTTTAATGATTTACTTTGTGGTGTAGCAATTAAAAAATGCTAAATTGATGCATCATTTACTGAATTTAATAACTGATGATAATACTGAAACTGAAATAACTATAATGATATCCAATTAAGTGTACATGCATTCAATAAAAATGACATTTTTGAACATCATAAATGATCAAAATGTTACATGAAACGTGAATTGTACCAAAATCTGACAAATCATAAAAAAAATAAAAAAAAATAAAAAAAATATTTACAATCGTATTACCTACACTCTTATTTCGGAGTATAAAAGAATGACAAATGTTACCTTATATGACAAAATTTTCTGAGCTTGAGGTCAGGTTAGGAAAGTTGTGGCCTAGTGGTTAGAGAGTTTGACTCCTTATTCTAGGGTTGTGGGTTTGAGTCTTGGGCCGGCAATACCACGACTGAGGTGCTCTTGAGATAACAGTTTCCTTTTTCAGCATATTTTAAAATTTTAATTTATTCCTTTGATGGAAAACTTAAAATCAGAAGCTATTTCTCCAGACTTTGGAAATCATTCTAAAATGCTGATTTGGTGCTCAAGAAACATTTATTTTAATGACCAATGTTGAAAACTGCTGCTGTGGAAAAAAAAATACTTCTTTCAATTTTATTTGATAAATATATTTTTATGAATAAGATCAACTGCACCATAAAATATGAACCATTTTAGTCACAAATACTTCAAAATATTGACATACACATGATGAATTCATGTTAAATGCTCTAAATTCAATATACTTTAAACCATTAGTTTTGTTCTTCGACTCTATATAACATGTTCCAGTCATTAAACGTTACACAGGATCCTGGCCCAATGTCCCTAGTATTCCCTGATGGAAAAAGCTGTTTCCTCAGGCTCATTAGGAAGAGGATGCAAAGGATATTTCTCAGAGAAGTGCAAGCTGTGTCTGGCTCCCGGACAGATCACCAGCTCTTTTAACGGGGTCTAGTAAACATACACAGATGTCTGAAATGTCTTTCTGAAAGCTAACCGATTCGGTTGAGTAAACGATGCAGCCATTACAAAGTTGACGGAGGGCAACGTGTGCTCAAATCTGCTGCAGTATGCATGTTTGAAGAGACCATTAAAATAACATCCTTCTATGCTGCTTGGAATATTACATACAAACCTAACACATCATCAGCCTATATGTAACATTATAACCAAATGAAACAATTTAGAACTGATCCATCAGAATTTAAATAATGACATTATTTTACAATTTTCAATGACACAAAATGGGTAAATTGTACAGCACTCAAAGTGACACAATCTTAAATCTGCAGGCAGAGTGAAATTATTATCAATAAAAATACTGAGCAAGTTAATAAATTTGACAGGATCTATGTACTCCAGTGCAGGAGAAAATTAGGTTAGCACTCAGCTCCTACCAAAGCTGTCACTCATCAGCTCATGCTGTTTAAAGAGAACACAGCAAAGCAACAGGTTTACAAGCAGGTTTGATGGACATGGCTGGTATCAAAATTGTATTAACAGGCATGTTGAGGTGAGATGACCTAAGGCTGTAAAGAGCAATGCTTAGGCAAGATCGACATTAGATACAGCACTGGGATCTCTTTAAACACATATACTTATGGTATACAAGATTGAAATAAAATGTAAATGTTTCACACAAATGTTTTTTAATAGGCTGGCAAATTCTGCTCCGATGAAAATGTGTAGTTTAACTGTAATAACACATGTAATACTACTCCTCATGGTTACATCAACTAAATACGATTTCTATAAAAATCTAAGGTGTGTTTAATGAAAACAGTAGCTTATAGTAACTAAGAAACTGTAACTATAACTCAGATATATATATATAACTTTCAATAAAATAACGGTCACAGCTAGCATCAGTAAATCTATGGTAAACATATACAGTATATATCCACAAAGGAGAGGGTAATATTAAAATTTTTAAAACTGTTTCTATTTATATATAAATATATTTTTATATATTATATATATATATAAATGTATATTGAACATTTGAAAAATTTTTAAATCTTCAGCTTTGACTAAATTGCAATTTTTACTAAGACATCATTTTTAAGGAATTATTTTTTTTAGGAAATAGTTCACACAAAATAATAATAATAAGAAAAAATAAAATCACTGCTGAAACCATCTATTTTAAAGCAAAAAATGTGCCTTCATATATCACCAAATGAAACACAATCTCAAATTCTTAAGTTGAAGAACTGACAAAACGTTTATTCTCACATCAAACATCAATGAGGTTTTGTGGCCTAAGTTTGTCCGAGAGCTGTGTCTCATTTCCTTTTACTAATCCACATTAGCTCAATATTTGAGCATTAGCCAGAAACCTTAAACTAACTTGCAATGATTTATATACAATTTCCATTTCCACAGAAACTGCCCGGAGCACATCTGTGTGCTTCTGTACTGCGGTACTCACCCTAACTGCTGCCATTTCAACATCTTGAACACTGCAGAAAAATATGAGGCATTCCAACTAAACTATTTACCTGTCAAACAGCCAAAAATAAACTCTCTGATGCTATGTACTGCATGCAGGCTGATGCCTTCAAGATCCTGAAGAGTCAGAGGACCATGGAATGAATGACATGACAATCTTGTTCAGAACATTAAAGAATAGGAAAGGTGGGACTTCAATTTCTGCAATAAACATCTCCTGTTTACCATACCATAAAAGAGGCACGAGATGCAACCTGGTTGAATAAGACAAACAACATCCTATTATTTCCTTGGTTTTGAAGGTCTGCAATGAAGGTCTACAAATTTAATTCAAATTAAATTAAGTCACATGTCAATGTCTTTAGGGAGGGGCTCCCAAAGTCAACACCCAATTATTATGCATAGAAGCATGCTTAATAGAGCTTCAAGTGCAGTCGTGCAAGGACACTACACTAGTTTCCTTAAAGCTGCAGAATTTATAATGAGCTGTTTTTCTACCATTTAGAAAAAGGATTACTGTTCTCAAATACAGTACACAACCTGTTCTTCAGCTCTCATTTGTTATAGGTCTGTTCACAGGCAAAAGCTGCTGAGCTTTCACTTTTCACAAACTGTGTGCAAAATCCACAGAACTTTCCATTACAAAAACAGCAAACTACTACTTTCAATTTTTCAAGCTTCTTAGATGGAAAAAAAAAATATAAATGCAATTTTGGTGTTCAATCTGATTGACAGATTACCTAGACTTTGCACATAGAAGAATGTACTGGGTGAACAGTTTAATGAACAGATATCAGCATACTTTCCCCAGCTGATTAATCACTGTACATAAAGACAGCTGTTTTGTATTACAATTTTTCTTGAAATTTGATATTTAAATACACAGATGAGTCATTGTATAATTAGATATGCACTCATCTGCATACGTTTCTAGAACAGAAATCTAAACATTAGATTAAGCCAGGTTCAAAATTCTTGTTTTTCTTGCTTGTTGTTTTGTTGACCAGTTAAATGTTTTACAGAAGGGATTTAAGATATCTCTTTTATACTGTCAACAGCCAGAAAAATAAATCATCATGTTTTCAGGAACAAAATGCTCTATAAATCAGGCAAATGAAATATAAACAAACCACTCTGTACAACCCTTATAGGAATAAAAACTGTAAAGTTTGGTGTATGTACTATACTGAAGTGGCGATTTCACTCACTTTGAGAAAACAGACTTTGAAGATATATATTTTAATTGAAATGTACGGACGTAAATAGACAATAAACACTTAAACGTGTATTTTGAATGTTTCCATTTCACTATTGTGAAAGACAACTGATATGTTATGGGAGCAAAATAGCACGAAATAGCTAAATTTACCAGTGCATGAAAAAAACCATTATTTTGCCTGTAGCTCCTTGCTTTAATACCCAAGAAAGAAAGTCAAGAACCATTGATCATCCTAATTCACAAACACATAACAAAACTAATGCAGAAGTTTCACATCGCACATTGGGACTGTCAGAAGCTTTACATTTATATTTCTTATTCTACATTCAGAAGACATGACTCAAACCACAGGAAGGGGGCAGAGGGATCAATACTTAAGTCTACTAGTGCAGGCTCTCTTTCATTATCATTGTCAAGCTGTATATCAAGAACAGTAGCATAATCCTCAGACTGTTGAATGATTGATGTTAATGGTGAACCTACTACCTACCAATGTAAGGGAAAAAACAAACACTGACATTTGAAAATCATACATAAAAACGTATGCTTCATGATGTTTAAAATAAATGAAATGTAAAGGCCCGTTCACACCAAGAACGATAACTATAAAGATAACTATAAAGATAACGATATTAGCGTCCACACCAGCGAACAATATTGTCTGTATTCTAACCGGACGCGCGTCTGCTGCATTAAATTCTCGAGCTCATTACAGCAGGATTGATTCTGATTGGTTGGCAATGTTTTTATCGTTCATCAGAAAAAAAAATCGTTCTGAAAGTGATTCCAACGATATCGTTTCTCTTTGCCTTTATCGTTATAGTTGTGGTGTGGACTCCGCTATTCTTTAATATTGAGAACGATTTTTAGAACTATATCTTTATCGTTATCTTTATAGTTATCGTGCTTGGTGTGAACGGGCCTTAAGACTGCTGAATTAAAAATGGCAAAACTGCAGAACTAAATACATATTTTACACTATGTGTACACACCCACATGCACATTCATATACTGTACATATATCATCAAAACTGATAACACGCCACACAGCCTATACTCCAATAATACAGTATCATACAAAAGCCAACATTTCTGTGTCTACTTAGCAGATAAATTACATACTAAATATTTTGTGACCACAATGATGCAGGACGTAATAATTTAGCTCTTTCTGCGGGGATTCTGTATCCTGACAGGCTCTATTTGAGGAAAAAATAGAAAGGGTGGCAGGGGAAGGATAATGATCCTCTCCCATGTCTTCTCCAGCGATACATTACACTCCCTGTCAGTGACCTTGAAACACATCAGCGTCAGAGCGCCTGATCCCAACCCGCATATGTGTGCGGTTCAATAATTTAAAAGGAAGTAACAGTGTATTCCTGATTCATAACTATCGTATCTGTTCTCGTAAGGATTTAAAAATGGCTTAGGACTGTTTTATTGTTTCAGATATTTTATGGTTGGTGGGGTACAACCACATTTTAGACTTTTCTGACACTGCAATTTACAACCGTAGTCAAGAGATGACACAACAGGAGAATGATCATATGAGCTATATACTGTGGCTAGTTCTATCCAGAGATACGGGTGAGACATTTTACTATGCCACCTGCATAAAGATGCAAAGAGGAATCTGGAATAGGTCGAGTGATGGAGAAGAATCTCCCTATGATGTCCTGTCATGGGTGACAACATTAATCTCACCCTGCTCCTCTGCAGAGATAGCTTGGATTTCATCCAGGGAGAGAAGGTGAGGCCCAAAGAAAGAGGCTGCATCTTGGTTGATATAAAAGAAACTAAAGGAATGGAATCAAAGACGGATTTCGGCTTCTATTGACCCAGATTCTGAAGCACATTAAAATGCAATTAGGGTTGTGATTTAAGATGTTCCTACTATAACAGGGGTTTTCAAACTGTGGGTCGCGACCCACTCGTGGGTCACGGAATGGAACAAGGTGGGTCGCACAAAGTCACTTGGCTGCAGCTAATTTTGCGTTTCAATGACACACAGACACTAACACAGTTCAGTCTAGGGCTGCACGAATGTGACGAGTGGGGCGGGGCCTAGTGCCATGGGAACAGAGCTAGGCCGGTGGAGTGATTGGGAAATGAGCAACACTCACCGGTCTCAAGAACCACGGAGGAGATCGGAAAGATACAAAAGAGGAGCGATGACAGTGAAGGACGAGAGAGGACCAGGCCTGGGTTTTATTTTGTGTTTGTTTTTTATTTGTGCACGGCAGTCATCCGAGAGGGGCTGTCGCGCTGTTTTGTGTTTATTTGGTTATTAAAACTTTGTTTGATTGTCCGCCGGTTCCCACCTCTTTCCACGAAGGAGTCATCGAGGCGGTGGGCTGGAGTGAGTTCGCCCCCCCCCCCCCCCCCGGCAACTCACTCCAGCCCACCACATCGAGCACCCTCGGCGGCAGACTCCTTCGCCCTGCTCGATGGCACTGCGGATTCACCCCAGCGGCGAAGGATCTTCGGCAGCGCGCCCCTCCTTCCTCCCTGGCTTCGGCACCAGTGTAAAACATTAAAATCTTCACAATCACAGGAAGAAGGAGGCGGGAACTGGGAACCCACTCATCACAACGATATAGCCCACCAACATTAATAATGAACTGCAATATCCTTAGTGTGATTTTCAAATTGCAATTAAGTCCGTGTGCGTTGCGTGTTTTGAAGGTCTCAGAGCAATGTCATTAAAAGGTTCAATCGGTCTTTTTTTACCTATTTCACAATTATTTTAATCTCCAAACTGTTTTAGATAGTTCTGCTTTGCTTCTTATGCTTTTCTAAAAAAGTGTTGGATTGTGCTCCGTTCTCGCCGACACACACGGAAGGATCATGAATGCAACAAAACACAGCAGCGCAGATCACACTTCACTGGAGTGAGCCTGCTTCACGTTTTTATGGACACTACATATTTTAACGCCAGTAAACAAAAATTAAAACTTGTAAATTTGTAGTGAAATTTTCAGTTGTACTCTAAAATAAAATGGTTATTTTTCTTAAATACTTAATTTCTGTCATAAAAATTTTAAGTAAGATTAGGTTTAAAGTAATTTCACTCGTTGTTTTTTTTTTTTTTTTAATATTTTGGTGGGTCGTGAAATATATTACACTTGTCTAGGTGGGTCGTGGAATGGAAAAGTTTGGGAACCACTGTACTATAATACTCTATCAGGTGACTTTACCAATCTACTATTTTCCCATCACTAGCACTATCACCAATAGTACCACTTTCATTATTACCTAAAAAAAATCCCATCCTTTAACAGAAAACTATGTGAAGCAACAGTTTCTTTCTTCGCCAAATTGTCGCACGGCCAAACTGTTTTTGTTTTTGGCCAGAGAGTCAAAAACGTTTCCATGGTGCATGGCAGAACACAGCGGGTGAGAGCTCCATTCAGAGGGAGAGCGAGAAAATAAAGAAGGAAAAATAAAGAGGGAGAGATTGAGAGACATTATACTCACAGTGTACAGCTCGTTTGTCACTTTCACCAGCTCCTCGTGCATCTGAATGCCAATTTCTTTACTCTGCAACACATACAAAAAAATATATATATACAAAATGAGTCACAAATTAGGCAAACTCTAAACCCTGCAGTAACAATACATTATTATAATATACTCAAAAACAAAAACAAAAAAGAACAGAAACATCTAGAAACATTAAAAACTCATTTCCTATTTGCCAGACAACAAGTACTGCAAATTCAATTCCATTAATAATTTTTACAACCCCATGTTTTTTGATGGTGTCATGTTAAAGATGTTGTTTTCCCCTTTTAGTAGTCTGGTAATATGTGGCACAAATATATTTTATATAACCTACCAAGCATCACAAACATACTTGACCCAGATCAAAAATGCAAGGTTTTAAAAAATAAATACATAAATAGTCACACTTTATTTTAAGGTCCGATTCTCACTATTAATTAACTATTAACTGCGATTTTGGCCTCAATAAACTCCTAATTAGTATCTAGTATTCAAAATACTCCAAATACATAAAAAAGGGACAACAAATTTAAATAAATAATACCCATTAATTAAATGATCTAAATCAACTTCATTTATTACATAACTGTATTGCTTCAGGCACAAAAGTAAATTTGTACCGATTTGTGGAGCATCTAATTGACCTTAAACATCTCCCAAAGGGCATCCACTCAAAATAATAATTCAACGGGTGTGTGCAGTCTCCTATAATTTGATGTGCCGTCCTCATCACTTGCTGTTCATAATAAAATGTAAGACTTTGCAAGGGAACACCTAACATTTTTGAGCACATATTAACAAAACCTTGCAAACGATTTTTGTTCTTTGTAGACAATAAGGAAAACCAACAAATAAAGGGAAAAGACAGGATACTTTCAACAAATGAATTATAAAAAGTCCTGAGAATAACGCTCTGTACATTAAAAGAATTTAGCTTCCTCAGCACAAACGATCTTTGATGTTTGTGAAAATTGCTTATGCTTTGCTGTGGTAAAACATAATTTAATAATGCTATAAACAAGTTAATGGGGAAAAAAAAGACAACTCTACGAGAGGAGAAAAACATTTTGTACCTCCTCCCACACAGCATAGCTACTCCTGCTTACATGCATATGTACACACACCTGTTGCCGTGTGAGCCGACAAAATGTAGTGCATCTAACTCTTAAGTCAGATGTACAATCTGGCAGATATTAGAGGGCAAGAACTCCAGGGAAGCTGGAAACTGTTCACTGCAAGCACAGGTTTTTTCATTAGAAAGACAGACTGGCTCAGATAAACACATTCAGACACAACAAAAGTCTGGTAAAACTCCCATGGCCACAGAGTCTACAGGTACAAGCATTCCTATCAACTGTTCAAAAGCTGTGCGTAGGAATGGTGCATTTCTCTGAAGAGACTCAAAAAAAAAAAAAAAAAAAACATATTAGATGACAAAACCATGCAAAGTACAAAAAAGTACAAAAATAAAACATAAAATGATATCAAATGGCACGAAAAACAGATTTTTCTGAAGTTGATTTACAGAAGTTGTTATTGTTGACTGAAACTAAAACTATCAAAAAATTGGATTTTGGTAAAGCTGAAAAAAAAAAAGTATTACTTGAAAAACGTTAACTTACATTTAGAAATGGTGCCTTGGCAGCTAACTGAAATACGCAAAACAAATATTACAAAATATAAAAATGCAATAAAAATAAAGCTAACCAGAAATATTGGACAAAAGACAAAAACACATAACAAAATAAAATAAAAACACTAAAATTAATTAATTTAAGATTAATTTAATTTAATATTAATAAATACTGTATAATACTAAAATAACTACACTACATGTTGGTGGAATGATCCATCCTGCGCAAAAAAACATTTTGTAATATTCTGATGCAATATTTCGTATTTTAAAATATACATAACGCGTGAGCTTGATCCCAGTCTATTTGAATGAATTACCCCAGTAGACGTCCAATGCCCTTTTATGTTCATATAGCATAATGGACCATAATTCCTAGTGATCAATAAAGGCTACAGCATGAGTAGTCAGACCTGTGCTTAGGGATAAAAAATAATCTCCCTCTACACTTGAATGTGTACATAGATATACACACTTATCCCTGCAACCAATTTACAATCTATTCATCCATTCTAATGGGATAAGCACCTTACCTCATACAGTAAGTGCCTCAAACACCTCATGCATATGTGTTGATTTTGTTTTTAGGAAACATATAGACTCAATATAGCACAAAATCTGATGAAACAGATTAAATGCCTGAATAAAAAAAAGGTGTCAAGCATATAAACACAAAATCACTGCTCAGGAGACTTATTTGAGTACAGACTTAATATGGATAATATAGCTAAGAATAGTTTTATATATTAGTTTTTATATTTAAATATTAATTATTTAAATTAACAATTTCATGTTATTGCAGATAACCAGTGAAATGTCCAATATTCTAATTACTTACACTTTTGTCATTTTAAAGTAAAATAAAACAAATCAAGAATTTGCTACAAGTGAATTTAGGCATCAAAACACTATAACATACAGTCTAAATGTATATTTATTTTGAGATTTTTATGCATATATAAAACTAACAATAAAATGCCTGGGTCATATGTTCAGAGAAAAAAACATAAAATTATTAAAAAACGAAAATTGCTTAACAAGACAGGACATTATACTGTATCTTGTAATATAATGAGGTGTTCCCTTTTTTTTTAATCTTCTACCCACTCCAAGTTAATGCTTTTGCTGAGCCAAATCAGACATTATTATGGCCCATGTGTATTGAGAATCAGTATTACTGCATACATCACACTCACAGTGGAGAATATATGGCAACAGCTCTCGGTGGAAACCTCTGATGCAATATGAAGAAAGACACACTGCAGTCTCTTTCCGCTGGTAACACTGCATAAGAGTGTTCAAAATGCTGTCAAGCTACAATACATGTTACCCAGTTTTTGCTGCTCATACATCCTCATCCGACCCACCAGCGAAACGTTTTGCTGACCTCAGGTGTACGTTACCCATCTCACTGTGTGCTGGAATCCTCTGACGTGCACAAAACTGCTGTTAGTGTTTAGGCCTACTAACTGCTACTGAGTCTCTCAAACAAGTTATTAAAGAAAATGTTCAAATAAGAGCTTAAGGATGTAAGAAAGGCTATTCATTATCATTCCAGACATCAGACTCATGTTTTTAGGCTAGTGATTCTCAACTGATTTGGATTTAGGTCTCATATTTCACACTAGACATCGAGGATTGATCCAACTGTACAAAAGTTCCAAAAGTAATCAAAAATGTCCTAAAAAAAATACATATTGAAATGTAATAATTATATTATGGTGTATGTTTTATTGCCACACTGTTGTAAATATAATTATAAAATATCACATTTCTGAACATGTTCAGTTCATTTTAGTGAATCAAAAACACACTGTACAAGATATGAACAAGTATTGTATTATTATACGTTTGTAGTATATGTTAATTTTATGGATAGACTCATGAACCTGAGTACAAATTTTGTTTCGATGTATAGAATGACAATAAAATTAACTGAACTGAACTGGCTTTTTCCACATTTTAATAATATTTATGATAATTGTTGATAATTAATTAATGGTGTTTATAATTTTTGTATAGCAAAATATTTTGGGGCATTCTAACTTTAATATGCCAAAATTAATCAAAATTGGATCAAAATGAACTGTATTCTGAATCACATTGAACTGAAAGTGAATTAGAGTCAAATCTGTAAAGATATGCAGACCTGTTTATAAATATAAGCCTGTCACATCTCAGCAGCACTCAAGCATGCATTCATACAGAGTAGGGTATCTTTTAGGTGACCTTGAGTACACTCACGGCAAGCAATTAACAGCTTCCCAGGGTGCTCTAGGTGTGTTTTATTGGTTCACAGTCACCTCACAGAACCACTCTCCTATGAATGGTGGCTGGACACACAGGGCCTCACCTACAGGAAAAGCAGCCAGGTGTAAACACGCTAGTAGTGTTTGGATTACACCACAGGAATCCAGGCTATGTGTTGACAGCGTTCCAACTCATATAGTCCAGACCCCATAAGTTACAGTACACCACGGAGAATACAGTTAGTAGCGGCACTTCTCACCACAGTATAACTTTAACTCTGAGAGGATGTGCACAAATAGGCTGTAGTCACCCTGTGAGACAGCATGCGTTTTAACATGCACATTCTTTTTGTTGCATACCATTTGTACACATGTCTGCAAGCATTTAAATTCAGCCTAAAATTCCAACAGAACATAAAATAAGGAGGGAGACGTTGCTGTGCTAAGAAAAATGTCTGCCAAGAATTTGCATGCAAAGTATAAAGTTGATTGGCTGTGTGAAAGAATGATTTTGAAGCAGCAAAGGGAGTTCAGTCACTCTCATGGAAGATTCTTTTTAATTACACAATTCAGAATTTTTTTCCTCGCAATTCTGAGAAAATTGCTAGATATGAAGTCATAATTGTAAGAAATAAACCCAGACGTGCAAGATATAAACTTACAGTTTTGAATAAATAAGTCAGAATCAAGAGAAAAAAAAGTAACTTAATTTTTTTTTTTTTGCAGAAACAAAAAACAGAATTGTGAGATATAAGCTAGTAATTGTGAAAATTATGACTTTCTTCAGAATTGCAAGAAAAAAATCTGAATTGTATATATATATATATATATATATATATATATATATATATATATATATATTCTGTATGTGAGAAGAAAAAGAAAGATGTCAAAGCTGTAGACCTTTTTGAAGAGCCGGATGACGTCCTCGCTGATCTGAGCCAGGCGAACTATGACATTGTTGATGTAGATATCATTAAGTGTGGCATGATCTTTGCTTTCTCTTCGAGTCTGGCTCAAAACCAGATACCAGCAGTTTACTGAAGAGAGAAGGTGTTGTTCTTTCCTAGAAGGGCAGAGAAAGGGATAATAATATTAAATACTGTTATAAGTTGGCTTGCTTACATTTCTTACCTTCCAGCTTAAATGGTTTGGCTCCTTCTCCATGTAACATATCATCTTCCCATATTTGTCAGATTGTCAAATGAAATTCACATGGCCTGCACAATACAATTTTCCCCTTTGCTGAGTGCAAAGTTAGAAATAGTTCTTATAAACTAACAAATGCAGCCATACAGTATTTATTTACTTTTATAGGCGGTATAGCAGACTTAAATGTATATTCACAAATGAAAATTCTACCATCATATAAAGCCATTGTATTACATAATATGGAAAAAAATACTATGGAAGTCAAATACTAGTCCTATCTTCTTAACCAATCAACAAGCTGAAGAACAGGGAATGCAGAAATAAATAACAGAGTTGTGAGTATTGAAAGCCGAGAGATAGCAGGATGAGGCTTTGGAGGAAAAGGCATAGGGAGGGAGAGAACATCAAAGTGTGGCCTCTTGTGAGAATTAGTGAAATGCTAATCACTGCTAATGAGGAACGTATATCTCCCTGCTGCATGTGACGAACGTTATCAGCCCTGTAATCTGCCCTCAAGTACGGATAAACAGTAAACAAAGAAGCATAGGCCAACCAGCTCCCTTTGCGGTTATGAAAAGCTTACCAAAAACAAATCCTGCAAATCTTAATATATAGAGACATCTATAAGTATTTCTCAAGTTGATTCCCCAAAAAATGTTAACAGTAAATTATGTTTGGTGATGTTAATAGTGCACATTTTAAGGAACCATCAAAAAGTCTTTTGTTAGTGTATCTTAATGAAGTCAAGTTGATACAAACATGTTATTATAAAGTATTACCAACAAATGGACAGGTCCAAAAGCATGTTAAAACATGGTACAATGCATTAAATGCTTTTATTGCATTTTAAACTGATCTGCTGTTCTGCAAATACTCAATGAAAAGATATGACAAATGTCATATGACTTGCAAAACACAAATGAATAAGCAGTCTGTTCATGCATAGATTCCTCTTAAACGTAAAAATGTAATATTCAGAAGATAAGAACTGCATTTACAAGAATGAGGAAGAGGAAGAAGTGCAATGCAATGTGCCGGATCACACATATGCCGCAGCAAGGAAATAAGAATGTGCTGAAAGGCGAACAGCTTAAAGTTTAGCTGTGCAAAATGATCAAGGATTTTTTGCCTCTGCTTTTGAAACTGCCAACTGTAGCACTAGGCCATAGGCTAGATCTCTACAATAGATTACAAACTGCCTTATTTCATCCAAAACTGTGGAAAGAAATTATCTGGGCTGGCACCTTTTCCTTTAGTCTCATTTACAATTTCTTTTTTCAATATTCAGAAAATAGATCAAAAGCACTGCTCTGACTCTACAATCAAGGCCTAAAAAATGATCATATGATTAATAATCACATTTCTCCAATTGCTTTTTTTATGTCCATGGTCCATAAATATTAAAAAGAGTCAAAGATCACGTATAAATCTAAATGTATTTTCAAAGCCTTTGAAACAAGAGTGCAATGCTCTAAGGCTCTCACACACTTATGTTTTCTTTAGGCTATATGTAGTTAAAATGAATATGGGTAGCAACAATGCACATCAAACTAGCATAGGGGATCTAAATCTAAAGCTTGCTGCAATTAAAAAAAAAAGTTAATAATCTGTCAATCTGTAAATGAACTGGACAAAATGACTCATTAATCAGTCTGCTCATAAGTCAGTATAATAAATCGAATGACTCACTTACTGAATCACTCAGAGAGGCTCTTGATTCACTGAACTGATTTACTGAATTAACCGCAAGTCATTAGGTTCGTTATGCTCTCAAAAGTACTAGAAGAATCATTAATAGAATAATTAGGAATCAGAATTGTTAAAAAGGAATCATTATCACTAGATTCTAATACTTACAATGAACATCAACTCGAATACAGGCACAAATCTGTGCACCTTTACATGTGCACCTTAACCATGTACAATTTTTTTTCTTATATAACTTTAAATAAAATATCTGCTGATAGAAAGTGCTTATAAAAGAATTATATACAGTCAGCTTTTTTAACACACACCAGCTGCCTTGAGACAGCTAATGCACTGTGCGCTGTGCGCTGTGCTGTGATTATTTGTGACAGGAGACAGGGGCTTATGGAATTTGATGATATCCTTTTTGTAGGCCACTTTAGTCCTCATAAAGCCTCTGGCACAATATTGCAATTTTAAATAAAGTTTTATCATATCTTGGCGTTGAACTCTTGCCTTTGATGTTAAAAAAAAGGTTGCATCAAAATACCTGTTTTTTTAGGTAAGTATTTGAGCATTTTCTTAAATTAAGAGCATCTGAGTTGAATGATAGTTCATGGTTTTGTTTTGTGCAGTTGACTGTAAAAAGTTGCATTTGTTTGTTTAATAATTTTGTACATTTGGGGTAACACATCCTTAAGCGTAGCAAACTAAAGTTTTCCAGTATTCTATATCATTTAATCACCCTCATATGTTTCACAGAAGGAATTAATTAATATGGGCTTGGAACAACAAGAAAGTGAGTAAATGATGACAAAATGTTCATTTTTAGGTGAATGATTCCTATAAACGACAGCACTTGAAAACTAAAAAGATATGTCTCTCGTTGTTTCACATCACTCTAGACGCTAATTCTACCAGGTATACTGCAGTTCCTCACACGTTAATACAAACACACATTATAAGCAGCTTCAATCGAGCGCACGGCTGCCATTGAGCCACAAAACAGACTGATCTTTAGAGGTTTCCAGTCAGAACTGAGCGAGCATCATGTTGTTCTTAATCTCCACATATCGGATCCTTGTAAACAACTCTCTCAAACCCTCTCAGACTCCAATACTTCACAGCTATGCAACCTGGTGAGTCAGAAAGGATTAAAAAAGGAGAAATGACTGAGTGTGAATGAGTAAGTGAGTATGGTAACTTTTTGGTAAGGGATATGTGCGTTTGATTCATCGTGTGAAGTGAAATTAGAATGCATGCAAGTACACATATGTAGCATACACAGAAAAAGTGATACATTTTAAGTGTGTATTATTGTGTCTTTTCTAACCTTTAAAACTATGCAAAAGATCTAAAGATCTCTAATCCAATGCTAAGAAGTGATAATAAGTAGTTATCCATATTGTGCTCAAAAACACCCACACAGAGTATCATCGGGGTTCAAAATCACTTCACACTTAGGTTCATTATAGCAACACAATCCATAAAACACAATCATACAATCACACTCGCTGCCTGCCACAATATTCATTCAAGAAAGTGTTTTTTGTGTGTGTGTGTGTGTGTGTCAATCCCAATTCAACTTGATCAAAGAGCTTTTAATCCAGTCTGGGGTGGCTTGCTGATAGCTGAAGCTTATCTCCTGATGGAGAGGCAGAGGAAGGAATCAAGTGCCAAATCAGGAATTGTAGTGGAAACAGAAACGGGGGCACATGCTCCCCAGTTCAAACGCATTTCCGTCTTTTAAGTAAGCTTCAATAAATTGCAATTGCACATTTTTTGCTGGTCCACCAACCCCCAACACACTAATAACACCCCCCAATCCACAAACACGTAAAATGAGGCCACCAGTGTATGATTGCTCCCAGCTGTAGACCCATGAGAGGACTGGAAAAAGGAGAGAAGAGAGAATTTTGTCAGAGCACTGAATGCTAGGACAAGGATTAGCTCAAAAGCTCATTGCTGATGACTTGGACCTCATTAATCGTGAGAGGTAGTGATGGTTCATTCATGAATTCAGTTCACAAAATCTGAATCTAAATCAAAATCTATTTTCAAGTATAGCATAATGACTCACTGACCTTTTTCAAAATTGTTAAAGTCAACATGAAATGAAAATGTACCCTTTCTATTTTGTAAATACATGTTATTGATCTTACTGTGAGTGATTTATCCATGTAAATGTAGATTTTTCTAAATCTAAATCTTGATCTATCTCAACAGCCTATTCTCTGGCGATGTATGCTAGACTTCTCCAACCATTTAGTCACTCTACCCCTCCACAATCAACCACAAGTTCACATTCATTGTGTTTCAGTCTGCTGGCTACACAAAGTTACTGTATGACTTGAATATGAACAAATTTTATTGTACTTTATACCGTTTTGGCATCCTTTTTGAAACTTAACTGAATGGAAAAGACCAGTAAATTATTCTAATTTTTGTGCACTACAGAAGAAAGAAAGTCACAAGTTTGGACTGTCATGAGTATGTGTAAATTATCTTTAATTTTTGGATGAACTAATCCTTTAATGTCTAAGTCTGAGAGATTCATTTTCCCAGCACACGATCCCAAGGGCTTTGGCATGCTCTCTGAGAGGTTTGGCAGTGAGTGAATGAAGGCCGGAGGTAGAAGGCAGGTGCTGCTGTGCGAGGAGTGCAATGCAGCAGGAACGTACTGCCGTGCAGTTTGATTTCAGGCTTCTGTCCAATAGGCTACAGCAAATGTAGTTTGCATGCTGCCACATCTACACCAGAGCCCAAAACCATCATCACGTTCTTACACTTCTCAGCGACCAAAATTAATCTTTAAAGGAAGCTATCAATGAATAAATGGATACAAGACTAAAGACCACTCAGTAGCAAACAGTACAACTGGTACTGGTAAAAAAAAAATAAATAAATAAATAAATAAATAAAAAAAGTCCTGGCAGACTGTAGGCACTGCTTTGTCCCATAGGCAAGTGCATGAAATTCATGCATAACTTATAACAATCTGTGTGGATTTATATATTAATGGGATTATGAATTTATACTCAGTGAATTAATGCCACATCACTATGATCAGCATGTATAAAATATGGGTTAACAATGTTGTACGGACTAATAAATTGACCATAGTGAGCCCAAGGGAACAAACTCAACCATAAGTAACAATTACCATGTTTACATGTAATTCAATTTAATATTCCAGTTTATATGCTCAATAGACTTGGGAATACTTCAGTATGTATTCATGTTCCTCTACAGGACGTACTGAAGACATCCTCTCTGGTTATTAGTTACACTGAATTGTAGTAATACGGGATAGTAATTTAAATCAACTCACTGAATTCTTCTTATCTCACTGCAGTAGCACCAGTATTATTTTCATTTCACTGAGATACTACAATGTTTTTTTTTTATTAATATTTTAGATTTGTATTTCAATTTTAATTAAAGTCTTAGTACTTTTAATTTTGTTGTGCGTTTATTTTTATCTATATAGTTTTTATTCACTTTTATTTCAATTTGAGTTATTTTAGTACATCATATTAATTCTAAAGTTCTAAAGTTGTAATTCTAAAATATTAAGCTAAATGAAAAAGAGAAATGTTGCCTTTGCAACTAGCTAAAAATAGTTTTTTATTTTAGTTTAAGTTCAAATTAATTTTATTTCATTTCAACTAATGTTTATTTTTTAAATATAACAACAGCGCGAATGAGTTAAAAGCAATTAAGAAAAATAAGTTAAATTCAAAACTTCTAAATAAATAGCAAATAGCAAAATCCATGTACATGAAAATGCAGTCATTGAAACATCTAGCAGAAATAGAACTTCTCGATTAATGGATGACAGCAAACATTTTATTCACAAGAACATATTTTCCACCCTTTTAAGTCAATTGTGTTCTGTCCCAAGCATAATGAAACATTTTTATATTGAAATTGAATGCATGCAACCATCACAAGTTGAACGGTCTCAATGCATCCCTTTCCAGTTCTTTGCCATCTTTACATACAAAATCTGTGTAGGCACTAGGCAAAGATTTTTTTTTTGTCATTTCTGCCTAGGAAAATAGCCTAGTGTTCACAGCTTAAATTACATTCCATCTGCCAAGCCACCCTTCAAAATATATATGCAGAAGCCTTGACCCTCATTCATATATACTTTAGAAGTAATCTATGGCTGCTTTAATGCACAGAGACGGAGCTGAACTGCAGACCAGACTGGATTAGTATTCAGGTATTGTGTGTTGCAAGTCTCAGCACCAATACGCATCAAATGAAACTGCAATAACAACACATTCAGGCCAGGGAACGAGGCAAGATAAGAACAGGAAATAAGGTGAAAATAAAGCTAAACATCTGCAAACACACACAAGCATACAGACTTTGTGTTTTGACTGGTAAAGCAAAAAAATGTAAAAAGGCAAAATTAACAAAACTTTTGTAGACACCTTATCTCCTCTAGACACGTCATGGTCTGTGTAGAACTACGTTGAAGATAGTTAGGGTTCTTTTATGCAGGGGTTTTTACCTTTATAAATAGATAGGTGTTACATACAGTATTTGTAAAAATAAATTAACATGTTTAATCTTGCAAAACCTGTAAAATCTTACTTGTCTACGCATAAAGTTAATGAAGAAATTTACTGAAGGATATACCATTGCTGCATTTAGTTGCTGTGGGCAGTCAAAGCTAAGAAGAGGAAGATATAACTTTGCATATACTATATTATTTATTCCACAGCACTCCTGAATGGAATACTCAATTGAATCTCAGAAAGTAGTTTTCTTATGTAGTTTGCATTAAACTGATCAAAATGTACAGTTAAGACATTTATACTATTACAAAAGGTTTACAGTTCAAATAAATGCTGAAATTCTTTTGAATCTTTTTAAATAATCTTTGAAAAAAAGGGGTCATGGTTTCCACTTAAATATTAAGCAGCAAAACTGTCATCATCATTGATAATAAAAAATATATATGTTAATTGAGCACCAAATCAGCATATTAGATTTCTGAAAGATCATGTGACTCTGAAGACTGGAGTAATGGCTGCTGAAAATTCAGCTTTTCCATCACAGAATAAATTACATTATAAAATATATTAAAATAGAAATCAATTATTTTAAATTGTAACAATATTTCAGAATTTTTATGTTTTTTTTTTTCAAATAAATTTAGCCTTGGTGGGCATATGACTTTTTAAAAACGTAAAACAATTACAAGGCTTTAAACGGAAGTTTATGTGTATTATACACATAATGTACATTTGTATAACTATAAACAATATCCTGCAATCAAATGTGTTCCTTGTTCCTGCATACTGCAGCATTTTGTCTGTGAAGAGACCATAAAACTGATTCTAATCTGAAAGAGCATAAGTCCATCTCGCCATCAAAAAGACAAAAGTTTGTTGTCAACATACAGTATGCATTGTTTGTGTGTGCTTGATTCTTAGCATGAGTCAGCTGAGCTTGCTGTGAGGCTTGCATCAGCAAAACTAGAACCCAAAAGCTGGCACAATATCAGAGGAGGAAAGAGGAAAGGAGAAAAAAATGTAGTACAAAAAAATAAACAACTATAGAGAATGACAAGGCCAGACACAGGGCCAGGAGAGCAGCAGCCATTGGCGCTGCCGTTCCACATTGTTGTCTGCTGTAATGTAGTCAATGGTGCAGTGAAACTGGCCCCAGGAGCAAGCAGCATACGGCCCTCCTTCACCAGCTGCTATTAATTAAGCCCCACCAATCCTGCTGCAACACACTTGCAAAACAAACCTGACAACAGTACATTCAGCAGCACATTCGTGAAGTCAGACTCCAAATATCTAAAAGGGGTTTTCACACCTGAAAACAGATATATTCACTTTTATCTCATTTCCAGAAAAAGATTAAATCTACCTCAAGCTGTCAGAATGTGTTTCTATAGCCTTATTAGAGCTAGCATTGGTAAAATCCTTTATTTTTTATTCACAGCCCACTATGACCAATTGAGGTCTTGTTAGCAGAAGTTTTACTGCAGACACAGAATCCAATGTTGGCTTGATGCCACAGGTGCCAATAATCACCCGCTGATCTGATGCACGCAAGGAAAAACAGTAGCTGTGTACTGCAATGGTTTTACAACATATATAAACACTATGGTTTTCTAACGTAAATTTTGTTACTAATGCCATTGCGGTCAACTGAATCAACATATAAATTGAACATATAAACAATAAAAATGTTGTTCATTCTCCATAGACTTAAAGGATAGTTCCCGCAAAATAGAAAATTCTGTCATCATTCTGTGGAAGAAAAAAACAGAAATTTTGAACAATGTTTCAACTGTTTTTATCCAAATACCCAAAGTCAAGGGTCAAAAAACAACATTGGACGCCACTGACTTTAACTAACATTTTGCAATCTTCTTGTGTTGCACAGAAGATTTATGGGTAAGGAACAACATGAGCATGAGTACAAGACAGAATTTTCATTTTTGGATGAACTATCCCTTTAAATTTGAAAGAGCACAAGTTTGTCAGATAAGGAGAGTTGCTCAGGTAGAGCAACATTTTTGAGGTCGGGTTAGCAAAGAGGAATGAACTCGTAATACTGGAGTGGCATGAAGAAAAGTAAGTTTTCTTTTGAGGGACCATTTAATTCAAAAGGGTATTTAATTTAAATTAACAGCCAAAGATAACATCCTAATATGTAAAATGCTCCAGGCATTTAAGAATTGTAGAAACTTTGTAGAAAGTAGGAAACGAGGAGCAACCCTTGTCTGAAGGACGATTATATCCAGCAGCAGGGGTGAGATTTAAAATTCACCAGCAGCTATTTCTGCTCTAATAGAAAAAGCACTGATAGAAAAAGCACTGAGACAAATGGTGAGGCAGACAGCAAAATGAAGAGGAGACATAATCTGGCATGCACAATTAAAGGAACAGTTCACCAAAAAATGGAAACTGTCATCATGTATTTATTATAATCATCATGCTTGATGTAATTTGTCATTTTTGGAGTCATTTTTTTCCATCAAGCTCCAAATGAGAATTTTTTTTGTGAAATTTGTATGCAGTTATTTATCATACAGCTTCCCCAAGGGGGAAAAATTAAGGAAAATAATAAATTAATGGTAGAATTTTCATTTTTTGGGGGTGGATTTCACACTTGCACATATCAATAAAGTCTAACCTCGGGCCGCGAATCTTTGATGAGAACCTTTCAGCCAGTTTCTCCAGACTGCGAGAATACTCCAGCTGAATCTCGGCTTTGCGTCGAAAAAACTCCTGCAGGTCCTGCAACAGCTGGATCCGAGCCTCTGATTGCTGCTCCAGGCACTTGAACTGCTCCACCAACTGATTACGGATCTCTGAGCAACAGAGTACACATAAACACATTAGTTTGACTCAGCACAATTCTGACATGTACGTATACAAAGCTAGTTGGATTCAGATTTAGTTTAGCCTTCAAATAGGCTAAATCCACTATTTAAACCATACAGCAACTGACCGAAGAATTTCCATGATTATTCCAGTCGTTTGTGACTACTGGATGCAAATTTTTTGGAATGCTTTTGTACTTTTTACACACATGGAACAATCATTTAGGTCACTCGCAAAACTTTGCAGTGTGTGTGTGGACAAAATATATTCCATCATCCCAGAGTATATATTCATCCAATACAGATATGAAGGAAAACAATCTACTGCTTAATAGGAAATCTGTTCAAATTGTTTAGGGGAAATGGAGAAATATATATTTAGCACACCAAGCCAGAACCGTGCTTTGTCCTTTAATAAAAAAATGGATGAGACTGAAATCCACACTTGTTTTGTCATGATCTAAGCTTTAGACTAGCTGTTCCTCACCAAACAAGAATTTTTAAGTAGTCCAACAACAAAGCTGATTAGTGAGGTTTCCTGGATTAATGGATTAAGGGGAAGTCGTGGCCTAATGGTTAGAGAGTCGGACTCCCAATCGAAAGGTTGTGAGTTCGAGTCCCGGGCCGGCAGGAATTGTGGGTGGGGGGAGTGCATGTACAGTTCTCTCTCCACCCTCAATACCACGACTTAGGTGCCCTTGAGCAAGGCATTGAACCCCCAACTGCTCCCCGGGCGCCGCAGCATAAATGGCTGCCCACTGCTCCGGGTGTGTGCTCACAGTGTGTGTGTGTGTGTTCACTGCTCTGTGTGTGTGCATTTCGGATGGGTTAAATGCAGAGCACAAATTCTGAGTATGGGTCACCATACTTGGCTGAATGTCACTTCGCTCATTAATATATACCGGTATACATGTGTAAATACAAGCAAAAACTGACTATATATACACATAAAGTGTATGTTCTTTCTAATGGCTCAATGCAATTTCCTTAATCCAGAAGTTTCTAAAATACGAATGAACAAAAAGTTTACAGTCACATTCTTAATGTAGTAGCACTTTCTGTTATTCAGAGAAACTAATATTTAAGAACAAGTTTTCACAGAAAAATACCTGACTTGCTGTTAATTGTAAAGTAAGGTTTCCTGCCACAAACAGAGCTGTTCCCTCAGAATTAAACTAACACAACAGAGAAGTACACATAGGTCGTACACTAAGTGGCGTCCCTCAGGCAGCCAGGTTTTATGGTGTTGAAGCAAAGCTTCTTTCATGTGTCATTTCAAAGAGACCTCTATTGCTTCAAAGACTTCCTTTGAGAGAATATTTCATTATTTGAAAATAGGTCATGTTGTAAGCAAGCTTCTCACGGAGAACCTGAGCAATCACAGATTTAGTCACAAGAAAGAGGATTCCAAGTGCACTGCGATCACTCTGTGGCTTCACTTGATGTCTGGAACTCACAGCTGCTCTCGGAGGAGGAATGCTGTGAATTTTGGCCTGATGTCCGTTTAGCCCCTGTATAACACTGTGAACTGGTTACTTTAGAAGCCCGGAATAATTTAAGAGGAGGATTTCTCTGGAATACCCTCATCTGATGAGACCAAACTCTGTCACAACCTCTGCCTGCGGATAGACTCAGCAAATAGCTGAAAGACTGTGTCACACGATGGTAGACGCAACCCTGAATTACACTTTAATATCAAGTGCACGAGTTAACCACCTGATTTCAATTAAAATAAACAGCCTGTCTCGCTTATTAGCAAGCTGTGATGACTAAGCCATCTGATTACAAATGGATGATGATGGATCTCTGTTATAGAGTATGAATAAAAGCAGGGTCAAGAGCCAAAACTACACAAAATATCATCTAATTTTACAGGCAACAAACCTTTAATTTAAAGGTTTTCTAACTGATACTATCTATCAAGATACTATCAATTATCTTATGTGCGTCGTTCACTTCCCCTCCCCATAAACCATTTCCATCGGTGCCTTGGGTCTGTTTATCTATATAAGGGGACTTGAAATAGTGTGTTATAGAGATTCCAGAAATGTTCTTTGTAATGAAATCTCACAAAACTTGCCCTTAGTAGGTTTTGGTCTAAAGCTGTGGTCGTCAAATTGTGGTCTCCAGAAACCCTGGTGGTCTATACAAATCTATCAGTCTCACCACGGCTGCATTTATTTAATCAAAAGAATATAGTAAAATGGTAATATTACGAAATATTATTACAGTTTAAAATAGTTGTTTCCTATTTTTATATATATATTTTAAAATGTTATTTATTTCTGTGGGGGCAAAGCTGAATTTTCTTTACTATCCTTTTTGATTAATTTCATACATCCTTGTAGATTAAAATGATTAATAAAAACAAAACTTGAACCCAAACTTCTGAACAGTAGTGTTGCAAAAAAGCACAAACATTTGGCTGATTAATAAACTCAATTAATTAACTGATTGAATCAAATAATTTGTGGAAATTTTTTTTTTTTTATCTGTCTCGTTTCAAAAATGTAATTATGTACACAAGTATTTTGTCTAACTTTTCAGATAGAGAATAGCGGGCAATCTAGTTAATTTCAACGAATTAAGAACAAAACAGCAGTCTGGAAAAATTTAAGATAATTTGTACACCACTTGAAACTGCAGGTAATTTGTTCTGAGGTAGTTTCTTTTTTCTCCCAGATTTGAGCAGTTATGTGATCCAGAATCTTTCAGAAAGCTGCAGAATTTAAACACCCACCGTTCACTGTTTGTTCAGTCTTTCAGTCTGCTCGTTTATTAAATAACATGGCTAATTTGATCAGGCTTTCAGCTGCCATCAAGACTGCAGTTTCCTGAGCTCTGTTTAACACAGTATACCATGCTGAAATCCATTCAGCAGTTTTTCTCCAAAAATCAGCACAGAAAATGTTAAAAAGGTCTACAGAATCCATCTGGCAGCAATAAAACAGTTAGTCCCTCAATCGTCTGAATGGTGCAACAAGATTCTTGCAGAGTTACTGAAGAAAATGTCAGTGGTGCTTTCTCATGCAAATGCAAGGGTTCCAAATTTGATAGTTTTCATGGCATTGCCATACAGTTGCTAAGATGTTCAGAGTGTTTTTTAGAACATTGCTATGCCGTTTCTAGGGTGTTCTGGGTGGTTTCTACAATAGCAACCATGGCCGGACTTACCATTGGGCTTGAGTGGGCTGCAGCCCATGGGCCCTGCCTTGTAGGGGGCCCCGCCTTTGCCCGTTTATGTTTGTTTGATTTGTTCATTATATGCCAGTCAGAATTCAGAAATTATTAGCAACATTTCCACTGCGCACACAAGATAAAACGGGCCAGTCGGGGCTATAGCTTACAACTCGATATCTAGGCCACAATCGAAGAGCATAAACTGGTATTTATGATTATTTCGCAAAGAAGAAGGACACATGTATTGAATCGTGTCAGCACCGATTGGTTTGTTGTCACATGGCTACTTTAAACAGCTTCATTAAGCCTTTAGCTCCAAAGAGGACACATTTAAAAAGATAATGATACATTCTCAAATGTTCACACCTCATTTCTTTACAGAGGATAATTCTATATTACTATTAGGGCTGGTAATTTAACGCATTAATTAGATTGAATAATTAATTATGGAGAAAAATAACGCATTAAAATTATTAACGCATTTGACGCACTTGCCCGCCCCAGACCTATGTGAATCATCTGCCATTTCATACAGTCGACTGATGACTAATATGAGGCAAAGCAACAACTTACTGCGTGACGGAGCATCCCTAAAATTCAAGATATGGGGCAAAATGGCGGTTTGACATTGTGTCTCATATTTACATCACATGGTTAAGAAATATCACACAAGCAGTAGGCTAAGTGCAATATCACAGGAGTGCAAATGTGATACTCATCTTATACAACTGTCACGATTATTAGATGGAGTGCCCATGAACTTCATTAGAGGGCACTCCACTCAGGACCATTCCACCCATCAACCACCAGATGTCACTTGGACACTAGCACCTCTCATACTGTTGCACCACACCCGAACTACATTACCCATGAGTCACTGCATCACAATCACCCTGCCACACCTGCACCTCATTCATCAGCCAATTTCCTTGCCACACCTGCACCTCATTTACACACACACATAAAAGCAGCACATTCACTCTCACTCACTGCGAAGTTTTGTTTAGCCAGTCTGACATTTCCGAGCGTTTTTCCCTGTGTTTGTTTTTCCTGTGTTTTGACCTTTGGACTGTGTATCCCGACTCTGATTCTCTGCTGCCTGTCCCGATCTCTGCTTGTTTTTGGTTTCGACTCTGGTTATCCCTGACACACCTGACGCCATTCCTGATTTCTGCCTGTTTGACCATTTTAGGGATGGGATGGTATGAAAATTTAATATCACGATTATAGTGACTAAAATTATCACGATTATCAATATTATCACGGTTTTGTTGAAATGAGATGAAAGTGTTCAAAAATAGTTGA
Organism: Carassius carassius; assembly: GCF_963082965.1. Lineage (NCBI taxonomy): Eukaryota > Metazoa > Chordata > Actinopteri > Cypriniformes > Cyprinidae > Carassius > Carassius carassius. The sequence continues at coordinate 8,810,285 of NC_081764.1, forward strand.
TGCTCACACTGAAAACATTTCAGCAAGTTTTATATTTAATAATCAACAAACAACTAATAAAACAAGCAACTCTATGCACTTAATTTAAAGAAAGATTAAATTCTGTGGCATTTCCTTCCTTACAATGAAAAGTGTAGAAGCATAGAAAAGCATAGAAAAGTCACTGACTTTCGCCATTCCTTCTCGAAAAAAAACAAAAAAACATTGTGCGCTGCGCTTGCGTCAGACTGTTGCTGGCTGGACATGATTTAATAGCGAGTTATTAAAACCGCGATAATCAAACACGGTTTTAATGATAATTCATTTTTAAACGATATTACTAACCTTCAGCACGTTTTATCACGGTTATCGATAAAACCGGTTATCGTCCCATCCCTATTCTTTAATAAAGCGCTGCATTTGGATCCGAACGCCTCCGACTCCTTGTTACAACAACAGTTCATTAAGAAGTTAATATTGTGTTATTTTAGAAACAATGTTGTCTGTTTTGCTCAATTTTGTCAATCAAAATATAAAGACAAATCAGAACTGTTCATCTCTGGAAAACCCACAGAGGCATTTCATTTCTTAATCCACGTTTTCAACGATTTGGGCACTGGATTTGAAGTGGCGCTGCACAGACCGATCGGTGTGTGACATCAAAGTACCGCGAGAGCGATTCAAAAGCACAAGGAGTGTCTGCTCTAAGCTCTTGCGGTTCTTTGATGTTACACACAGATCAGTCTGATGGTTATGATCTGCTTCTAGCCGAACAAGCCAAATTACTCAATGAACCATTCATAAAGAACCATTTACTTCACTCCTAAATGAATTAGCCATTTGAACAAATCAAATGAATGAATAAATAAATGATTCGATGACTTAATCATTAAGACATTACCACCATCTACTGTCAGTTTTAGTTTATTATTTAGAGTATAATTTCATTAAAGAAATAATTTCATATTTTCATAGTAATAATAATACAATTAACAAAATAAATTATTATGGTTAGAGTTCACCCAACCAAAAATGACAAATCTGTCAATTAGATTAATAAATCATCACATCATGTAATTAATTATATTAAAAAATGTAATCGCTTACCAGCCCTAATTACTATATTAATGTTCCACTAAATTATGCGATCATCTGATGAGTTTTGAGTCCGATCTCTCGTCTTACTGCCATTACACATTAGGGCTGTAGCTATCTAATATTTTAGTAATCGAGTATTCTACCAAAAATTCCATCGATTAATCGATTAATCGGATAAAATGTGTTTTTGCTTAATTAAAGTTCAATATTAATTATGCAAAAGAAATTAAGACTCCTGGGTCTCTTAAAATGAACAACTAAGTTAACTTTTTTAGAATTTTTTTTTTTTTAAATGCATAGAATGCAATGCATACATCAAATATAAACTTTTAATTAGTACTCATTGTTTCTCTATCTGTACTTGAACTGTGAACAATGACAATAAAGTTGACAGATGAATTAAGTGCATTTAAGTGCCATTCAGTTGGGGTTTTAAATAAAGCATTTTCTGAGATGCACATTAAACATTTAACACATAAAACATTAATTTTTAATTATTGAAAATTAACTTAACTTTTTGGTAAACAAAGGGGATTTACTATTAAAAATAAAACATGGAAGAAATGTTGTGTGATTAAACCTTAAAAAATGTGGTAGGCTATGTACATTCTGCTGAACAACAGTCTTTAACCGGACTTTTATTTTGACGTATTGACGTACCTTTACAGTTCTGTGTATGTGATGTGACGCTAGTTTTACTCAAATCAAACAGTCAAATGCTCATGAAGTGACTGTCAGGGCAGTTCTGGAGATGTTGTTCATGTGTTCAATTCCGTATTTAGTGAGACAGCAGACGCTGAAATCACCGCGAGCGTCACGCGTGCTTCAGTGTGTGTTAATAAAGGAAGACGCGCTTCTGCTCCATTCATTAACACAGACACGCAGAACATGCAGGATTCATATTTAAATAGTATGTTCCGACTTAATATTTACAGATATTAGTCCATATCGTGATTTGATGTAAGTGCAATGACCTATTTTTGATTAATTCATTAAAAATTTGGCAAATTCTGTGCCATTCCGCGTTTAACTGTAAATTACGTTTTTATGACTGGATTTTGCGATTCCCTCCGCGTTTTCTGCATCGCGGAATTCACAGGGCATTAGTTGTGGTATGCCAGCTCTATCTTGCAATGGAAACACGCCACAACGTTCTCTTTACATTTGCCCACGCACTCAAATCAAAACACTGCTGACTCCTTGCAGTATGCGACTTCGGACGCAGCGCTTGTGTCTCTTTCTGCTTTGTGGGTGACGTAAACGAGTTGTGTCACAATAAAAAAAAAAATAATTGCGAAAGAACCTGACATGAGATTTTAAATTAAAAGAGGCTTCGAGGCAGAGGAATTTGCCTCGATCATTTTTTGTAATCAAGTTACTCGAGGAATCGTTTCAGCCCTATTACACATAGTGGGGTAAAAATGTCATTGAAATGATTTTAATAAAAAAATAGCAATTTAGTTCTAGATATGTCTATGATATAGGACGTAACCTATCGCACAATCGCAAACTTCAGTTTTGCTTCGTCAGAATGAAAATAGAACAAACAGCAGAACCGTTGCATCTTCTTCAGCGTTACACGGACCAGCAAATGATTCAGTCAGGCTGTAAGGACAGTCGTTTGCAAATTTAAATGAATCAGCTTTTTAAATGAATCGATTGATTCAACTCGTACATTAAGACACTTGCTGCCACCTACTGGCGGTTGAGGTTTCATATTTTAAAAAGTAGCTTAATTTTTGCAATCATTTAATAATTATACATTAAAATGTTATATTTAAACTTAACATTTATGCACAATCAATCTTTGAATGTTGTTGATTTTGCTTTCATTTGATTTTTAATAGCCAGCTTGTCTTTTTATTCGACTAAATTCATTGATTAAATAAGAACCTGACATAAGAGGACACAGATATGACAATAACTTTTATAATACTAATAAGCAAACATCTCAGGAATTGTTTTTTTTTTTTTTTTTGCTCAAAGTTATTTCAGGGTTTTGATTTCTTAACTGACAGAACACATAATGTTTATTATATTATGAATATTATTACAGTCAAAGGAAATATTTCAGAATATGGTAAAAGGTGTTATTTACTGGTTGTCTGTTTGCCACTGTCTTTTAAAAACATGAAGAAGGCATGTCAGGGAAAAATACTTGGAAGCATGTTTGGTTACCAACATTCTCCAAAATATCTTCTTTTTTTGGACAGAGTGTGTGGACGTCCACAAGCTTTATGTTACATTAAACATCTTGCTTTCTTTTAAGCATGGTTCAGTTTTAATTTTCCTTCCATTCGTCTTTGTAATCTTTAAACAAAATTGAATAACTTGGTCTAATTTTGAAACAATATTTCTTTTCTGCAGACATCACTTAGGCCCAATCCCAATTCTACCCCTTAGCCCTTCCCCTTTCCCCTACCCCTCCGTTTCGCACATTCACGTGAATGGGTAGGGGTGTCTCGATTCTCTTTTGGTTTGAGGGGGTAGGGGTAAGGGGAAGGGTCAGATAGCCCTTCAAACGAAGATTTTTCGGGACCACACTTCAAACGATGGGGTATGAATTATCTCGGCAACATGGATGCTACAGCGAACAAAAAAACACCTAAATGTAAGATTTGTTGGCATAAATAAAGATTTTAACGAAAATCTTAGGGGACTATTTTCTCCCCTACCCCTTGACACTCTGTTTCAAGGGACAAGGGGAAAGGGGTAGGCGGAGGGGTAGGGGTAGGGGAAGGGGAAGGGGTATAAAATAGAATTGGGATTGGGCCTTATGATAATGCTAACAAACATTTACTTCAATTCCAGATTCTAAAATTTTTACATTTAGTCCTCCCAATCTTGAGTATCATAGCATAGCATTACCATAGTATGAGACTCACAGAATAATTTTTATTCTTAAATGCTATGAATTCTTCTCTGAGGTTAATACCTTTCAAGAACATCTGACTCATAACCGAGGACACAACCCTTTTAAATAATTAATTTAACCAAATACACCTTGGAAAAACTGTAACCCACATTATTCAGCATTTCTCTACCAATGCATTATGGATACAGCTTGTAGCAAACAGTAGCAGAATCAGCATCTTTTCCAATCACTGCTCACTGCTAACCAACAGGAGCCCAACCACAGGATGCATGAGCGGGCACAGGTTAAGCAGGGGTCATTTTCAAACAATAATTAAATCTTTGATGGTGTTCTCTTTCACTTCACCGTTCCCTCACTTTCCCTCTCTCACTCCACCTCTCAGCACCCCTTTTTCTCCAGCCATCTGCAAAGCAAGTCCACTGCAGCAGTTTTTCAGAATTCACACCGAAGGTTGCATAACACACACCAGAGGCAATTAACTTCAAACTGAATCTTATAAAGCCGCCCACTGGTTCCATTAAGGCCCAATTGTTAATGACAGCAAACCTGAACTTAAGAGCCCATTAGTTAACTTATTATCCCAATACAAGAAAAGGTGAGAACAGAAGTATGATGCAAGATATGGATCTTTCTTGTGGAAAATGTCCAGCACTCTAGAGAACAGATCTATAGGTGGCATTTGAGCTTTAAACCATCTTCTTAACCGTATAGGGCTTAGCAGTCCATCATCAGTCAAACAGAACTCTTGAAGAGTCACTTTAAAAGGCCACAGATTTATGTTTATATGTTTATAGTGGACTGATATACATTATATTTGGCTGCCATGATGGCATTTATATGATGCTATTTGCCCCATAATGACTCAGATCATTTATGTGGCATCATTCTTCAGAGCAACAACATTTGATGGGTGTTTATATAAGGGCAGACAGATAGATCATAGCTATCCAGCTATCATGGAGTATCAGAAACACAACCACAATGCAAAAAAGCTAATATGAAAGCAAATATGTATTTTTATTTTATTTTTTCACCATCAAAAACAGAGCATCAACAGAACAGTAGTTTGGGGCCAATAAACCTAAAAATTTTTTAAAAAGTCTCTTATACTCACCAAGGATGTATTTATTTGATTAAAAAATACAGTACAAATTTTTATTTTATTTTATGGAGAACATGATTTTATTTCTTTGATGAATAGAAAGGTGAAAAGAACATCATCAATTTGAACTAGAAACCTTTTGTAATATATGTCTTTACAGTCACTTTTGAACTATTTAATGCACCCTTGATGAATTCAAAAAATAAAAAATCTAAATGACACCGAACTTTTGAATGGTAAGTATCTAGAAAACAGATATAGATTATTGATAATAAAGAGTATTGTAAATACATTAAAATATTGACTGAAATCAATAAACCAATAATATTTTTCATAACAGATAATAAATGGCTGATAATACAATTATATACTATTTTGCCTAAATAATAAAATAAAATCATTATAAAATCAGTTGATACAGGTCAAATTAGGCATCACAACACGAAAACATTATTCCTTTTGTAGTATGAAAAACAAAAAGATTATATTTAACAGCAATATGAAATTTAAGTTATTTAAAAAAAGCAGCAAAAGATAAACACACATACACACCATACATACTCAATATTATAATTCCTGATTAAAATCCAATTAGTCTCACACAATCTTTAGCTTTCTCAGCACATTCAGAACATGAGCGTGTGCAAATGTCTTCCTAACTCCATATGGAAAGGCTATTTAACATCTGCACTCCACGGCTGATGCAGAGTGCCTGGGACATCATTTAACTGAAATTGGGTACATGAGACAATATTGCAGCAATATTGCTGTCCAGAAAGAGGATAATGTAATTCTGTCCTTTTGTTCAAGCAGACACATCCAAAACACACATAAATACATGAATACACAGAAACACACACACGCAGACAAACACACTAGCTTCCCATGATCTGTTTAACACATTGATTTCTCCTCCCCAGCTGAAGTATTACCATCAGCATCCTGTGTCTATTATAAGATCTGGCTTCTTAGAGAACTTGAGACATGTCCCTTTTAGAGCTGGGCCTTCAATCATAGCTGTCTCCATGTCAGTCCCACTGACAGAGAAAAATGACTGTATACTGTCTCCACAGCAACACCCAGGGGTATTCTCCCGGGAAAAGGTCTGAAGAGAGATGGAGGGCGCCAAGATGTTGAAATCTGCACATTTACACAAGGCAACAATTTTTAGCCTTTTTACCTCCAGCTATACAAAATGTCAAAACTGTAGTGTTCATTTGCAATTATGTCAGTTGCTGGTTAAGAGCATCTGGGAAAAGACAAAGAATATGAACAACATCGGCCATCCACACAAATCTGGATCCTTTTATGCTGGCTATAATGCAACAAAATCGAGAATTTTATTTCAGTTTTATTAAAACTAAACTAACTGCATTGTTGCTTACTTCTGTATAGTGAAAAACCCTGGACCTGAAGCAAACCCAGCCGCTCTGGTTTAAATAATTCACTACAGTCAGGTCTGGACTAGGACAGAATGCATATGTAGCATGACATAGGCTTCTAACAGACGGTCTACACAGTGGGGCAATTTCATCACAATGGAATGATTCAAGATATGATTAATATGCTCTTCAGAATGCAGACTACCTCAGAGATTCTAGAAAACTGCAATGTAAAAATAGCCTCCTAGCTATGGGATTTAAATGCTGCCATGATTCAAAACTGAAAATACAGGTCTGAAAGGTTGAAACTAAGTGTTCGAAAACTCAAAATCTTACAAAAAAAAGTTTTGCAAGATCGAAAAATAAGATTTGCAAGCTTGCAAAATGTAAAAAAAAATAAAAATATCTCTGCAAACATTATGTTGTTTTTGAGATTTTCTTCTTCAGAACTGCAACATTTTTTTACGATGTTGCGCAAATAATTTTTCAGAGTTTCAAATTTGTCAGTGTTCTCCCACTGTATTAGATTGTTTTCCAGGTTTGAAACCTTGTAAATGGTGATCTGAAAACTGGTGTGCGAATGTGTGAAATTGTTTTTTTGAAACTCTGAAAACAGAGCTTTGCAGGCTTGCAAAGTGGTAAAAAAAATTACATCTCTGCAAACGTAATTTTGTTTTTGAGTTTTCCCTCTTCAGAAGTGCAACACTCTTTTTTATGGTGTTGTGCAATCATTTTTTCAGAGTTTCGAATTTGTCACTGTTCTCCCAGTGTATAGTTTGTTTTCAAGATTTGAAACCTTGTAAATAGTGATCTGAAAACTGGTGAGCGAATAGGTGAAAAAATTTTTTTGAAACTCTGAAAACTGAGGTTCGAAAGGGCGAAACTTATTACATTACATTACATTTGCACTCCTATTGCAGACTATTTTTTCAGAGCTGAGTTTACAACACCCACTTTGCGGAGATACGCACACACAGTTGCGAGCTCGCGTCTCACGTGATTTGTGGCAGTGTTGTCACGCAGCTCTGCTCTGAGACTCTGAAACTCAGACTGAGCGAAAATGAAGCTTCGCAACCTCGCAAATAATAAAAAGCCTGGAGGGAGGGCCTTCTGCTCTTGGCCAATGCTTTGCTGTCTGCTGACGTACAGTCCAATCACAAGTCGTATTTACTGGAAAGGTGGGATTGACCGACTGCTCCGCCAATGACAAAAGCGCACAGGATACGCAAACAGAGGATGCACAGATTTCTGTCCACAAGGCGGTCCCGTCGCGGTCCAGTTCTAAAATAAAGGTTTACCCACTTGTCGCTGAAATTCACCATACAATTGCCAGTAGCCACTGAGTTTACCACTGATAGACCGGCGGTGCATCAGTATGTACACTCTCACCTCACTTTACTCTGCTGGCGACTCACGTTCCTCAAGCAGCGAACGATTCACTTTCCTCACGACTCACTTTCCTCACGCAGTGGACCACTGACTCTCTCTTCATGTAGAGACCGAATATTACAATTAAAGTGACTTCAATAGTGCATCCAAAAGAATATTTAGATATTATATTAAAATATTCATAAAGGTGTACAGTGTATTTTTTACTTTTATTAAAATATTTCAGTAAAATTATAAATAATTGCCTATTACAAATTTATGAATGCATGGTTAACTTTTTTCTGCAATCACTATAGGCTATATGTATTGAGACGTTTTAAAATCTATATTTTGTAAAAATAAACCTGAATTATAATCTTAACATCTGTATTTTCATATATTATATATATATATATATATATATATATATATATATATATATATATATATATATATATATATAACATAAATAAGTAGGCTAATAAATATATAATGCTTAAAACATATGATAAACTATTTGTTCTCCACCACATGCTAAAATTGATACTGTGTGTGAGTGAAAGAGAGTGCTTTCTGCATTGAGGATATTCTGTAGTCTCAGACCTTCGTTTGGTTAAATCTTTACTGGATTGTCTGTACCCAATCCTTATCTTCAAGAACTGGCTTAAAACACATCTCTTCCAAATGTATTTGACCTTCAAACTTTAACACTCACTATTCTTAAAAAAAGAATAATATTAAGCTTTCTATTATTTTGTATTCTATCGGTTTTCTTTTATTATACAATTAACAAAGGCAAAAAAGACCTCTAACTCTAGCTTGCTCTATTCTTTTTCTATTCTATCTGTTATCCGTATTTCTTTATTATTTTATTTAAAAGCCTTTGTTACATGTAAGCTAACTGAGACTTGTTATAGCACTTGTATATTTGTTGTTTTTTATTGCTTCCATTGTCCTCATACGCTGTTTGTGACGGATTGAGAGAGGATAGAGCTGACGGACCGCCTTGTGGACAGAAATCTGTGCATCCTCTGTTTGCGTATCCTGTGCGCTTTTGTCATTGGCGGAGCAGTCGGTCAATCCCACCTTTCCAGTAAATACGACTTGTGATTGGACTGTACGTCAGCAGACAGCAAAGCATTGGCCAAGAGCAGAAGGCCCTCCCTCCAGGCTTTTTTTTATTTGCGAGGTTGCGAAGCTTCAATTTCGCTCAGTCTGAGTTTCAGAGTCTCAGAGCAGAGCTGCGTGACAACACTGCCACAAATCACGTGAGACGCAAGCTCGCAACTGTGTGTGCGTATCTCTGCAAAGTGGGTGTTGTAAACTCAGCTCTGAAAAAATAGTCTGCAATAGGAGTGCAAATGTAATGTAATGTAATAAGTTTCGCCCTTTCGAACCTCAGTTTTCAGAGTTTCAAAACTTTTTTTCACCTATTCGCTCACCAGTTTTCAGATCACTATTTACAAGGTTTCAAATCTTGAAAACAAACTATACACTGGGAGAACAGTGACAAATTCGAAACTCTGAAAAAATGATTGCACAACACCATAAAAAAGAGTGTTGCACTTCTGAAGAGGGAAAACTCAAAAACAAAATTACGTTTGCAGAGATATTTTTATTTTTTTACATTTTGCAAGCTTGCAAATCTTATTTTTCGATCTTGCAAAACTTTTTTTTGTAAGATTTTGAGTTTTCGAACACTTAGTTTCAACCTTTCAGACCTGTATTTTCAGTTTTGAATCATGGCAGCATTTAAATCCCATACCTAGCCGCATCAGTCTGGCTTTATATTATCAACAATCCTGCACAGAGCAACAAAGAGGTCCATTCATAAAATGCCTTACAAAATGACTTTCACAAAATGCTGTCAATGCTGTCAAAATTACCATGTTTTTTTTTTTCAGTTTAAGACATGAAAAATATTTGATGCAATTAACGCAGGGCCGGAGCTAGGGTTGGCCACCCCACTTACGACTGCTGCTTCTGTCTCTTTTTTCTTGACAAGAATAGTATTTATTTAGCAGCAGAATGTCTTTATGACCAAATCAAACGTGAGACTTTTTAGACATGCACTCCAACATCAAATCAGCATCAGGTCCTTGTCAAACGAGCGCGGAAAAGATACAGGTGATGAGGGAGCTTCAGTAGAACAAGAATGAACTGCGGTCAGATGAGATGTGGTGAGGCCATATGTCGCTAAAAATAAATTATCCTGTCCTGTCAGCCATTATACTGTGCTTGTAGACACTTTGACAGTATGAAGTACTTCCATAGGAATTTTTTGTGGCTGACAGTCTGAATGGCCATTCTTTTCAACAAAAACTCAGCCTGGACATTCTTCTAAATATCCTCATCTAGTTTCCTCCGGAAATGGAAAGCAGTACATTTAGATGTTTGGGGTGAATTATTCTGTTTTCTGTTAAACTGATTTCACCTGGAAGCTATAGATGGCCTTCAAGAAGACAAACCATGCCTGCATTTGACTTTCTTCTTTCTGAAGATCATCCAGACTGCAGTAGGTCAATAGTGTCAAACGAGCCAGTAGGTCTCTAAATAGTGATGGTAAGCAGTACGAAAAAGGTCTGTCTACCATTAACAAACTTTTTTTTTTGACACAGGAAACCAAAACCACAGCCTAAAGGAGTTAAAACACATCATCACTTAGCAGTTACTATAACAAGAAAAACCTCTGATGCAAGCTAGGCTAGTTTATTGATAGACAAACTCAAATAAGCAACTGACAACTATGCTTATTTATCCAGACCTATCTAGTCAGCTTATAAGATAACACAATTTATAGATTTGGCATCTGAGTTCCATTATGGCTACCTTCAGGCTGTGTAGAGCTTATTAATGATCATTTGGAACCATATCTTTCCAGAGAACAGAGTAAAGGCCCGTTCACACCAAGCACGATAACTATAAAGATAACGATAAAGATATAGTTCTAAAAATCATTCTCAATATTAAAGAACTATAACGATAAAGGCACAGAGAAACGATATCGTTGGAATCACTTACAGGACTATTTTTTTTCTGATGAATAATAAAAACATTGCCAACCAATCAGAATCAATCCTGCTTTAATGAGCTCGAGAATTTAAAGCAGCAGACATGCGTCCGCTTAGAATACACAGACAATATCGTTCGCTGGTGTGGACGGTAATATCTTTATCTTTATAGTTATCTTTATAGTGATCGTTCTTGGTGTGAACGGGCCTTAAGTCTCTCATAATCTATGGCAAGATTTCATTGGCCAAGGCCCGCCAATGAGGCCATTTGACCGACATGTCAAACAACCAATGACAGTTCATTTCATTCACGTCACGTTTCGGGGCGTGGAAATGTCGCCACAATAACATATAACATAATATGTGTATATATACTATAATATATAATATATTACACAATGTGTAAAACTTTCGGATGTATTTTAAAGATTCTATGTCGTGAACTTTAAATATATGACATACTTTTGAGTATCCAGCATTTAGTTGATCCTGATAAGCGCTCGTTGTCAGTTGTAAACTTGACAGCTTTCTTCTTTCATGAGGGGGTTTGGCGCCACAGGATTTTTGTTTCCAGGTAGAACGTTAAAGAACGCGACACACACATCTCCCAAAAATCCTGTATAATTCAACCAATCCGATCATGACTTCGACACTCCTGAAGTTTTTGCACTTTTGTGTCCCATATGCATCAGACGTTTAGCCAACGGTCCGTGGGTGTGATGTCTGAGGCTGAGACTAACCCACAGTCTGTTCCCAACCATCTGATGCATACTGAATACAAAAATGGCAAGAACTGTCTGAAAATTTGCAGTTTCATTTTGGATTGCTTAATGCACCTTTTTGGAGTTGGACTGTTTGCAAGGTTAACACAATGTGCAAATCTTTGAAAAATACTAAGTTGTGTTAGCACTAGCAGGCAAACTAAATTTCCACAACCATAATTGCATAATTGCACACTCTGTTTTCTTCATTGCATTTATAAAATTGGTACTTTTGATGGCTACAAAAATGTCCTTTATTTTCATCAGTGTTCTTCAGCCTGGTTGTGAAAAGACATTGCCAGTGCAGCTATTTGAATTGCTGTTTTGAATGTTTTTCCCTTCGCAACAGATCGATTATTGTAGCATCTATCAACAATTTTAGAAAAACCCTAAAAAGCACAAAAACTGCTTTTCACATACAGTAGAAGTAAAAGAAATAAAAAAGTACACTAGACTGTATGACAATAGTCCAAACTCTTAATACACAAAACCAGTGTATCTCCATGTACAATTTTTGCCATTCATATTCAAAATCGCAACCTGTGTCCAAAATATGCCTACTTTCACACTATATAGTAGGCAAAATAAATAAAAATATGAAAGCCCCTTATATTTCCTAATCCATATTATTCATAAAACATGGCCAAAGGAGAAGATTTGTGAATGACAGTAAAGTTATGCAACTGATGGCATAGATCACATGAAAATGACAACATATATCTGAATTTCATTTATACTACATATATTATAATACTTTTTAATGCATGTTTAAAGCATGTTTCAAATCAAATGTAGTACCTATTATACAAAATTCAATTATGGACGCAGTGACTAAGACATATGCAAAATAAAACCACTACTAATAAAATCCTGTGTTGGGGTGCATTTGGACTGTCCTGCCCCACTTCTGAAAGAGGCAATGGGAAGCTGGCAGACACTCACTGCCAAACCGTGACCCATTACATAACACACTCCCTGTCCAGACGCTCTGATTATGACAAGACTGAAAAGGAGAGAGGACAAACAGGAAACAGTCCTCATCCACCCTCCCCATCCCTCGCTCTTCTGCGTGAGGGGAAAGACTAAAAAGTCTAATTCTGCCGCTCCAGCTATTTCTCCACTTGGATCATCTCTGCTTAAATGCAAATAAAGCTGTGTGGCAGTTTGAATGGAGATGAAGTCCACAGCCCCTGGCCTTTCTGGGGCCCTTAAAAGTATTTATTAATAAGCAACAAGTTAATCATAAATCAAGGGTGAAGGGCCTCAGACAATTTCTAAAAAAAAAAATTCTGTAGTAGTTGATCCATTACGTGTCCATTTCCATTTTTAATCCATAGATAGGAAATATTATCATATTAATTAATATAATTAATGTGAATCAGATTATAATATGAAACTAAATTAGGTTGTAAAAATTAATGACTGAATATTGGTTAGTGTTGTTTTTGTCCGGTGGACATCCTTGCAAAAGATTTTGATTGAATATTAGTTGCTATGGCAATAGTGATTGTCTGCTTGCATGGAGAGTGAATGGGACAGGCATTCTATGAATCACAGAATCACATAACTGTACAGCACTAAGCAGCCCTGCACAAACTATTGAGTAGTGTGTTCGTCTGTGAGTGTGTTTTTGTGTGGTAGGACCATGAATCACTGACGGCCACTTGGCCTGGACCACATTAACCTGTCATTTACATTCCTGCTGCGTGATGTATGGTCAAATGTGGTCTCCAACTAAGCTTTAGAGCAGGTATTCCAATTTACAAGCCACTTATGATGAAAAAAGTTAAAACAAAAGGGAAAGAAATAAGACACTCAAGCACAGATGTTTCCCAGTTGTGTTACAATAACAAGACTAGGTCTACTGGTTTATGTAAAGCTTTTCTTGTATTTCCGAAGCTTTTAAGAATCCCCTTTAAAACATTGTTGCCACAGTCATACACATTCAGACCAACTATCGATTAATCTTTGACTACTGTCATATCTCACATTGTTTTAGAGTCCTGTATAAGCAATTCTACATGGCTTCAGTAAGAGCAAATTCAATGACATGCATTTTAACCCCAGAAAGAATCTAACACCAGAGAAAATAAAACATGAGAAAGTTGGTGGATGAATATTTCATTTTATTTCCTTAGTAAAGAGATTAACTAGCGAGAAACTTTGTTGACTGCATAACTCATTTGCTTTCCAACTGAAATGTTTTGAATGACTAGAACAAAAAGAAGTCTGAGACAAAACAGAAAAAAAACTGGTAGAACTTGTTGTAAAGAATTTTCCTCGTACACAAGAAACTAGCTATCACATTTCAAAATAGTAAAAAATTAAAACTCAACCCAATGTCATTCCAAATCATTTTCTTTTCTATGTATTATATAGAAACTTAACCGTTTATCAAAATTTCCAAGCTGCTCTTTTTCCATATAATAAAATAGACAGTAACCAGGGACTGTTAACTTCCAAAAGAAGCTTGTGCATATTGGTTCTTTGTAGTCATCAGACACATGAGGACCGATAGCATTTAAATTCACAGATGTTGAATCTGGTGTGAAGCATCTCAAGGCACCAATTTCTGCAAACACAAATGTGATTTGAACACAGAAAGCTCTCAATATGGCTTCAGAAGACTTGAATTACAGTGTGTGACTCCTATTGATATTTTCTAGATGTTTTTCACTGCTTTTTGTCCATTTTGGGGCTTAAAAGTACAAATCACCATTTACTTTCCAAGAACAGCCTAGAATCTCACACATTCTGTCCTATTATCTCTTTGTGTGTTTCACTGAAGAAAGAAAAAAAACACACAGTTGGAACAACAACATAAAATGATGGGGGGAAATGTAATTTTGCATGAATTATTCTTTAAAGAGTCTTGTCAACACTGTTATTAATATTAGAACTATATTAATTACTTTTTTTGTGTTGGGTTGGAATTATATTAACTTTAGCACCTTTGACCTGGATAAGTGAGATAATTTGATTGTCAAATACGTGTAAATAGAACATTTAGTGTATTTGCATTTGACCCTCTTCTGTACTCATCTTGACAGCTTGAAAAGCTCCTGCGAATTTTAAAACATTAATTATGCAATTTGCATGTGCATATGTCAGAGGCGCAATGCTTCTGTTAAATTAAGCAAGGTTCCATGTGGAAAACATGCATGAGCAGGGAGTGGGCGATTTTATGCTCAGCTGCTCGTAAGGATTGTTTATCATCTTAACAGGGTATTTCACCAGCATGCACATTATGCTAGTTTTTTGTGCAGTGATTGGTTTGCGATAGACGGGTCATTTTAGGTCTGTATCAGAAAACTTGTAATGAAATGCATTTTTAATGAGTTATGGCTACCTGGGTGGATTCATACACTAGAGATGGAAGTTATCAGGATGATTTGGTGATTACTGCTCCGTTATTCACATGGTGATTTTACTGTAGTATGCATTGATGAGGACTATAATTGGACTGAATATCATTACCAATATGACATCATGAAAGAAACCTAAAGGTAATCATTAATATTTGTGGCCCCTTGGGTTATACAAGTTTCTCTTAAAAGGTAAGTTGCAAAATATGAAAATTCTGTTAGGGCTGTGCAATTAATCGGAAAAACGATTTGATTTCGATCTTTGGCCTCCAACAATTATGAAAATACAATAATCGAGATAAAACAATTATTGCGCCCCATTTCGTCCCCTTTTACAGCACTGCGCTTTCGTTCATGCATAAAAGCCCAATTTCCCGTTCAAATCAGTAAAATCATGTAACGTGACATTTGCAAAATGGGACATGCTTGATTTATCGAAGTATATTTATTCATGTTTTTAAAAGCGTGAAATAGAACGTGCTGTGCTCTTCAAGGAGAGATATAGCCTAAGTGTCATGAGGGTGGAGGTTGATGGTAGGTAGATGAACCCAAATGCAGACAGAATGCTCTCACAAGGATTTATTGGAGACAAAACAGAAAACAAAACCCACGAGGGGGCAAAACAAGGGCTAGACAGACGAAAGATGACAAAACTAGACTCACACTTTACAAACTAGACTATGACTAAAACAGGATCAAACAACAACTTAGACAAGACTCTCTACAGACTTACTTACGGACAGCTCTCACATACATTAACAGTTAGCAACACTTGACAGAAATAGGCAATATTAAACAATGAACCGACAAAGGGACAGAGAAACACACAAGGTTATAAAGGGAGGCTACTAATGAACACAACAGGTGGAACAGGTAAATCAATGAAGACAAAACTAGGGTAACAAGGGGGGCGGGGCAAGGGAACGAGACAACACAAGCACATGGCCCAAAGACAAGGCCATGTGCTTGTACACAAAACACGGGTCTGTCATGATCCTGCCTCAAGACTAGAGAAAAATCAGGACATGAAGGCAGAATCATGACAGAACCCCTCCCTTAAGGAGCGGCTTCCAGACGCTCCTCAAGGGAACATCAAACACGGGACACGACTGACTGGGACAAAGACACAAAAAACAATAACAAAAACAATAAACAAGGCAGAGGTGGTGGGGGAAGCACAAAGCCCTTAGAGGGCAGTCCAGGGTGGATGGGAGGACTGGGGATCTTGGGTCTCCGGGACGAGGACTGAGGACTGGGACTCCGGGGGAACTTGGCTGGAGACACATGAGGGGATGACTTGGGGGAAACAGTAGGCAGCTTGACAGTGGAGACAGGAGGCAACACAACAGGAGACAAGACAGGGGATACTGCGGGTGACTTTGGAGCAGAAGCCAGAATAGAGCTCCTTATCTCTTAATCGGGGAGATCATCGTCTGCAGCAGACTGGGGTAAGGCGCTCATGGCAGCCGACTGGGGTACGGCGCTCACGGCAGCCGACTGGGGTACGGCGCTCACGGCAGCCGACTGGGGTACGGCGCTCACGGCAGCCGACTGGGGTACGGCGCTCACGGCAGCCGACTGGGGTACGGCGCTCACGGCAGCCGACTGGGGTAAGGCGCTCACGGCAGCCGACTGGGGTACGGCGCTCACGGCAGCCGACTGGGGTACGGCGCTCACGGCAGCCGACTGGGGTACGGCGCTCACGGCAGCGACTGGGGTACGGCGCTCACGGCAGCCGACTGGGGTACGGCGCTCACGGCAGCCGACTGGGGTACGGCGCTCACGGCAGCCGACTGGGGTTCGGCGCTCACGGCAGCCGACTGGGGTTCGGCGCTCACGGCAGCCGACTGGGGTTCGGCGCTCACGGCAGCCGACTGGGGTACGGCGCTCACGGCAGCCGACTGGGGTACGGCGCTCACGGCAGCCGACTGGGGTTCGGCGCTCACGGCAGCCGACTGGGGTATGGCGCTCACGGCAGCCGACTGGGGTTCGGCGCTCACGGCAGACTTGACAGACTTGCCAGGGGCTTCGAGAATCTGGACAAGACGCTTTAGATATTCTGCCAAAGTGTCAGCAGCGACGAGGACAGGCATCTCTTGATGCGCGGAAACAGCCCGCAAGACAGCTTCAGCAGCTGAATCGGCCGCGACTCTCTCTGCGGTACTCATGATAGCGGGCTCTGGGACAGCACCTGGGAGAGCACTTGCAGTAGCGGGCTCTGGGGCCGGCAGAGATGAAGGGCAAGAGGCTCCCTTTCTCCTCCTCTTAGGTCGCGGTGTGGAAGACAGAGCCGGACATGTGGCCGGTTGGTGAAGCTCAGCGGGATCTGTGACTTGCGTTGGACGGGCAGTCTCAGACAGCGCTGACTCAGCAGAGGATGACTCCGATGAAGAATCCCACGAAGTCCGTCTCCCTCGTTTGCCACGAAGACCTTCGGGGATGACTGTAGCCTCAGGGGTGGAAGTGGAGCCTGCCTGATTCCCCTGGGTAACCACTGCCAGGACATGACCCTACGGGATCACTGGCAGCTTGGGTGAGAGTGTCAATAAGGTGGACCCCCGCGACTCCCTCTGCGACAGACAATCCACCATATCGCCAAACGAGCAGCCGACCAGCTTCTCCCGTTCTGCCAGGGGTGGAGGAGTGTTGAGGCCCGCTATGAGGTAGCGGTTGAGGAGACTATCTGGTAGAAACAGCCTCCTCTCGTTCGCGACCCGAGCATACTCTCCCAGGGACCGCTCTCCCTGGGAAGGAATTGGCAGCTTGCCATTCCTTGCATCGTTGGTAGCCCTCCGCCACCATTGTGCAAGGTCGTCTGTGTAGTGCTCAAAGGAGGACATACTGTCTGCTGGGTTCCTTGCTGGTCGGTTCATTCTGTTATGAGGGTGGAGGTTGATGGGAGGTAGATGAACCCAAATGCAGACAGAATGCTCTCACAAGGATTTATTGGAGACAAAACAGAAAACGAAACCCACGAGGGGGCAAAACAAGGGCTAGACAGACGAAAGATGACAAAACTAGACTAACACTTTACAAACTAGACTATGACTAAAACAGGATCAAACAACTTAGACAAGACTCTCTACAGACTTACTTACGGACAGCTCTCACATACATTAACAGTTAGCAACACTTGACAGAAATAGGCAATATTAAACAATGAACCGACAAAGACAGAGAAACACACAAGGTTATAAAGGGAGGCTACTAATGAACACAACAGGTGGAACAGGTAAATCAATGAAGACAAAACTAGGGTAACAAGGGGGGCGGGGCAAGGGAACGAGACAACACAAGCACATGGCCCAAAGACAAGGCCATGTGCTTGTACACAAAACACGGGTCTGTCATGATCCTGCCTCAAGACTAGAGAAAAATCAGGACATGAAGGCAGAATCATGACACTAAGCCCAGAGGCGGAACACAACTCGGACATGTAAAGTCATCTTATAGCTCAAAAATGTGTCAAAATGTTGCGCTTGGTGATTTTTTATATATACCTTCGTTTGTCATGTAATAAATGAACGTAAAGACTTGAACGTAATGAAAATATGCGTGTGATGGTAATTTGGATCCGTGCGGCTCTTAAAGGACAGTGGGATGTTTTATTTTACATTTGATTATTCATTTCTGTAGGAGCTTGTATCACGCTACTTGAACCTTTTCATATAAACTGCAATAAATACACATTAGAGCCAAACTAAAACTGAAATGAGACATTAAATAATATAGTGAATAAATGAAATAATCATACTGCTTGATACTTGCATAAAAAAACATTAAAGCACAGTTTGTTTCATTTGTATCTTTTTATTCTGTTGTATTTGTCTGTTGTTTTGTTTTTATTACTGACAGTTTAACTATTTTCAATAATTTTGAGGACTTTTTTTTTGTTTGTTTGAAAGTCCGTTGGCCTCTACAATTTAGATGTCATTGCAACCTTATTTACAGGAAACGCATTTTATTTTTATCACTATATTTTAAATAAATCACTCATAAAGTTTTTGTCATATGGCTCCCTCATAATTGTGTTAAATAATCATAAATACAATATTGACCAAAATAATCGTGATTATGATTTTTGCCATAATTGAGCACCCCTAAATTCTGTTATAGTTTACACACTCTCATGTGATAAATTTCAGTCTTATTCACTAATCTGGTTTAATATCATTCAAAAATTATACACCTATTTTGAATATTTTTTAAAAATGCAATTTATTCCTGTGATGGCAAAGCTGCATTTTCAGCAGCCATTACTAATCTACAATCATTCTAATATGCTGATTTGGTGCTCAATTATTATTAGAATGATTTCTAAAGGATCGTGTGAGACTGGAGACCGGATAATCTTTCTAAAGATTCACCCACAATGTTTAAACAACTCATCTCTTTCCTCTGCCTCTTTCTTTTTTACTCATTCTCTTTTTTTGTACTTGATTTTGCTTTACCCTTACCCTTCTTTTTGATCTTCATTCTTACATAATTCATTGTGACTTCAATTATTCACAATATTTTTAAAAGTTGCTTAGCTGTTCCAAACCACATTTTCGTACATTATGTAGGTGAAATGTTCTGTGATGATTATATATGCGGCTCTTCACCAGCTCACGTCTCTGAATCTCAACTTAACATCTTTTACTTCACTACCATTCTCTAGGGTTTACATCAACAAAGATGTGCCAGACAGTAGGGTAGTTTGTGTTAATGTGTCAATATGTCACTTTTGTTTCACATTTAGTTTTATGAAAATTAGCCATTCTAAAGCTGATATATGGACATTTATATTTGATTGTCATTTGCACCAAATGTTTAAGTGAATGTTACAAACAAATGCATCAATATAACATGAGTAAGATGATTTTGACCACATCAAGATTATCTGGCTGTTGTTTTTATCCATTCAGACAGCTATGGTAAATCCTTGGGAGTCCATCTGGCATTAACAAACCACTTTGTGTCATTCGTAGCTTGCTGCTCAAAAGGCTAATGATTGAAGATAAAGCTCATTACTATTCCAGACTACATCTCCCTAACCACCAGATCTGGATTTGACAAAGACTATCTATGGTCTGTGACCATCTGAATTTAAAGATCACCAAATGACATGTGTTACCAACACCAAATACTGTACCAAACCAATACCTGGAACAAAATGAAATACTTAATAATAATAATAATAATATGTAAACATAGTCTATAAAATGGAGCATCATGGAAAATAATAATAATAATAATGTATTATTATAAAATATATTACATTACTAAATATAAAAATATATATATATAAAATATAAAATCTTAAAAATTATTTAATTAAAAAATTAAATTATTAAATAATTTAAAAATTAATTTAAAATTGTATATATTACTACAATTAATGTTAGCAAGTTCAGCTGAATTTGTACGTATTCTGACATTTTCTAAATTCTTTGGTACCATTTCATTACAGATGGGGGATGGGCTGGGCCACATTTTAATGTTAATGGCATTTGTTCAAGAAGAGAGTGGCAGTGTTATAGATCACAACAGTTATTAGATGGGCACCTCGAGAGCCATGTGGCCTTCTCAAACACTGAGGAGCAAGACTCTCTTTTAACAAAAGCTACTCAAGCGAGAATCACATCAGAGACATTTAGTGTGAAGGGTTCCTCGAGTAGAGGAACAGACTTTGTAAATCCCATTGCAGATTCAGTGTGCATCACATTACACTTAATCCTTGAAATTCAGGACGGCAAGTTTTAAATGCTGAATATTAATAAAGCAAACTGGGAGAAAATACCAAACCCTGCTCTGCTGCATAGTCAGGCTCATTTTAAATGGACACGACTGAAGTGTTTGGAGTTAACCATTAATAATTAATAACTATTTTCAGGTATTATTCACCCTTTCTATCGGATTTACAAATAATCCAGCCCCTCAGTTAAATGGCCAGAGTCCTTTGAACCTTCACCATCATTATTGAGTAGCCAATCAATGAACTGTTTCTGCAATGACAAATATACACTTCAGACACTAGAGCTGTTAAAAAGCTTTGTGAATGGACACATTGTCAAACACTAACTGTCATGAGGGGGATAACTGAGGGGGAAAGTATCTTGCAAACGGGGGGGGGGGGGGGGGTGGACTATATATAACATCTGTGCATCTCATTCACAACAACAGATCACCATCTAAACATACTCACTTACTAGTATACCTGCCTTCTTTACATACACAGTGACTATATATAGGTCTTCGTTTTCCCTCAATGCATAAAAAAGGTCCAGTAAACTGTAAACAAAGGAGAAGATTTAACCAAGCCCGCTGGTCGCCTTGAAGTTCCACCCATCTGTGCAGAGAGCGAGACACTACAATACACCATTCTACCCAGCAACAAAAACCCTCACCCAAGCTTCTCCTTTCCACCAAAACACAATGTGTGCACAAACAATTAATGTGCAGAACATTAACAGCAGGAATCTATGTGCAACAGCGCATGTGTCACTGCAATAAAACACATTTGAATTTATCAAACTGCACAACACGTGTCAACAGAATCAAAGTTACTAATGTTGTTATTCATGGACCCATTTTTGACATGAGGAAGGGACAGATGGCTACAAAGCAGCAAGGACATCCCCCCCAAATATTGCACAATGCAACTTCAGCCAAACAAACACAAACTCAAACATTGGGGTTAAAATGGCAGCAAGAAGTTAAAATGAGATGCAATCAGTTTTTGATGCACAAATGCCAAGCCATTACATGGACTTTATTGCTGTCCTTTTTATGATACACTAGTATCTATGCCAGTTGCTACTGCTAGCATTGCATATCTCACTAGTAATCTCATTAGGTATGTAATGACTAGTCAGAATGGCTACTTTATAGTAAAATCAAAACTGTTACTAGTAATAAATGTACTTCACATTAGTGCCTAACAAGTGTTAGTATGTAAAAAATAACTGCTATTAATGTCAATACTAGTAACTACTGGGATAGTTAGTAATAACAATTAAGAAATACCAACGACACTAATACTAAAATAATATTTACTAGGACAACGGACAACACAACAACTGGGAAAAAAACATACAGTATTAGTTGAAAGTGAATAGTTGATGTCAGAACTAAAGATGCAAAAAATAGTGACCAGTAATGGACTAGTTACATGTCACTGTTGGGATAGTGATGGCTAGTAGCTAAAGAATAAGTACTAGTAATGAAAAAGTACTAATGATTAACCTAACAGTGTGGCTACTAGCATCTAATGAATAAGTAGGCTACTGGTTTTAATACTAGTTAAATGGATGAGTGCTAGGAGCACAAAAATAGCTGCAAATTTTAAGGGATAAACGTTATTACGGCTTGAACCAGTCATTTTGTTCATTTAGAGAAACAGGTTATGAATCGGATCAATATAAACATCTAAGTATCTCGTCTCGCTACAGGCCAAGTGAAATGATGTTCATCTGAACTCCTCGGATCGATTCGTAACAGGCAAGCATGCATACCTTTCACTTGCGATTCATACTCCGCAATGATTTCCTTGTCCTTCTTAATCTTCGTCTGAGATGACATTTTTCTTGAGGTATAAATGTAGAATCCAGTGATATGCTGAGCCTTGCGAGCAAGCTCCCGATTCTCACAGTTTGCAGCTTTTCCCCCTTCTTCCCCACCAGTACCTATCAGAAGTGTCTTTCAATTTACATCTGCTGGTAATCCTGATACTTTCCCCTTCAGAAAGCAGCACAAATACAGCTGTAAGCAGCCCGGGCACACCTGCGCTTTCTCAGATCCGATCCCTCGCGTTCAGAAGGGCTGCTGGGCTCGGGGAGAGGCTGCTCCTCCTTGCTCAAGATCTGCCATCTGACCTGACTGAAGGAAATGCAATTCCTGCCTACAAGAGGTTAAGGTAAGAGTGATGCAGCGTTGCGTATGTGCCCATGCCGTTTATGTGGTCCTCAGGTCCGAGGAGTTGAAATGGCATAATCTGAGCTCGACTGGGCTCCGTTGCATTAGAATCTCAGCAGCAAAGCAACGAACAGAATAGCGCCCGAGCGTCGTATGAGACTCCTCCTATTGTCGAATTCAGTCCCTCAACCAATCCAATCAGTTCCATATATGCACCCCTCCCAGGGCACACACACTCTCTCTCACACCCCAGGGCGTTTCTTATACACTTCCATTCTCTAAAGCCAATGTGTTTAGCTCAAGGTATCATTTTTCATAGAGGTATCAATGTGTTTGTTTTGTGTCCCATTTCTCATAGCTATTAAAATATGAAGTTATAGCCTATACACAATAGATTACATAAGGCAGTGAGGACCCAGGCCAACATTTGATATTATTACCTCTTCGTATAGGCAATAATTGCATCACTGCCACACACGTCATTATTGCAAAATAAACCATGGCAGGATGATCGTGATCTTGTATAACCCTGAAGGATGTTCTGCAGTATGACCAGCAGACTGTACACCCTACTACACAGAAAATATATGAAAACATGGACATGATATAGGCCTACTAATTTGAGTTTTAAGAATGAGGAACACTGTTGGTGTTTATTTTGAAAAAAACTTGTAGAGGGCACATAGAGACCCTAAGGTGACATTAGCCATATGGGAAACAGGCACTGGACGATGCCATACAGAAATGTCATTCTGTCCTTTGAATTCTTCAACTGATCAATCAAAATGCATCATAAAAAATACACAAATAAGGGCTTTATGCAACATGAGGGTGAAATGCATGCAATAGATAAAAACCCTGAAATAGAAAGTGAGTGAAAGAAAAAGACACCAGTAAGTCTCAAGATCACTGCATATCATTGCATTTCTCAGTTTAGTTGGGGTGATGGTTAAAAGATTGGTAGTTACCTGGAAAACTGGGAACTCATTCGTTGCTAAACCATATAGCACTCTGTTCATTCCAAACCTGCAGTTCATAAGAACATTGTGAGATCTAAAAGTGTGTTTTTGTTCTTTTTTTTTTTATTCTGTGGGTGATTCATAATTCGTTTGATTTGCATAATATGGCAGGATGTGTTCAAATGTGTTTTAAAAGTATTAATCTTACACTTGATTTGCTTGCATCTAATTGAGTGCTCAAGATGAATTCAGGATGTCCAAAAAAGGAGCATGCGATACAAGTTCTATTCATTCAGGTGTCAGGGTTCTGAGTACTAAGACGGTGGCCTGACAGTTCCTGTCTGTGAGTTGTTTAAACCTGCGGTCGCAGAGACCCACATCATAGATCTGTCATCATGTCATTTTATCTGCGATCTTGCAGTGCAGGAGAAAAGCTCTTAGTGAGATGGACCGGGGTCTGAGTGACACTGCAAAACACTATAAGATGTGAGATTAGAATTCAGTGACAAAATTAATAGTTATACATTCATTGCATTCTCACTAAAAGACATGGTGAGAAAATACATATCTCACCTCATTTCATAATTCTTTCAGAAATAGCTGCATTACTCAGTGTTATATTTATGAACGTGGGTTGTGCATGCAACCACCATAGCACTAATATTGTCATCGATCTATTCCACACAAGCAAACAAAGTTTTAGCATGTCTGTAGCCAACCAACGTGAGCTTCTTGAGCAGTATTTAATAAAATACAAGACACTTGACCTTTTCAAAGTGCACTTTCACAAGCTTACTTCGGGAATTTAGAATGAGATATGCAGAAAAAGCAGTGAGAGGACATTTCTGTTGTGAAAACATAATTTTTATTATATCAATATCCAGCCTTCTTATGGACTTAATTATTGAAGTTTGATAGATCATCATCAGCTATACTGAGGTAATGCAGATCTCTACAGAGGCATGTATGGCACCCTTTTGTTCATGGCAAAAAAATTTACCAAGCTCTGTGCCCCTCATCTCGGTTCTTAAGTTCTATATCTCAGGGGCAGCATCCATGGGAAACTATGACTTCAGTGTTTTTGAGGGACAAAGCAGCATTGTGAGGTTCTTCTCAGTATTTCAGCTTGAGGAATTACAGAGCGAGAGAAAGAGAGCTTCCTCCGGGAGGCTCAAAACACCAGAATGAGTCTCTGCTGAGAATATATGTGCCATAGAGGACTCTGTCTGGACCGCTGCCAGGGTATTAAGCCACTGAAGATGAATTAAATTTGGACACGTTGAGAAGATGGAAAAATGTTTGCATGTACATATTTATGTTTTCTTTACATTATATGACCAATATCTGATGCTACATTTACACAAATGCTAAATTTAAATTAGAGGATTAAGATGAACCTTCGGGGTAATCACAGCAACACCCATTCTCAGTGAAAACAAGAAAAAATCCTTCATCAGTGAAGCTTTATAATCACTACAGCAAAAGTATAATGCCAAGAGCAGGTTAGAAATCCTAAATATTTCCTGCATACTTCCCATTTTTTATCATCCACATCTGGCACTCAGCTGCACCTTGCTTTTCCCTCTCACTGTGCAATGAATCCAGATTAGATTATTCCTGTCATATTAGCAAAAGAGAAAAATATTATGCACAAAATCAGTTTAAAGCTTTGGCATTGATATAATTGTAAATAATGATGTAAAAGAACTAACAGGTCTTTTCCGTTTGGTGTTTTCCACATGTTATTAGGAGGGGACCATTTAAATGATGGGGAAATGGCATCTGGAAATGTCTTTGGCCAATGTCAGGCTCTCATTTTTTGATCTCCAGTTCTTCTCTTTCTGCAGCTCTAGAAAAACAAGAAGAACAAAAAAATGGGTTCGACCATTTGTTTTTTTATATAATATATATATTTTTTTATATATATTTAAAAAAAAAAAAGAAAAAAAAAGCAATATCATGTTTACAGTAAATGTGGAACTGTTTCTGATCACAAGGCCCTAACGAGACACTGCATTGTGTACTTTACTGTAATACTGGGATGGAAAAAATGTTAAGTCAGTATTTTACAACACAATATTTAAAGTTTTGCCTTGGCTTCAGTACTGTAAGAACACACACAAGAAAATTATTTTCCAAAGAACATTTTGTCTTTGTAGAAGCATGCTTTTTCTGACAATGTATGTCTTAAAAATACATACAAATAACTAGCTGCCTTTATATTTTAGAAAGGTGGTCTCTTGCAAGAAAATAAGCACTTTTAGGGGTCTTTGGTATTAAAAACCTTTAAAAAAAAAATCTTCTTTAAAATAATTTGCAGTTACTCCACAATGGTTAAGGTTATGATTAACTTAAGAGATTATCATTTAAGTCTGACAAACAGTAGCATTTGTGGCAGTTTATTTAAATGGCAAATTGGCTGAGTTTAACTGTAAAATATTACAAGCTATGAAACCAGTGCAGTCTTACTTTCCTGGCAGGCATCACCAGTTTCCCTGAATTACACACACACTGTGAGCTATTATCACAAATTTGCTTCAAGGACTTAAAATGCCTCTAAAAAGCTTCTTTTTAATACTTGAACACATTTCCCTTTCCTTTGATACTGTACTTTAATCCCCTTCATAGCCTTCCGTCCTTTTCTGGCCTCTTTCTTTCACCTATACACTTCTCTCTATCTATTTTTTATTGTCTCATCCATCTTTGTTCATGTAAGGAGAGACATTCTGACAGACAATGTTTCAGGGGAAACACAGGACTTACAGTTTAAATCATCTGTAGTGCTGCGCACAAACAGACTTGAGGCTGCACACACTGCAAACCCTGCAGCACACAATAACAATCAGTCCCATCTGGCTGACAGCACCAGTCCTCCATCCCCCAATCAAACCTCCCAGTCTCTCCTCACGTGATCTCTGCAGTTCTCTCTTCTCTGACTCAGACTGCAGACAACAGGTCCTGTAAAAAAAAATAAAAAATAAATACAGTTTTTTAAGTTTGTGTTGTCACAATACTGTTCAATATTCATGAACAACAATTTGAGCTCTAAGATGTACACAGAGAATTTACTAATAGACAAGTAACATAAAAGTTGTTATCTGGAAGTTATTATGAAAGTAAGTGAAATTAACTAGGAAACGAGGCACATTCAGGGCAAAGGTATGTCACAAAGTTTCCAGTAATTCACAAATCATGTTATACCATCATTATTCTTTTTGTCATAATAAACTTAGGACCTGATTAAAAAGAGATATAGAGGGGAATCTTTAGACCCGTTGTACCAAAAATAAGATTTCATGAACTTTAAGTAGTTTTCGATTTGAGTTCAAATAAGTTTATGTCATTAATTCCTAACATTTAGTAACGCAGTAATGCAGTAATGCACTTGCGCTCTCTAGTGGTCATTTCAGATCACACAGATGGTATTAAGTGTAAAAGTATATAGTTTAACATATTTAATTACAGAGTGTCAAATAAACATAAAAGACAGCATATAGCTTTTTCATTGACAAGGCTTGTCCTTTTAGTTTGGATGTCACTTCACTCAATTATGGCTTTTATTTTGAAATGTGAAGCAATGGGTGACAGGATGTCCGCTTCGTGTACACGATTCGGTTCATTTGAACAGTTCATTTCAAAGGACTATTTTTTTCAAAGGACTAATTCAGGTAATGAATCAGATATACTTTAACGTCAGCGCAGTGCAACCTGATGTACATTCCAATAAAGTCATTTTTAGTGACATAATGTTGTTCATTTTCAAAAAAAAAAGAGCCTTAAATAGTCAGTGTGCGTTATTTCGGCAAAAGATGCACCTGTGAATTGTCGATCCTAATTCTTATATGGTATGGAATGTGTATGGAAACTGGAAAGCATCAATTTATTTAATGAAAAATAAAAATAAGGCTGACTCGGTTCGTAAATGAATCATTTAAATCAACCGTTTTATCAACCCGTTGAACTGATTCAAATTATCCGACTCATAAGAACGAGATTCGGCCATTCGGGCCACATGGTATCTTATCTGGTATTACGCGGATTCAAGGGCTAAAACATGCAAGTTGCATCATTTCTAGAGACAGCAATTCCATGAACATTACAGCATCCCAACGTTTATTTTTAGCTCGATTAGCTTATAGTACAGAACGATAATGTTCAAGACATTTTGCTTTCTAAACCGATTAATGCACAGACACAGTGGAGTGTCAAAACCATGGTCAAAACACAGAGTAGGTGTCTGATCTCTTATGTAGTTTAATTGTGATCACTATGCTTAAATAAGCATAAAAAGGGAAATATGTATTTCTATGACCACGGCACTTACAATACGCGGGATCACTTATTTATTTATTTATTGTGCTGTGTTGGTTGTTTTCCAGAGTGTTGCGAGGTTGTGGTCAAATGCAGCAGAGGGCGCTGGTGCTCCTCCAGCAGACTGCAGAATCACAGCAGAGCAGGCGATCAGACTGTGGGCTCAACACTTCGCACTGCACGGCGTTTCAGAGCCTCTTCTCTCTAGCCAGTACATCATATCTCATGTACTAGGAGAAAAAACTGTGAGTTTCAGTCTCATCACGTTTTGATACAATGTAAATTATGTAGCCATTATTCAATGTGTAAACACTTAGTTTGATTTGCACCCCGCCCTAATTTTTTGTTATTTAAAATTTTATTTCATATTTAATGTGTATACATACATATTTATACTTGTATATAATTAAACACACACAATATCAATAAAATACCAAAACAACACAAAATTATATATATATATATATATATATATATATATATATATATATATATATATATATATATATATATATATATATATATATAAAACATTTTGTGTTGTTTTGGTATTTTATTGATTCCAGTTTTTTAAAGCACTCTTAAGAAATTAGTTTTCAATTCACTCCCATTCCTTCACCTTTTCAAAATCAAAGAAATACCTGTTTCCCTTTCCATAACACTGTGTCCTTGTCTCTCTTTGTTGAAAGCTGGAATGTGTGCAGAGGAAAAGGCTGAGAGACACGCTGACTGACAGGGAGAGAGAAACCGTGTGGGAATTATGCTCCAGACGTCTCACAAGGTACTACATGTTACAGTTATACTCACTACAACTTTACCGAGTTTTTAATGATTAAGACCACGTACACACGTGAAGGCCTTCACAGAAGTTCATTAAAATTATTTTGAGTTGAGTTATTTTCAAATGTTATTTGTTATTCATTTACTCTCCTTAGATTAACACTAAACCATTTCTGAGGACCACTGATCATTTCTTTTTTATGTCTGGCGAAGGACAAAATTAGTGTTCAACTAGTTTTTTTTTTTTTTTTCTAACTGCCAATATTGATGGTGAAACAATAAAGATATGCAAATATTAAAATTAAATATAAACAAAATTGGTAACATTGTAAAATATAGCTGCATTAGTTAAGAATAGTTACTGCATGAAATAACAAACGTTTATTTTGTTAAAGTATTCATTAATCCTAAAAATACACCTGTTAATTAGTTAGTTCATGTTAGCTTAAATAATATTAACAGATACAACTTGGTTTTAATAATGTTAATAATATGTTGAAACATGTTGAAATTAACATTAACTAAGATTAATAAATGCTTTAGAATTATTTATATTTTTTAGTCCATTTTAAGTGGTGTATTACCTACCTTTTTCAAATTAAATTTAGATACAATGAAACATAAACAAAACGGTACAAATTAAATTAATACATTTTAATACAATATTTTCTTAAATTCCCGAAACAAAAAAAACCTTTGGACTAGACTATAGATTTGGGACTGAGATCAGCTGATTAAAATTTAGCTTCTTTTTCATAAATCATCTACAATTTGTAAAAGTCGATTGTAAAAGATGGATTGCCTATTAATCTTTGTCGAACCTGTGTGCACATGTATTTTTTAGGATGCCTGTACAATATGTAATTGAGGAATGGGACTTCAGAGACCTGACCCTTAAGATGAGGCCTCCCGTGTTCATACCCCGTCCTGAAACAGAGGTGAAAAGCTTCAGTGACCTAGTTAGCATGTGTCCGAAATTTGACAAACTGAGAGTGGACTTCATTTGGACGTGACTTTTTGGATAAACACAGCCTGTGTGTTTGAAAACATTTATTTCCGTTTGGATTTGCTGGTTTGTGTGCATGTAGGAGCTGGTTAGTCTGGTTCTCGAGGACATCCGGTTGATACGGGGAGAATCGCACAGGACTGATTTACGATGTCTGGAGGTGGGCTGTGGATCTGGAGCCATCTCTCTTAGTTTACTACGCAGCATTCCACAGGTTTGCACTAAGTGTCTTTTTTTCTGATTAATT
This sequence comes from Carassius carassius, assembly GCF_963082965.1. Lineage (NCBI taxonomy): Eukaryota > Metazoa > Chordata > Actinopteri > Cypriniformes > Cyprinidae > Carassius > Carassius carassius. The sequence goes on from NC_081764.1 coordinate 8,840,425, forward strand.
ATCTTGCTCTTCTGAGTAATGTAGCATGTCATCTTTAACATCTGTACCCATGATTCTTTAAGCTCAGGGTATTTGCTTTGGATCAAAGCCAGGCAGCAGTATGTCTTACAATGGAAAATGCAAACAGGTGAACACCAACACCTATGTTCACCATTGACTACATATTATAACACTTCTATATTTGGGTCTTAATCACTTGATGATTTATTATTTTGTTTCTTCCATATGTGTCATTATCCTATTTTGTTTTTTCCAGACTGGGTCTGCAGTACAGGCTAGATGTTCACCTTTTAGATGTGATTAAGGGTAAGAGTGATGGAAATGACACAGAAAAGCCCACTCAGCAATGACTAGTCATTACAGTTAATTATTATTGTGGGACTGACTTCCTGCAAAAGTGGAAATTTTTGGTCAGCACACAACAAACTTCATTTCTGGTCAGCTTGCCTATTTTATGCCACTGACTGATAGCAGGTGATTAATTTTTAACAGTATTAAAACAAATAAATGTCACAACATTTAACTCTAGTAAAGTTAACAGTTACATATTACACACACACATAAAACAAATACATTGTATTTATTTATATATATATATATATATAATTCAGCTGTTAAGTCACCTAATAATATGTATTTATATAAATTAAGGCTTCAGGCACATGTTGTGCTTTCACATTGATTATTATGGCTCTAAACAAAAAATAACATGATATTTGGGTTACTACATTAAGTATTTCCTTTAATAATAGTTATAAAATGGATATCAGTAATAAGCTATCAAGATCTATTACCTACTTAATTGTAATAAAATTTCATTTTATGAGGAAAACCACATTAAGATCCAAATGATAATGAATTTAGATGGAACACAAATCCCAAGATGCAAAATCATCTGGATTCAGTTCGACATTCCATGCAGGATGTGCTGGGTGTGTGCTTGCGTTGATCTCGCATCTAGCCTTGAGAGATTTGATTAAATGAAGGTTAAGGTTAATTTGACTAAAGCTGACAGAATGGAAATATTTCTTAGCTGAAGTGTCATCAAAGTCAGGTCAAGACTAGACGTGATGTTTTCATTCTTTGTTGGTTTCTTCATAAAGTACTTGCTGATGTTTCAAAGCTGAGATAAAACTTTAACAAGGCCTCTTGGCTGTTTAGAGTGTGGAGAGGGAATGCATCATGAGGGAGTGACTAATATCTTTTGATTGTCCCATTTACGTCATTTTTCTCTGTTATGACTGGCCGCATGAGTCACAAGTAGACCATAGACGCGTAATGCTCAGCTCAGAATTCCATAGAAAGCTCCACGGACTTCTGCAGAACTTGAATGTCGTTCAATCCATACACAATTCTACACATCCCACACTCCTTGTATGTTTATTTATTAAATATTGTGGCTGATTTCATCATGTTTTCAGATGCCAGTAATAAGCTCCGTTTTCCACATTTAAATATGTGCCACAAAATTTCCACCCACAATCCGTGAAGAAACTGACAAGAGTTCAGAGATTCATTGTGGGCCTTATCATAACATTCAGAATTGATTTAGCATTAGTGCGACTTGAACGCTAGTAGATAATAGAAACTTTGATGGATCGAGTCGGACGATTCAGGCCAAATCCTAGAAGGGCCTCTAAGGTAGTGACATGGAAATGTTCCGCTATTTACAGGGATTTATTGAGCTTCTCCTGTTGAAGATTGTGCTTTTCTTCCCACTAGATGGCATTAAAACCTGAATGCTAAATATCATATTTTTAACTCTCTGTGGCCTACCCACTTAACTATTATTAGACTCTGAGATGAACTTGTTTGCTCTTTAAAGGCAGCACTTCTCTGACCAAATAAATGAAGGTACTTCTGGAGAAATGTTAAGCGTTGTTTTAGTTGACAAGTGTTGTTTATTGAGCTAACAGACATGAATGGAGGCTTTTCAGGAGATTCATGGATCTTTGACACTAATGCATGTTTTGACAGCCTGTTATATACTTCATATAGTACACTATGTGTTTGTGTACATGAGAAAAACAAATACTAACATACTACTAATACTAACATACTAAATTCCATCAGGTGCGTGATTTCACATAGAGCAGCTGTTACTACACGGAGCCGTTGTTATCTGACAAGCTGCGCAAATCCACATTCATTATCAGCATTGATTTGCGCAGCTAGTCAGTGTAACAACTGTTAATTTTAAATAGCCATTCAGATTTTGTGGATTCGCTAGGATGTTCAAATACTGAAATATTTAGACTAAATAGGCTATTTATTTTCAAACTTTTTTTTTTTCATTTTAATCTGGACTACAACATCGCCATGTTTTGATTCTTTATTGTTCATTCACACTTTACATTAAGGCTTCATTAGTTAACATTAGTTAATTCATTAGTTAACTTAAATTGCGATTAAAAGTTCTTCTGAACATTCATTAATCTTAGGTATTCCAATATTTAATAACGTTGTTAAAATCGAAAGTTGCAGCTGTGTTATTTAATGAGCATGAAATAAGACTTGCATTTTTTTTTTTTTTTTTTTACAAAGATTAATAACTTCTGTAGTATATGTAGCTATTGCTCATTGTGAATGTTAAAGGTTAACTAAAGAGGTCTTATTGTAAAGTGAAATTGATTGGTCTTTATAGTTCTTTTGCACTTTAATGTGTTTCTTTGTATTTCTTAATTGTATTTAAATGTTCAGTTACTTTTGTTATAAGAAAAAAGTTATTTAAACTGTTATACTGTATTATGACTACTTTTTAAAAACTAAATTACAAATCTATGATAATACGGTATACCTTGATAAAAGCATTAGCAATTAATCGCAAAAAGAAAATTTGATACCAGCATTTCCCTAGAGTACTAGTTTTGTGAAGTAGTCTGTTATGCACACCAGGGCTGGATTTATTTGATCAAAAATATAGTAAAAACAGTAATATTGTGAAATGTTTAACCATTTTAAATTAGTTTTTTATTTTAATATGTTTTAAAATGTAATTTATCTCTCAGAATATTTAGCATCCAGTCTTCATTATCCCATGATCCTTCAGAAGTCATTCAAATGTTCATTTGGTGCTCTAGAAACATTTGTTGTTATTATTTATGATGATAACCGATGTTGCTTACTATTTTTTACATATCCCACATATTACCAGCATGTAATTCAACATTCATGTCAATATATTTTTTATCTGGTCAATGTTGTTTAGTTTAGAAGCTTCCAGTGCAAATATATGTTGTGCATATGAAAGCAAGAGATCAAAATGTGTTTTCTATTCACAGATGCAGATGTGATACTGAGCAAATGCAACGCCGTTGACTTTCTAATCAGCAACCCTCCCTACTTGCTCAGTCAGGACATGAAGACATTACAAACAGAGATACTCAGGTTAGGCCAACATTCGGACATGCTCAAAATGTGCTTTAACTTTTGCCGTGTGTGTTTGTAACCTTTTAACCGGCCCCACCTCTATCCTTGAAGGTTTGAAGACCACAGCGCATTGGACGGGGGATTGGACGGTCTGTCTGTGATTCGCCCGATTCTGGCTCTGAGCTCGAAGCTCTTAACTCAGCGAGGGTAAGAAGTGTGTGTTTGCCTAAAGCCGTCATATGAGCTCTGGCAGAGGGACTGGTACTCAAGTGGCCTTTTAGCCGAACGCAGTATAAATAGTATGGTATAATCGCGCTAAGAAGCTTTCCCAGCATATCTTAAATGCTTCAGGGAATCGAATGAAGCACATTTCTTTGTAGTTCAGTAGATAACCGCAATCCAGGGACTAGAACATTCTCCCAGACCTCCTCCCGTCCTCATCACTCCCCAGACCCAAAACTGCACATACACATACATGCATACACTATAACAAAGAACACAATTAGCCTTTGGTGATGAGAGTTGCAAAGCCTGTTTTGTGTAAGGTGATCATATTCCATGCCCGTAAAATGACATATTCGATAAGCATTTCACCAAACGGATGATTGATAAACTTGTAATGGCCTGAAAGGCATTGCATGTGTTGTTTTTCTAGTCTGTGCACGCTGTGAACTACAAGTGTTTTATATAGGGTTTCAGATTTCCTTGGCTGTCTTATTATGTGTCCACTTTGTCCACTTAAGACTTGTATCTTTTGAGGAAATTACACATGCTGTCCTTTCATATATACTGAGAATCTCTATAGAATGGGATTATTCTAGCATTAGCTTTCAGTTTTTCCATCTCAGATGTACTATTCTTCATGACTAGAGGCTAACGAGATTGTTTACTTGGTAAAACATCCTCTCAGCCCAACCTTTTCCTGTCTTCCATTTTGAAATGTCTTTGACTGCCCAGGCGTGTTTACCTCGAGGTTGCCCCATGTCATCCTCCAATCATTCAGCAGCTGATAGAGGAGATGATGCCAGGGTTGCTTTATCTAGAAACCCGCTGTGACCTCACCAACAGGTCAGGTTCTTCTGTAAACTTGTTGATATTTCCTTCATTTCAAAGAAGTTTAGCTACAAATGCCTGACAAAGGTGTGGGGAAAAAAAATATTTGAAAGTAATACATTTTCATTCCATGAATGTTTGTTCCTAGACAACAGAGTCGAGTGTGAGAATGAGTTGTGTGGAATTACTTGCTCAATAGCAAATATGTACGAAGGCATTTGTCTTTCGTGGAATGTTTTAACACCCGCCCTCTGCAGAAATTTCAGGAAATATTTTTATTTACTTGTAAAAAAAAAAATAAGAAGAATTTGTTAAAAAATTATTGCATGTTTAATACATGTATAATTCTAAATATAAAATTTATAATAATAAAATGTTTTTTTTTCTTTTTGTTTTTATATATAATTTTATGAACATGTAAATAAAAAGTTATGTTTGTGTGTGTGTGTGTGTATGTGCAAAAATTAGCAAAATTATTTGGAAGTAATACATTTCCGTTCCATGATTGTTCCTAGAGTCCATGTTTGAGTGTGTGCTTGAGTAATATGAAATGTCATGCCATATTAAAAATGTGATTTAGATATAATATATTTTTCAAATATATGTGTGAGTTTTTGTTGTGCTGGATCATAACTACATTATTTGGTGTAGTTCCACACCAAAATTTCATACCAAGAGCCTGTAAATGAAAACTGATGCAAACTCATAGGCAAGTTACCTGTTATCAACTTACCCTGTTATCTCTGGGTGCCAAGTCAGCAGTATAACATGTTTATAATATTCTGGAAAACACATTGTCTTTTTTATTTTACAGGCCACGATTTTGCATTTTACAGAAGAAAGGAGACGATGGCTGTGAGAAAGGACAGAGGGAATGACATGCATGAAGATGATCATCTAGTATAACTGCACACTAGATAGAGCTAGAGACTTTACCATTAGCAATTGCCCATTAAAAAAAATGCCTTTAGCCAAACTTCATACAACACACTGCCAGTCTCCTCACTGTCCTGCCCGTTCCCAGCATACACTTAGTTAAAAACCTGCCAATCTTACCGAGAAGCTCCTTCCTGAAATCCGACGACCTCGGGTTTCTATTTGTTTTGTGCTGTAACCTTCTGTTGTTATAGCTGCTATGTTCGCTTTCCTTTTAATTGGTGAGTGTGTGTGTGTGTGTGTGTGGCTGTGGTTTGTTGTGGTGAGATTGCATTGATTGTGAGTATGTGCTCAGTGTGCAAGTGTCAGGGTGCAGTAGGCTGAAGGTAATTACTGAGGCCTTTTCTAAGAACTCCCCCTCCCAGTCCTGCGCTACTCTCTCCCTGGAAGTAATGCGCTCATTCTGCGAAACAGCTGGCCCATTGCCGCTAGCTCGCTCGCTCAGTTAGCCCACAAAGGCAAAGACAGAGACAACACGACACGCTCCGCTACCACAATGTATACAAGTATACACCAAATATGTCTGTGCTTGTCTGTTAATGAAGAGTGAAACAGAATTTTACACCCACTGCCTCTTTTCTTTGTTTTTTTATAATGTTTTAAAATATTGCATAGTCTAAAGAAATAAATTGTATTTGTTTATTGTTCCTGTAGACATGCAATGCTATAATAAATATATTTTTAATACCTTTGTTGTATTTTTGTTCTTAAATTAATTTGCATCTATTTGAATAGTTTAGATTAGATAATTAAATAAGAACCAATTGTTAAAATAGATCTCATTGATTATTATTATTTTTTTTAATACTGTTCTCACATATCATTGCACACAAATGATATTTACATATTTACGTCACCAGCAAATTTCTGTAAGCTTGTGCAGCACTGAGATCAGGTTTCAGAAAAAGCTCTGCCTCAGTTTCTAGGAAATGCTAATCATGGCGCACAGTAAGAATGATGTTGTAAGAATGTTTTTATGCACATCTTTCATTTCTCATTATTAATATTATTATTCTTATTCATTCCACAGCTTGCTTTTTAATATGTTAATTTCAGCGTACCTCAAAACTATAGGAATTTCAAATCACCAAAGCTTGATGTTATTGATTCAAATATTTCATAATCGCTTACATTCATAAATTTTAATAAGCCGAATGGACAGGTTTTTTTTTTATTCCATATTGTTAAATGTATAAAATTAAATGCCTATAATCGTAAGCTTTTCAAATTACCACAGCTCTGCCCATGACAAAAGTTACAACATAAAAAAAGAACACTTCTTACATTTATTAATATATATATATATATATATATATATATATATATATATATATATATATATATATATATATATATAAACACACAAATGGAGAATGTTTAAAAATCCAAAATTGTTGTTAAATGTATAACATATCTCTTTTCAGTATATGAATTCAATAAATTTTTATCTTTCCTGAGTATAGTTGTGTTCGGCTGTAAAACAATTATGGCCGTAGCTCAGGATGCATTCAGAAAGCCATCTAATAACCTTGTATAACACCCAATTTTTCCTGAGATGATTTACTAAATTGCAAATAAATTTCATGCCCATTTGTTCATCTAATAATCCTGTTATTCGGAGATTATAGTTTTGAATGACCTTGTTTGATAGTCTGGGAGGCCAGTACATCGAGGGACCTGAGTCTGATTGTCTGATTCTCTGCAGCACTTCTGCATTCTGGATGTTTCATTCTGTGAAAAAGGTTCCATTTTCTTTTTCTAGTTACGCAGCGTCAGCCTTCATTATTTTAAGCTTTTTCCCCCCATGCCACGCATTTTACATAATTACACTCTTCTACAAATTAGAATTATTCTAAGAAGTGACAAAAGACATGATACAATCCTGTATAAAACATTATGACTTCAAGTCAATTTGTAATTTTTATTACAAAATGAAGGCTTTTTCATCCATAAATACAAATTCCACATTGTGGGCATAGAAAAAATATGTAAATCTTGTTTAAAATAGTCCCCAAAAAAAAATTTCACTGCATTTCACTTTCAAGGAAAGAAAAATTCCAGTCAAGGCAGCACAGTGACTAAGCGTGCCTTTATAGAGTGCTGAAGACCAAGCTACATATGTGCCTTTCGTGAGCTCAGTTTTTCATTTTGAATCGTTCCTAAAAGGGTCACGTGACCCATACAAAGGTTTCATGAACATTAAATTCATCTTAAAACCCAAGCATGCGGTTTAACCTCTCTAGCTTTTAACAGTATGACTCAAAAGTTGAGTCACGTCACTCTTCTACTTTAGAAGTCATTTTCTGGACAAGGCTTAACTCAGTCCCACTTAGTCATAACATTTTTTTTAAATCTATTTACCAAGATAGACTTGTTGACCACCAAAAACTTGCTCCAGAAACAAGAGTCACTCTTCAAGTTATTAACACTGCTTTTTGACCCAAACTTCTGATTGGGGCTGTGCATTTGATTTGCCTCCTTCAGAACATCAGCATCCAGCTTGTGATTGGCCGCGGTGTGCATTTCCATGGCAATGTCAGAGCTGGAAAGGGTAATCCTGAAGATACTGAAGTAATGGTCTCGGTAGAGGCAGGCTTTCTGTGCAAGTGGTATGTTTGTTGATTACCAAACGAGTGAGGTGCTGCAAGGAAGGAAAGGCTTGAGGACGATGGATTGGTCTTTTGAGTTTCAGCAACACCGCACATTCCTTGGGTGCTGGCAAAGTTACGTGATCCAATTCCTCAGTCTTTTCCTCCTCCCCTTTGTTCCTGGAGTCCACGTAGTGCTGAACGAGGCTGGGGACATCAGGGAAGGACTGCAGGCGAGATTTGGTCGGGGAAGTGGAGTCCAGACGGAAACGTCCGAGACTGTACTCAATGCGGACATTCGTGGGCCCACGACCCGTTTTAACAGACAGTGTCAACATATAGAGAGGGTGGCTGCTATCCCGTATCAGGAAAGTGCCCTCTGATGCCCCCTGTAGGACAGAGTGGGCCTCACTGGCAGAGATGGCACCCCAGTACCAACCTGGAAAAAAATGGAGGGATTAATAAATACATTTTTATTAAAGGATATATATGGATAAAGGGATACAAAAAAAATTTGTTAAAAAGCCCCAAGAAGTCATTCTCCAAAATGGGTGCCTTCAGAGGCCTTTAAAAATAATTAATTTTTAAGCATGTCCCCACGCCTGTTTCCAAACTCTCATGGCTGAATATGTATATTCAATAAAAAAAAGGAAATGAAGCTAAAATGTATCTTTCTGAAAGCAGAATTCTCACTAAATAAAAAGTTATTATTTGCCTTTTAATAGTAGCTTAATTTAACACATTATTAATCACACTTTATTGTAAAAAACATAATGGAAAAGGCACTTGTTTTATAGAAAGACCCTTAATTTATGGATTTACGGATTTATGAATGAATCAATGCATTAATGAATGAATCCTAACTTCCGTTTTGTTATGAAAATAATAATAATAATAGCTATTATTATTATTATTATTATAGATGTAACATTTTAAATTTGTATGATACCTGAGGCATCCAGATAGGAGAAATTATTGGAGATAGATCTGAAATCTTTGCTAGGGTCCCATAAGGTAACGGTTGCATGGATGCAGCGAGGAGATGAGAAAGTCACCACTGGAAAACTGACCATTTGATCAGAAGTATCTTGCAAATGAGCTGGCCTGGAAAAAAAATAAAATAATAATAATTAATTAATTAATTAATAACAAATTTAATAAGTTTTAAGTATTTAAAATTTTGCAATCATCTTAAAAAGAAAACGTAATACATTTTTTTTCTTTTCATTATTTCTTAGGACCAATCACTGTATGTTCGAATTTGCGCGGAGATACACATTTACAGAAATTGCTTATTCAGCTTTTTAATTTAGTTAATGTTAATTCTTAATCAATTCATAGAGGTATGAATAATTATTTGTGAGAAAAACAGTTGTTTTTTCCCGTTACCTTATATACTATTAATGCCACCCATTATTATATTTTGTGTTAATACACATATTACTATACAGAAAATCAAGATCTTTCATTAGGCTCAATTAGTGCGGACAGATGTGTTTCACTGTTCCAAAAAATAGTTTTAAACATTAAAAAACTACATATTTATATCTACTTTTTAACTAAACAAAATAAATGTATTATTATTATAAGTAATATTAATTAATAAATCATTTGTCTTTAACACTATGCTTAGCGTCATCAACAAGAATGTGTGGTATTTCGTAAATGGACAATTAGATATGAACAATTAGTAATGTTGTCAACTCTATATATTGCTGTGATAATTTAATAAAGCTGGGTCGCTAAAACTCACCCTTGAACGCACAATATCATCGTGAATATGTCTGGATTGATATCTGCCGGATTTCTTACAGGTTCTCTGTTCCTAAGGTTTTTACTCGGACTTCTAAAATTAATCTTGTCTGACAAACGATGACAAACAGTTCAAAGATGTCTCTCAAGCGTAGGAAGGTCGTCGAACAGCCTCGGGATTCTCTCGCCGACTGTCAAATTATGTACGCGACTTGTCTACGGGTTTAACAAACCACGCGAATAAATAACTTGGACATGGTTCTTGAAAACGAGCAGTTTCTGTTCAGCTCGTACACTAAAACTGAACAAGAAGCGGAACACTGCAGGGTTTGGCTTGCTCACTTCGTCTGACTTCCCAGAAGTGGCTTTCTCAGAATCCCCCCCGTGTTTAGCGCCTCTGACGTCATCAGCGGTGCAGCTCTGCGCAACCCACAGAATCAATCCCCTCTTCCTTCTCATTCAGGCATACTGCAGTCTCATGAGTGATGAACTAGCACTGGAATGGTCCATGAATGACCCATTTGGGAGTTTTATTGTGGTGCTGCTCGGTAATTGCTTCCTGATGTTTGTGATAGACATTCGAGGATGAAAACGGCATTTCTCGTGAAACCGCACGTCTAGCGTTCCAAGAACTTTCCAGGAAAACTGAGCGCCTGCATTGAGTTCAACCAATCACGTCCTGCCCTTCGCTAAGGCCCCGCCTCCCTTGAGCTGTCAACGAATTAACCATTTGTTTACTGCTAAAATGAGTTTCTGAAAAAAAGAAAAATCCTCTTGGGACCAGGAAAAAACATTTTTTTGAAATGTAAACATTTGATTAGGCCCTTACATTAAAACGTTGTGATATGTTGTGTAGATTAAATGCATTTTAGTGCTTGATATATTCTAGTAGCCGTGCCTATACACGTTATTTAGTGTTTCTGACGGAGATCATTCTGAACGCTTGTTTTTACTGCCATCTTGAGGCTATCAGGTGCATCTGCCATTAAAATTACGTAAATTTTTGTCTTATAATTTGTGAATAGATCTTGATTTACCAAATAATAATTACCACCAAACACTCAGTTAATTTATTTACGCAACAGTATGTTCATAAACAAGAGAGGGCAGTGGATTTTCATTTACTGAGAATTACAGTTTATTACTTATGATTATTTTGTGTATGTCCTTTCAATATAATCAATGACCAACAAACAAACAAACAAACAAATAAATAAATAAGGAAAGAAAAGAAAAAAAGGAAAAAATAAATAAATATAAATGATCCATGTTAATGTTGTTAATCTGGTAAAACAGGTTTTTGTTTGGATACAACTTTACATTATTTCTAGTGAACATTTCACTTATTGGCAATTAATCACTCAATTATACACTCATTCTTGAGCTGGAAAATTTTTTGATATTTGTCATACAACATTTTTTTTTTTTTTGGAATTGTTCTGATTACTAACAGAAGCCTATACACAAATACATTATGTGCTTGACAGTAAATACTGTGGGATCATGATGCCAGTCAGTAAATAACATTCTAAGATATTTTTATATAAAAAAACTGTAACTATAAAACAAGAAAATAAAATTATTGTTTTAAAATATTAAATATGAATCCTAAAATTAGTCCAAATAATTTAGCATAGCCGATTCTTGCTACATATCCGTTACTGTCTGCGTGTCACATTTGGCTCTAGTGTGTACGTGTATGTATGAGTGTACCTTTTTTTAGGACTTGTAACTGCTTTTTTTTTTTTTAAAAAAGCTTCTTGGACAAAACGTATTGTCTACTTTTAAAAAACACATTTAAATATGACAGATCTGTCATCTTTCACAATCAACACTTTTAATATGCTTAAAATTATATTCAGTTCTGAGGGTGTACAGGTGCATCTCAATTAATTAGAATGTCGTGGAAAAGTTCATTTGAGTAATTCAACTCAAATTGTGAAACTCAAGTATTACGGTAAATAAATTCAATGCACACAGACTGAAGTAGTTTAAGTCTTTGGTTCTTTTAATTGTGATGATTTTGACTCACATTTAATAAAAATCACACCAATTCACTATCTCAACAAATTAGAATATTATAACATGCCAATCAGATTATCAACTCAACACACCTGCAAAGGTTTCCTGAGCCTTCAAAATGGTCTCTCTGTTTGGTTCACTAGACTACACAATCATGGGGAAGACTGATGATCTGACAGTTGTCCAGAAGACAATCACTGACACCCTTCACAAGGAGGGTAAGCCACAAACATTCATTGCCAAAGAAGCTTGCTGGTCACAGAGTGCTGTATCCAAGCATGTTAACAGAAAGTTGTGTGGAAGGAAAAAGTGTGGAAGAAAAAGATGCACAACCAACCGAGAGAACTGCAGCCTTATGAAGATTGTCAAGCAAAATCGATTCAAGAATTTGAGTGAACTTCACAAGGAATGGACTGAGGCTGGGGTCAAGACATCAAAAGCCACCACACACAGACGTGTCAAGGAATTTGCTGAACCACAGACAACGTCAGAGGTGTCTTACCTGGGATAAGGAGAAGAAGTACTGGACTGTTGCCCAGTGGTCCAAGGTCCTCTTTTCAGATGAGAGCAAGTTTTGTATTTCATTTGGAAACCAAGCTCCTCGAGTCTGGAGGAAGGGTGGAGAAGCTCATAGCCCAAGTTGCTTGAAGTCCAGTGTTGAGTTTCCACAGTCTGTGATGATTTGGGATGCAGTGTCATCTGCTGGTGTTGGTCCATTGTGTTTTTTGAAAACCAAAGTCACTGCACCCATTTACCAAGATATTTTTGAGCATTTCATGCTTCCTTCTGCTGACCAGCTTTTTGAAGATGCTGATTTCATTTTCCAGCAGGATTTGGCACCTGCCCACACTGCCAAAAGCACCAAAAGTTGGTTAAATGACCGTGGTGTTTACATGTAAATGAACACACTTTCCAGAAAGCCAACAATTCACTAAAATGGTTTTATTATTATTATTATTATTGGTCTTATGAAGTATTGTAATTTGTTGAGATAGTGAATGTGAGCCAAAATCATTGCAATTAAAAGAACCAAAGACTTAAACTATTCAGTCTGTGTGCATTGAATTTATTTAATACACAAGTTTCACAATTTGAGTTGAATTACTGAAATAAATTAACTTTTCCACAACGTTCTAATTTATTGAGATGCACCTGTATATGTATACGAGATTATGTAACAAAAATGTGCTCAGAAAATGCACAGATAAAATTAATTCCTGAGTTTTTCTCTTAATTATATGCACATTAGCACACCAAATGAAAAAACCAACATCTAATAACACTGAGAAAAAAAGAAATACAAGCCAATGAATGAAAGTAAAAACAAAAAATTTTTTTTTTGAGTTAACAATAACTGAGCACAGGATTCCAATTTTTCATTCACACTCTCTGCAGGATGAAAAAATGTCCCTTTAAACAGGCATAAAATGGGATCTGTAAAACATTTAGGGTACAACTGAAGTTCATTTCTCTCTTCCTCTCACTTTCTGTCCTTCCTAGCTGTTGCCACCATTCTCTCCTCCTCCCTTGATTAGACGTTTGTTTCCCCTTTTCCCAGCAGGGCCACGAGGTTTGGCGAATGCTTGCTTGTGGGCATGCTGCTTAGGATGGACTTCATCATACAGATGCTCCTCTGTCAGCTCCTCTCCACTATCTACCTCCAACTAACATGGACACATTTACAAACACAAAGATTTAGAAATATTTAGGTCAGTTTGGTCACATATTGAGATATTGATTAAAAAAAGCTGAATTAAAAGTTACAATTAATACAATAAAAATCCTCTGCAGTGAATGGGTGCCGTCAGAATGATAGCTGAATCTGCTGACAACAACATTGCAATAGTTCACAAGACTCCAGTCCATCAATTAACGTCCAGTGATTTAAAAAGCTGAATGCTTATAATAAACACATCCATCATTAAGACATCTTTATCTTCGAACTGTTGCTTCTGGAGAAAAGATGAGTCCTTTATTCACTTTGCTTTCTTGCAAAAGCAAAAATTAGCTTTTTTGGATCAGGAGCGAAATATGTACAGATCAAGTTCTGTTTACAAGCGAAAACAGTCCACATTAACAGTTTAATGTGAGGAACAAAGAAAGGGGATGGACTGTGTTTTTTTTTTGTTGTTTTTTTACAAGAAAATAACTATTATGGATTATAGACTCATATTTTGGCCAGAAGCAAAGGTTTGAAATTAAACAGATCTTGATTAATTTATTCTTTAAAAAAAATTTTTTTACAAGAAAATAACTATTATGGATTATAGACTCATATTTTGGCCAGAAGCAAAGGTTTGAAATTAAACAGATCTTGATTAATTTATTCTTTAAAAAAATGCAGCTATTCACTTCACAAGACATAACTGATAGTCTGGAGTCATGTGGATTATTGTGATGTTTTTAATCATCTGTTTAAACTCTCATCCTGATGGCACCCATTCACTGCAGAGGATCCACTGGTGAGAAAGTAATACAATGCTCAATTTCAGATGAAGAAACAAACTCATCTAGATCTTGGTTGGCTTGGTTAGAGTAAATATGGATGAGTTTAATTTCGTGCTAACTTTAAATGAAGTTTTGGGCTTGTAACTCTCGAGTGACAGAATTAATTTTTACCTTTTTAGCCACTTCTAGGTGGAAGTCCCTCTCTACTTCTTCCAGAAGTCGACTCTTACAGCTGGAATACAGCATCCTTTCCTTGATGCTACAGCTGTATCCTGGCATGGAGTATATGAACACTATGGAGAGTGATAGAAGAGGATATTAATAGTTTCCTTAACTTTAATACATAACTGTAATAAATTTAAATTAAATTAAAAATTAAATTAAATGTTAAATTTAAATGTATGCATTTAGTAGACACTTTTATCCAAAGCGACTTACAGTGCATTCAGGCTATCAATTTTTACCTATCATGTATTCCCGGGGAATCGAACCCCCAACCTTGATACGCAATGCTCTACCACTTGAGCTACAGGAACACTAGTAATAGACGAGAGATGCATAAGGAATGGAGTGACTAACCCACAGACTCAAGGTAGTCTCCCTCATGTGAATGTTTGTAGAGGAAAAAGTGGTATCTGGGTGTATCAAGGGGGATCCGGCAGGGTAGATCACGGATTTCTGTCGGGCTGGTGTGCACGAGTTCAATTGTCTCATTCTCTGTATCTAGCTTCTATATATATATATATATATATATATATATATATATATATATATATATATATATATATATATATATATATATATATATATATATATATATATATATATATATATAACAAAAATGTAACATTTCAAATCAGTTTGGTAATGTTGTATCTAAGAACATACTGGAAGTATAAATGTATGTGTCTGTGTCTTACTAGTTGAATGTAGTTGATGCGTCTCTCTGCGAGCTGCTGTAGAGCACGTTTGGCCTCAGCCTTTAATGGGAATGCAAGACCCTGTAGAGTCTGATGCTTGGGGTCCACAGTGATCTCAGTTTTCACCTACAGGCAAAGAGACACACACACACACACACACACACACATATATATATATAATATATCCTGACTGAAAAAATATGTTTTAGTTTAAACTATCAAAAATCATAACAGATGCCCTACAGATTCACATGCCCTACAGTAACTAAATGTTTGATGATAAAGTGTGTCATGAAAATAATGAAATGCCAAAAATAATAATAATAATAATTTTAATGGTTGTAAAAGCAAATTTTTCTTTAAATATATACGGTATATAAGGTATATACACTCATCTAAAGCATTATTAGGAACACCATACTAATACTGTGTTTGACCCCCTTTCACCTTCAGAACTGCCTTAATTCTGCGTGGCATTGATTCAACAAGGTGCTGAAAGCATTCTTTAGAAATGTTGGCCCATATTGATAGGATAGCATCTTGCAGTTGATGGAGATTTGTGGGATGCACATCCAGGGCACGAAGCTCCCGTTCCATCACATCCCAAAGATGCCATTTTAGTACAGTGAACTCATTGTCATGTTCAAGAAACCTATTTGAAATGATGCGAGCTTTGTGACATGGTGCATTATCCTGCTGGAAGTAGCCATCAGAGGATGGGTACATGGTGGTCATAAAGGGATGGACGTGGTCAGAAACATTGCTCAGGTAGGCCATGGCATTTAAATGATGCCCAATTGGCACTAAGGGGACTAAAGTGTGCCAAGAAAACATCCCCCACACCATTACACCACCACCACCAGCCTGCACAGTGGTAACAAGGCTTGATGGATCCATGTTTTCATTCTGTTTACGCCAAATTCTGACTCTACCATCTGAATGTCTCAACAGAAATCGAGACTCATCAGACCAGGCGACATTTTTCCAGTCTTCAACTGTCCAATTTTGGTGAGCTCGTGCAAATTGTGGCCTCTTTTTCCTATTTGTAATGGAGATGAGTGGTACCCAGTGGGGTCTTCTGCTGTTGTAGCCCATCCGCCTCAAGGTTGTGCGTGTTGTGGCTTCACAAATGCTTTGCTGCATACCTCGGTTGTAACGAGTGGTTATTTCAGTCAAAGTTGCTCTTCTATCAGCTTGAATCAGTCGGCCCATTCTCCTCTGACCTCTAGCATCAACAAGGCATTTTCACCCACAGGACTGCCGCATACTGGATGTTTTTCCCTTTTCACACCATTCTCTGTAAACCCTAGAAATGGTTGTGCGTGAAAATCCCAGTAACTGAGCAGATTGTGAAATACTCAGACCGGCCTGTCTGGCACCAACAACCATGATTGGTTGATTAGATAATTGCATTAATGAGAAATTGTTCCTAATAATCCTTTAGGTGAGTATATATATATATATATATATATATATATATATATATATATATATATATATATTTCACTACTTGTTTAGTACAATCAACTACAATTGTACTGTCTCCAGTCAGCACACATACACACAACATTGTGTTTTTCACTTAATCTAATTGCAGTGCTCACCTGTTTAACTCTGCCCTGCAACCACAGAAATTGAACACAGAATATATTAAAACAAAGAGCTAAAATAATTCATGGATGTATTATAATTCTGATTTTAGGTGCATGTCTACAGTCTTTTCTCACCTCTGTGATTTTGATGCGCTGTAGCTCCTGTTCAGCTGCTGTCAGGGGAGCTGGTGCAGAACATGAAGTCACGTGTCGCAGGTACCCTTGAAGACAAATGTCCTCCTGGTGATGGTGAAAAAAGACAAAAAGCTTTGTTTTATGTGCACTTTGATGTTAATTTAGAAATTATGTCAAGTAATCAGAAATAAAAAAAATTTTTTATTTAATTAAATACATTTATTAATTTGATTTTTATTCCTCTGATATTTGTTTTCATCAATGTGATTCATTAATAATCCATCAAAAATATTTTTTTACCAGCCAAACGTTTACATTTAAATTAATTAATGAATTATAGATTTATTCCCACTTCCCAGACAACCTTAAATAGTTCTTTCAACATGTAAAATACATGTAAAATACACACATATATAGACTCTCAACTAAATATACAACTTCCTCCCATAAAACTACAAAGTTGTTTGTTCAGTATTGTATGTGTATGTACAGTATATTTTTAGTCCTGTCTGTGATGACCATGACTGGTAATCATTTCCAAGAAGCCCCAAGTGACCAATTTCTAAATTAAGGAACATGGTGGTCCACTCTGTAAACTTTTTCAACTGTAAATAATCCAGCATCAGGCTATCTGACTGACAGCTGAAGACGTATGACAGGTGGACCGAGTCCATTCATCAGCACGTCCCACATTATAACTTCATTAGTCCTTCAAATAGGCAAAATTGTAAATATTTAAATAAAATATTTAAAATGATAGCTAAAGCTGCCTTTGTTAATCTAAAGAGTATAGAAAAAACGGACCAGTTTTACTACCAGAAAATATTATTCAGTCTTGACATTCTTGTGTAAGCTTGTACCTCAACTGTGCCGAACATTTCATCTTTGACGTGTCCACCACCAAACTCTTTCTTAACTGTGGCCCGAGTGGCAGCATACAGCATCTTTTGCCGAACCTGTAGCGAAAGACAAGTTACCACTTCATTAAATAAATACACAGTAACAAAATAAACACTCACAGCTCTAACCACAATGGTGTGTTAAGGTTTACCACAATTATCACAAGTAATTTTTTTTTTTTTTTACATTTTCTGAAAAAATGCATATATATATCTGTTTGCCAGGGCATTGCACTGCAGTTTCTTAGATGTTCTGAGTGTTTTAATACATACAGATGCAGTTGCTAGTGTGCTTTGATTGGTTGCTAGGAGGTTGCTTAAATCCAAAGAAACCTGTTTTAATGAGCATGCAAATAAGATTGTTCTATTTAAATATTAAAAAGGGTCTTGAGTGGTTTTTATTATTTGGTTCACCAAAAAAACCTTCTTAAAGCTGTAAAATCTGTTTTTCATTTACCTGGAACCTTAAACTGCATATTGTTATATGAACAACTGAATAAGCTATTCCAGCTCAATCTTCATGTCTGGATATTAAAACCTACAGGAGACTGGTCAGGTGACCAGGAGACGAAGAGCCACTCATAGCCTTGAGCGTTCTTGGTGTCCAGCCGGTATAGAATGTAGCAGGGCTCATGAGGGTCTAGCAGGGGAAGCAGGAAGTGGTCATAGTCTTTGTCCCAGCTCTGACGTGGCTCTCTGTATGCCCCTAACACCAGCTGCTCTGAAAGACACATAAAAAATCTCTCTCATTACAAACCTGGTGCAACCAACATCGCACACAACAATCCCAAAGATCTGTTGTGTAATTTTATAATGCATCGCGTAGATCAATTGAAATGTGTTTACAAGGCCAGGATTGGATAATGGCCTACTGCTGATAACAAATAAGTGGAATATTGTCCATTATCTACATCCTGCTATAAAAAGAGCATGACACACCTTGTATCTTACACCCAATATAGCACAAGGTGCTTAGTTCACCTAGAGACACGCACACAATAATACACATAAATTTAACCTTCAGTTATTTATATATTAAGTCAGTACTAAGGGATGTCTGATAACACAATATGTTCTCATCAGTTATGAACTGATAATCATCTTATCTTTAATGAACTGAAACATGCTTAGTGTATCTTACATATGCAAACATACACTTTGCTTTTAATAAACAATTTTAGATTATACAACCATAAATTATTCACAATGTAGTATACAAAACTATGACCAACAGCTTGTCACATCTCTGAAAGTCCATGATCATTAAAAGCAAAAAATGCATAAGCGATTGTTGTTTGAGTTCCTCCGAGAACCTCTGCATTGATGCACAAATCTTTTGTGATAGAAATAAGGAGGGTGGAAAAAAATAATTCCTATTGCATACATAGTATGATAGTATTTTGAACACAATTTTCTTTGCAATGCATGTGAGTATATCATAAAAGTATTAAAGACACAACAAAGTTATAAAAGCGTTCTATTGTGAACAATATCAGAGGTGAGTTTTAAGGGCCTTTCACCATATAAAAACGTTAACTGCCATCATAAAGTGCTCATCACAACAGTTCTAAGAAGTAATTTGTGCTCATATAGAAAGCAGTGTTCATATTTATACATTTATATAAACATGTTATTATATAAATTCTCTGTACGGTGACTTTACTGTATAATGTAGACCACTGTAACACTTGTAAGGTAGGTTTTCAAACAATACTCCATTAAGAATCATTCCCAACGAATGATTATATCTTTCTATCATTTTCAATTTTCTCTCGACTGTATTATTTCATCAGATAGTTAAACAAGAACGCATGAAAACAGCACAGAATATTTCACTTTAACGTTACAGATATCACGCCTGATTCTACTGGTTCTTCATGTCCTTGGTTTATTGTCTCACTTTATAAACTTCACACTGATCACATCAAGCACTCAAATTCATGTCATTTGCTTATCTTTTCTAATGGGTCCTCTTTCTTCCCACCACTTTATCATTCCTTGTGAACAGTGTGCTGTGCTGGTGCACGTCCTCCAGAGCCCCACCCTCTGGTTTCAGGCATCAACACTCAGATTAACAGCTATGCTTCTCAGTATGCATCTCTTATCACATCAATAATCTATTTACCAGTGCATCTGCCCACTTCCTTCGCTGCTGTCCTCAGCTTTTCTTTGTACACAAAGACTTAAAAGTGCAAATCTAACGGTTGCTGCTGATTTTAATTAAAAGCATTGATTTAATATTCACATTTTAATTGTTTGCATATTTTTTATATTGAATGTTAAAAAGTAAAAAATTAAATCTATTGCTATTTTGGTGAATTTTATGTAAACAGTTCAAGTAAACAAAAAAATAAAATTAAAATTTTGCATAAAGAAAATAAGTATATTTTAGGACAGTTTTTTACTGTATTTTTAATTGCATTTTTTACTTTTTGACAATTGCAGCCTTGGTGAGCATACAAAGACATCTTACAAAAACATTTAAAAATTTCACCAAACATTATATTATAGAAAACTAATTTTGTCTCATGGATTTATGGTTATGAATGTTGTGAGGATGTGCTTATTTCAAATTATTTCTTAAAAATCGAAATGGCCCTACAACCCTCTATTCATTCATTCATTTAAACAATCAGTGTCTTTTACTCTATTTCTTCGAAAAGTGATTTCCATTATGGACAAAATTGTTGGTTGCACTGCTGTATAAGACTGAATGAAACAACAGTCCTTCTATAACTGGATAAACAAGTGCAATCACGGTCAAGGCATGTGGATTAAGTCATTTAAAGGTTGTGCAGAGTGATTGAAAGAGTTTTTACACCTAACTGAAATAAAACTTTAATGAGCACACCGTGAAAAACAGCTAGCACGTCAATAACCAGATCTAGTGCAAACATCATCCAACCACATACACGTCTCCAGTCCGAATGACCTTGGAGGGGGATTTCCTGATGGTCTTTTGCAGCAGCTGCTATTCTGAGGTTGCACACATTCCATTTATCAGCATAGACACATACTTTCCATCAGCCTTTTACTCACCCCTGCTGTTTGCACATATGTGCCAATTTGAAAAAACAAACAAACATATATCTGCCATCCTTCTGTCATACAAATACATTCATTGTAAAGAATATCACACATATACACAATCTGGCTGAATAACTGAGTGTCTGCACCATTTGTCGGCACACTATAAGACAATAGTTCAGACGTTTTCCTATCACCATGAGCACAGACTAGCTCCTGGCCATGTGGTCTGTGCTACCCACCAGTAAGGGTCAGGATTCACATGTGAATCTGTCACCAGAAAGATCCAAAATTGTGTTGTTCTGTTTTATATTTCCTGAAATATCATCTCTGTGACAACTATTCAGATCCAGACGTCTTCATACACTTTAGGCATCAAACATAAAGGAAAAGAGACATATACCAGCCTGAAGACTATCCATCTGTGGCTGCATTAGGCCACCACTGGGTGTCAGAAAATCTGGAGTGGTCCAAAATGGATGAACAGTCTACCTAAAATTGGTCAAATTGGCAACTTATTTACTTCTTGAAATGTACACAATATTGTTAAAAAGTTTGGGGTTATTACATTTTTTTATGTCTAATCTTTAATCTTTATGTCTTATCTGTCATTTTTTTTATCAATTGTTTTGGATCCTTGCTGGAAAAAAAAGTATTAACGGGATAGATCACCCAAAAAAAGAAAAATGTATGTTTTAGCCTTGATTCCCATTCACTTACATTATAAGACTGATAGACTGAAACGGTTTGAGCTAAAAATCTTGGTCTGTGTTCTACTGAAGAAACAAAGTCACCTCTTGGATGCCATGCGGGTAAACAGATAAACATCACCTTTTACATTTTTGGGTGAACTATCCCTTTAATTTCTTTTATTGACCCCAAACTTTTGGAATCTCAAATACTAGAAAACACATCTGATACTGTTTAATTTGACTGGAGTCATGTGGAATACATGCACACATCATGAATTCAGGTTAGGTAATGACAGAGTGACTTCACTCAAATTTGATAGTGTTTTGCCCTTTCCTTCCCAGAAACTGGATCTTGTCATCTGATAGTGAGCTAACAGTACCTGCACTCATCCTTGTACACAAATGCACGCTTGCACACATGCACTTTTATTGCAACAGAGAACAGTCCATCATTCCTTTGGCCTCTGCACAGTTCATCCCTCAAGAACCATTCAGTCTCTACGCCAAATGAAGTGT
Organism: Carassius carassius; assembly: GCF_963082965.1. Taxonomy (NCBI): domain Eukaryota; kingdom Metazoa; phylum Chordata; class Actinopteri; order Cypriniformes; family Cyprinidae; genus Carassius; species Carassius carassius. The sequence goes on from NC_081764.1 coordinate 8,862,374, forward strand.
CATCTGACCCACAGCAGCATGTGAACACAGAATCAAAATACATTGTGAAATGTGTTTTGTTACTATTTCCTCATGTAAGGTGACACCTTGATAATAAAACAACAAATGAACAAATTCCACCTAAGAACAAACAATAAATTAAATTAAAAATGTATATAAAAATAAAGCTACAAGTTGGATATTGTGATAATTGGCTTAATCAATAAGTGTCAGTGAATAATGTGAGACTATATACATTCATAGTATAAATTAACAGTAGATTAAGTCATATTTCAACTAATTTTAATTAATCTCACATTTAAAAAAAAAAACAAAAAAAAACTTTTTTGTCCAAGTGTCTTTCTGTTTTAACATCCTAGCTGTTATTCAAGCACAGATTGTAGTTGAATCTCAAATCAGGGAAAATATTATGCTACACACTTACACAGTTTTACACCTTAACTATTTGAGCTCTGAACCATTTAGGAAGTGAAAATCAAGCCTATTTATTAAGCGAACATTGATCTTCCACTAATATAAAGGTACCAAAAAGTATCAAGGTACAAACATATTTTTTGGTTAGGGTACCATGGCCAAAATGTTTTTTTTTTAGTTATATATCCTGTAGTACTAAGTGATGTTGACCTTGGAGTCCTATGTAAATGCAAAGTTACATGAATATGGTAATTGTTTAGAATCAGTGGACTGCCATTTGACACTGTCATTGTACTATGGTACATAATTAAGTTGTCATATTGAAAGAGTCGTAATACTATTGGAAGGTTTTATCCCATTAAATATTGATATTTTCTAGCCTTCATGATTACGATGACTTAGATTTACTTACAGTTGATCTACAAGCATGTAGAACAGATGTTTCATTTCAGTCTTGAAGTGCACTTGCTTAGTTTGTCAACATATGCACTAGCATTTTTCTTTCACAATATACTAATCTCGATGCCTTACCTTTTCTGATTCATAAAATGTTCTGTGAACTGAGTGAACCCCTCAGACCCCCTGCTGTTCACTCACCGTCTCTGATCAGCACCTGGATGAGACGTCCGGTTCCACTCCGTGCGCGGGCCAGAAACTCCCTCAGCTCCTCTGTAACCACCAGAACTAGAAACATGGCGGGTCAGTGTAGTGCCTTCCTACCCGCCAAGGTACCTTCTGTAGGTGGATGAAGTTGGACACACAGATCAGGTCACCTGGATGATCTTCTTTTTACAAATTATCTTCAATCAGCGGTCAGTGACAGAGCTGTGTGTTATATCAGAATAAAATATAAAGGCAGCAGTATGAAGAAAGAGTTTGGTGTTTGAGAGACTGTGTGCTATCCAAGAGAGAGGGCATGTGAGAGCAGCAAATGTGTGAGAGAAGGCTCCTGTAACTAGGACAGGATCATGTGTGCTGATCGAACCCGATCCCTCTTGCCCCAAATTTAGCAGGCACACTGTCTAGCCTCGGGTAACAGCCAGACCATCCCCCAGCACGGCCCAGGGGCCAGTTGTTTAAATCTTTTGATATGGATTTGTAAGCATTGTATTTGGGATTTGATTCATGCCCTTAAACCACAAGTACATTTACTCATTCAAGGAGATGTTTGTTGTTTCTAATATTTTTATAAATAGCATACCAAGTTCACTACAAGTAAAGCTCTAACTTAACGAGGCAAAATAATGTTCTCTGGTAATCAACAGCTTGATTCTGTTATTATCTATAAATAAAAACAATAGAACTTATTTTTGTATGTCCCTTGTACTATTAGTTACTCACTATTATGATGTTTAGTTTATTATGATGAAATAATGACTTTACAAAAAACACATTCCAAAAATGAAGCATCTGCTAAGTGCTTAAATGTAAATGAAACTAAATAAATATTAGAACCTATGATTAAATAGTTTTCAACAAATGTCTTTAACATTTTCTACTTGTATTTATCATTTTCGTTTGGATTGTACGGTATACAGCATTCAGGACATTAATTTTTCAAATGTTATTTTATGTTTGTGCATTTGGCAATTACTACCCTTATTTAGACATTATTTTGCATTTTAGCCACATTTTAAGCACAAAGTATTTGTTTCCTGTAAATGTAATTATTGCAAGTGGAATTGTTTTTAATTATTTTTTAAAATATTATATCGGAGCGTACATTCACCCACTTAGTAGAACTAAGATGAGTGAAATTACTGCATTGTGACCGGGGAATATTTGCAGAATAGTCTCACACTTGGTCCTGTTGTAAAAGGTGTCTTTTTTATCTTTTTTTTGGGGTGGTGTGTGTGTGTGTGGGGGGGGGGGGGGGGGGGGGGTTAGGGTAGAAACAAAAAAACAATTATTCATCTCTTTGTGTATATTTTCAGTTTAAATGTCATTTTAAAATTATATTATGACGTACTGCATACAAACTGACTTTCAAAAAAAAAAAAAAAGGAACCTATTTAATTTAAAATCGGGTACATGAATGTGCCCATGTTGGTCAATAAACCTTCTGACTACTAACCTGAAAAAACAAATGAAAGTACATATTTGGATGTAACCTCTTGAAAGATTTAATTCATTAAAGTGAAAATGGCTACATTGGCACAATCATCGAATTACCATTCTCCGCCTTTATCCCTCAAAACTAGCATAAACACAATTGTTTCCTCAGTAAGTGCAAATTAACTTGAACAAAATAAAGTGAAACTTGAGAGAGGGGTGGTCAGTGTATATTGTTATGAGATGTTTTTTATAAGCGATTCAAAAGAATGCCAGTATTGCAAATGCAAAATACATAAAAACAAGAAAACAAAGCCCAGTAAAAGAATGGCATAAAAGCAATTTGCACTCACAGATGGAATTACACACATCAGCTATGAGCACGTCTGAAAGGCTTCAAAACCATATCTTTGGAAAGGTTGCATATTTAATATAAAAAATGTTCCATTGACATTCCATTCTTCATTCACAAGATTCTAAATCTACAGGTGCTGAGTTCTGCTATAGTTTGATTAGGTAAGATCAGATCTGCAGAAATGTTTTACGTCTCCCACACAAGTCAATTTGATCAAGCACTTTGCTACAACCTCAAACAAAACAGAAAATGTGAACAGATTACTTTACAATGTTTTACAAAAAAGTTTTAATGATACAGATATAAAATGAACAAAGAAATACAACTTGGCATCAAAGCCAATCTATTTACAGTTCAAAAGTCCTAAGGTGAGCAACTGTGTTTCAACTCCAAGAGAGAGGTGAATGATGCCACCTGCTGGAAGAACATCACAGAGGCTGACCTCTGACAGCGGCCCATCAGTCATCAATCGTGGGTAACCAGAATGCCTGTGGAGGTGAGATTTTGGCATACATAAGTGGTTGTCAACTGGTGCACAGTGACTACTGCAGTATTTATACAGCCATAATAAGACATGCAGGAGAGTATGGCACTGCTTTTGAATATTCCAAGCCCCTAATACCTCCTTTAATGATAAAGAAATAGTTCAACCAAAAACAAGACTTTTAGCCATCCAAGACGTAGATGAGTTTATTTCTTCTTCTGAACAAATCTTCTGATTTGGATAAATTTAGCATTACATCATTTGCTCACCACTGGATCTTCTGCAGCAGGCATATGATCAGCTAGAGACAAAAAAGTTGGAAAATCTGACCACGCCCCCCAGACATACTATTATATATATTTTTTTATCACATTAAAAGATATATCTTATATTGTGATAATACACACTGTCCTGTAAAAATGAAAAGCAGCATTTAATAATAATCATTAGTTAGTCATATATAATAGAATACAATGATATAATAAAAGTATTAATAGAATAGTTATTATTAAAGTGAATGGATGCAAATATTTAGGTGGATTGTGATGTGAAAAGACAAGGGATGGACTTTTAACACTGGAGGAAGCATTATTATGGATCATGGACTTGTATTTTAGCTGAAAGTGACAGTTTCAAGCAAAAATGCCTTGTTGGATTCGTTTCTTACAATCATGCTGATTTTCACTTTACAAGACATGATGGACTTGAGTCGAGTAGATTAGTTTTGGATTATTGTGTTGTTTTTATCAGCTTAGTTTGAACTCTCATTCTAACGGTACCCATTCGCTGCAGAAGATCCACTGGTGAGCAATGATATTAAATTTCTCCAAACCTGTTTCGATTAAGAAATAATCACGTCTTTCAAGATGAAGATGAGTTTGAGTAACTGTTTAGCAAATTTCCATAAATCCAAACAGCAAAAATGCAAGGATAGTAGATGATTCGCCAGTAATTAGTGTTGGGAGGGCGTTTTGAATGCTTGGTATTCCATATGGATAAAACTGTAACAAAAATATCAGACCGGCTTATGGTTAAGGCTTACCATGTTAGAACATGCACTGGCAAAGGTCATGAATTTGGGGTTAAATTGTAGACAGGTGACTGGACCAGTGTGCTTCCCATCAAGAACTGCTACTTTCATTCCACTCTCAGCATTCCACACATGGATCTTTCCATCTTCTGATCCTGAAAATCAAAATGTTGAGGTGACAGGCATCACTTTCTGTAAACTAATCTGTAGTCTGAATGCATTGGTGAAGACTTACCGATCATGACGAACTGAGAGTCTGGTGTGAAAGAGGCCTCCAGAATGACACCTTTACTGTTGTTATAGCCCTGCAGTGAGGAAGAAAGAAACTCCATGAGACACTTTCTTAAACACAAACTTTGACAAAACCTTTTCAAAATGACACTATTTTCTCACCCCAAATGAGTGGAGCACGGCTCCTTTGAAAGCGTCCAGCACTCGGAGTGTTCCTCCATTGGTGGAGACCAGAATGAGCTTTCCGTCATTGCTGAACTTGAGACCCGTCCACTCACAGGTTCGCTCATATTGAAGTTTAAAAGTGGCGAATGGACCCTGAGGCAGGAGATGTGATACATTCATTTTTAACATTTGAAAGAAAAATACCACTTCTTCTTCTAAGATGCAGTTTTATAGACTTACCTTATCAAAGGAGCGTAGATCGTAAAGCTTGACCATCTCAGAATTCACTCCCGCCGCAAAAATCAACCCCTCCGGATCAAATGAGCACACAGGCTTCCCTTGCAGGTGCATGAGGCCCTAGAATACAACCTAGATTACAATCTAGTATAGACTAACAAGAAAATCAAACACCAACTCAAAATAAAAATACTGGTTACCTGACAGTTAGGTGAGCGAAGGTCCCACAGACGAATAGTTTTATCAAGGGAGCCAGAAATGAATGTGTCGTCAACAGGAGACATAGACAGAGCAACAACCCTGAAACAGGATAAAATACACAAAAACAAGCACTATAACTCAAATGCCAATAAACAACAACAACTATATATTTCATGTCACAGATCCTCACCTCTTACTGTGTCCAGGGAAGTAGCGAATGTACTTATTGTCATGTAGGGACAGGTATCGAATAGTGTCTGTAGTACCACATTGGCAGTGAGAAGAAAATATCAACATCACGTCAAAGTAAGATTTTACAAGTGAATTGATCAAATGTACTGTATACGGTGTCAGGTGAACAGGCTCAACCCTGGGCAAGGCAGTAGTCTGTACAGTTAGCTCCTTAATAGGGCAGAATAAAAGACCCTAAAAACTGTACAAACAACTACCTCAACCCAGAGCAGGCACAGGTAGACACACACCTCATCAGTAAAGCTTTGAGAAAATCACTTAACAAAAAAATAAACAATTAAATATAAATAAAAACCATAATAGTAATATCTACTGATCTATCAGTATCTATCTATACAGTACAGACCAAAAGTTTGGAAACATTACTATTTTTAATGTTTTTGAAAGAAGTTTCTTCTGCTCATCAAGCCTGCATTTTTTTAATCAAAAATACAGGAAAAAAATGTAATATTGTGATATATTATTACAATTTAAAATAATTGTTTTTTAATTATACTTTAAATTATCTTATCTTCTTATCTTATCTTATGTGATGCAAAGCTGATTTTTTAGAAACATTATCACATGATCCTTTAGAAATCATTCTAATATGATGATTCATTATCAAAGTTGGAAACAGTTCTGCTGCTTAATATTTTTTCAGAACATGTGATACTTTTTTAGGATACTTTGATGAATAAAAATATTTTGTAATAACAATATACACTACTGGTCAGTAATTTGGGGTCAGTAATTTTTTTTTCTTTCTTTTTGAATAAAATCAATACTTTTATTCAGCAAGGATGTGTTAAATTGATTAAAAGTGATAGTAAAGAAAATCTATTATTTGAATAAATGCAGTTTTTTTTAACCTTTTATTCATCAAATATATTAGACAGCAGAACTGTTTCCAACACTCATAATAAATCAGAATATTAGAATGATTTCTAAATGATCATGTGATAGACTGGATGTTACATGTGACACTGAAGGCTGGAGTAATGATGCTTAAAATTCAGCTTTGCATCACAGGAATAATTTTTTTTTTAAAGAATATTAAAATAGAAAACTATATATATATATATATATATGAGTAACAAATATGTCATTTCATCTCATGTAATATGAAGTCATAAAATTTCACAGTTAAAAAGGTAAATAGAAAATGTTCTACTTTTAGGTAAAATAAAGCATATCACACAACAGGGAAATGCTTTCATAATATGAAAAAACGGTGTTGGAGCATATGAAACAAATGGTGAAAAAAAGAAAAAAAAGAATCATATTTTATTCAAATGTCTTTTGTAGAGGACACCAGGATTAAGTTATAAAAAAATAGACATAAGAAGGCATGTACAGACAAAAACTATGCTTTATTTTTTCTTTCACCAATGTCCATAAATTGGTTCCAATTCTATACAATGCATTTATTAATTGCATCTTATTAGCATATTACTGTGTTCTTGGGGCAAACCATAATGAAAAAAGAAGTGTTATAATGGGAGTAATAACTTGGCAACATTTTCATAAGAATATCTCATATTTCAGAGGAATACATGATCTATAATTTATTTCCCTATTGACTTGATTTGTCTTCCCAAAATGCCTGATTAACCTGATGTTTGTCCTGGTGTCCTCTACAGAAGACATGTATGAAAATTATTTCGAAACAAAGTCATATTCCGATTTGAAACCCCATAACCTTTTTCCGAGATGTTTATCTTCGACAAACAATTTGAAAATGTAGACAGATTTAAATGACAATTACAAAACATTATCATATTTCCCTAAAAGTGCTAAATTTGATCATTCGGTCCATAACAGTCATATTTAAAGACCAAGGAGATGGAGTGTTTATGATCAAAACTCCAAACATTTGATATCCCTAAAAAGCCCTGAATGTAGCAAGTATGGTCTTAAATTATTATGTCCTCTGCACAATGACAAAAGTCTAAGCCTGGGTCCCAGGAGGGTTTGACAAAACTGAAAGGCATAGGAACTGAAATAACATAATATCATACTGAGACTTTATAAGGAGTCCTACCATCAATCTTGTTGGAGCTGTAGACAACAGTGTTGGCGGCATGGGTGTATCTGATGAGATCCACACCATACTTCTTACTGTACAGCGTCCGTTTGGGTCTGATATACAGGACAGTAGAGGAAATAAATAATTTAATCTGGTTGCTTAATTAGATACATGCAATTAGGTGCTTCGTTATCACGAAACACGTCACATTAAAAACAAAATACTAGAGATAACAACAAGGTGGGCTCGGAAAGAGGCGTGGATGCTAACGGTTAGCGCGCGAGCGACCTCTCATTCAACTGTACATTCGACTCATTTCCGCCAATCGGTTCCTTTGAACTATTCGTTTCAAAGATGCGGTGGTTCTTTTACATAATTTCGTGGTCCTTGACAACCGAACGTATTATGTTATGATAAAGCCATACCAGTTATTAAGAGCGATGTTTATTAAAAATTAATGTGTTACAGTTATTTAGCTACCACCGTGATTCAGCGCATAGAACATTAAACCGACTCAAACGAATCGGACATCGCTACTGTACATAAACATGTTCAAACCACTATGAACAGTAAACGTAATAAATCTTATTACACTACTAGTCGATCTTAATCTTTCAAATTTCACACAAGAATGCTCATGCAACCAAGATCAATACTTTAAGACCGTTAAGAGCAAATAAACGCGGATCATCAGCCAGTTGTAGGACAAGTCACACAGAGCAATTTATAAGCTAACGTTACTTACTTTCCCTCCTGGCAGTCGTACAAGACAATCGAGTCGTCATCGCTACTCGATATTACAGTTTCGCCGTTCGAGCTGAAGTCAAAGCAGTTGATTTTGTCCGAATTCTCTCGGAAAACCTTCGCAACCCTGAAGCTCCGCAGCACATTGTCTGTGAGCTTCATTGTGGCCTTTCTGCCTGGCCAGGCGCTGGGGATCGTCTAGTTAAAAACAGCGAGTAAATCGGGATCTGGTTTATCAGTTTTGTGTGTTGCGAGTGTTTCGTAATATTTTTTTTTAAGTGAAAACAGTTTTAGATGTACATTTTTATCACGTTAAAAAAGCCCGCCGACAAAATTCGTCAATGAACCGGATTTCGAAGCCGAGATGAAACTAGCGGTAGTAAGGCGCTAAACAAAATGGCAACCACACCTGCGCACGCTTCAGAATAAAAGTCCCATTTCGACTTTAGATAAGAGTAACAACCAGAAGAAGATTTTGGTGCTATTTAGGGGTCTGATTTATTGTATACAGTTAACATTACCCTTCCATGACGTACATGAAAAAAATAAAATAAATGAACGTCCGGTTATTTAGTTTTGATTTAACAGCTGTAATGAGGATCTGGAATTTCACATCTGCTCTTTAGTTGCTGTTGTGTTTATCTGTATTTGTTGCTAGGATGAGAGTCATACTTTCAGCCGTGATAAAAAAAATTACATTTGTAATAAATCAATAGTACGTTTAGTTTTCCATTATAATGTTTAGCCTTTTTTGACTTTTTAAAAATATATATAAATAAATGCAGGGCTGAACAGAAAGAGGATGTTATTATCATACTACAAGATTAATCTATTCTCTCTCGTATACGATACATTCTGCACATAGACATCATACTAGCCTCACCCCAAACCTGCCTGGTATAAAAGTAAGCACTGCACTGTTCTAGACAATTACACAGAGAAACTGAGCATCAAAAGCTTACCAAAAGACAAAGCAGACAAATTCTTTTTCAGTGAATTAAAGAGCTGGATTAGGTGCACTTATCTTTGTTTCCTTTCAAAGCAAAGAAATCTGCAATGGCAAGCAGTGATTCAAAGGTGAGTTCTGCAATGAACATATGATTAATATGAACTTGAATCAACCGGCATCTGTTTTTCAAAGGGGGAAATCTGCACTGTTGGAGATATGTATGTATTCACAGTGAATGTGAGTGAGTTTGCACCAGAAGAAGTTACCGTAACCTCCACCAATAATTCAATCCAAGTCTGTGCAGAAAAGGTAAGCAAAATAAATGGCAATTTTAATAGCAAGCTTTCTCTAAAATTTCCTTCACCGATGTTGTCTTGTAAAAATGAAGAGCATTTAATATCAGATTGAGCTTTGCTTGTATTTTTACACAATCTTATCATAATCTTTGTGTTTTTTTTTTCCTTCACTGATGGCTCAGCTTGCATCAGGTGGGACAACTGTGGACACTGTTTGTCAGAAGTGCCAATTTCCGGCTGATGTGAATCCAATGTCGGTCACATCTTCTCTAGAGAAAGATGGTTTGTTGAGTATTAAAGCCCAAAAACATTCAGTAAAAGGGTCTGCAATCATAGATTCAATCTAAGAAGTGAAAACCTAATGTATCTATGAGTGTTTTATAAAACAATCTGTTTTATCATTATTATTCTCTAAATGTCATCCTTTGGATTTTTAAACAAAAACAAATGTTACAATTTGTATTTTGTATTTGAATAAGGTTTCTGACTTCTATATATTGTCCTAGACTAACTGAGACTTGTCATGGCACTTGTATACTGTTGTTCTCTCGTTGGTTTGATTGCTTCTGTTGTTCTCATTTTTAAGTTGCTTTGGATAAAAGCGTCTGCTAAATGATTAAATGTGAATATATAATCTGAGGTTGATGAACATATGCATATAACAATGTTTCTTGTTGCAACTGTCTTCAAACTACAAGCAAACTAATTTTTATATTTTTGTTCACCATTTATTGACTCAGATATTTGTCACTGACTGAAATGACTAAGAAAATGATTTAGGCATTAGAAACCGAAAACTACTTAAAGTAAGTGGTATTCAGAGTGTTTCCAGAGCAGCATATTCCATCTATAAATTTTATTGCCCAATCCATGTTAGACTGACCCACAATATACATACAAGCTAAAGCTATACAATAATCTCTGAGTCCGTTTCTCTGAGAGCAGCCGGTGTGGAGATGGACACAGATGAAGCAGCCATACAGTCTTGGTGCCACAGGTTTTCTGCAAGGGCATTTAGGAGGGGTGCTATTTCACCAAGCCCCGCACTCACATCACCTCCCACTCTGAAGATCGGAAGACCCCAGACTTCTTGAAAATGTGTTACGTCGCTCTCTGTCACGTCTGTGTGCATAAATAAGTCAAATCTGCACTGTTAAGGGCCATAAATGTCAAAGGACAACATAACATTATGCTGTTAATCAGTGTTATTTTAGTATCATTCAAATACATTTATAGTTTTTAGTAACATTATGAATGTTTTTATTTTTATATTTTACATGTTCATTTCCAACATAATTTTGTTGTTGTTTTGTCTTTTATTTATATATATATATATATAATTTACATTTTTATTTCAGTTTTAGTTTAAGTTATTTTAATATATCAAGTTAAACTCAGTAAAATAAGTTTATGGTTTTTATATTTTATTTCAGATATTGTTATTTTATTTCAAATAAAAAACATTTTTAATTAACTGTAATAACCCTGCATATTAGTAAATAGTAAATTCAGCTGGATAAAACAAAAACTGTGTTGTTTTTATTTCAGGCTGCAAAGCAACAAAATGTGATTATTTTAAAGGGGGGGTGATTCTTTTCTGTACCCACTGTATATTTGAATGTAAATGTCAACTAAATGCTGTTAACTGGTGAAGGATACTTGGTGCCAACGACCAGTTTAACCACTCGATCTGAAGATTCTGTGATCCGTGTTATCTGATTTGAAAGATCATCAAAGGAGCCACGATCAGTGAAGGAGAACAGGAAAAGGATTGCATCCACCTGTTCCTTACAGGACTGAAGAGAGAAGAATGACGTAATATATTTAACATCATACCATAAAATGATGCAGAATTTGTGGATTAAAGGGACAATTCACCCAAAAATTTACTCACCATTTACTCACCCTAAAGTTGTTCCAACCCTGTATGACATTCTTTATTCTGTGAAAGAAATGAAATGACAAAAGAAGATATTTTAAGAATCATGGTAACAAAGAGCTGCTAGTCCCCACTGACTTCAGTAGTACTTTTGGTCCATACTATGGAAGTAAATGGAGACCAGCAACTGTTGGTTACCAATATTCTTCAGAACATCTTATTTTATATTCCACAGAAGAAACAAACTCATACAGGTTTGGAACCACTTGGTGAGTTTAATATGTAATGTTTGGGGGAACTATCCTTTTAAGGAAATGTAGGTGACATAAACTGTGTAATATGATGTTGATTCTAACCGGTAACATGTGGTCAAATCTTCGTATTGCACTTTCCCCACAATCCCAAAGCTCAAAGCGGAAAAACAGCACTCGACCACTCTCCTTCAGTCTTACAGGCCAGAAGACCACTGTTGTCTCTATGCCTATAAGAATCATACAGAAGAAATTACCACTGATGTTTTAATTGACTATATTAAAGGTCCCGTTCTTCGTGATCCCATGTTTTTAACTTTAGTTAGTGTGTAATGTTGTTGTTAGAGTATAAATAATATCTGTAAAATTCTAGAGCTCAAAGTTCAATGCCAAGCGAGATATTTTATTTAACAGAATTCGCCTACAAAAAACGACCCGTTTAGACTACATCCCTCTAGTTCCTGCAGTAATGACGTCACTAAAACAGTTTTTTGACTAACCTCTGCCCACATGAATACCCAAAAAGGGGGACGTAGTCTTGTTGCGCTCCGACGGAGAAGAGGAAGAGTTGCGTTTGTGTTTGTCGCCATGTCGTCGAAAAGCTGTTATTTTCATCTCGGAGTCCAATCACCTTTGTTTGGCCTTCCCAGCGACGCTGTACTTGGAGATTAATGGTTACAATTTATGTTTAATTCGGTTCCCGAAAATTATAATCCACATGTAAAACTATGCGCAGCACATTTTGCTGAGGACAGCTTGCTGAGGACAGCTTCCTCAATCTCAATCAGTTTAATGACGGATTCGCACAAAGATTATTCTTGAAAGATGGAGCAGTTCCCTCTTTGTCTGGAGAAGGCGTTGTTTATGGACCACAACCGGTAAGTGTATTTTATTATTTAAGTTGGTGCGTTTAACAGTTTCTGTAACTTATTACACAAAGGGCAATGCTGTTTAGCTTTGTGAACTAGATGTTAGGGCTGTGCAAAAAAAATCGAATGCGATTTTCATGTGCCTCTCGTCAGTAAAAACGCTCCTGTGATTATAAGTACATCTCCAGCACGTGCGTTCTAGTCCAATCACGTTTACAGGAGGGCCGCGTGCTCTAAGTTGGTGTCGAATCACAACACAGGAACCGCTGGCACAATCAGAACTCGTCACGTATTTTTGAAGGAGGGGCTTTATAGAACAAGGAAGTCATCAGCCTGTTTTTATGACAGTGAAAACAGCAGTATACAGATAGGTGAATTGTGTGAAAAATACTGTGTTTTTCTACACACCAAACATGAACACATGATATATTGCACACTGTAAACACAATCAAAGCTTCAAAAAAGCGCGAAAAACGGGACCTTTAAATGAATACACTTACTGACAACGACGCGTACACTGACACCTATCTGTGTGGATGTGATGAAGCATAACTTCAAAGAGTTGCCATCCAAAGCTGTTATAAATGCCATTGTATACATTCAAGTAACATGTTAGCAATATTTCTGTCACCATCTACAAACCCGATTCCAAAAAAGTTGGAACACTGTACGAACTGTGAATAAAAACAGAATGCAATGATGTGGAAGTTTCAAATTTCAATATTTTATTCAGAATACAACATAGATGACAAATCAAATGTTTACACAGAAAATGTATCATTTTAAGGGAAAAATAAGTTGATTTTAAATTTCATGGCATCAACACATCTCAAAAAAGTTGGGACAAGGCCATGTTTATCACTGTGTGGCATCCCCTCTTCTTTTTAGAACAGTCTTCTAGCTTCTTTTTTGACCTATAGTTTTAGCCAGCAACGGCGAATGGCACGGTGGTTTGTGTTCACCAACAATGTTTTTTTTGGAAGTATTCCTGAGCCCATGTTGTGATTTCCATTACAGTAGCATTCTTGTATGTGATGCAGTGCCGTCTAAGGGCCCGAAGATCACAGGCATCCAGTATGGTTTTCCGGCCTTGACCCTTACGCACAGAGATTGTTCCAGATTCTCTGATATTATGCACTGTAGATGATGATAACTTCAAACTCTTTGTAATTTTTCTCTGAGAAACTCCTTTCTGATATTGCTCCATTATTTTTCACCACAGCATTGGGGGAATTGGTGATCCTCTGCCCATCTTGACTTCTGAGAGACACTGCCACTCTGAGAGGCTCTTTTTATATCCAATCATGTTGCCAATTGACCTAATCAGTTGCAAATTGGTCCTCCAGCTGTTCCTTATATGTACATTTAACTTTTCCGGCCTCTTATTGCTACCTGTCCTAACGTTTTTGGAATGTGTAGCTCTCATGAAATCCAAAATGAGCCAATATTTGGCATGACATTTCAAAATGTCTGACTTTCAACATTTGATGTGTTATCTATATTCTATTGTGTATAAAATGTAAGTTTATGAGATTTGCAAATTATACCATTCCTTTTTTACTCACAATTTGTACAGTGTTCCAACTTTTTTTGAATCGGGTTTGTATTATAAATTTATTCCGCAACTAAATGTGTATTATAATAAACGTGTTATGCGGCTGGTCAAGTTATCTCAAGACCGCCATTGAATGGGGTTGAATAGAATCGCTTATTTTCATAGGTCAGAGATAAGAGTCTTCATCTCACACGATGTGAGTTGAGATATTTTTTAAACGTATTTATTAAAAGTAATATAATAAAGATTGTTTACAATAAAAAATAGCTTAATACATTTTAAATGTGTGATTCGTTCACCTGTGGTCTCATAGTGCATTTTGGGGAAATCGAGGCCAGCCAGACGGGCAGCAAGAGCGCTTTTCCCGACTCCAGTCTTCCCTGAGATGAAGACCTTGTAGCGAACGATGTCCACATTCATATGAGGAGGCATCATTGGTGCTTCCAAGAGCCCTTAGTATATATAAAAACATTAAATGTAGCATTTATATGTTAGCTATAGCAAATACTTATTTTGCTGTTCTTTTCCAAAATGAACAAACTCTGGCCTTCGATAAGAAACAAGTGATGCCTAACTGCTGTATCCATGGTGATCATCCTTACCAAACTTTCTTCGTTTCTTATTATGCAGTATTCTGCTGAAAAACTCTCTGCTGTCTGGAAATCGCTGCCAATCCGACACAATTATGGATCCAGGTGGGACAGACATTTGAATTTAGCGAAATTAGATAAATGAAAAGAGGATTGTGCTTTGCGCGAACGTGAAGCCAACTAGATTAACCGTCAAGCTGAAATACGTCAAAATAAAAGTCCAATGCGAAAGGTCTAATATTATGTAGCTAGCTCAAATGAAACGAACTTATTATTGTTTTATTTTATTTTCCAAATTATGGGGGTCACTGAATCCACATTCTGAATAAAGACAAATGAACAAAATCTACAGGTAGCCTATATTTGTACATCATGTTATCTTTATTGAGAAGCCACAGCTCTTGCATATGACAACTGTTGGCTTTGATAAGGCAAACGCAAGAATGAATCCACCAGCTAATTGACACAGAAAAACAAAAACTAAACAAAACAAAAAAATCTTTTGGAGAAGGTGGATCCCACCGGCATGCAGCAATGGCTCAGAATGCAATGTACAGCGTCATATACAAAAACAATAGTGAGACCCCAAAAATGGCACATAGCAGTTTCGACATCTACTAACATGAAGCGAATGCATTTTATTTGGACATACAAACTTAAAAAAGAGAGATCCTCTGCAAAAGTGAAACTGAACCAAAAATATAGCCGTTTTGTTGTACTTTCTGACATCTAATTAAAATACGTCTCCAATGAGATATCAAAATGGAGGTATGAAGATATTGCATTTCTAGAATACCAATTCATTTTCATTTTAAGATGCCCGTAAGACAACGCCTAGTTGGATATTTGCAACATAAGGCCACAGAGCCTCGACACGAAGGAGAAAAGTACAATGAAAATGTGCAGACACAGAAGACATTTACAGTTAACAGTTTTGAACTTAAATACAGAGGTTCCTTTTTAGTTTTGAAGCAGTTGGCATCCACTTTAAAAACAGACAAGACAAAGAAAAGTGTTCATACACTCATCTTCACAACAATGTACCATTAATGTATGTAAGAGTACGTCAAAGAAGCGCCATATATGTTATCGCATTGGACAGGGACACACCTAATAATCTCACTCGACATTATCAAACAAATGGTACTCCATATTGCTTAGGAACACATAGAAACAAATTCCTCAAATAAATGAGTTGGAAAAACTGGTGCTAGTTTGCTGTTCTTATGTTATGACACAGCTAAAATTGCCAATCATGGTCTTTGCAATGTTCTTTTTACGCTTCAGTACAATTCTTTGATTTGTATTGTTTTTTTTAGCTTAGTTTGTGGGCAATTAGAGCTGATGGGGGGAGATCCTAGAGTGGCTAACTGGGTAATCAGAGTTGTTACATGCATCTTACATCATCAGGCTAAGTTTAAAGTTTTGGGGTAGGGCATGTTCAGGGTGGTGGGTGGCACCGGATGGCTCGATGCTCTAATCATCCTCCTCGTCTTCCTCATCGCTGTCCTTCATTGAGATGCCCTGCATGCCCCCCTCTCTGACAGAGGCAGTGGCTTCCTCCAGGATAAGCCGGTTCCGAACCGTATCGTACGCCTTGCTGTTCAATGTAGAGTCAAGAACGCCTTGCAGTCTAAAATCTCGATATTTCTTCTACAAGAATGGGAAATATCAGCAAGCATTATACATAGTATAAGACTTCTTTGCCCCTGAATGTTAAAGCTAAATACTTGTGTGTCAAACAAGGCCAGAAAGAATAGTGAGACTAGGGATGCAAGCTATTACAATTCTGGACAATACCGATAAATAGCTGATATTAAAACTCAATACTAGTCTATTTTGTCTAAATTAATCACTCCGGCAGCCAAAAATTTGTAAATCAGTTTATATATTTAAACTGAATTTAGGAAGCACAACATTATAATGTACAGTTTGAAAAATTAATTTTCATGTTGAGATTTGCAGTGTTATTAAATAAATAAATAAATAAAAATATGGTAACACTTTATTTTAAGGTGTCCTTGTTACGTATGTTATATGAACTTACTATTATAATAACAATTAATTATGCATAATTACATACAAGTAAATCTAAGCAAAACCCAAATACTAACCTTAACCATACAGTAAGTACTTGTAGTTAATTGATATTATGACAATGACAATGACAATGACAATGACAATATAGTACTAATTTTGTGCATCACTAAGCAAGGCCTGAATCATAAACTGAAATCTAGAACAAGAGGTGTGGATTTACCTTGACTAGAATCATACTACTCTAGCTTCAGAGTATAAATACTTCCATTTAAGTTATAAAAAGAAATACCTTTACAACCCTGATGAGGATTTTGAGTTGATAGACATGAAGCTGTTGGTCCATGCGCTCAGTCAGCCATGTCGCCAGCAGATTCATAGTGGCTGTATACCATTGCTGCAAAGAACAGAAACACAGCATTCTCCAGCAAAACACAGACAGACAAACAAATGCATGCAAAAGACCAGCATGTGTAGACATATATAAAGACATACAGCAACAGCCACATGGGCAGACGCGAGTAAACCCACAAAACACAAACTTAAACACTCCATTCACACAGACAACTGATAACAACATTTACAAAACCACACCCTCACTTAAATCCAAGGTTAGTCAGACAATTTGAAATTAATTCAAGAGCCAGCAGTATGACCATCTTAAAAACAAATCTTGCATTAGGAAATTGCATAAAAATATTAAAACAAACACTTAATCTGCCCTACATTTACAGCTTAGACTGTAACCAAAGTTTCAAATGACTTAATACAAATCTGGTTATCTGAAATAAGCTTGAACAAAAGCCTTATTCTAATCAAAAGTCTTTAGCTTTTAAAAGCCATTCGAAGAAAATTAAACGGATTCAATTCATTGCTTCCCCCACCCATTCACCATTAAATTATGCTGCATGTTATAAAACCGCACTTGTGCATGAATCACCACTGAACCCAAAAGCATACTCTAAAGAACCCAAGATGCAAACAAAATTAGTGCAGTCTCAATCAGGATCCTCAGAAACAAACTCATAAAAAAGTGAGAATACAGCAGGCAAAGGTGTGTTGTTATCTTAAACCATATATACATTATGAAGATCTCATATTCATGCATATTCAGAATCACTTAAAACTTCTAGTTCAAATAGAACAGCACATGTGTGGTTCAATGAATGATGCAAACTATTTAGCAGAGGTAGTGCTGTATCCTATTTGAACAAATCAGTCTGAAGGGGGTTTGAAGTGGGCTATGGTCAGTTCGCAAGAGGTACAAATAGCCTTTACCATTTAGCCAATCCATTTATATGTATATATTATGATATTATATACATCATTTCTTATCACTTGATATGTGATTATGTGAATTAAATCAGATTTCATGTTGTATTAGGGTCATCTGATGGTTAGATCGGTGATTTCTCTTTATATCTGTCCACTTCAAATAGGTGGCCGGTCGGAGCGTGCAGTGCATGCAGAGAGTGCAGGTGAGTGTACAGGGCAGAGAGCTGTGTGAGTTTGTGTGTGTGTGTGTGTGTGTGTGCATGAGGTGGGATTTTTAGGAGGTGGGTCATGCTAGAAGATGTACACAGGAAGATTATTTGATTAGAACTCATGCCACTCGACAGAATGTGATCAAATAGCAGGACATTTAGAGATAAGTTCCACTTTGTCCTAGAAAGAATGCAGAATGAGTTAGGATGCTGTCATTGGGTTAGGATAACGTGATTGCAAAGCGTTTAGAGAGGGAGAATGAAATGAAAATTATACAACAGATGTACAGAAATGTAGTTGCATGCAACCAAAATCTGTAATACAAGTTGCATAAAAAAAACAAAAAAACATCATGGTTGCCTGTTCAGACATTACATGATGCTGGAAGAGAGATATTCAGCTTGGAAAATGGAGAGCTGCCAATCCTGTTAATGTTCTGGTCCCAATGTTTGTTCAAATATGTAACCCTGAATGTAAATTTAATATACTTGAATTAGCAAGTAACAGTGACTTATCAGTCCTGGTAATTGTTTTTGACGTACAGCCGTAAGCTGAATATGCCTTTAGACAACTGACCTCATAAGATCACACTGAACCTAACAAATTTCCACAATTTCAGTCTGTTTGACACAACTGTCCAAGCAAGAATTCAGTTCAAACAAACAGTGAGTCATTACAATCAGAAACATGCATGTTTCTAGCCATAATCCTTTAATTTGCCAATTAACGTTCACTATGTGGCTGCTGCCATTCAGAATTTGGGTATTTTAATAACTGCTTTTGATTTCATGCCTCTGAGCCTTTCACTGATGGTGATTAGTTTGGACAAAATATTTGAGAAGACAGACTGAAACTATAGAGCAAAAACAGGACAAATCATGCCAGATTCAATTTGGGTCTTTGAGGTTGGATGCTAAATGCATTATTACAAACTTAGTGTGGAGGGGGAAAAAGCATAATGGACATAACAAGCACTGAATTGTAAATAAAATAAAACAACAAATAAATAAAGGCAGATCCATGCATAAGATGTGTGTCACAAATGTTCCAAACACAAGCAAGTAAAGCTGCAAAAAGTAATAACGTAATAGACTTCCTTTCAGTCAAACAGACACACAAACGTACACACTTTTATCCACAATATTCTGATACATTCAACCCATTACAGTATGGTATGACACACAACTAAATATTTACACTCATATATATATTCTGGGAAAAAATACAGAAAATTAAATAATAATAAAAACGCTGACAAACCCTCACGCGCGCACGCACGCACACACACACACACACACACACACACACACACACACACACACACACATGGCTCCAAGACTTGGACACTTGTCCACACATCTGTTAGATTTCTTATTAAAATACATAAACACACATGTATGCCATTGTGTAACAAAGACACATGTTCACAAAATCACAAAGGATTATTTTTCTAAACCGAACAGTGCTCTCTTATGCTCTAGGTCAGTTGGTATTTAAAATCAGGACAATCGCTTACAAATTTAATTTTAATACATTTCATTCATTGTTTAAACAGCAACTTCAATATGTAGAATTTATTAAAGTGTACAAATCATTTTATGAAAAGCAGTGAAGTGTTGGTTTTTGCAATTGCAACTGAAACTGATACTATAAGCATGAATTGCTTTGATGGTTTGAAAATCCCATATTACCGCACAAGTTAGGTTGTATAGTTAATTGCATGATTGTGACGAGTGGGGCGGGGCCGAGGGACATGGGAGCGAGGCCGGTGGAGTGATTGGAGATGAGCTACACCTGTTCGACCCACCGGTCTCGAGGCCCACGGAGGAGATGGAAGGATATACAACTGGAGCGACGACAGTGAAGGACGAGAGAGGACCAGGCCTGGGCTTTTAGTTGTGTTTTGGTTTTTATTTGAGCGCACCAGTCGTCCGTGAGGGGCTGGTGCGCTGTTTTGTGTTTATTTTTGCTTTATTAAAATGTTGTTTGATTGTCCGCCGGTTCCCGCCTCCTTCTTCCCGATGACTAGGAAGTCTTTTATCATTACAATGATTTTTAACATTTTTGTATAATATATTACTTGTTATGGTCTGCCCCTTTTTCTCTGTGATTTAAAAAATTACATTTTGTGTTTAATGTCACACTTTTTGGTTCAAGATAAAATCAACTTTTTTGAGAGCACTGTTTTATAAATAATCCACTTTGTGACACTTTCCCTCTTAAACAAGAAACCACTGTGAGCATAAAGTCCAACGCACGTTAGCTAACACAACACCAGAGCACAAAGGTCCAATGCATCGTGGCTAATGAAACACCAGAGCACAGAGAGCTGGAACAGGAAGTCACAGCAATGAGACATTAGGGGAGCTGACTGAAAGCTTCAAGTCATGATTGGCCTTATGTGTCTGGATGTAAGATCTCCAGGTTTGGCACTCAAAATGTGACTTATCCCTCGTATGCCCCATTGTTTTGCCACATTTTGGATGGGCCCTCCTTTGTTAGGCATGGAGGTAACGGCATCTTACTTACATCAAATAATCTCTCTATATACACCTCCTCATTGACCTTATCTCTCAGAATGTCCTGAGAGTGACGGACAAAGGTCACATAGCCATCTGCAACGTCCATCCCTGGTTTCTGTGGAAAGGTGAAACCAGAAAAAAAGTTAGTTTTGTATGGAATGGATGTGAATAAGAAAAATATATTAGGTATAGTATGTTGAATTTTTAGTACTCACAGGGACATCCACATATTTTGATGCTGCTTTCACCTGAAATTAAAAAAAAAAGTTTGACTCAAGTGCTTCTAAGAAAAATCACCCTCCCTTAAAGTTGCAATAAGTAACTTTATTCCTCTTATTTTAACACCTAAAGGAATTTTTACATTTACATTAAGAGGAAAGTTTACATTAAAGCCCATACTAGAATTTTATAAAATAGCAAAATAGGAATTCAATAGATAATTCTTACCGTGAAGGAGAGAAAGGAGGAGAAGAGAGTTCCCTCATCGTACCTGGAGATCTTGGCAAGTAAGTTCTCCAGAATGGCCACAAACTGTTCAGGTGGCACAAAACATTAATTCGATGACAAACAGCCAACGAGTTAATGTCAACCATTTTCTCAAAACGTACCTTTACTACCAAGAGTGAAATCATGTCTTTTACACTCTCTTCGATTAGCTCATCGATTTGAGAGTGGTACTGTTTCTAAAATGTAAAGACAGATTTAAATACTTAGACAAACTTATATGGTGCGTATATATGAAGACAGAGAACTCAAAAACCAAAGACGAATTCATACAGAAATATAGTAGATGGCCAAACTGAACATAAAGATGCAGATGCCTATACAACCTATACAATGATTGTATGTGATTAAAATACGTAAGTTTACACATTAAAATATGCAGCCTTTTAAATAAATATAACTACTGAGGTTGACCAAACATGAAATTGTACTTAATGGAAACATTATTATTTTTCCCATAATTCCAATATTCTAAAAAACACTTCTAGAAAAAAAAATTCTTAACATTCTTTAAAAATGATTTCCTTTTATTCTCAAACATTTGCATATTATTCAATCCAAAAAAATCTATAAAGTTTCTGGGATTCCTGAAAATGGTGTGAAATTTCCAGTATAGATCAAGCGTTTGTCTATCACAACAATCAGAAGTTCTGCCAATTACCTCCTGGCCCATTTCCATGGCACACAGTTTAGCAGACTGGTCCTTGGCGTCCACCATCACATTGAACATGGTGCATAAGGACAGTGGGATGCGGAAATCTGTGGAACGGCTGCTTTTGGCCAGCTTAGATTCAAACACTCCCCTGGTGCTGTTGACCAGCAAAGCATGTGAAGTAAATGAGTCATCTTGCATGAAATTTCATTCATACTTTAAAGTCATACTTTAAAATCTTCATGTATACCATAAAACATTTTGAATCTGTTAAGTACTATAGATATTATTTTTACCGTTTAACACTGGTCTCAATCATGTCACTTGACATGAGCCTCATACGGTTATCCAAGTGTTTAGCAAACTCTTCTTCCGGCCAGTGTAGGTCCCTGATGAAGGTCTGTAGGGCATCCAACTTCCAGAACAGATCTTCTGATGTTCCAGAGCCATTGCTGCCAGGTGTAAGATTTTTAGAGGTAAAAAGTCCAAAATATTCAGGATTCAAGGAAGATGCAGATTATCTAAGACTTTAAGATTGCTTTATTTTACCCATACACCAACTGGAGGTCCCAAAACATGGGGAATGTAATCACACAATCAGTGCATGGCAAAACAAATGTGTTTACAAAACACTTTAATAACCTCGCATTTTTGCAAGGTTATTAACCCTTATAGGACTGACCTGAATTCATGCATATGTCCATTTTCTCTAAAAGAGAATGGCCTGGGAATGTCAAGGTGAGAGAAGGCTTGCACAGATACAGTTGCAAACTAACAGATGCCAAGCAAGACGGTGCTTTAACATGAAGCCAATGCTCTTAATGCCATCTCCTAGACTTTCCTAGAGCTAGTGTTTAATGTTAAAGGCGACTCTATATGCAATATGATTCTGAAAGGGATAATTCAACAAAAATGCAAATTCTGTATCTTTTCCTCACTTTCATATTACTCCAAACCTGACTTTCTTTTTTTTCCTTGGAACACATGCACAAAAATATGTTTTAAAGAATGCTTTTGTCCATAGAATGAAAGTCAATAGGGTCCAAAACACTAACTTTCATTGTATGGACAAAAAAAACAAAAAAAAAATTTGGAATGACCAAAATATTAAAGTTGGTCAAGGACAAGGTCCACTGAAAAAAAATGGAGTAAAGATCAAGCTATCTCTCACCACTCATGCCCACAGAGACTAAAGTAGCTCCCAAGATCAAAACACACCATGCAGTCGACTCTGAGGACGCTGCCATCCTGAGTAGAAAGATGTGTCATAAGGGCCAGGGTTAAAGAGTTAAACATAGGAGCGAATCGTGTCTTATGGAGACAGCTCCATCAAGATCAAGTGGAACTTAACTTCAAATTCCTTATCGAAATGGGTATGATTCAGTGATCTTCTACTGCAAATGTGATGTCGCTCTAGTGTACATGTTGAAACAGAAGCCCACTCTGATGTTTGAACTCTTTGGGTGTTAGTTTCTACTGCCTTGGATGCCAGCTACACTGAAGTAATGTCTACTTCAGAGCATCAGCTACCAACGCAATGACAGCACTACGATCAGGCAGGGAGTTACACCAACCCACACCCACCTTCCACACAAAACAAAAACCAGTGCCCCTTTATGTTTAGACAACCTTTTTTTATCTCAGCTATCCTACAAAATTTTTTATCTTACCAGTGATATTCTGATGATTATACCAGTTCTTTTTAATATCAACAAACCCTAATGTCATAGCATAATTCATGCAGGCACTTTTAGGAAGCACTGGCTTAAGGAATACAAAATAGTAATGAGATATTGACTACAACGTCATTGCTCAGGATACAGGTAAATTAGAAAATGAAAAACTAAAGGAACTTAACTTTCAAATTAAAACAAAACTTGTTTTTGTTTTTTAAATAGTTGTTTTAATCCATCATTGCTGTTTTATTAATGGTTTTAGTCCAAAATTCCATGTGTGTTAACTTCAAGGACATCTACTAGCTAATTTGTATGGATTGAATATGACTTTATTTGAATACAAAGCAATATCTTGGCTGTAGGTTTGGGTTGCAATCCAGATCTCACCACCTCAGTCTAACCTCATTGGCATGCACATTGAGGAAAATGAAGAGCTTTTCAGTTCTCATTTCAAATAACAAATCACATGAGCCTGTCTGGAACCCTTTGCAGGCTACTTGACATGAGAATGATTCCAGAGGCAAGTCATCTTGCCCTGTAGTTATTCTATATCCAATACAAAGAACATGGAAAATCTGCTTGGCCATCATTTAAAAGTCTTTTAAATATTGACAAGTTTAGCAAACATCTTGCAACGCAATAACACTTAACTGCTGGTAAGTTAACTAACCCCAAACATTTTCATGCCAAGAAGACTTTAGAATGCATCAGATCTCAGGTAAATGCATTGAATACACACTCAGAGTCATATATAGCAGCCATCCAGGATGGAGTGGAAAAGCTAGGCATTTGTGGAAGGTTAACAGATAGTCCTGCTACTGGCACGGGAAGATTTGGTACTTTGGGAATTTGGAGGTTCACATTTGGTAGATTCACATTGGGCAGATTACTTGTTAAACTCCTGCAGAAACAGACAAAAAAAGAAACAAAAAAATTCCATAACAGTGGCAGTGTGGAATGCTGCAAATAAGCAATGTAAGACATACAATACAAAAAAGAGAAACTGAGAAATGGAAAAGACCATTTTTTACACATAAAGAGCAGACATAACAACTTGAGGGAGGGAATCTACTAGCACATTTAAACAGAAGTCCTGAGTAGAAAGTAACTTGTGGTCAATAATATCGACAACAGCACACTTATATAAAAAGGAAGTAAAAGCAGAATTTTTCCACAGCAAGAACAAACAGCAGCTTGAAAGATTTGAGGATGGTGGTGGGGTGTTACACATACAAACAGACAACAAACAAATGAGAGAAACCATACTGACATATATTTCTCAAGGGCATAAGCTTAATTGACAGAAGAGTATTCTGTTAGGCTGTGAATATTTGGGTAGCAGTATGTTTTCTAAAGATAGCAGATTATCTAAATATTGTAATCTGTTCGTTGGGAACTGGTATGAAATCATTAAAGTCAACATGCAAACCAAAATCAAGCATGACAGAATTGATTAGGACATAAAAAGCATTCAGTTTAAAGTGCACAATATGAGGGTTAGTTCACAAAAAAAATAAAAATAAAAAGAAGATGGAAACCTACAAGACATTGGCTGAAGTCTTTCCAGATATTGTGGACTTGGTGAACTTTCTCTAATGTTTGGCAGCTTTCTCAAATCAGGCATGTTTATGGTGTAAACAAACTGGTTTCAGACTTTACCTGAGAAATCTAACTGGATGCTAAACAGTTTCATTTGATTAGCTGTATATTTTTGCAGATAACAAAATCCATCATAAGATGGGGATATGCCTATCCCTGCTTTCTCATATAAATTAGTTATTTTTTTTAGAGATTTTTGTGATGTTTTTGTCCTGAAAGGCCCTGGCTCCCAGTGACCACACACATCGTTGAGGAGGTGGTGTCTTACTTTACAGGCTCCCATGACTCCCGCTCAAATCCCCTGTGAATGGACTGAGCGATGGATGACTCCATAAGATCGACATATCGCACCACAAGAGGGGCGTACAGGTCCTGCAGGTGTTTGTGAAACTTTCCGTTACACAGGTGATCTGTAAAAACAGAAAATAAAAGGTTATGACACTTTTGAGAGTAACATACCTAACTTTTACATTAAAATCTCTATTTTAATCAGAATGAGAGTACTTTGCAGTGCGTTTAGATGACAATACTTTCAAAACTCTTAACTAAATATTGCAAGAAGTGCTTACAGTCGATACGGAGGAAATCATTTAGAAGCTGAAAGAGCGGGAAACTGTCCCAGCTCTCGGGAGACTGGATCTCAAGTGCAGCATCCATTTCAACTCCATAGAGTGACAAGAAGTTCTCAGCGTGCTCCACCATCAGGTCTGACCACCATGCAAAGGCCTTGACAGTCCAGAAAAGGAAGAAAGAATGTAAAAAGAAGCAGAGAGTTAGAAAATAACAAGTGTATTAGGTAACCTTAGGCAAGAAAAAGATTGTAAACTGGTTAATTGCTGCCATATGGTATTTCACATATTGACTTTGTACATCTGCTTCTAAAGTAATGTCTTTCCATTTGAATGGTAAGAGTTCAAATGAAGAGCAGTTAGCGTTTTGGTCTGAGTGATTCATATTTTGCTTCACCATTTGAGGTCCTTATGTTAATTAAATAGATAAGGCTTTCAAGTAACCAGTTTACAAGTGTTAATGATCAATTTATCATTATGGAGTTTAAAACTTACATTAAACCATTTATAAATTTGCAACACAGAAAATTATACTATATATCTTCCAAAACAAAGTCTTAATATTATGAAAACCATTTCACCATAATAACAAATTTATGAATCTTCTATAAAAGGTTGCATAGCTTAAGAATTCTGAAGCCCTCTAAAGGAAACATGTTAATCCAAATAAGAGAAAAATTCAAACTCATTTAATAAGAGGGCTTGTCATTCAAATCTAAAACATGACAATACACCTTAAATTTCGTGTTGCAAATGTTTGCATATTTGTGAGCAGAGGTTATTTTTCCTATATCAGGTCAATTCCCAGTGGAGTCAAGATGCCAGAGGAGGTGCAGTTTTCATGCAAGTGAGGTAGAAATCCCTGCATGCTTTTGCCCTCCAAATGGAAGATGTAGTTCAACCGTTCACAACACTGCATCCCTACCCTTCGGGATGGGGATGTATCTTGCGATCATGCAACACTGCCATCTCTGATACGCCAAAAAATGAAAGCAAGCAGCAGACTTCTTTACTTGGCAATGCATATGGTTTGACTGAATATTTTTTATTTAATCTCTTAAAGTGACCATACATTTTGGGCCTGTAGTTGGGTATTGAGCAGGAGTTTCTGAGATCAATCAGGCTTGCTTGCAGTCTTGGCATAAAACACTTTTCTTCTAATTCAAACAACCAACCATTGATAAACCCATTCAGGGAATTGATCAGCCTTTTTAGGAGGCTTAATCCTTCCCTTTGGTTGCATGTTATGTCCTTTTTTTTTTACCCCTCTAAACCCACAGTTTCAAAGAGCCTCGAAACATTTTCCCCCAAATCCGCTCTTCTACAAAGGGATATCAAGCTCTAAAACCAGACTTACCACACAACTTACCTGCAGGCTTCATAATTAACATTTCAAAAGCTACAGTGTTCATAATATTGGGACCAACAAATATAGCATTTGCTAGTGTAGCAGGGCAACGCATATGGCTGAGCTTAACCAGACAGACATATATAAAGTGGGGTTAGAGAGTGATAAGAGACACCAAATCCAAGCAACCCATGAATCCTTCCCCAAGTCCCTTCTTGCTTATCTGGAAGTGCTGGGTATGTGTTAACACTATCATACTATTTACTAAATGCAAAAAGTATAACACGAAATAAATTCTGCAAGAGTGGTCCTGGGAAGAGGGCTATGTTATGATATTGGATTGGTCATTTTGAAGGATTGTGAAGTCTAATTACACTTGTAGAAGAGAACATGTATTACTGGGAAAAGTTAGGGTGACACAACTAGCATGGTGGTGGGTAAATGTAAACGTTCCCCTGGAAGCAAAGGAATCATTGAGCACTGACCTTGCTGGTCAGGGACACAAGCCTTAGAAGTTTGAATGGAGACTTGACAGGACGAACCCATGTAGGATGCGGTAAAACATTCTCTCACGTTGTGAGGAATGGGACATTACAGGGGAAGGGAACCCTTCATAGCTCATGCACAAGCCAGTAAGGGGCTTTTTTCACTGCATTAATTTTGATCACATACCTCTTTTCCCTGCAACAACACCATGGAGTGAATGGTGAGGAAAAATATGATCAGTGAAATATGAAGTGATGTATGTGCAAAGTGTTAAAGTATGCACAAAATATTGATTATAAACAAATTTTCCAAAAACCTTTTAGAAAAATTTAATTCAACTGGATGATATAAAGTTGTAAATACATTTGGTTGAAATTGCCTTCTATGGTTATATAGTATGATACCAACAGTTGGGTAGTGAAGTTCAAACATTGTTGTTTAACAAAGTAAAATGTAACAGTATGATCTACAGTTGGTTCTATGATGACTTGGTGCCAAATCTAAAATATTTTCCTCATTTGTGCATCTTGATCAGTGTGTGAGGGGGGAGATGTTTAAGAATTTCTCAGAAATCCAAGAGACCAACACTTTACGTTAATTATATCATGTCCTTTAAGTATCGTCTTGCCCTATTCCACCCAGACATAACAGAAAAGCCCTTAACTGTGTGAATTGACATGCTTGAGGGAAAAGGTACACTATGTGATGACAACTTAAGAAAAAAAGAAACATGATACTGTACCGACTGGTCTCCTGTACTTGTGACCGCAGCCTGTTAAGCATATTCAGAAAGATACAGTAAATCTATCAAACTCAGGAAGACCATGGATTACCTAATACTTTAAATTGCATCTCGGAATAAGTCTAATTTTGTATTTGTTCTTGGAGTAGTAAATGCTGAAGCATGCCAGTTATCATAATTATGTCTTAAACCCATACTTGGCTCGCTATACATAATGCATCTTCAGTTCTAGTTAGTTATAGGCATTCCAAAGGAAACTGTCTAATATTCAGAATGCAGAAACAATCTGTATTCTGAGGCTTTCTTTAGAGTATAGATCCAGGGAACTTGGTTTAGAGACCTGGATCTCACGGGAGACTGAACTCTTGCTGTTTCACTAATTTCCGCTAATACAAATTGCATTGTGCAAACTGCACAGCTGCCTTTTTAATTATTAGAGAGGAGCCACTGGCCATTTAAATCAGCCCTATTTTGTACTAAAGAAAAAAGAGAGTGAAAGTGAGGGAAATAGAAAGAAAGAGTTCAGACTCACCTCTGCGTGATGGTCCTGGTTCTGATGTAGAACCTCAATTACTAACTCTGCCAGGCAGATGACATGCTCCAGTTTTTTAGCAGGCGTAGCTAGGTTAGCTACATTCTCTGGAGCAGAATGGTGGGGAAAAGAGTGATGGTTAATATTACAGTGGTTGATTATTATATTTATTCTGTGAATCTGTGATGTCATGGGCACTACAATGCAGTCTGAAGAAGCTAAGGTCATAAATACCTAACTGTGCATGCAGAAATGACAACACTGTTGATGACACTCATAACACTTCAAGGGAAAAAAATGCCTAACTGATGTCAGAGACACTAGAATGTAATCTGTGAAGTAAAAATATTGTTTGAAAAGCTTGCAACTAAATTGGGGTTCAAAAGTCTGAGACCACAAGTGGTTCTACATAGCTTTTTTCCCTAATTAATATATATTTTTATCATTACTAACTATATAATCAGCATAATAGTTTAAGTAAAAATAAAAAAAATACAATTTCGTAGTATTTCTCTCTCTTTTCACAGCATGCATGAACTCCTTTGTGTAGAACCTCATAATCATGTCATGTGCTCCAGCATGATTTGAGAATGTTTTAAATAGTATCTTGCCTGTCAATGTACACAAAAACAGAATAAATACAGAATCTTTACTATGCTGTATTTACACGATAACTTTTCCTAAATCCTAACATTTTAAAACCAGGTTTGAATTTTAGATGTTTAATGTGGACACAGACTTTTGGACCCCACTGTTAATACATTTGTACTGACACAGTATTTTTATGTATCTAGGTAAATTCATAATAAAGGGTAGGACTTCTCACTGCTGTCTAGAATCTAAGGCCAGCATACGAGAGAAAAAGCAGACTGTCAGAGATATGCAACACTTTGATGAAATGAGAACATCAGGACACACAACAGTGTTTCTGGTTTAACATATAACCAACTTTTATCTAAACAAGATGAAATGAATAAGACAGAAAAAAGAAAACAGCTAAAGAAATAAAATAAAATACCGACCAACTCAGCAATGCTGAGGTCTCCACTAAAGGAGAAAAGAAAATCTTTAATTTATTGAATGAAATGTTACTTCGGTCATGAGGGACATTACTTATTTATCATTTCATCTGACTCTTTAATCTTAGTGACTAGTATAAAACATGCCATTGGTTTATCGGTTTGTTAAATTCATGGGTTATTAATGGGGTTGGATGCCCGGTCCTTAAATATACTACACTGTGAACCATTAATATCTGATATAAACTCATTCTTCCTAAGGCCATGATGTCATCAACAAAACATGATAAAGCATTGACAATGGATTTAATGATAATCTCTGATTATCATTATCCAAATTTCATACTTTATCTATTTTCAATGTGACTAAAATGTTCTGGACTGGGAATTAAAGAAGCAAAATATCTTAAACTGGTGAAGATTTAGAGAAGTGGTTCTCAGCTGGTGGGTTGTAACACAAAAACAGTTTGCAAATTTGCAGCAAATCCAGTTGAGTACTACTTATTTATAAAATCTAATGATGTCAAGATTTAGATATTCTTCAGTTACAAACTTATTCCCAGTACTTTAGTGAGAAAAATCTGCAATCATTCTACCCTCACATTTTATCACATTGAAAAGTCTTCCACTGAAATATTTGTGAAAGATAGTATTTCTTCTTGTAAGTTTGCATGATGTAACACCATCAGTCTGACCATTAAGTGCTAAGAGGTTCCGTTTCTATCTAAAGTCATAATATAACACAAAATAAGTTTTTACCCAAATTCGGTGCACATATTTATAGAAGAATACTATCTTCACAAAAAAAGAATTGCACAAGGGGGATCCTTGTGTTATGGTGTTTACAGGACTTTCAGACCAAAGAAATTTTCCTTGTAAATGTGTCATGTGCCAGACAGGAGATGACGTCAAACATAGCTTCACCTGGATCCTTCTGATCCTTTAGAGTTTTCTCAACTTGAGAGAAAGAGAGAGAGAGAGAAAGAAAAAGAGAATCAGAGCAACAAAAGGAGAGGGAGAAATAGGGGAGAAAGAAAAGGGAGAACTGGGGGAGGAAAAATTATTATTCCTTAAGGTGGCATATTTGGCCCAAAATCGGTGTAGCATCCCTGGTCATTTCACTCTTAGTCACTCACCAGAGAATTATTGTGTATTTGATATAGAATAATAAAAAAAAACAATGGCACACAAATACACATGTAGATCATTACCTGGAACGACAAGAACAAAAAACACATAGCAAAGTAGCAACTGAAAAACACGCTGAACAAAGAGACAATAGCAATTGTTCGGTCGCACGTCAAATTGAACACAGCTGTAGTAATCACAAACAAGACAGACTTGTGATGGTGGAACATATAAGTCATAGCTCGTACACGTGTTACTAACTCCTGCTCTCCCAGTTGCTCAGGCACCTGTTGATGTGTCTGGAACCCCCCAGTGAAACCACCTACCACACCACAGTAACGATATACACTCAGACAAAGTAAAATAGCAGGCAAAGTAAAAATGCATTCAAGTCACAAACATGAGCTTTAATCAAAAATGAACAAGAGGAAGCTGAACGGATGCATCAGTCATGTTGTATTACAAACAGATGGAACATCTCTCCCAAAGGAATTGGAATTGAAACGTTACGTATAATTCTCTAGTCAGTGTCTGTCATCTGTATGAAAATGGCAAAACAGAAAATTCCAAGAAGGACGTGACATGGAGGATTGAGTTGATGAAAGAGAGGTAAAGAATGAGTGAGGAGTGAGGAGTGAGGAGAGGGTGAGGAGTTGTTACTCACGGATGGTTAAATCCATCACTTGTGTAGCCAAGGAGTAGACAGGATGATCATACATTTCCCTCTTTTTTCCTAAAGAAAAGGAGGATTCCGGCATGCAAGAGTTTGGGGTCAGAGGAAAGGGGTCAAGGGTTGAATATGGTGAAAGGATGTCTTGTGTTAAGGGAAGTTCTCATTAAGAAAAGTTTTTGGAAAGGTCGGATAATACATTGTGTTTTGATGGTTAAAACCCTTAAACCACAATCACCCTTAAACTCTCACTTGGAGACAGTAAAAATGAGGAACAAAGTGGAAGTGGAAAACTTTTAAAGGTGCACTACCGTTCAAACATTTGGGGCCAGTAAGTGTTTTTTTTTTATTATTTTTTTTAAAGAAATGAATGCTTGAATTTAGCAAGGATGCATTAAATGTATCAGTTTTTTTTTTTAAATGATGTTCTTTTGAACCTCTACAAAAATATTAAGCAGCACTGTTTTCAACAATAATATTAAGAAATGTTTCTTAAGCATCAGCATGTTAAAATGATTTCTGAAGGATCATGTGACACTGAAGACTGGAGTAATGGCTGCTGAAAATTCAGCTTTGCCATCACAGGAATAAATTACATTTTAAATTGTATTAAAAATAAAGTTATTTTATGTGTTAATAATATTTTACACTATTACTGTTTTCTGTATTTTAATCAAATAAATAAATTATTGGAAAGAGACTTAAATTTTTTTTTTAATCACATCAACCCCAAACTTTTGAACGATAGTGCATTGTTTACCCAAAAATGACAATTCTTTCATTTAAAATGCAGAATTTCTTCAATTGTGTTTTTGTCAAAAACTTTTCAGAGCAGCCGGACAATTTTGTTTAATGGAAAAGAGCTGCTTAGTCAGCGAAGTATCTGCTTTGTGTTCCAGTGAAGAAAAGAAAACCATATACATTTCAAATCACACGAATGACATGATGAAGTATTCATATTTGGGTGAGCTGTTCTTTTAAGGATATTGTGTCAATATCAGCCAAGGACAATTAGAGAGGCACTGATACTGTGTTCTAAAAGATTGTCAGCATTTGGCTCTTGTGTCATTAGTTTGTCACATTGTTCGAAATAAGCAACAGAACCAATGATTTGATGAAGTAGAGGATATTCATTCAACGAAACGATTTAAAAATGATCTTCAAACATCTAAACACAAACATCCTCCTCAAAACCAGCACACAATGACTTTTAGTCCTCTTCAAACAGACACCTCTCCATATTGCCCATTTTTTGTTTCTTAGTAATCCTCTTTCACGCTTGTTGCCCAACTTGGCATTGTTTTATGGATGCTTCCCTCTTCATCTCATTGCTCTTTCCCCAACCTGTTTTCCTCTAATGGGCTCTTCCTCCCTTCAACCGCTCCTTCCCACATACTTAATTTATTTCACCACATGGTCCGTCCCCATTCCTACATCCTCCCTCTCATTTTCCTTATTCCTTTTCCTCCTCTGTAACTATTTCTCTACCCTGATGTGATTTATCATCCTGATTTGAGCCACAATAATAGAAAAGAGAATGTGTGGAGACCATCTGAAAGATGTCCAATTTTCTATGTTACCGCAGCAGATAGAAAATGGTGAGAAGCTCTTCTTTGTGTGGAACTGAATGCATTTTTACACACAAGTCCACAAAAGGAGAATGGACAAGAAGACATTTAAACTTTTCTTGAGAAGAAAGAGAAAAACAAAAGCAGTAATTGTCTTAGAATAAACACGTATATTATTTCAATCAAGACAGATGCTGTGCAATTCAAGAATGTAGTCTAGTGTACTAAAATAAAATAAAATAAAATGTTCATGTATATATTTACCTGCAAACCACCAAAATACATAAACAATTTAAACAAAAGCTTAATTACCCAAACCTAAATTACTTTTCCTTTCACAAACTGAAAGCAGAAGAGTAGATTATTTACTCAAAACACATTATTCAAATATAAACACCACTTTATGCATTAAATTGATATAAATGAATGGAAGCAGAGTACTTTTTTTTCCTAAAGTACAAAACTTCCCTTCTGGTCAAAACCATAGCATGGTTAAGTGCTTTAAAATCATAATGCTGTGAAAGAAGGGGGCAATGTTAGTCACCTTCCTCTCTGGCGTAGTCAGTGATGTGCTGGTAGTTAATTTGAGCTGCTTGCTCTAAGCATTTACGAATGACAGCCTTGACCTCCTCCTGTGGGACTGGGGTCACAATGTCCTTCATAAGCACCTGTGAAAAAGCACATATCCAAATTTGTTATCTAGTGACAAAGTTTGTTGTCCTAGTATGAATGAGTCATACTTTTTTTTTGGTGAAATCATGCATGGCAGAACAAGTAAACATAGACAGGTGGTGCTGAATAAAATACCATCTATTGCTTCTCTTTTCCTTCTATTGCTGCTACTCTGAATCAATATAAGCAATGTTGTCATTACCCTCTCCAGCAAAGACAGAGTGGCTTTCAATGCTCCCTCAGGGCGACCGAACGGAAAGCAATACCTACAACAACAAAAATTACATTGTGGTTGCAGAAAATCTTATATATTTATATTTTTGCATGTTAAATTGAGAAAACAACAGAAAGGTGTAAATCAGTGGTTCTCAACTGGTAGGCCGAGACCCAAAAATGGGTTATGGACATCAAAGTAAAAAAACACAATGCTAAATGTGAATAATGCAATATAACTAAAATGCAACTGTTTTCAAGAAAAGACAAAATGCTTCCCATATCTTTTATGGTTGATGTCAGTCAATTAATTTTTTTTTATTCTAGTTTGATTTGAACAGGCTGTAATTGATATGTTTATGCACATATTGGCTGTGCACTCCTCATATTCAGCATAATACAATATTTGGCTCAGCATTTGTTCCATGCATTAAGCTGATAAATCACCTCTCCGCTGCTTTTTATGCATTTACAAAACTGTCAATTACTCTACTCTGCCTAATAATTTGCAAATTGATGGGGCTATGCAGTCCATGTTGATATTATTTTTAATATATGATTTTAAAGCACATTTTTGTCTACTTTTGTGGTCTTAAATTTTTAATGAGGTGTTGGATTGGATTGTTTTTAATGAATATAAAATCTGTGTCCTGAAACAAAAGCAGTAGAGCTGCTGATGTTTCCTGCTATAATACAGCTTGTGAAATGTTCAATAAAGGCCTTACGTCTACATACTCACCTAAAGTTTGTGATCTGATTCTCCAGAAGGACACGTAATCGCTCTTTGATTTCTTCAAAGCGTTCTTTTTCCTCCACCGTTACTGTTCCAAGACCATCAGGCCTATTTTACATGCAAAACATGGCAATTTTGAGCCAAGACAAGAGGGATACAAATCCAAAGAAAGTCTTGATTTGGGTTATTTATTATTACAACAGCTACTTATGATACTACATCATTGCTTTTTAAATCTCTGTATATTTTCAGTGAAAGCAAATCTAACCACATTAACATTTATGTGTGCAGTATATCACACTTGTAACAATAAAATACATGCCTGGCACACTGAGTCCAGAAAGAACATCTAACCAGAAGCAACTTTCTTAAATCTAATACACTGGCTATAAATGTATTTGTACCCAGCAGATGGGATCCTGTTGTGATACTCCGGGGGACATTGATTCCAACCCAATTTTTTTATTTACAGCTATCGATGTTACAATACTCTACTTGGGAAAACTATTAAAATATATTTAATACACACTCAGCTGCAGTACAATAATAAATATACTTTCAACAAGTCAGTGGGAAGAGAAACCTAAACTAAACATGATGTACAAGTGCATACAGGCATAAATTCAATGAATTTAAAATTGGTTCTACTTATTTTCTTACAGGATATTGGTCTTATTGTCCAAGTAAATTTATGACATTATGCAATATTATGCTGAATTTAAAGGAATAGTTAATTTTGGTGTTTATACACCTTTTTCCTAGTGAGAATTCACTGGAATTCACAAAGATGCTTTAAGATGTAATTATCCCCCCTTTTCAATTCTAACTCATATAAGCAGCGTTTACTGGAATGTTTCTAAAGCAGCTAAATACAATATGTGTTATCTGTCAAAATGATGGAAATCACTTTGAAATATTATCACTCAATTTTCCAGTTAATGAACATTTTTAATTAAGGCAATGTATGTTACATAACAGATATGCAGTATATTACTTTATATTGCTGTGGGAATAATCTAGGGAAATAATCAAGCTTTAGGGGTCATGGTCTGTTGAAAGTAATTTGTCAATGCTTTTACACTTTTTAATGTTCATTTATTGAAGGTTGAGTAGATTAATGTTACCTCATTGTACCCAGTTTTTGAAAATGCTTATTATTGTGTTCATAGAGCAAGCCTTTGACTTATTGTTTACAGTTTAACATAAATTACTCCCATAATCTGTGCAAAGCATCATGAGGTGTAGGAAAAGGGTGGATATATATATTGTCATTTAATTTTGGAACAAGAATTTTTATATATTTTGGGTGAAAGACTACTGCAGTAGACAAGCTGAGCTGTTTAACCCATTTCACTTTGTGTGAACTGTGTACTGTACAGTGTAGAATAAGACGCTGGTTATATGAACATATCCTTGATAAACCCTCTTACCTTGTGCTTTCAGGGGCCAGCTGTGTTTTACATTTCCTTATATTTTTAGACTCCTTTTTCCCTCCAGACTTTGAGCCAGCCCCCTGTAACTCAGACCCCCTCTGACTATCAGGAACATGTAATAAATGAGCAACACAATGAGATTTGGAAAGTAAAATAACAAAAAAGGAGAATGGAAAGTGTAGTGGCTGAAAGAATACTGCTGAGGTTTAGAAAGTGGAAAAGAAATGAAAAATGATTGAGAACAAAAGACACAACAAATCAAACAAAATTTGGCAAAATTATAAAGAACATTCACAGGGAAAAATATAATAAACACTAAATCAAAAATATGCGGATGACTTGCAAAGAGCTCTTGTTGTCTACCCTCGTTCCTACTTCCATGATCTGTATCTTTCCCAATATCTAACATCCCAGTAATGTGGTGTAACCGAATGCGGGGCTGTACCTGTTGCCGTGAACATGGGAGGCACAAAACGCGAAGCTGTAGTGCAGCAGTGTCGGGTCAATCATGTGCCCTTTATCTGCCCTCTCCAGCAGGTCGCCAAGATAACACAGATGTCTGTGGCACCCTCTCACCCCGTTCCGAGCACAATATTCATCCAGAACAAACACCTGGCCAGGGCTAAACCATCCCTACAATTCCAGCAAATGGGTAGACAGTTCGAAAATGATGTTTACAGTTGTTTTGCATTGAATTCAACCAAAGAACAAAAACACTTACCAGACATGCAAAGTTGTCATTAAGCCTGTGGTCCAACGTGAGCCTCTGCACCATCTCGAACAATGAGGCATGATTAAAGCTACATGGGTTAGCTGAGATAAACTCATCCATGCCGTGCTTCTGTGCCCTGTCAGCATCTATTCCAGCCATTCATGGGGGAGAAGGGGGCAAGGGTGGGTTCAAGGAAGAGGAAATTAGCAAACAGCAAGGAGAATGATTTGTTCTCCTCCCACCACAAAAAAAAAAAACAAACACCTATAATGAGTATTCTATGGCAAATCAAGGACATTGAGCTTTCACATTGTCAACTTGCAGCAAAAGTCAAGCAGAGTTCAATTGGACCTAGCAAATGTGGAACTGAGTGATAACCCTCAGCTCACATTCAGTCTGGGCGTGCATGCATGAGCTGATCTTCGCGTGGTCTCTTCCTGTTCTCTCAATCAAAAGCTTTTCAATATAAAAGCCACCGATGGCTTTGAGAAAGTGGTCGCAAGTCCAAATGATTAATTGTATTGTAGTTTCTTTCACATGATTACAATAGATTCTGCCATTCGCAATTGGTTAATGTCACTCTTTTCAAGAGAGAAGATGGATTGTGTGCTCGTAAAAATACCAATGCCAAAAAAGAATTTGGGGCAATATGTTAGCCATCTTTGATTGAATGTACTCAAAAGTTATCTTTAAGATAATACTGAAAGACCCAATGAAATGACATATGATTAGACAGAAATATGTGAAATGGAGCATATTTTTGGTCCTTTTCTTCTACAAAAAACTGAAATAATTTTTAAAAAACATTTACTAGCATATAAACTACCATTCAAAAGTTTGGGCTAAATAAATCTTTTGAAAGAAGTCTCTTAAACTGCATTTATTTAATAAAAAATACAGTAAAAACACAAAAATATTGTGAAATATTACAACAATCTAAAATAACCATTTTTAAGTTTAATATATTTAAAATATTTCACTAACACTTCAACAAGGTTCCATGAGTTAACGTTAGTTAAAATATTAACTAACATGAACATACAATGAACAATACATTTGTTGCAGTATTTATTAATCTCTGTTAATGTTAGTTAATAAAAATACAGTCGTTCATTGTTAGTTCATGTTAATTCACAGTGCATTAACTACTGTTAACAAGTACAACTTTTGATTTTAATAATGCATTAATAAATGTTGGAATTAACATGAGCTAAAATTAATAAATGCTGTAGAAGTATTGTTCATGCTTAGTTCATGTTAACTAAAGTAGTTAACTAATGTTAACTAATGAACCTTATTGTAAAGTGTTACCAATATTAATTGAAATTATTCTAATATGCTAATATGAAGCTCAAGAAAATTTCTTATATTTATCTCAGTTGAAACAAGTTGCTTAATATTTGTTGTCGAAACCATGATAGATTTTTTTCAGGGTTTTTTTGATAAATAGAAAATTCAAAAAAACAGTATTTATTTGAAACAATCTTTTGTAACATTTAAAATGTCACTTTTGATCAATTTAATATGACACATGAAATTATTAAAACAAAAAAATAAAAATAATAATAATTCCTACTGACCCCAAACTTTTAAATGATATTGCAGATGCTAAAGGAAATGACATAAAAGTCACAAAACATTTTTTTATTTTTTATTTCATGGGCTGTTCAATATGCTCAGTGTTCTAGGCTAAATTTAATCAAAATCAGCAAAATATAAAAATTTTATTAAGTCCTATGCACAATTATTTGTTGGAGAAAGTAGTAAAAGAAAAGTTATTCCTATAAAACTGGCCCCCTGAAGAATTACATTATTAGCAACAGAATGATAGAATCTAAATTTGAGCAGTGATGAGCGTGCTCTAATGAGACAAAAAGCGAAGAAATAATGTGCATCGTGTTACACCAGTGATTAGGGCGTGTGTCTAGATAACAACAACGATCTCACACCTTTCTTGTAAAGACATATGTCTAAAAATAAAGTGCTTAATTCAGTGCTTATGTGAAAAACAAATAAATACTAACTGGATCTGCTTAGAAGAACTCTGATCAAGATCTGTTATCCTTTGTCTGAGTAAAGCATTGCTACAATTATAAAGATGTAGACTAAAATTAAAAGAGAAGGCAAAAAGAAAATAGAGGCACAGGAAAAGACACGGGATTGTAGGAATGAAAAACTCAGTGAGAAAATGATCAAGATAGACAACCGACAAACTGAATGGGTTGAGAAAAGACAAACATCAAAATGAATGGCAAAGAAGCCCTATAACTAAGCAACTCGGGATGATTAAAAGGAAGTGTAAAAATATACAACCATGGAATTGTAAGGAAGAAATAAGACGTAATAATTACAGGGTAAACCTGCAGGATTTAAGTATTTATTTGCCTTATTCATTTGCATTTTTACATATCATTATTATACATGAATTAAAATAGTGTTATTTTACATTCTACACAGTTTTAAATCGGCTTATGCACAAATCATTGTGCTGCATTTAAATAAGGCTAGGACATAAGAAGATGCTAATAGGCTAGGAACCATTATTAATATTATTTTACTACCATAACATATTTGAATGGTTATATATGATATTTCATTAAAATGGATGGTCTTTTACATGCAGGAACACAGTGAGACACTCCACTATGCTTTCATATGGCATGCAAGGAAAAGAAAGAGGAAGAAAAAAAATTCCAGTAACATTTTCCGCTTGCCTACCCATTAGCATTCCATATTGTTCTCTTTTCTCTTTGCAAGTTGACAATACTGGAGAAATTTTCAGTGTGTTCACAAGGGTTGTTGAGCACATTGACAAGCAAGCCACTTCAGTGGCGCGCCAATAGGCTAGCATTACTGTTCTAGTGCAGATACACGGCTTTAGCAAGAAGCCAACAGAGGCTACAAAAGTAATTGATTCGTTCTATGTAAAGAATGGAGAATAATCAAAATAGGAAGAAAATGAACTTGTCTTTCCATCAGCATCTGAATGGATAACATGACATCAAAATGCTCACCTACTCAAGCAGAATAAGGGCAAACACACAGGTGCAAATAATGAACTACTGTTTATCTTTGCTAAGTTCTACTTTGGGTTTAGGGACTACTTCAACTAGGCCCATTTCCACCGGACGAAAGATAATTAGGAGTATTTCTCGGTGAGGAGGGATGGCAGTGCCTGCTCCTTCACATTGGCATTCAGAATACTCCACTTACATATTTGCCAACTCGTGTGAAGCTCAAGTTCAAAAATAAAGAATTTAGTTGAAAGACAAGAGAACCCTCAAGAGTAAAGTTCAAGTCATCAAAAATAAGCAATGCTTCACTGTTGCAGTTATTGTAGACAGAACTGATTGTCGAAATGGTACATTTGGTTTAGTTACTTATGGAGCCAAAAGAGTCTCAATAAAGATAAATGCACACACTACAGTCACATATGCACACACAGGATTCATACATGCACACACATGATTCATAAATACAAACACAGGATACACAAATGCGCACAAAATTTACAAATGCACACACAAAATTTAAAAAGCACAGAAGATTCACAAATGCATACAAAATTCAGAAATGCACACAAAATTCAGAAATACACACACAATTCAGAAATGCAAACAACATTTACAAATGCACTCAAGATTCACAAATGCACAGGACAAGATTCAGAAATGTATTTCTGATAAACACACACATATATCTTGATTTACAAACTGCTTGCGGTCTGTGAACTTCACTGCAATGCCTTTTTTTTAAACAGGGAATAATCTGCAACCAATCAGATATCTCCCTTGTTTTAGCCAATCACAAGAATGCACCCCACGTGGGGGATTGTTTATTTATAAGCCAATCAGCGAACGACTCACTTTCCTCAGCAAACGATTCACTTTCCTCACGCAGCCGGCGACCCACTTTGCGCAGCAGGAGACTCACTTTCCGCAGTGAACGATTCCCTTTCCTCACGAGTCATGCTGCGAACGACTCACTTTCCTCACGCAGCGAACGATTCACTTTCCTCACGAGTCACGCAGCGAACGAGTCACTTTCCTCACGCAGAGAGCAACTCACTTTCCTAAGCGAACGATTCACTTTCCTCATGCAGCGATCAACTCACTTTCCTAAGCGAACGACTCACTTTCCTCACGCAGCCGGAGACCCACTTTTCGCAGTCGGAGAGTCACTTTCCTCTCGCAGCGGACCACTGACTCTCTCTTCATGTAGGGACCGAATATTATAATTAAAGTGACTTCTATATTGCATCCAAAAGAATATTTAGATATATTTAAATATTCAAAAAGGTGTATTTTTTTTTACTTTCATTAAAATATTTCAATAAAATGAAATAATTGCCTATTGCAAAACAGGGACATTTGAGACATTTTTAAATTTATATTTTGTAAAAAAATAATAAAAAATAAACCTGAATTGTAATCTAAACATCTGTATTTTCATACAATTTCATAAATAAGTAGGCTATAATATGCCGCACCATAGGCATATCGCGCTGTGTGAACGCGTTCATGTGATTGGCTTATAAGTAAACAATCCCCCACGTGGAGTTCGTTCTTGTGATTGGCTAAAAGAAGGGAGATATCTGATTGGTTGCAGATCATTCCCTGTTTAAAAAAAGTGAAAGT
The DNA here is from genome assembly GCF_963082965.1 of Carassius carassius. Classification (NCBI taxonomy): domain Eukaryota; kingdom Metazoa; phylum Chordata; class Actinopteri; order Cypriniformes; family Cyprinidae; genus Carassius; species Carassius carassius. The sequence continues at coordinate 8,903,873 of NC_081764.1, forward strand.
TGCAGTGAAGTTCACAGACCACAAGCAGTTTGTAAATCAAGATATATGTGTGTGTGCATCAGAAATACATTTCTGAATCTTGTCCTGTACATTTGTGAATCTTGAGTGCATTTGTAAATGTTGTTTGCATTTCTGAATTGTGTGTGTATTTCAGAATTTTTTGTGCATTTCTGAATTTTGTATGCATTTGTGAATCTTCTGTGCTTTTTAAATTTTGTGTGTGCATTTGTAAAATTTGTGCGCATTTGTGTATCCTGTGTTTGTATTTATGAATCATGTGTGTGCATGTATGAATCCTGTGTGTGCATATGTGACTGTAGTGTGTGCATTTATCTTTATTGAGACTCTTTTGGCTCCATAGTTACTCAACCTAAAAACATAAAGTGCCAATTAAGTGAAAATTAGTTGGCAAAATAAACTAAAAAAATTCTCAAGAGTGACATTTTCAGATACATTTTTTATTCAGTCGACAACCAACAGGACAATCCAAACCCTCCTCTACTTTACTCTGAGGGGTCTTGTGATTCCAGTGATGTTTATGTAGAGAAGGCAATTATGCAAATAAATCATAAACCATACTACCTTAGCTAAATAATAAGTACATACGCACTAATTAACATGCAACCTAAACTGGAATAATGAACGTTTGTAGTTTTAACCATCATCAAAAAAGTTCAACGGAAAAATGTAATTATCTACTTAGGGCTAAGGCATGAGGAGTGAGATTTGAAAGGAGGAGAAAAAAAATCAAGAGAGCACGTTGCATTGGTCAGATAATGGTTTTAGGATTATCTGACTGGTGCTAGCTAACAGGTTAGCACTTACCCTTGAGTCCAGCTAGAAGACAGCAGGGTAAGAAGGGACAAACCAGAATAACATAAAGACTAGCAACAAGGCTGAAGGAAAAAGCAGACACGAAAACCCTGACTCCACTACAGCTGCAGGACTAAAGAAGGGTAAAAGCAAAGCATGAACGAAATAAAAACACAACGACCTGTATCAACATGATAGTTCAGTTTGAACTAGTGGGTGAAAAAGAAAGAAAGAAAGAAAGAAAGAAAGAAAGAAAGAAAGAAAGAAAGAAAGAAAGAAAGAAAGAAAGAAAGAAAGAAAGAAATTACGTTGTGCTCTGCTGCAGCTGATTTTGACAGGATTCTCATCGGTGCACTGAATTGCCAAACACTGATACAATCTAAATCACAAGAACAGTTACTAACACTGTACTGGCAAATACACTTACCTTCAGACATATATTTGAATGCTGGTCGAATGTGTATTTGATGCCAGTATCAGCTACTAATCTGATTCTATGAAGGTACTGTTTATAGTAAATAAATAATATAATCTGCTCATAGAGAATCAATCCAGTAACCATTTACCATTTAAAGTAACAATTTGAAGCCATGAAAATAATTCAGGCTGCCAGGCTTCCTCAAATGTAACTGCTTTCAAAAGTATAAAAACATGGGTAACACTTGACAATGAAGTTCTATACATTTAAAATAGCTAACATGAAATAGCAATGCTTTCCAGTTTAGTTATCTATAGGTTAATGTTTATTTCTATTTTAACAGTTGTACGAATTAATATTAGTAATGTATTATGAATGAACATGAATTACGATAAACAACTCTGTTACAACATTATCCTAAATAATGACCAAGATAATTACTGTTTCCAAAGTGAACCCTATTGTTAAGTGTTACCAAAACAAAAATACTCAGGGATTCAATAATATTAACTTATTCGTTGTATGTTATTTGATATGATACATGCATTCTGTAATCAGAGTATATCATGTCCATTTAATATATAAAAAGCTGTTATCAGAACCTTCATAGCATTCCAGAATCTGCAAAAACCATCTGCAGCAATGAGATGTTTGCTCGTGGGTGTGTATGTTTTATATTCCACTACTCTGTGCCATTCAAGACCACCTGGGGTGCGTTACAGTGGAGGTTGAAACATTTACTGTACACAGTGTAATAATGTTTCAGAAGGGAGAGGGGTCTGTCTTATAGCGAGAAAATTGAATGGCATCTGAACTTGTGAGGGAATCATCTGACCACAAGAAACATTCACAAACAGACAAGTAAATCAATGGAAAACAACACAGAACCTCTACCTTTAGAGTTTGTATATGTGATTAAAACGTGCTCTATACTTAATTGAATTTATTTGAACAGTGTATCAGTTCCCTTAAGAGACATTTTGTGATATAAGACATAGCTATGGACAGATGCTGAAGTAGATGCACACCAAAAGACAAGGTTCTGAATAGCAGGATCTATTATTATTTAGAAGCTTCAAAGTGATTTGATTTTTTTTTACTTTACCAGGTGTTTAAATTGTTGGTGAGAACATGTGTAGCAGAATCTTTATTCAATAAAAATTGATATTCAAGTTTTAAAGGGACCCAAAAATGAAAATTCTGTCATTATTTAATGATTCTCATGTCATTCCAAACCCCCAGAACTTACTTTTGTCTGTAGAACACAAAATGACACAATATGAAAACTGTATTGTATGCAAATGAACAATGGACAGGATTTTCTGAAGTCTTCTGAAGATATATAAATGCTTTGTGTAAGAAATAGACTTGTATGTGTAATGTATGTGTTCTATTGAAAAAAGTAAGTCATATGGTTTTGAAACAACATGAGGGTGACTAAAAGACGTCATTTTTGGGTTAACTATACCTATATAGATAGAAGCTGGTATTGGTTGACCACTTTAAGTTATTAAATTAGCTGAAAAATCTTACTTATGGATGTTAAAGCTAATCAGGAGTGCATAAGGGCAGTAACAAAGACATGGACATTAAAATAAACACATTTTTCCACTCTACACACTCAATCTTACCTTTTCATGATACTTGTGCAGTATGCTGAGAGTGCAAGGTAGCATTACTATGACATTATGAGTTACTAATTCAACCTGACAACAACCTGAATTCATTTATTCATTATTAGTCTGTTTTATCTACTTTGTGACCGAAATGACAAGTTGTTATGGGAACACTGTCACTGTATGTGAGAGGTTGTGGGGTATGGGGGATATAGCCTAAAGAATAAAGCCATCACTGTTTTAAAAAAGATGGATATTAACAACCTTTGCTATGTAGTTCATTTACTCGCCATCTCAGCTTCGGTCGGTTTTTGTCCCAGCTGACAATGTAATGAATGCTTTGCTGGTATGTTTACTTACAGAACTGAGAGATGGGGGCATCCATCTGTGCTGCTGCTCCGCCCTTAGAATTCAGTTTCTGGACTTGGGTGGGCGGGACGGGTTTGTGTGATTGGCCAGTAGCTCGATACATGGCCTGTACCCATAGGATGCGGTCCTGCTCATCATCACTGGCAAAGATCACAGTGTCACCCTCCTTTACTGCATTGAAGAAAGACCGGCCTCCATCCAGACCTGTACAAACAGAAAAAAAAGAACATTTGTCAACTTTCTAAATTCAGCGTGGTGGATAAGATGCGTTTTTGCCGCATTACAAACAAAAAAACAAAGATGCAGTTTATTACATTAACTATGGACATGTTCCACTAATGTCTGACAACCAGAAAGTGAGGATAGTTTCATGACAGTCTGATACATAAGAGTAATCTGTGACTGTGGGAGTATAACCTGGCTGTGGGTCAGTGTAGTCCACAGTATAGCCATCTAGCTGCAGCAGCTCCTGTGGTTCTGACTTCTTCTCTCGATAGCTGCACACAGCAAAGGTATACTGACTTACCTATAGGAGAAAGAGAAACAAATTAATGTGCCGTATGCAACCCGTTAGATTCCCCAGGTTATATCTGTGTCATATTCACTACTTAAAATTGTATATGGTTCATTAAGGCACTGATGATCAAAAGCCAAAACCAACTTTGTTACATTCAACATATTCTTCACTCACTCAATTGAAATATATAAAAATGTACCTGGACCAAGACAAAGAAGCGCTTCTTCCAGCGTTTCCAAACATTTTTGCCAACAGCCCATAAATACCTAAATGAATAATCACAGGTTTCCTCAGTATTTTACTCTCATACACTACCGTTTAAGTTTTTCTTAAATACTTTCATTTAACAAGGTTGCATAACATTTTTCTAAAGTGACAGTAAATACATTTATAATGTTACAAACCTAAATATTTTTTTTATTTTAAATAAATGATGTTCTTTTGAACTTTCTATTAATAAAATAATCATGAAAAAATTATATCATGACAGCAATACTGTTTTCTATACTGATACTAATAAGAAATGTTTCTTGAGTACCAAATCAGCATTTTGATTGATTTCTGAAGGATCATGTTATACTAAAGACTGGAATAAAAATAAAGACTAAATCTTAAATTCATTAAAATAGTAAACAATTTTACAGTTGTAGTAACACTTCAAAATGTTTTTACAATGTTTGACAATATGTTATTGTTTTTACTGTATTTTATCAAATTAATTCAGCCTTGGTAAGCATAACAGATATTTTAAAGAAAATCTTACTGACTCCAAATGGTCGAGCACAGTAATGTGCATAGTGTTTCATTATATCAGGAAATGTTGATGTTATGTCTGGATGATACTGTTTTGGAATGCAATCTCAGAGGTGTATTCCTGTACCCACAAAATCCCTTACCCACAAGCCTTCATGTTCTGAGGTTTGTCCATGCGTACAGCAAGTTTGATCTTCAGATCCTGATCTGGGCAGGCCTTGGTCACAGTCATCTTGTGAAGCTCTGCCTGCTTTGGGCTGTTTGGAGTTGGGTGAAGAACCACCTAATCATTCAACATGAGAGATTCATAATTATTAGTCCATCTGATAACAATTCATAACACTAGACTTATAATCACCATTAAAAGGAACAGCACGTCCCAAATTAAACTTCTGTGATTATTTACTAACTCAAATGTTATTGTTCCAAACCCGTATAAGCTTCTTTCAGGACAGAATGACAGAACTTTTATTATTGGTGAACTATATCATGTAATCCTATAGCCTGTGTCTGTCCTAAACTCAGACTTTTTCACACAATAAGCATTCAGTAGACAGATAAACAGGTTGTGTGAGTGTGGGAAAATATCTGAGTCTGTGTGTGAGCTGATAATGACATATTACCAGCGTTTTCGGAGAAATTCTCAACATTCAGTTAATTCTGGCTCATACAGCTGTGTACTGAGAGTTAGAATGTACAGCTCTTCTCATGGCACCTTACCAGAGAAGTGCCCGTTTTTCTTGTATTTTCTCCTGTGCTTTTTTATTATCTCTTTTCTCTCTCTGATAAGTTGGCATAATTTTTTTCTTTCTGAAACATAATTATCAGTGTTGAAAATTTTCCAGACTATAAGTCGCACTTTTTTTCATAGTTTGGCTAGTCCTGCAACTTATGGTCAGACTTATTTATCAAAATTAATTAGACATGAACCGAGAGAAAAGAACAAAGAGAAAACATTACAATCTACAGCCGCCAGAGGGCGCTCTATGCTACTCAGTGCTCCTGTAGTCTACAATGAGCAGCATAGAGCGCCCTCTCGTGGCTGTAGACGGTAATGTTTTCTCTTTGTTCTTGGTTCTCAATAAATGCGACTTATAGTCCAGTGCGACTTATATATGTTTTTTTCCTCGTCATGACGTATTTTTGGACTGATGCGGCTTATACTCAGGTGCGACTTATAGTCCGAAAAATACGGTATTTAAATATTCACTGAAACAGATCAGGGATTTGACTTAAAAGCAGTGCTTCTTGTTTCTTTACAGGGATTTTCAAGACTGGAGATTATTTTTTAGCCCCAGGCATCAATCAGCAGGAGAATGAGGCAAAAGGAGAATTAGAAAAATAAGACATCACTTCTACAACACCATAACAACCTCAAATAATCCTGAAACAGAACGTCACATGTCCAAACCCACAAGAAAAATAAGAAGGATCGAGAGTTACCCGGCCCAGCTCCTTGTCCTCCAGGGCCAAGACCCCTGTGCTCTCTGTGAAGAGCTTCACTTTGACTGCTGGAAGAGGGTGTGTGGTGGTGAAGTCTCCTTGGGTTCCCCAACTGAGAACACGCATAAACACAAGGCTTCTATTTACTTTCTACACTCATTTCATCCTTCTCACACACAAACAGTACAACCACCAAGGAGTTACTTCAAGGTGCTCTTACACCAGCTGAATATTCCCTTTAATATGCATGGGAATGCTAACATATGGCTTTCTCCAAGTATCATACATCTCCTTGACACTCGGCCACTCTTTATTACTTTATCACTGCTTAACCACTGCGCACAGGGACATCTCTCAGCCCTTGTTTTCATTGTTCAGGAAAACAATCTCCGCAGTCCTATTCGGCTATACGGCAGGGCGATGAAATCGTTCACTAACAAATCATTTGATAAGGTCATAAAAAAAATCTAATACTGAATGTCAAGTGCATGAGAGACAGACCAGTGCGTAAAATGTATCTTCTGATGTTTTGTACTGTTGATTACTGGTACAAAATTCTCTGACACAACAGACAAGTCTGACATTTGGAAAATAAATACATAAATAACCTATAGAAGATTTCCTCCTCTTTATGGCCACTAATCCATATGCAGATAGTGTAAAGCCTCCATAAAGAGAGAAATATAATAACTGTGCAGCTTTGCAGGCTTCAACTTATGTATAAGAGATCACAATGTAGTGCGGCTCAGCAAGAATGAGAGAAGACTATAACTCACAGACGTGATTTAAATGATCAGTATTGATATTATAAATAATAAATGTACAAAATTCTCAGAACAATATGATGCAACAGTATAGAAAAGTACACCTAGGAAAACACAGATACACTCTCTGCTGCACACACACACACACACACAAACACACACACACACACAGAGTGAGGCGTAGATTTGGCCTAGTAAAACTGAAACACGTGACATGATCTGCTGCCGTGGAAACAGGCTGCACGTTTCAAAGGCAGAAGTCAAATGAGATAGAAAGAAAAAGGGGGACGGCAAAAAAAAGATGGAAAGGGAAAGAGGGCAAAAAAGGAAAGCTAGCACAAGAGGGGTGTAAACCTACAATGTGTCTGGTGGGAAGTGTGATGTATCACATGGAGAAGTGACAAATGCAGATTGAGCGATGGGTGAGCAAAACCGTCAATCTGTTTAATGAACACCAGGGGGCGATAAACATAACAGCTGGGCGTTGAGGACGGATACACACCATTAGCAAAAACTGTTTTATTTGCAACAAACCTGTGATTTATATGTGGTAATTTGCATGTGAAATTATTAGCTTGAGGAAAATTTTATGACCAAATGTTTGCCAGTATACTTTTCTAAGGGCCTACGAGGGATATCAAATATTTTAGAACACAAAGGGATGAATTCACGAAGAATGACTTGCACCCGCTGATGATTTTCACACACTCTCTGTGTTGTCGTTTGCAATAGATTTACTAAAAGAACTATGGAAATTACTCCAGATAATGACACAAATGCATCTGAAAAATCTATGCTGATGCAATTTTACTTTCTGCAGACAGTAACAGCACAATTGTGAATGTTGTGAATGAGGCGCAATCTATAACTTATATGATAATTTACTGTATAAAGAAAAGAAATTTTAGCACTGAACATAATTACAAAGACTTAATTTACTGGAGCACTATTTTATTAAATTTAGCACCTGGTTGACACATGGTTAGTGAATAAGAATCAGGTTTTTGCACTGATAAATCGCAAATATTACTGAAGTCTTATGTTAATGAATGAAAGATTTTTAGTTTCAGGCTGAGTGTATGTATGGTTTTCATGGATATGGATGGGTTAGCATTCTAACAGTGCTAACGGCAAGTATCAGCGAGGTTGCTGACACTGCACAATGCCATGCATGGCTGAACTGTGTGCGTATGTGTGAAGGTGCCTTTGGGACAGCACAAGATATGTTTATTCTTGAACAGCTGACTGGATAACATTTTCTAAGTACATCAATGTCAATTTTTTTTCTTGTCGATTCTGCTGTCTCTTTAACAATCTCCTCCTCTTAATCTCTCTCCTTCAGCATGTCTGTTTGATGTGACACATTCCTGTGTATCCATTAGCGCTGTTATGCTTTGCCAAAATGAGCCAATTCTCTCTGATTCCAGCTGCCAGTGACAGCATGAATACATGAATATAGACTGAGTTCTATGACTCATAACCATAAGGCTTTTATAAGAGCTAAGTGCTTTACATTTGAAAGATGAAAAGAGAGGGAGCAGGAAGCAAAATTTAAGTCACAAAAAGAAAAAAAGATTGGAATAAAATCATGGATAGAGAATAAAGAGGAGTAGCTTTAATATTGGAAATAACTAGAGCTGCATGCTAAATATTCATGATAAATGTACAATTTAGCTGGTGATGCAAAATGAAACAATATTTTGAACGTTTGATGTGTTGATTCTGATGAATTTCGCAACATCAACACTGTTATTAAATAGAATTTGCATAAATGATTCCATTATTTTTCCAGCTTAATATTGTAATGTTGCTTTGAAACAATCTCTACTACATAAAGCATTATAAAAATAGAGGTGTCTTGGCCTGAATGTTTTAATAGCATCTTTCATTTGAACTTCAGTAGCAAAAGGTAAGTTTTTGCTAAGTTTGATTCACTTCAGTGAATCCGTTTCAGTAAATCAACTCATAACTCTAATTCAATTATTAATTTGCATCAGAACTTAAAATGGTATTTGTCATGTTATATAAGTGCTAAAAATGTATCATTTAAAAATGTGTGAAATAATAGTGGAATATGTATATTACTGTTTATTTATATGCACTGGCACAAAATAAATAGCTCATGTGATCACATAGTGTAAAGCAATGTGGAAAACTTGTTCAAGATTTATATTGAATACTGTCCAAAAAAAAAACCTGAGATTTAATTGATGGATGGATGGATGTATTTATTTATTTTGTTTGCTTTTTTTACTATATTGCCCAGCCCTGGGAGGAAAGCACATAAAGGAGAAAGGGATAAAATGGGGGAACATGTATTTGAAGACTATGCTTCATTGTATGTTTTCTTCATTTTGTGTTGCAAGAAGGTGACCTTGTATATGAAACAGATTTTACTCTCGTCAAAGGCATGCTATATGGCGTGTATGTATGTGTGTGCAAGTTCTTACAGGTACACACACATGTGAAGGTTGGTGTGTGTGATGATAGAATATAAATGCTAATTCTCATGTGATGTCATTATTCTTGGGGGGTGCTGGAGGCTCTCTGTCTCTTTCTCTCTTTCCCTTTCCCCCCTCTACTGGGTTACGCACTCCTAATCAGTTTCTCCACAGCTGATTACTTTTCTGAGGAGACATGGAGACTGTATCTCGTATTCTCTGATTCTTTCTTGCTCTCTCTTTGCTCTACCATGCTCCCTCTCGCTCTTTAGCTCGTTATAAAATTGGCATCTGATCCAATGATGGAACGCAGGGCCCAAAAATAGCACCGCGTCGTGTGCTCATCCCTTGTGTAATTGCCTCTGGCAAGAGAATTCTGAGAATGTGAAAGATTGCATTTTGTATCGTCGTAACATAATTTTATATAATCTAATTTTGGGAAAATGTACCAATCCATAGGAAATCTACAGAGCTTATAACTAAAATGTAACTTATTCTTAGCAACAGAAAGATTTTATAAATGGATTATATAAATTCTGAATAAACATTTGGTAAAATAAGTATTTGTAAACTTTTTTATTTAAATGCAAATTTACACACAAATTTTTACATTACATCAGATGCCTTCCACGTTGCTCTCAAGATGTCTGTATAAATGTACACATATTTTAAAATATTTTAACACATTAACGTAAAACTATAAAGATCTACACTACCGTTCAAAAGTGGAATCACTATTTTTTTTTTAAAGAAATTATTTTTTTTGTTCAGTGGGGTGTAATAAATTAATAATGACAGTAAAGACATTAATGTTTCAAAATATTTCAGTTTCAAATAAATGCTGTTCTTCTTGCCATTACAGGAATAAATTATGTCTTTTTATTTAACTTGTAATACTTTTAACTTTAATTCTTTTAACAATATAATTATACATTTTTACTTGATTTCTGCTCACATGAATGCAGCCTTGGTGAGCATAAAATCATTTAAAACATCTCACCAACCCAAAACCTTTGAATGGTAGTGTAGATGTAAATTTTGATAATCAAAAATGTTTGAATCTTAACACTGGTTCCAAATGAGCCATTAAAAGGAATTTTCAATAAAAAGTAAAAGAAAAATAAAGAAAGTTGCCTACGTGGGTTTGGAGGCCTCAGCCTGGTCCGTCTGTAGCTTCTGTCCACCTTCCACCTCCATTGTACAGTACACAATGCGATTGGGAGCCAGCGACTTCAACCCTTGGACTTCCATAATCACCACCTACACAGGAGGAACATTTGATTTTTATTCTGTATGCAGGTGTAGTATGTTTTGTAATGCTCACATAAGCAATTAAACATTCCTTTGGATGCTGTTTTAAAAGCTCTTATTTCATTAGCAGCCAGTCAACTCAACATTTTGAGCACATTATCAACTTTTTTCAGTATTCAACTTTCTTGTTCTTGACACTCATTGAATAAGCACTGTCTTGTGTGGACCGAAAATCATTTCCACACACCCAGAGCACCTATAAAATCTGTCAGCTTGTAGCTCCCCAAAACAAAATAGACTCCAAAGACAGAACCCAGGCTATCAAATCTATAAAACAATACACCGTCAGCCTCTGTGACTACTAAAGCTGTGCCACGTTATAATCAACTGCCCTGAAAACGAGCTAGCTCAAGATAGTATAATTATAGCAAAACCTCAACCAGACCTGAGAAGGGGGATTTCACAGAGGCATTCAATATTCTAAGGAATCATTTATCAAAATGCAGTATAATTTATTTTTATTTTTCATATGCCGCAGCCCTTTCTGTCTGCAGTCTATCGATAATTTATGTGATAGCAAAGGCTTGAAACTCAGTAAAGTTTAAAATCTCATAGACGTATGTGTTAAAGTAACACTGCAGCTGCTAATGTTGCCAAATTTATCATTACTCCTCATTTAAATTCTCTGTCAAAACTCAGGAGTGTCCATTAATTCGAAATGATGAAAGGCAAACACATAGACTCCCTAAAGATATTAACAAGTGCTATTTGAGATTTTCAAAAGGTTGGACTTTTTTCAACTATGTAACATGTTACAGACTATTTTTTTTTGTTTTAAGTTTTGTACAAATCAGCACATTTCAACAGTTTAAAGGATACAACTACTGCTAAAACCTAAAAATACTTGGCAAAGTCTGTAATCTTTATGGAACTAGCACCAGAAATGCTTAAAGCAATAGCTTACAGAAGCCTTGAGCAGAGCCACAACTTAAAATCTCTCTCTCTCCCCTGGGCCCGATGAGACGGCATACTATGTGAACCATGGCCTTGAGCACAAAACTAAACTATACTGCCTGAAGGCTAGAAAAGTTCTTACCTCAAGTGTGAAAGACAGCACAACATCAGACTTGGACAGCTGGTTTTCATCTTCCTGTCCCATATCAATGATGGAGGTGTTGTGTCCCCTCTTTAGCTTCTGCAGTTTGAACTCTCCTCCCTTTGAAACCGGCATGCTCTCCAGGTTAGCCATCAGCTGGTTGACTGAGCTCCTCAGTTCCTCGATATACATAGCCTCCATCTCCTTCGACACAAACTTGGGGAATTTGCCAGCCTGAATTTTTTTGAGAAAGAAAGAAGAAATTGCAATATTTTTAATAACTAGCATATATATATATATATATATATATATATATATATATATATATATATATATATATATATATATATATATATATATATATATATAATTTTTTTTTAACTAGTATTTTGTAAGCCTGTATAAAAAAAAAACTGAACTTAATTAAACATGTCAACCTGATGACCCAAAAGATATTTACTATGGAACAAATCCTACTTGGCAAAATTCTAGTAATTTGGTTGGAATTATAAAGTGACTGTGGGTGCATAAACTGAATTGGCTGAGATGCAATGGAATGAATGCCAATTCTGTTTACAACACGTCCAGAACATCTCTGTCCACGTGTAAGTGACCAAATGATGAGACTTACCCGGGCAATCTGATCAGCCATCTGCAGACGCCCATCCAGTTCCCTCCTGATCTGAGCTGCTTGCTCGTCCAGATTATCCAACTGCACACACACACACAAAGCAATGTCAGTTACCATCAGCCCACACACTAATACTAACCTATACATCTCCAGAAGGCAGCTAATCAGGTCTGACCAGTTACAACTTCCCTGCACCCCATATGTGACATAATTGGGGTCATCAAGGGTCAGACTTCGAAAAGGCAAATGGCCACACACATCCTGAAAGCAGAAATACAGCTGTTCCTTATGACTCTAAGTGATTAAAACTAATAAAAATAACTTTCATTAACTGGAATAAAGTGAAAAAAATGAATATAATAATAATTCATTACATTTATATAGCGCTTTTCTAGGCACTCAAAGCGCTTTACATAGTCAGGGGGTATCTCCTCATCCACCACCAGTGTGCAGCATCCACCTGGATGATGCGACGGCAGCCATAGTGCGCCAGAACGCCCACCACACACCAGCTTACTGGTGGAGAGGAGACAGAGTGATGAAGCCAATCAGCAGATATGGGGATTGTTAGGAGACCATGATGGTCAGAGGCCAATGGGCAAATTTAGCCAGGATGCCGAGGTCACACCTCTACTCTTTTCGAAAGACATCCTGGGATTTTTAATGACCACAGAGAGTCAGGACCTCGGTTTAACGTCTCATCCGAAGGAAGGTGTTTGTTGACAGTATAGTGTCCCCATCACTACACTGGGGCGCTAGGACCCACACAGACCACAGGGTGAGCACCCCCTGCTGGCCTCACTAGCACCTCTTCCAGCAGCAACCTAGTTTTCTCAGGAGGTCTTCCATCCAGGTACTGACCAGGCTCAGCCCTGCTTAGCTTCAGTGGGAAACTGGTCTTGGGCTCCAGGGTGATATGGCTGCCGGCATTTGATTTAAACTTTATCTTAAAACGATAATGAGAAATATTGTCTTGGCAACTGACTAAAATAAGTTAAATTTAATGTATCAAAATGACTAAAACTAAAACTCAGATAAAAATGAATTAAACCTAAATAAAATAAACAAACAAAATTGACAAAAACATATACATTTTTTTTTTACAAATAACTTGCAAAAATGTATATAAAATTAGATATAAATTAACAAAAATATTAATAAATACTTTTTATAATTACTATAAGTATTTATTTTATTTTAACTGTTTATAATACTAAAATAATACTGATCCTTGGTTCATCTGTGAAATAAAAAAGTAATGAGGAACAGTTTCATTTCTCCTTTCAAGATGTGAGTGACCATCTACCTTTTCATTTAAGTGCATTAAAGAGTAAATAAAATAAAATATAAATTTTACATTAGATGAAAATGTTAAATGTTGCCTTAGTACTAAAAGTACTAAGTTAATTTAATATATGTTACAAAGAAAATACATTTAATTCATACTTTTTCATTTTTACCAACTGATGTATTTCAACATGTTCATCTTTATATATTTGTTTGTCCACTGCAACCCACACACAGAATCAATAAAAAAATCTAATATATTCCATCTGTAACCAATTTTTGCACTGCTCAAATATATAGCCCCTCATACATAAATATATGGCTATAAATCCTGTTGTAAAGCATAAATTATATCATGCCCACAAGGGCCCTGGGGAAGATGGAAAACTCCAATGGAGAGGAAAAATCTGATGTGCTGGAATAGGAAATAATCTCTCCACCCCCGATAACTCTGTTGCATGCATGTGGGTGTGCAAGTGTGTCGCTGTCTGTTTGTGAGGTTATGACATCTGAAGCCTCCCCATCCAAAACCATCACTTCCTGTCTATGTCACTCTCCTGCTCCTGTCCACACAGAATCCACAGGCGACAGCACCAAGGCAACCCCTTGCCATGGTGACAGTCGGTCTGGAGTGGGAAACCATGTCACATGGGGCAGAGTTGAGTCCTGGTCCCCAGAGCCCTGTCTATCTTCTGCCCTGCTCTCCAGAGGCTGTGTTCTGAATAAGCATGGCTCAGCAAATACAGGAACCTTCTGTGTGTGCATTTGTGGAAGTGCGGCCCCTGGAATAGAAGAAGTATGTCTTTGGAGTTTGACAGAGCAGAATTCTCTGCTGCATTGTGTTCAAACTAAAAGCTTTTGTTTACATTATTGATCATAACCCCTTTGGTCGTCAAAAGTCTGTTTTTCTGAAGCTAAAAATGCCAGACTTAACTTTGATGGGACATTGGGAGGACTAGAGTGACCTTATGACCTGTTTCATGATCGCATTGTTCTCCAGGCTGGCTCGGGGGAGAGTAGCTGTGGAAGGGTGTGCCATCATCTTTTGGAAACAGACAACCTCTGCTCTCGATTTATGCAAAATTATCATCTTTCTATGGTTCTCAAGTTAGTAAGCCATTCTAAATAATTTACAGGAGACATCCACAAATATGACTGTAATGCAGGTCAGGAATTGATTGATAGTTCGAAGTACAAACAAAGTGGTATAGCACAATTTCAACGTTTATTCGGCATGCTTCTGTTCTGTTTGGAGGTAAAAGGCTCTTTCATGAAAAGCATAGTCTTAATAATAGATGGTAAACAAAGTACGGAGGTTGGGTGTCTGTACAGGAGGTTCACCATTAGTTTATTTACCTCAGCTCTTAATTTACCAGCTGTAACTCTGGTGTAAAGGTCATGTAATGGGTATGTGATTAACATTAATTCATACAGTGTGTGACATTTCTCATCAAAGCATATTAAAGCAGCAAGCCATGGGAAGTCATGCATTATATTGATTTTACACTAATAAAAGGGTGTATGTGTGTGTATATACATACATACATATATATATATATATATATATATATATATATATATATGTATATATATATACCGGTATATATATATATATATATACACGGGGGGAAATAGTTAATATAGTAGTAAATCGGGGGGAAAAACAATTCTACCATATAATTCAGTTGTCTCAAAATAATACAAATTCAAATATAGGTTTAATTAATACAACAATAAAATAATAATAAAATATAAATAATTATTATTAATAATTCAAAGGGGTATTTAGAAATTAACTTGAGTCTTGTGCTTAAGTCCTTCATTATGGACAGTAAGTCAAACAACTTTACCTTTTACTCAAGGATTACATGAAAATGTATGGATTGTTTATGGAAGGGATTCTTTATGGGAGGTTTAGCAGAAATAAAATTCAAGGAGGTAAACACTTTCTGAAGGCCTTGTAATTAATTAGAAAGCCCTCTTAGCTCTTGTTATTCTCTGTTGCAAGCAGTAAACAGAAAATTCCTGGCCTGGTATCATCTCTAACTCAGGACACCGAAATATAATTCAAAGGATCTTTAGTCTTCAACTGCTGTTTGTTTAATTTGGACACTTTAATTCAAAGGACACTGAAATCCCTGTTGGTTTTACATACAGCACCCAGTGTAACGGTAATGTTTGCTTAAGTGTTGTGATCTGCTGGACTTAGACGGCATCTCAGCAGAGGGAGCTCCTGACAGCTGTAACCCCGATTCCTCTGTCCTCGCCGAGATGGAGAGAGTGAAAGTCAGATTCACCACATCAATAATGCATTCACACATTTAGATTTGCTTATGGCAGACTGTGTTCTCAAACTTGCTTGTTTATTCCTCGTCTATCGCTTTCTCACCGTTTCTGCTGTCACCAAACTCCTTCACAGCATTTCTCTCAACCAACTCTACACCTGTCTTGATTCTCTCTGTTCCCTTCAAGATTCATCTGCTGCGTGCGGGAGAGTGACATCTGTGACAACACCAGATCGAGTCATGTGACTAAACCCTACAGCATGACCTTCAGCTGTCCACTGATATATTCGAAAACCTGAATATCTTTGCTACTTTATTATTGATCTAAAGGCCAATCTGGCAGCTAGGAAGTGACAGAGGTGTTGTACGCGTGTCCCTGTGTGTGTGCGTGGGTGGGGTTAGATTAAAAAACATATTGCAATGGTCAGCAAAAGCAGGGTATTAAGACACACGGCAAATAAGTAGAAAAAGAAAGGATTTGTAAGGCCATTTTACACAGTACACTGTTACAAAGGGCTTCTAGTTCATTTTCAATGGGACAGAGGCGGCAGAACGGAGGCGGCACTGAAGCAGCACTGCTTGCTGTGCTTGTGCTCAAAAATCCTTATTTGTTGTGCATGTGGAAAGATAAAAAAATCGTTCTATAGCTTTTATTAAAAATATGACATTTTTGTTGTCAAAAAACAACAACAACGCTTTTGCTGATTTTCCTGAGCTATATAAATCCTAAAAAATAGTTAATATCCAGTCTGCTCACCAATCTAATTTATTTAGGATGATTTTTATTTGTGCTTAGCCTATTTTATGGAGAGAGAAAAAATAACACATTTTATGGACACATTGTCACTAACACAAACCAATCAGCTACTGTATAAACATAAATGTTAGACTAAAAATAATGGATGCCTTATTTATTTTATAATTATATAATTATATGCATTTTGGTATTGCTACAACTGCATAAACACAATACGATGATCACAAGCTGACTTTTTAATGATAATTTGTGTAACAAATTTATCTGAATTAATTTAAATATTTTATACTTTTTTAAAATCAAAAAAAAAATTTGTATACAAAAAATGACTGGAGAGACTATCAAAAACAACGACAGCTGGAAGCAATTAAGTGTTCCAGTGTAGATCATTTCATTGTAATGAGTGCAACTTAGTTGAAATGTGCTGTTTTATTAGCCATTTCTTATAGTACATGCGACCTGGAATATAATATTTAGAGTATTTGCCTCATTCATAAATGCACCATGTTTGTTTGCTAGCACTGATCAGTAGTGGGCATCATTCTATATTCAACATCACGTCTCATGTGTATGGAAAACAAGAAAAAAAAATGAATGCCTACCATGCTCTGTATAAAATGTCCTTAAGTAAGAGAAGTAGTAAGTGAAAGACAGTAAAATAAAGAGACAGGTAGACAAGGATATGTTCTTAAATGACCGATGGTTTCCATTTTAATAGTTAAGAGTCAAATATGCCTCATTTCATCATGTACTATAAAATAATGAAAGGACAAAACAGTAGAACTGTTCTTTTAAAAAGGACAGAAGCAGCCACATTCTTTTGAAGGGCTGTTAGGAAAAAAAACAACCAATTATGAAAATTATTATATAGAACAAATGCATTGTTTCAGTCCATGATAGCATAAAAATGTGAATGATCATTTGCAATGTGTGTGTGTGTGTGTGTGTTTGCCGTAACCCTGCTGGTTCATTCTGAGCAGTTGATTAGTGGAGCACATAATCAGCTCCTGTCACCGGCAGCAATGAACAAACCTTCTCTCGTTCTCTGTTTCTGCAGTTACTGTTACCAACATAGGAAAGGAACTGCTTTTGTCATTGGGTCAGCTGGACTGTTATGGGTGTATCAACTTTTCCAATTGCTTTTGAGGGGATTAACAGGAGCTTTAAATGCAAAGCAATGGAGCTGACGAATTAAATGAGCTTTTAAAGAGGGAAAAGGAGAGGGAGAAAAAGAGAGATAGAGGTTGTCTGACAAAGCAAAATATCATTGCCAGTTTTCATATGCACACAATAACTATATGTCCAAATTGTCCGAGCCTAAAATGACAGTTCAGACTTATAGATGCCTTGAAGGAAAGATGAACTCTCTAACAAAAAACCCCAATAATTCTAGAATGATTTCATTCTTTTCAACAGCTATTCTAGAGAACATTCCAATGCAAAATATGTTGCCAAAAAATATTCCAATGCCAATTTTATCCAATATCATGCAGTCCTCTATCTATCTAGATGGTAAATACCCACAGACAATTCTTTACATATATTTTTAAGCTGTCAGAGAAGCCAACATTCAAAGCTATACATGTCTCCTAAACAACAAATAACAGACAACATTGAGAAAGAAGAAATGGTAAAGGCTGAATGAATCTATTCAGTAATTCAATGAGGAGGCACTTGAGAGCACCAGAGGTGTGCATCACAGAGAGAATCTATTTGTGACTGGAGGGAGATGAGTGTGAATGGACCAGTTTATGAGCTAGCACTAACTACAGCACACAGCACATTCACTGTTTTCTATCAAATTGACTTAGAAGCGACTTAATCAATAATATGTCAGAATCCTAAAATGTTACTCCCGAAATGTGGTTTGTGTTATCCATATGACTATTAGAAATGCTACTTTAGAGTAAGTCGGGTTGACTTTGCATTCACTGGCAAACACTAAATATGCAGTCTTCTTTGCTTTGTTTGCAAACATTATTTTCAGAAACACTCACGCCATAACTGCCTGCCATGGTTCATTAACCATTGCGTGGCAAAATAATCAGAAAGCAATCCTACACTATTCCATCCTTATTTGACACGTTTCCTGTAAAAAGCTTCTGTTTATTAATGCACAAATGGCTGATAATAACACACTTTCAGATGGTTCAGTAGCTCTACATTCTAATGGTCTGCAATATTTGCCCCCAAAAAAATGTTTGGATATTTAAGCCATATTTGTATGACTGCCACCGCATTAGATATCAAAACAAGTCACATTTTTACAAAATTGTAATGTTTTAAATTTGAAAACAACAGATTCAAAATTAAACTGTCAATGTAATTATATTTAGCCATTTTTAAGACTACAAAACTTTTTGGGGGTCAGTGTATGTATGGATTAAGCTCTTTTACAAAACAAAGCCAGAGGAAAGGTTGGCCGCAATGTTTTGTTTGTTTTTATTTGTGATGATGGGTATGTGTATGTGCAGGGCAGTCAACAGCGCAGTTGCTCCAGCTGAATGCACAGAGCAGCAGACAATTTTTGCAAATTATGTGTGATTGTGCTTTCATTAAATACACTGCAGGTGGTGTATGAAGCATCTTTTGGCAGCCAAGAGAAAACGCCTCCTACACATGGCCTTGTGACCCACACAACAGAGTCCTTCCTGAGGATAAAGGGAAAGAGCTAGAGAAAGGCTTTGGTACTCTACAAAAGCAAAATATGCTTGGTTTGATTTGGAGTGGCCCAATCGATTTTTGTTTACTGTGTAACGAAACTTGTGGTAAACACATTTTTGATACTACTTCGGAAATCCGACCTATTGCCTGCTTTGAGATTAGCTCAGAGTGCAAGTTGTAACAGTTCTGAAATCATCAAAAAAACATAAGGAACCTTTCACCAAATTAGTTTTTCAAAGCTAGTATAAATCAGTGCTGATTGACCAGCTAATTGATGATCTCCCAAAGCAATTACAAGGGCTTTTTGATCATAAAAAGCATTGATCTTGCCAGCAGGATGATATGACATCCTAGCCTCTGAGTCATCCTAAATGTGCGGCTGTGATCTATTCAAAGTGGGTTTAAAATAGCTCTTTTAGCTGTGTCATGAGATCTCAATCTACTCCAGAAAGCATATGCCTTGGAGGATTCTCTAAAATAATCTCTTATAAGCTAAAATATATGACCCTTTATTTTTGTATCCACTAAGCCAAAGAATAAATGTAAATAATTAAAAAAGGTCCTATACACTACCTTTCAACAGTTTGAGGTCAGTTTTTATTGTATTTGAAAGAAGTCTCTTATGGTTGCCTAAGCTACATTGAAAACAGTAATATTATGAAATATTATTACAGTTTTAAGTAACTGTATACTATTTTAATATATTTTTAAATGTAAATTATTCCTGTAATAGCAAATTTTTCTTTAGTATCAGATGACCTTTCAGAACATGCTGATTTGTTGCTCAAAAAAATATGTCTTGATATTATCAATGTTGAAAACTTAAAAAAGCTTAATATTTTTGTGAAATAATAATTCTTTTTAGGATTTTTTTAATTGATAGAAAGTTAGAAAGTGGATAGAAAGTACAGTATTTATTTGAAATAGATTTTTTGTAACAAAGTCCTTACTATCACTTTTGATACAGCCCCTTGTCATTATTGACTTTCATTATATGGAGAAGAACACGAGTCTGAGTAAATGATGACAGAACTTTCAATAATTTCTGTAAGTGCATGAACCAACTGCTTTTGAAGATATAAAAAAGTGCCTATGAAACTGGCATAAAATCAGAGGCAAAACATTGTTTGTTTGTCACGGAAACAGTGCTCACAGGTATATTTGTCACACAGAAAAGGTGGAAAATGCTGGTTGTGGGCTTATTTGTCAGCAGATGCAGCAATTTTGCCCCTGCCAGCACTGTGATGATTTGACTACACTGCCATGAACGCTGCCAGGACTGAGGAGATTTTATGCTGAACTTCCCTTCTACCTGTTCCGCTCCCCTCACTTAATGTTTGTCTATCCATCTAAAATACACGCTTACCAGTTGATAAATTAACGGTTTCTTACTGTTTCCCAGAAGGAATTTTTCAGTGTGTTAAAGATCTCTTAAGTGCTTACAACGAATGCCAATTTGGCAATATTTACAAACTGAGGATCTTTAACCCTCTGGAGTCTAAGGGTATTTTTGGGGCCTGGAGAAGTTTTGTCATGCCCTGACATTTGTGCTTTTTTCAGTTTCTTATAAATATCTAAATGGGTAAAGTCTAATCTCACTGTAATCAGCACAAACTGGGCTATAATAATATAAGAAATGCATGTATGTACATGATTGTGTTTTTGAGAAAAAAAATATTATGCGTGGTTAGTGAAAAACTAAAAATGTTAAAACACTTGAATAAGGCCATAAAACACATAGAGAACAATGGTTCCCGGGATTTTTGAGAACTGGAGCTTGTAGCCTAGAATTTTTCTTTCTAAATGATGTGAAAATCATCTTGTTTACTCACTCACAGAGAACAATATATTGATTTAAATTTTCTAAGACACTTTTTGTTTGTAAAAGTCATATGCGAGTAGGCGTCAACTACCATGAATATCATTGTGATTTACACCTGAGAAGACAAAGGCCTGCATAATGAGCTGCATAATGAGCCATTCAGTCATCTGTGCCACTGTGAGTGAGGAGTTACAAGAAAGAATGCAAGAACAAAATAAATCTATATAATTTTATGTTTGTAGTTTATTTAGAATATATTTAATTATCCCACAACATAATTTAATATCCACTTGGGGGAGCAGTTAAACAGTTTATTAGAAACAATCAAAGCTGACTTTCAAACAAATTGTTTGGCATCCTTACTCCAGTCACACAATCCTTCAGAATCCTTTTAACAATCTTATTTTCTACAAAAAAAACATTTATTGTTATTATTATTATCATTATTATTAATGTTGAAAAGAGCTGAGAATATTTTTCTGGGTTTTTAGGGGGAATAAATTGAAAGAAAAGCATGTTTTTACATTTGTGACAGTTATCTATTTGTTACATTTATATTATTTACATCAAGCTTTTGAATGGTACATAAACATAATATCATAATTTTCCTACAGTAGTATCCCACCGTCATGTCAAATATTTCCTCCCCTGTAGAAGTTTCCCACCTACCTGGCAAGCCTGGTACAACAGCTGGTGCTCAAACTTCTTGATCCCCAGGATCAGCTGGAACATCTCGTAGAGCTGGTCTTTGCTCAGGATGAGCTCGGAAGCGGCGCTGGCTGTCATGCGCTGCTGTGCCTTGCGTGGGTCCTCGTCTCCACGGTAGATGGTGTCAAACTTTGCCATCCAGGAACTCAGCACAGTCTCCTTGCTCAGACCATCGATCTCTGGCAGGCTCCGGACACGTTTCTCGATATGGCGCTTGAACACCTCGCGACAGTCCATAGCGGATAAACCGCCTGTTTGCACCATCTTAGCAACACGGTCGCTCTTTAGAAAAACCTACAATTCACAGACAAGGGGAAGCCAAAAAAAAAATTATTCAATACATATTCAAAATTGGAGTTTTGTGACTTTTTGTTCATATGCTATATGCGACATAAACACTGACTTGATTGGCCTTTAAATATACAAATGTAATTTTACTGAAAAAAAAAATATATATATGTATTGAATATTATTCTTTAAACATAATACTTCAAATATACACATTTAAAGTTTATTCTAAATGTATAAATATATATATATTGGTGACTATGACTAGCAAGTATGCTTCATAGCTTCATAGCTTCTAACGTAACTAGATAACTAAAGCCTAGTGGCAATTAGTCTCAGCCGCAGACGTCATGGACCGCTGGCTTAACATCTGATGCATATGGCAGACAGAAGTGGAAACACTTCAGGAGTTTCGAAGTCGTCATCGGATTGGTTGAATTATACAGGATTCCTGGGAGACGTGCGTGTCATTTAGTTAACTAAATGGTGGATTGAAAAATATAAAGTTTGCAGCATAGAATCTTTAAAATATGTCCGAGAGTTTTACACACTCTACTGTGATGATCTTTCCATCGCCTGAAACCTGTCGCTGAATGAAACAAACTGTGATTGGTTGTTTGACATGTCGGTCAAACGCCTCATGGGCGGGCCTTGGCCAATAAAAGCTGCCATGAATTCCAGATCTTCAGCCGTCAGTTTGCCCTGCCTTTCGTTGGACCTTTAAAGCTGAGATGGTGATAAAACCAGGAAAACAGTTCTGATCTTAAAAAGTTTCACTTGGGTGAATTCTTAACATCATGTTTTCAGTCACTCCAATCTGCTAGAGGAAATTATGCCTCAGTGCTCCTTTAATATTCTATGCTGTGATAGATACAACATCATCTACAGTGATATACTGCAGTAATATAACCAATGCCATTAAAGCCATGGAAAGCAATGGAAAGCAATGGTAACTGTAAAAATTTCACAGCTTTGAAATGATGGGATCAGTGTGAGCAAAAATATTGCAGTCTGATGGGCTCGCTCTGAATTATTCAGAAGATATTTCCTAATTCAAACAGGAATAACGGGAGAGAAAATTTGTGATTTTATTCTTTAGTCCAACCGAAATGACTACTGAGTTCCAACTACCTCCTCTTTTGCTGTTCGCAATGTTTCAAATCCGGTTTTATAGAGGTGTGTGTAAAACATGGTTTATGTTTTTCCTCAACAACTGGAGTGCTTGGCAGCTGCTTTTCTTCATTCCTTTTAAAAGACTTTCTGTCATTCACTGTTTTAAAATAAAGCTTTAAATTGCTGTCTGGTCCGAATCCAGACTGCAGATACTGTGAGCTTCTCTTTCCAAACATACCCTGCAATGGCTTTTCTAGCTGGATCATTATGGAAACCTGAGGGTGAAAATAGTCTGATTGAGCATGTTTCCGAGAAGTATTTCTACAGTCTAAAAAACTGTACAAATAGGGAACAATGTATGTCTTAATATGAATTTTCCATATTGATTTTCACAGGTGGCTTACCTGTATTACACATACTATGTTTTAGCATTAAAGGAAATGTCCTGGCAGAACATTAGCAGTACCATTTCTGTTTTTCTATGTATTTTATGGAGTGTAGCAGTTCACAGTTTCCCCATTCTATAACTAACTGCCGTTATATCTGCAAGTTGTAGGCACTATTGTAGACATACACTTTCATTTACTGTATATGCTTAGCTTTAATTCTTGCATTAATTATTAATTTCTCATTTAGCACATAAGGTATACAACACACATGAGAATCTTGTAATTGCTACTGGCTACAAGAATTCATTATTTACAACTTCTGTAATTAAACACAACGCATATGTATTAATGATTTCATATGCGAGGCAGCCTGAAGTATTCTAATAACCACTTTCAGCCATATTGCACAAGTAATTAGCATGCACAGAGGCCCAAACCACAGCAACAGGAAATAATGTGGTGACCTTACCACAATATTTGAATCCATTAGAATAGCAATCTCTTCACAGAGCATGTGTAAACACTTGTTAATTAGCTAAGGATAGCTGTCCCCGACGGGCTATTAAGGCACTCTAATCTCAATGATAATTCACTTGCAAAGTCATGTCATCTTCTAAATGTTTTGTCTAACCTGTAGTATGGTAACTACAACTGGCTATGTATGTATTTCAACACACACTGTACAATAACCAAGGCGTCATTGTTTTTTGCCATCATTAGCCGAGCTAATCACCTGAAGGAGAGGTGAACATGCCACGACCTCACACAGACAGAGACACCAAACTTACTTTAATTAATTCAGTGCACTACTCTATAGACCACAATTTGAAGAATTCACATAAAGAATGAAAATAATAAAACACCTAGTTTATTTCTGGCTGTTCATTCTACTTAAATGTCCCTAATCTAATAATTTTACTGTTAGTTTAAAAGGTACTGTAAACTATTTTTGGGAAGCAAGCATCAACAACTACATGTCAGATATCATTGAAATGTGCTTTCATATGTGTTTTTGGGAAATCACACTTGTCTTTTGTAATAATATGCTCTGCAAACAGCAAAAAGCAAAAAAAAAAGGGGGGAGTGGCTTGCACTTTTTTAGCCAATTTGAAAACCAGGCAATTAGAAATGCTCTAATGGTGTGTGTTCATGTTTGCGCAGATGGCCAAATTTAAATATATTTTTATAGACTACCATTCAACTATCTCAGGTGAATAACATTTTCTTAATGTTTTTGATTCCTTATGCTCACCATTGCTGCATTTATTCGATCAAATATCCAGTAAAAACAGTATTATTGTGAAATATTATTAGAAATTAAAATCCTGCTTTCTATTTTAATATATATATATATATATATTTTATTATATTTGTATGTATTTTCAATTTAATATATCCTTGTTAAATGAAAGTATCAATTTCTTTAAAAAAAATACTGACCAATTTAATGGTAGTGTAGAAACCATTATATAGATATAATATCAGTAACATAACGATGAACATAAAATGTACATTTTACAGTTTAACAATATTCTTTTTTGACTAATAAGTCAAATATCAAACCAAAACAGGCTGATAAGTCTGAGGTGCCAGGTTGGAGGCCAATGTGATGCTTAAAAAAGTTTAAGAGTAATCATTGAAAAAAGGTTGCGCAACCAATAATGCCATGAAGTGATTACTTGAGCAATACAAGGGGCAATTTCCGCCTTTCATTCTACTGTTGCAATAATACTTCACCTCAAAATAGCTTTGAACTGCATTGATAAAGGCTTCATCTGCCACAATCTGTGTGTCTCCTTTGAGAAAAGACTCAAAGCGGTCCTTAGTGGTTTGCAGCTGCTGCTTGGTGATCTACAAGAAGAAGTGGGAAAAGAAAACAATGTCAATTCAGATCATTTGCCATGGCAAAAAATGCAAAAATGTTTTCATAAGACCAGTGCATTCATTTGTAGTTCACATAGATAATACAACATTTTAAAAAGATCTTAGCTTTTTAATCAGTGACTCCATCTAAAATGGTCTCTGTTGAATCTGTTATCAGATTTTGCACATCAGATGGATCCAATTCTATTACGGTGCAAGACTAAAGTAAATGATGTTACCGCAAAAGGGTTAGAGATTTTTCAGAAACAAATGACAAAGCAAAGTTGATTTCCTTTTAGCAAGAGACATTTAATACATCCTTGTTTTTCTTGAAACACTCCCACAAGTACATAGTCTCTTCTCAAGTCTATACTTAAAAATACCCTTTCTGCTTTAAGCTAAAAAAAAATAAAAAGGAAGAAATAAACAGACACCCACTTCCTAACTCAATAACAAACATTCTCTCTATTCCCACAGTCAGATATCTCTAGCTACATCTCTCTCACACTCATTCTCTCACTTGCATGCTCAATTTTAACTTCCCTTGCAGAAATTGTGTACCTAAATCCTTCAAATTTTTTAGATATGTTGATTTTTCATGCATAATACATCTTATTTCACCAAAAGCCTAAAACGCTTCTACCTCCTTCTCACTGTCTCCTAATGTGATTCATCACTCTCTCTCTCTGAATGTCATAAGGGCACAAGATGACAGAGTGACGAACGAGTAAGCAACAGAACAAGAGAACTGTTATGAAGGAGAAAAAGAGCAGGCCAAACAGTATCCTCCTCCTCCTCACATAAAGCAAAAGAGCGAAGCACTGACTGTGCAACTGTGTTTTATGGCAGTGGTTATCAACTGGTTTTGCATCAGGGCTTAGGTTTTACAGTGGATAAGTTGTTTATCATAGAAACAAGCCAAAAAACACACACACTGTCATGAGTCAGGTTTTTCTTCCGTTTTCGCTCTCGCACGCTCTCACTCATTTACACACACACACACACACACACACACACCTTATTAGCTTATTATATTACTCTTTGTCTGTCCCGCTGACCTCTCTCTCTTCATGCACCTGTTTGTCATTGCAATCAGCGCTCGCGCTGATTTGCTATGACACCTGTTTCTACTTTGCCCTAAGTGTTCACCCTTTATCTGGTGTTTGCTCGGGTAGATTCTTGGTTGGATTATTGTTACATGTCATGCGTTTTGTCTGCAGTTACATCCGGTCTGTATTGAGAGGTACTCACCTATTCTTGTCTTGTCTGCCTGGAACAGTCTAGCCCCTAAGTTTTTGCTGTATTCTGCTGCTGTTGCTGCTGATTGTAGACCTATGTGGTTCTCTCACCCTGCCTGAGTTATCTACTCCTGAGCTTCGAGTCTGCTACAAGGGAGTCCTGTTCTGTTACTCATCGAGACAGGAGTCTTTCCGTTTGTTCAAGTTTCTATTTACCAGTTCTGTGTGCTGAAAAGACGGACTGCCTTTGTTATATATTTTTTCATTAAAGACTGTTATTCCTGTTATCTCTGCTTTTGGATCTTTCATTTACCAGCGTGACAGAATAATCCAACCAACATGGATCCAGCAGATGAGAGGCCTGTCCGGTCGGCGATCGAGATCCAGGGAGCTATGCTTGGCAAACATGAGCAGGAGTTGGCCGCCGCTCATCAGGCTGTTAAGAGTCTTTCAGCTCAGGTGGCTGATCTATCTGCCCGTTTACTTCACCTGCATCAGGAATCTGCCATGTCTCACAATCGTCAGCTGCCCTCTGAGCCACGAGTCAACAATCCCTCCTGTTATGCGGGTGAGCCTACGGAGTGCAGAGCTTTTCTCATCCAATGTGAAGTTGTCTTTTCCCTTCAGCCCCAGACGTATGCAGAGGATCGGGCCCGCATCGCTTATGTTCTCTCTCTCCTCACGGGACGAGCACGCGAGTGGGGTACGTCAGTTTGGGAAGCGCAATCTGCATGCTGCAGCAAGTACACTCTTTTCAAGGATGAGATGATCAAGGTCTTTGATAGATCCGTCTTCGGCAGCGAGGCATCACGTCTACTTGCTGTGCTACGTCAAGGCAGAAGATCTGTTGCAGATTTCGCGATAGAGTTCCGGACTCTGGCTACTACAAGTGAGTGGAATGATCCTGCACTAACTGCTCGCTTTCTTGAAGGGTTGAATGTAGACCTTAAGGAGGAGATCTACGCGCGGGGGTCGCCAACTCAGCTCGATCAACTTATCGACCTGGCCATCCGCCTTGACAAGTGTTTCGAGCAGAGGCGTCGAGTTCGTTCTCCACTTTTCACATCCTGTGATAACTTTCCTTCTGCTACTGCTTCTGTTCAGAACCAACCTGATGCTGTACCCATGCAGCTGGGGGCCGTACGCATCTCCCCGGAGGAAAGACAGCGGCGAATTATTAACCGTCTCTGCCTTTACTGTGGTACGGCGGGCCATTTCGCTTCATCCTGCAGTTTAAAAGCCAAAGCTCGCCAGTAGACGGAGGAGTACTGGTGAGCGCTTCTGTCATCTCCTCATCACCAAGGTCTCGAACCACTATATCCGCTGTTCTCCGTTGGGCTGGTTTTTCTGTTACCGGTCTTGCCCTCGTCGACTCGGGTGCGGAGGGCAATTTTATCGATGAGATGTGGGCTCGTGAGAACAAGATTCCCTTAGTTGATTTGACTGATGTCGCCACTGTCTTTGCCCTGGATGGCAGAGAGCTTTCTTCTGTTCGTCGTGTCACCAGTCCGGTTAGTCTCACTGTTTCCGGCAATCATCATGAGACAGTCTCATTTTATGTTTTTCAGTCTCCCTTTACCCCCATTGTTTTAGGTCATCCCTGGCTTATCCAACATAATCCTCACATTGATTGGGTTAAGGGGTCTATTCATTCATGGAGTTTAGCTTGTCATGTAAATTGTCTGGTTTCCGCTGTTTCTCCCGTGTCTTCTGTTCCTCTTTTCCAGGAGGAGCCTGATGATTTGTCTGGTGTCCCGGAGGAGTACCATGATCTGCGGGCGGTTTTCAGTCGTTCCCGGGCGGTATCCTTACCGCCTCACCGTCCGTATGACTGCTCTATCGAGCTCCTTCCTGGCACCACGCCCCCTCGCGGTAGACTGTACTCTCTTTCGGCGCCCGAACGAGAGGCTCTGGAAGGATATCTTACAGAATCTCTCGATGCGGGGATCATTACTCCTTCTTCGTCTCCCGCCGGCGCTGGGTTTTTCTTTGTAAAGAAGAAGGATGGTTCTTTGCGTCCTTGTATCGATTATCGAGGGCTGAACGACATAACAGTCAAGAACCGTTATCCTTTGCCTCTTATGTCGTCGGCTTTTGAGATCCTACAGGGCGCAAGGGTTTTTACAAAATTAGACTTGCGCAACGCCTACCATTTAGTGCGTATCAAGGAGGGAGACGAGTGGAAGACCGCGTTCAACACTCCTGTCGGTCACTTTGAGTACCGGGTTCTACCTTTCGGTTTGGTCAACGCTCCCGCTGTATTTCAAGCATTAGTAAACGATGTCTTAAGAGACATGCTTAACGTTTTCGTGTTCGTTTACTTGGATGACATCTTAATTTTTTCACCCTCTCTCCAGGTACATGTTCAACACGTTCGCCGTGTCCTGCAGCGCTTATTAGAGAATCGCCTATTCGTCAAGGCTGAGAAATGCGTTTTTCATGCCCAATCGGTTACTTTTCTCGGTTCGGTCGTTTCAGCGGAGGGGATTAGTATGGACCCTGACAAGGTTCGAGCAGTTCTTGATTGGGCTGTTCCCGATTCTCGAGTCGCACTCCAGCGATTTCTGGGGTTTGCGAATTTTTACCGGCGCTTTATTCGTAACTTTAGCCAGGTTGCCGCCCCTCTTACCGCTCTCACTTCGTCCAAGTCCAAATTTGCTTGGTCTGAGACTGCTCAGGATGCGTTTGACCGTCTTAAGATGCTTTTTACGTCTGCGCCCATCCTGATCACTCCTGATCCAGAACGTCAGTTTATTGTTGAGGTCGATGCCTCCGAAATTGGGATAGGAGCTGTCTTGTCGCAACGCTCCTCCCAGGATGACAAGGTTCATCCTTGCGCATTTTACTCCCACCGTCTTTCGCCCGCGGAGCGCAACTATGACGTGGGTAATCGAGAACTCTTGGCTATCCGTCTGGCGCTAGGTGAGTGGCGACACTGGCTTGAGGGAGCCAGTGTACCATTCATTGTTTGGACGGATCACCGCAACCTGGAGTACATTCGCTCTGCTAAACGTCTTAACGCTCGTCAGGCCCGCTGGGCATTATTTTTTGATCGCTTTGATTTTTCCATTTCATTTAGACCCGGTTCTAAGAACCTCAAGCCTGACGCCCTTTCTCGGCAGTTTGACTCATCAGAGGGTGCCTCGACCGATGAGAGGATTTTACCTCAGCACTGTGTGGTCGGGGCAGCCGTCTGGGGAGTGGAACAAGCGGTCAGGCGTGCTCTTTCTCACACTGCAAGACCGCCCCGCGCTCCTGAGGGAACTTTGTTTGTACCCGAGGCTGCTCGTTCGACGGTTCTTCGCTGGGGTCATTCTTCTAAATTAGTCGCGCATCCCGGAGTTAGAGGTACTTTAGCGGCCATCCGCCAGAGATTTTGGTGGCCCACTCGTGAGCGCGATATTCGTCGTTTTGTTGCTTCTTGTTCTATCTGCGCTCAGACTAAGTCTAGTAATAATCCTCCGGCGGGTCTTCTCAGACCTCTTCCCGTTCCTTCGCGTCCCTGGTCGCATATTGCGTTGGATTTTGTTACCGGGCTTCCCCCTTCGTCTGGCAATACGGTCATTCTCACCGTCGTGGACCGTTTTTCTAAGGCTGCGCATTTTATTCCGCTCCCTAAATTACCGTCGGCTCAGGAGACCGCACAGATTATGGTGGATCACGTTTTCAAGATCCATGGTCTTCCTTCGGACATTGTGTCTGACAGAGGTCCGCAATTTACTTCTCTGTTCTGGAGGGAGTTCTGTCGCCAGATAGGGGCTTCCCCCAGTCTGTCGTCAGGATTCCATCCACAGACCAATGGGCAAGCCGAGAGGACCAATCAGATTCTTGGTCGCATGCTGCGTAGTCTTACCTCTCAGAATCCCGCGTCTTGGTGCGAGCAGTTACCATGGGCCGAATATGCTCATAATTCTCTCCCATCGTCCGCCACTGGGTTATCCCCGTTTGAGGGTTGCCTTGGCTTCCAACCGCCTGTTTTCTCCGCCCAGGAGTCTCAGGCCTCGGTTCCGTCCGTCGAGGCTTTTATTCAGAGATGTAAGCGTACCTGGAGGAGGGTGAGATCTGCCTTATGTCAGACTAGGGAACGTACTCGTCGTGCCGCTAATCGCCGCAGGGTGAGATCTCCCAGATATTTTTGCGGTCAGAGGGTGTGGTTATCCACCCGCAATTTGCCTATTCAGGAGACGTCTCGCAAGCTCATGCCTCGTTTTATTGGACCCTTTTCTATTGTTAAGGTCATCAGTCCAGTCGCTGTAAAGCTAAGACTGTCTGGTCAGATGCGCCGTGTTCATCCGGTTTTTCACGTGTCTTGCATTAAACCCGTTATTCGTGCGCCCGCACGTCCCTCCGTTCCCCCTCCTCCTATTGACGAGGGGGCCTCCATTTACAGAGTTCGAAGGCTACTCGACGTTCGTCCCCGGGGGCGTGGTCACCAGTTTTTGGTGGACTGGGAGGGGTATGGTCCTGAGGAGAGGCGGTGGATTCCAGCCCGGGATGTCCTGGACCGCTCGCTGATTGACGACTTCTACCGGTCCCGTCAGGCTCCTTCCTCGAGCGCCTAGTGGCGCTCGTTGAGGGAGGGGTACTGTCATGAGTCAGGTTTTTCTTCCGTTTTCGCTCTCGCACGCTCTCACTCATTTACACACACACACACACACACACACACACCTTATTAGCTTATTATATTACTCTTTGTCTGTCCCGCTGACCTCTCTCTCTTCATGCACCTGTTTGTCATTGCAATCAGCGCTCGCGCTGATTTGCTATGACACCTGTTTCTACTTTGCCCTAAGTGTTCACCCTTTATCTGGTGTTTGCTCGGGTAGATTCTTGGTTGGATTATTGTTACATGTCATGCGTTTTGTCTGCAGTTACATCCGGTCTGTATTGAGAGGTACTCACCTATTCTTGTCTTGTCTGCCTGGAACAGTCTAGCCCCTAAGTTTTTGCTGTATTCTGCTGCTGTTGCTGCTGATTGTAGACCTATGTGGTTCTCTCACCCTGCCTGAGTTATCTACTCCTGAGCTTCGAGTCTGCTACAAGGGAGTCCTGTTCTGTTACTCATCGAGACAGGAGTCTTTCCGTTTGTTCAAGTTTCTATTTACCAGTTCTGTGTGCTGAAAAGACGGACTGCCTTTGTTATATATTTTTTCATTAAAGACTGTTATTCCTGTTATCTCTGCTTTTGGATCTTTCATTTACCAGCGTGACACACACACACACACACACACACACACACAAAAAAAGAAAAACACACAAAAAAACAACCGCTCAACAACAACAGCAGCAAAAAATTTTTTTTTATTTTTATAATATATAATTTTGTATATTTTAACATTTTATTTTTTTGTTTTTGGGGTAATTTGAGAATTCACTATGATATACTATAATGTATTTAAAAGAGCTGTGTTAAGATTTTTAATTTTGGTTTTATTTTCATGTTCAACTTAAAACATAAAAGCAAACAGCTTCGGAACGAAGGTCAGTAAATAATGAATAGAGTTTTCATATTTGTATTAAAAATCCTTTAAAATTTTATCCATGAACTGCCCATCAATATGCAAACTTGTGACATGGCAGGTTGAATAGGAAAATTGCCAAATCTGTAAACACATAAACAGCAGTGTAACATATGGAGCAAACACTGGGCCAAATATTAGGCTGCTGAATATGTGAAATTCACAGCCATTAAGTGCATAAACATAACAATGTGATTTCAGTGCAATTAACTCAAACTAATTAATAACTCAAAACAGAAAACAACATCGTGGTCGACACAAGCCATCCTCGATGAATCAGTATTTAATGTAGCCTGTATCGTATTTTCTTTGAATTTGTACACACTACATTTGACATCTAGGAAATATATATATATATATATATGTGTGTGTGTGTGTGTGTGTTTATTTTTTTCTAAATTCAAGAGTCAATCGTTCAGAAAGTTAAGATAATTTCAGTAGAATTTTATTATTTGCATTTATCATCATTTATCCCATTCCTCAGAGCAGGTTCACTAGTAAAACCATTGTTTTTTTTTGCTTGTTTTGGGGGATTTAAAAAATAATAATTATAATGTAGCACTGCATAACATAATATACAGTAGTACCACATGGCTCACTGGAATACTTTTATTTCGTATTGGTCGATCATGACATTCTGTGGTCAAACATTTTGTTTAATAATCTTTAAACCATCTATAGGGCCACATTCTCATGATGTCCATAGCCAGGTTTAATGTCTTGCATGTCCCTCCACTCTTTCTTCTCACATTATAAAGAACTCAAATCAATATTTCAGAGGTTTTTATTTATTAATTTGGTAAGTACCAGTGCAATAAGCAGAAGAGTTTACAGTGAGCCAGTCATAATCACAAAACTTAAACCCCACTCTTCTTCTAATCCTCTTGTGAGAATAAATTTTGCAAAACTGACCAGCGGACTGTACATTACCTGTATATTATCTGTATATCACACTTCTGCTCATGAGATAAAGGACCACTGCTGTGCATGACTATCTTACTTTTTTCAAGATTACACCACTGTTTTTATCATCTCACTGAAACATTCAAAAACATTTAAATGTGCTCTATTGCTCTGTCATGCATATGGTGGCTTGCTAAGCATACCAAAAAAAAAAAAAAAGGTTTAACACGATGTTATGTCGCCGTTTGTCTTGAAACCACCAGTGTGACAAAATCTAAAGGAAACAGTGTTTTTTTGTGTGCAAATGTGTAGGAGGAAGGTGGCAAAGTACAAAGTACCATGTGCCTGTGAGACATCACAGCACCATCTGTGTGTTCATCTCTCTACTACAGTCCTCTCTCCTTCACACACACATAGAGCAGTTGACTTTATCGGCCTTCTGAACTGTCTGTACAGAGAATACTGTAACTCCCAACAGCTTGCAGCCCTCAATATTTCAGAGTATGCTTTTCTCTTTGTTATTTCCAGAAGAGTTTTTATTAAGGTCGGGTACAGGCACACAGGAGGTCATGTCTGTTAACACTCTAACTGTAGAGCGTGTGTGCGTGTGTGAGTAATATCTAATATCCATGGATATATAATGAAGACAATGGAATGCAGGTGTTTAAAGGCCCCATTTACTTTCCTGTGTTGACTTATTTCATACTGGAAGAGGAAGATGAAATAAAAGGGAGGGCACATTGTCTATGAAGAGAAAGATTATAAATTTTAAAGGCAAAAAAAGTCAAAAGTTTATTTTGTCAATGTTCTGAAGCACATAAGTATATCTATTGCCCTAAAAACTAACAAACACAGACTAAAACCCTCAAAACTTACATTTTGATTTCGTAGCACCTTTAATGATGAATGAAAAAAAATTAAAGAAAGCAAGCTAGAAGACGAAAACATTGAAATGATAATGATGAACCTGACCATAATAACCTTTATATTTACTGGCTCACAACTTTAACCTCACCATTTAAAAGATACAACGATACAATATGGATGCCATTTCTTAAATTAATCTGCAATAAGGTTACAATAAGGTTCCATTGGTTAATGTTAGTGCAAGTTCATTTTAAATGGATAAATTCTGCCCTATAAACAAGTACAGTAAACTGTGCTTGTGAAGTGATTTCTCCAATGAGCAATTTGGTAGAATCACCTAACAAGACAGAAATAAAATGGTTCATCAGGGCTCGAACATTGTTGACTTGTCTCTTACTTCAGCTAATCAGACTCAAGACACTCCTTCTTTGGAAATGCTATCGCAGTGCTATTTACTTCAATGAACTGATGAACCCATTCTTCGTTATAAAACTAGCATTTCAGCAGACTTATCTTATTTAAAGAGTCATTTACATTTCATTTCTGTGAAAAACAAAAGTGTACATTTTCTATTGTGTGAATGAAGAAACAGCAGAATAAAATGAGGCACTCTTTCAGTGTGTGTGCGCGTGTACACTCAGCAGCAGACTGCAGAGTCATTAGTAATTATGATAATTGCATGAGTGCAGCAGCTTTTGCTGTGGGCCAGAGATGATGCATAAGAAGAGAGAGAGAGAGAGAGAGAGAGAGAGAGAGAGAGAGAGAGAGAGAGAGAGAGAGAGAGAGAGAGAGAGAGAGAGAGAGAGAGAGAGAGAGAGAGAGAGAGAGAGAGAGAGAGAGAGAGAGATTAAATATAGATGAGTGATTTCAATGTTACTCCATAGAGGGGGATTTATCACGTTTGCATCTTTATTATTTTCTTAAAAGAAATTAAACCTTGTTTAATTTTAAGTTATCTCAATGTAAATTTGTTTTTTGAATTTCCTACATACTAGTCTGGCTGGCACCAAAGAAAGAGGTAGATGAAAAAATGTTACATAACTGAATGGGGGAGAGAAAATGGAGGTGTTTGCCAAATTTAGACCCAGACAACTAAATGAAACGGAACAAGAGGCTGAATTGAAATGAAACACACAAAGCCAAATTCAATATAGCACTCTCATCGTAATCATTTGTAAGTACATTATGTAAAACTTAAATGGATCTTTCACTTGCTTTCAAAGTTTATCTTAGACAAGTCCTAACAAATTACATCAATGCATTTTGATAACCCATTTTGATTAAAGCCTAAGTTAAAAATAAGTCTGTAAGATTTTTGAAAGACACTTTTGAAAGAATTCTCTTATGTTCACCAATGCTACATTTATTGAATTAAAAAAGTTACAGTTAATTAGAACATTTATTTGAAAAAAAAAAAACTAAACATTTTTGTAATGTAGAAGTCTTTACTGCCATTTTTGATCAATTTAAGGCATCACTGCTGAATACAATAATATATAATACATATATACAATAATAATACATATATTCTGAAAAAATCTTACTGACCCAAAGCTTTTGAATGATATTCTGCAGTACTTTCAGCATCTGGAAAGGTTCCAACACTTTCCTGTAAGCTATTGAAAAAATAATGCATCATTATATTATATTATATTATATTATATTATATTATATTATATTATATTATATTATATTATATTATATTATATTATATTATATTATATTATATTATATTATATTATATTATATTATATTATATTATATTATATTATATTATATTATATTATATTATATTATATTATATTATATTATATTATATTATATTATAGTTCTTCCTAGGAAATAGTAATATGTGTTGCTTTGGGAAACAGGTATTGGCCTATTGCTAAATACATACTATCATGAAATAATTAACAATTTAAATAATTTAAATGAAAATAATATTTTAAATTGATGATATAAGACATACTTTATATTATACAATTCCATATCTATTATGAGTAAAAACTGAATGAATGAGATAAATACTGTAATATTGTGATTCCACACAAACCCATTATGCTGTGCCAATGAGAATATCAACACATCAAATACCAAAGGGGCCACACACTTTCTAGCAGAACATTTTTAATGCTTTCTGTACAGTAGATGCAATTAATAATCAGGATAATAAATAAACAAGCATGTAGAATACCATCCACACACAAACAAAATCCTTGAAAGAAAACAATACTAGCAGCAAACTGAGCAAATAGTGTCAAATAACATGAACCCTCTGAATACAGGTTTCAATCGTGAAAGCAGATTTAGATTAGGAACACTAGCATCACAAAACTGCCATAATGAATCATTCCCAGCTTCACTGGACTCCCTGGAACTCATCTGTCAATGGGGAACAGAGTGTTCTACATTGTCCTGCAGCCTGCAACTCTTTTCCTCCTCTCCCCTCCCTGGGTCCCTCCATGGCAGTTTCTATGTTTAGCATGATGCTCAGAGCAGGGCTGTGAACCCGCAAAGCCAGTGTTGAAGATAGCAGCTGGTTAGTTTTGGTGTCTCTGAGCCACAAGGCAGAGAGACCAGCCCTCTATTGTGCAGTCCCTGCAAGCACATTACATCAATACACATTACAAAAACCACGAAAACCTGAATTTAGCATTTCATACACGCTGTTGAAGGGCATCCTAAAATCTCCATTTTGAATTTCATTCAAATTCAAATCCTTCAGCATAACTGAACCTTGTGTCATCATCCATACTTAAGATGATTATGATAAACAATTAAATTAGAGGATGAAGAAAAGAAAAACCCCAAACATCCAATATATGACAATGTGTTCATGCAGCTCATTAAACAAAATTACTTTTACATTACATTTTAGACTAAATATTTCCAGTTACTTTGTCTGTTTTTGCGTCAACAAGCCTATTTTCAAACATACTGTAGTCACAACACAGGCGCGGTTTAGAGCAATTGGCTGAATCGATGTTTTAAACAATTAAGCTAATAGAATGTTTCAATGACTTATTCACAAGGAGAGTCTCTTTTTTTTGACCCTGAAAGAATCAGCATTTTGAAAAAAAAAACAAAAAAAAAAAACGGTTAAGTGAGTCATTCAATAAGTCGTTCATAAAATCACTTCTGTTGAATATGCAACTATTAGCATTTTGAAATAATTGGTTGAAGGAATGAATCAATTAATCACTCAAAGACAGTCACTTGTCACCATCTACTGACTTAACCATGTAAAGTGCAAGACTGTTCTTTATTCCCTGGCTGATTTACATTTTTTATAATGAATATAATTTAATTAATTTGCTACTGCCATAAGCTGAATTTAGTATACATAAATGTAAACATGAAAAAGGAAACATTGATTTAAATTTTGAAGACAAGTAAGGATCATATCAAATTTGTAAATGGGTTAATGCATGTAAACATGTTTTTAATATAGCCTTTCTTTTTAATTTACCTTTTTGTACAGCCCCCTGGCTGTGCATTAAAAACCAGTTAGCTAAGAAAGACTTTAAATTGTATTTGTTTCAGATTTACAGTATTTCAATATTATGATCTTTTTTTTGTTAGTTTTTTTTATCCCAATAAATTCCCAAATTAGGCCTACTGATATTTTCTCCTTTGTATTCGCCCACTTGTTCTTTATTTTTTAAATTATATATTATCCTTGGAATTTAAGTCTTGTGAACAATATATAAAACAATAAGAAGAAAAAAACTGTTGTTTTGTTTACAGAACTATTGTACAAAAGCAAAAATGACTCTCAGTAACAGCCGTGCTGACAGTCAATACTAACACTGTAATAAAATATTCCTTTCTAACAAACCCAAGCATATACAGAACTTCAGCAGAAACAAAGCCTGAAGCAACAGAAGCTCGCTTCAGAGCAGTAGTGTTCAGGGAAATGCAAACAGATTATTTTGCACTTGCTTACATAAAACTTCACAACACTCCAAGATGCCTTTTTCAATATGTTTAATTGAATCCCTGGACCTCAGATAGTATGTATGCATGTGTCTCTTTGTGTACGAACATTGTCTCACCAACACTCCAACAATCGGTTTATTGACAGCACAATAAAACTATGTGATGTTGGATTTAGGTGCGGGTGAAGTATCTATCGGCAGAACAGAGTACAGTGCTTCAACAGATTGTGAAACCGTAGCATTTTAATCACACTTTCAAAACAGAGCCCACAGCTAGCCTTTTCTTTGGCAGAAGCGAGCGAGGCAAGAACAATACATCTTCAGATTGAGCAAGGGAGTAAAGAGGGGGAAATGATGGAAAAAGAAAAAAGTCTCATGTAATGGACGGACAGAGAGAGTGCCTTTAGAAGGTTTTTGGTGCTTCTATGTGAGCAGAAAGGTATCTAAGTATGAGACAGTGTGTGTGACAAAAAGCTACAACAGCATGCTCAATATTAGAGTTGATGGGCGTGTGTGTTTCGTTCTCAGAGGAAGCTAATGAGTGTGTGTGTGTGTGTGTGTGTGTGGGTGGGTGAAAACACTTGCCTGAAATTCCACTTATCCAGCTAAAAATAAGAACCTGTGACATGTGACACACAGGCTATGTAAAATGGCTTCCTCCTGTGAAGAATTAATGCTTCTCTGACAAAAAAAAGCGACATGCACATGCCTCAGCCAAGTGGATTTTGAATTCAACTTAAAATACAATTTCAAACATTTAAAAAAAAAAAATCAGTAATTGTAAGTATTTGGCACATTAATTGCTTTCATATTCTGAGCTATTCTACTTGTCTGTAAATAGTAGCCTATGCTTTATTAATAAGGTGTGTTCTCCAGTGTCATTGTTTTAGTATTAAAGGTGGGGTAAGTGATTTCTGGTAGCCAGTGTTGACATTTCAAATCACCAAAACAAACATGTCCCTACCCCAAAATGGTCACGCCCCTATTTTGATAGCTCTGCCC
Source organism: Carassius carassius (assembly GCF_963082965.1). NCBI lineage: Eukaryota > Metazoa > Chordata > Actinopteri > Cypriniformes > Cyprinidae > Carassius > Carassius carassius. The sequence continues at coordinate 8,942,628 of NC_081764.1, forward strand.
CACACATACGTATGCAACCCAGGCAACGATTAGTTCTGTGAAATGAAGCAAAACCAATGTTACACCGTGTCTACACCGGACACAAGTGGGGCAGCCCAACAAAATACTATAGAATGATTTTCAACGGTCGCTTTGTCGCATTCAGTGTACTAGACAGACTTTAGCTGACACTGTGTTACTCAACTATTGAGAGGAAACAAAGCAACCGATTGCAGGCCTTCAGCTCCTTGAGTTCTCTCCAGCGCTGGAAAGCTGATCCGATGGGCTCTACTTCTTGCCTTATTGCCTTAAGCCTTTTCCTCTTTTGTTTTTATCCAACATCTCTATCTTTCTGTCGCTCAGCTCGGCTAATGTCCATCCTGTGCACTGAATGCTCTTTCCTCCACATCATAATGTAGAAATGCCCCATACTGCTCATAGGCTACAAGTTTGTTTTGATACTCGGCCCAAATCGGTTTTCTAAATTATTTTTGAAAAATCACTTCCCCCACTTTTAAGCAACGTTAAGCGTTTGTGACAGTCCATGGCCACAACCTTGTGCCAGTGGTACAGCATACGGCGCAAATTGCAAGAAAAAAAAGGAAAAATTGAAAATCATTCAGATTTTATTTATTCAAACCATAATTTCTGAAGTCACAATTTAGTAAAACAACAGGTCATTTGTCCAAATCCCTGAAATACGACCCATCAGAGCATATACTACAATTACGCCGCTATCGGCAACACTGGACACTTTCATATTAATGCTTTTTACTCTTTTATCTGCATCATAATTTAGGTTTCATATTGCTCATTTGGTAGAGCATTGTGTTATATGACAATATGTGATCATAGGTTCGACACTGTCATTATTTTTACGCCCCCTAGAGGGCACTAAACATTAAAACGTACTCGGTTACAAAACGTAACCTCGGTTCTCTCTAGAAGAGCGAACGAGTACTGCGTCTTAGCTAAGACGCTACGGGAAAAGTCTCTTTTCACGAAATACTGAAGCAAAAAATTATCCTTAATTTTGTATTTTTGTAAAGCGCATTTGCAGCAGTACACAGCCATAGGCGAGACGGCTCGTTCGCTCATTGGCTTGTTCTGCGGCAACAGCACAGCCTATCGAGCGCGGGCTGATGCAACATCAGACCAATAAGGGCGCTTCGCGCCCTTCTTGCCACTTCCCGCCGAAATGGGTGTGGCCCAACCTATAAAAGGAGCTCGAAAAGGCTGACTCACCTGATTTATTTCATCGCCGAAGCGAACCAGAGTGAATCGTGCGCACGACAGAGAACGCAGTACTCGTTCGCTCTTCTAGAGAGAACCGAGGTTACGTTTAGTAACCGAGTACGTTCTCTTACGAGAGCTCTCTCGTACTGCGTCTTAGCTAAGACGCTACGGGAACCCAATGTAAAACGCCGTGCGCGCAGGGATCACACACCAATAAACCTGAAGCAACGCCCAGGATTTACAGTGCACAGTCACCTGAGGGACTCACAGAGAGTCCAGGACAGAAAAGGGAAAAGCCCTCCGTCCTATATCTAGCAGCATCCGTAGATGCGGCAATATGACATCACACAGCCGAGGCAAGGCCTGACCAATGTGGCAATGCGGGTCTTACGCAATACTGCCCATATAACAGTCGGCAGCGCATAGCGCTCGTGAACTCAGAATTCCCCTCAGGGCCCTGATTTGACTATACCGACCACACCCTTGCTTGCAAGGCGGGGACCTCCAGGTTATAGAACCTGATAAATGTAGACGGCGAGGCCCAACCTGCCGCCATACATATATCCTGCAAGGAGATCCCAGTAGACCACGCCCACGACGAGGCAACGCCTCTTGTGGAGTGTGCTCTGACGCCCAACGGGCACTGAAGGCCCCTGGAAGCGTAAGCTAACGCTATGGCGTCAGATATCCATCTGGATAGAGTCTGTCTCGAAACAGCCATTCCCTTGGAACGTCCACCGAACGAGACAAACAGCTGCTCCATCTGCCGAAAGGCAGCAGAGCGAGACACATAGCTCTTAAAACCCTGACAGGGCTCTGCCCTTATCCAACAGCTCCTGTAGGAAGGAGAGGACCTCCGTCACCTCACAACTAAGGGGTGAATAACCTCGAGCTGTGCACCAGCTGGAGAACACCGACCACTTCGAGGCATACAGACGTCGTGTCGACGGAGCTCTAGCCTGAGTGATGGTATTTAGCACTCCCACTGCGAGATCAGTGGGTAACCGTTGAGCGCCCACACATGGAGGGACCACAACTCCGGTTGAGGGTGCCAAATCGAGCCCCTGGCCTGCGAGAGGAGGTCCCTCCTCAACGGTACCGGCCACGGGGCGACATCTGCTAACTGCATCAAATCTGGGAACCATGGTTGGTTCTTCCAAAGAGGTGCTACAAGCAGTATTGAACATCTCGTTTCTCTCACCCGTTCTATCACCTGCGGAAGGAGGGAGACGGGAGGGAACGCATAAAGCGGGCAGCACGGCCATCTCTGTGACAGCGCTCTTTCGTTCTTGAACTCGCTGCGCGCTGAATGCCCATCGCGCGCTGTGGTGACAGCCGCGCCGTCATGGAACACGAGTTCAGAACTATACCCAGAGACAGGATCGTCTGACTGGGGTTCAGCGAACTCTTCGCCCATTTGACACTGAGGCCGAGCTTCTCGAGGGGATCGAGTAAAACGGCCCTGTGGTCCACGAGCTCCGCTCGTGATTGGGCCAGAACCAGCCAGACTCTCTGAGTCTGAGAGGAGCGAGCGCTGCATCCATGCACCTCGTAAACGTACGAGGAGCCACGGAGGACTTTAAACTGGTATGCCTGGCCCTCGAAGGCGAATCTCAAATATTGCCTGTGGTTTGACGCTATCTGTATTTGAAAATACGCGTCCCTCAGATCTATTGACATGAACCAGTCCCCTCTGCGAATCTGCGCGAGGAGTTTCCTGGTCGTAAGCATTTTGAAACTGCGTTTCATCAATGCCTTGTTCAGCTGTCTTAGATCCAGTATGGGCCTGAGACCCCCGTCTCTCTTGGGCATCAGAAAGTATCTGCTGTACACCCCCCCCCCCTCGCTTTGAGCTTGAGACACAGGCTCTACAGCCCCTTTGCTCAACAGTTTTGATATTTCGGCCCGAAGTATGTGTGCTACTTCTGTTTTGACCGTAGTTTCGACGCGCGCTGAAAAGCGCGGAGGGCGTCGAAAAAAACTGTAGCGAGTAGCCTCTCTTTATAATGCCTAGCACCCAATCCGAAACCCCTGGAAGCGCTGACCATGCATCTGCATGAATGGCTAAGGGCTGGATGCGAAGCGCGCTCTGTTGACCGGGCAACGGCGGCGCTCGGGTGTGCTGCGCATTTGAAGCGGGGAGCGCGCTGATCACAGCGGGCAGATCGCTCCTCCTCGACCCCGTCCCGGCGCTTAACCGACTGGGGGAAGGCTGAGCAGGTCCCGTGGGACTCGATATGTCTGCGAGTGACTGTGGGCTGCATATGCCACTTTCAACTCGCTGTCTGCCTGTGCAGAGCGTACGTGCACGGGCCTCGTTTTTACAGAAGCCATGCGCCGTATGTGACATAGTGTATGTGGGCACTGGGGAGTGGGCACGTTTACTATGCGGCGCGCTCGACCGATCTGTGTCGATCTTATGTGCGCGAGCCCTGTGTGCAGGGCTGTGCTTACATGTGGAGATGGGCACTGAGGAGTGGGCATCGTCACTGCATTTATAGCACCATCAGCCGTGGCCGGACGAGCGTGCACAGGTTTTTTTTTTTTTTTTTTACAGAAACCACATGACGCGTGTGACATAGTAATTGTGGGCACTGAGGGGTGGGCACACTTACTATGCAGTGTGCGCGATCGACTTGAGTCACTTTTATGGGCGCAGGCCTTGTGTGCAGGGCTGTGCTTACATGTGGAGATGGGCACTGAGGAGTGGGCATCGTCACTGCATTTATAGCACCATCAGCCGTGGCCGGACGAGCGTGCACAGGTTTTTTTTTTTTTTTTTTACAGAAACCACATGACGCGTGTGACATAGTAATTGTGGGCACTGAGGGGTGGGCACACTTACTATGCAGTGTGCGCGATCGACTTGAGTCACTTTTATGGGCGCAGGCCTTGTGTGCAGGGCTGTGCTTACATGTGGAGATGGGCACTGAGGAGTGGGCATCGTCACTACATTTATAGCACCATCGGCCGTGGCCGGGACACCAGAAATTACACCTTTTTCGGGAAATATCTGGGTAGCCGTGATAACGGTTTTCGTGTGCAGGCAAGCGGGCAACCGTACAGGCTTGCGCATTGCAAAAAACGCTGAAACAGTCACAATCTCTGGAACTGAAACAGCGGCGCGCTTAGGTGAGAGCCCGGCCACAGCGGAACTCGTACACCGGCGCTTCGATGAAGCAGCCATCGTGTGTAGTGCCGACGCAGCGTCATGCAGCATGCGTAGATGGCTTTCCTAGGATGGCTTCGGGGCTCCCGGCCTCACCGTAATCCTCTGCCGCGGTCCCCGCGGCGCGGGGCGATGGCCGGTAGAGCGAGAACGGGGGTCTCGAGCTGCGTTGCTGAAGCTGTTGTGATAACGGCTTTTGTGTGCAGGCAAGCGGGCAACTGTGCAGGCTTGCGCATTGCAGAAAACGCTGAGACAGTCACAATTCCTGGAACTGAAACAGCGGCGCGCTTGGGTGAGAGCTCGGCCACAGCGGAACTCGTACACCTGCGCTTCGATGAAGCAGCCATCGTTAGTAGTGCCGACGCAGCGTCACACAGCAGGCTTTAGATGGCAACACCGCTTTTGCCGCCGTCCAGCAGAGGGCGGACAAAGGTGCGTCGCTATCGCCTGTTCCACCGGCGGAAGTGAGTGGTAGTTCCTGTTTTTAGCATCATCAGTGTGGAGAATGCTAGTGAGACAGACGAACGAGTTCGCGCTGAATATGGAGCGTTCCAAGCCTTCGCCACCTCTTCGTGAAGCTCAGGAAGAAATGAGGTGGGCTTTGAGAAGTACGCTCATCCGAAAGGGAAATACCATCCAGCCGGAAACGAGAGGGGGGGCGCTGGTGCAAACCACTCGTGGCCGAGACTCATCGCGGCCAACACGAGCATTCGCCCCGGCTCCTTCTCGATGTCAGCTCGTCTGCTGGGCTTCTGAGCAGAAGGCGCGAGATCCTCGGAGCTCGCCCAGCCCTCACTGCCCGAAGCTAGCAGAGAGCGCGTGCCCTCTTCCTCCGACGCGGCCCTGAGATCAACTTCCTCGGACGACGCGCCGGCAAACAGCGGGCACTGCCCACCGGGAAGCGATGCAGGGGGGGCCGGTGAAGCAGGGCGAACCGGCGAGCTCGGTTGAGCTGAAGACGGTTCTGGAATCCGCTGGAAGCGATGCTTTTACGGCGCCTCAGCGCAGCGGAGAATGCAGGCTCAGAGAAAAAGGCCAGGCGAGTCCTCAGAGTCACCATGGCAACAGCTCGCAGTGGGGGCATCCGCCGTCAGCGAGCACGAGCACTGCATGATCTTCACCCAGGCAGGAGACACAGATGACGTACCGGTCTCCCTCGCTGAGTGGGGCTCTGACGAGCCGCAGGAAGGCATCTTAAAAAAGACGCGAGCTCTTTTACGAGTGTGTGTCGCAGGGCGAACACACACACACACATAAAGAACAGCTTGGATATAACAGAATTGAAAGGATATAGGCGACGGATAGCGCAGCAGGAACGGCAGTGGAAGGCGGCGATGCCAGCAGCTTCAGAATGGCTCGTCCTGCTGATGTGCTTTCTCAGACGGCGCTTGCTTCCTCCGTGATCCAGCGATGCGTGAGCTTCGCTGAAGAGATGAAAAATCAGGTGAGTCAGCCTTTTCGAGCTCCTTTTATAGGTTGGGCCACACCCGTTTCGGCGGGAAGTGGCAAGAAGGGTGCGAAGCGCCCTTATTGGTCTGATGTTGCATCAGCCCGCGCTCAAAAGGCTGTGCAGTTGCCGCAGAACAAGCCAATGAGCGAACGAGTCGTCTCGCCTATGGCTGTGTACTGCTGCAAATGCGCTTTACAAAAATACAAAATTAAGGATAATTTTTTGCTTCAGTATTTCGTGAAAAGAGACTTTTCCCGTAGCGTCTTAGCTAAGACGCAGTACGAGAGAGCTCTCGTAAGAGAACATAAATATAGGTTGTAATAAGGTGCTTGTACAAACGAACTATAGGGCCGTTTTTTGTTGCAGCAAAAGTAAAATGTGGTTTAATTTTTATTTTTGTATTTATTTATTTTTTCACCACATGGTCGGAAAATTTTACTGTTAAGCATTACATGGGGGTTACATTTTGTATTTACTGATGTCTATGCTCTTGAATTTCAATAATTATAGCTTAAATAAAGCTAATATGTTTTGCTGTGTTACTTGTGTTTGAGCTAATGCTGTTACTTTTTAATTTTTTGTTCTTTTGGTGTTTTACAACTATTGAGAATGGTACTAAATGTCTATAAACGCTTACACATTAGGGTGGCAAGTTAGTCTGTGACTAATGTTTAGTGAGTGAAGATCCTGTTGGAGAGTATGGTATGGAGAGTGTGGACCTGAGCCAAGATCTATGTCTGTCATTTGTTTAATTTTCTCCTTTTTTCACATGAGTTTTGAAGTTGGACTTCTGTATGCCTTTCAAAATGTGTCCCCTTTTTGAATGTTTTGTGATTATTGTTAAAAAGTGTATTTGTCTCCTTTGGCCATGTCTTATCCCATCTAAGGCACGAAATGGGCCAAGACTGCTTCTGCTACTCCCTTAAAAATAATAGGATAAAATGGGGTTTTGAGGAAGCTTTCATGCTTAAATGTAATGGATGCTTTCTTCATGTGTTCAATGCTGAAATAGAGACCTTGAGAAAAACAGAAGGTCATATCGACCTGCCAGGAAATAGAGGAAAAGGGAGAGACAGGGACTGAAAGGAAACAGTGCTAGTGATGCTTAATGGATTATAGGATATGGAGAAAGCTGTATGGGAGGGAGGAAAGGAGAGAGTGTGTGTTCTGGTTTACAAGTTGGAGAGTGGGTGTGTGTGGCGGTGATGGCACGAGAAAATTCTGTCACATGCTTTAGAATAAGGGTCCAGGCAGGGACCACAACAGCTAGTAGTTACTGCTGTTCATCACACTAGACTGTGACACTATCCTCCTCCTCCACTCTGGCTAATACTACTTCCTTTCGTCCTACTCTCCATGCCTCTAGGCAAAAAAAACCTGCAGACTTATCTAAACTACTGTTCTTTCTCAAAGCTAGTGATAGACCTCTTGGCCAGGCTAATTAACTGGCAGTTTTGGGATTCCCAGCATCAGACAGCCAATAACTGTTCCCACTTGATTAATTGACTTGTGTCCAAATCTACAAATAGCTTTAAAAATGAATAATTTAGTTATCCTTGGTTGCACATTAAAATTATACAAATTCAACATATTCCTTTGTACGCCAAATCAAAGTTAGTTTTGGTTTGCTTCTGCATTGTAAAAACTAGAGAATCTTGTTATTATATCTCTCACCCCTAATTGAGCTGTCTATCTTCAAAGTGCACAAATATGAGAGGCCAATTAGTGCTGAATAGCAACATCTAATTGATCATGGGCAGGACACTTTATTTCCATAAATATTAGAAGTCTCATTAGGAGCTTTATTAGGGCAGAAGTAAGTTATCCATAGTTCCTGAAATCTAAGTGTGAACGCACATTCATATTTAGATATCATCTTAATTACACCAAAACAAAGACAAATGCACATGTGAGAGCAAAAGACATTGCCTCCTTTCCTGACCCATCTGTTATATAAATGCACTTTATGATAGCTTTCTGTTTCAACATTTTCTGTTGTCCACATTTACATTATTTATAATCATTTTACAGCTTCTGTAAAGATCTTGTATTAAATTATATTTATCACAAATTATATTAATCACAAATTTAATATTTATGTTATATTTATATTACATGCATTGCATTTTTAGATATAATTAGCTTTTTTTCATCTATGCATTGGTATATCAATATAATTCATAAATCTACATTTATCATTTTAAGAGAGTTAAGCTAAATTTACAATGCAATTAAATTTGCAATATAAAGGAGGTTTAAGGACCTTCCAGCTGGATGTTTATTACTTCTGACAAAATGAATCTGCCAGTCTCTCACACTCTCTTTCTCTCCTCACCTGTCCATTTTCTCTCAGTGTGCTTAATGAACCGATAAATTTCATCCCTCTCTCCCTGATATATTAATAAGGTAATTTCAGAATCTCCAAATCTCTTCTGAGGAGATCCAGCTCTGGCCTTTCAATCAAACATCCTCTTATCTCTCCTAACTAACTCCTGCTCCATCCAGCTGCCATAACCGCTGCTGTCTCTCAGGTCCTCCTAATCTCCTGTCTGACCTCCACTCTCTTTCTATTATTGTCATTGTCATTGCTGTTTCCCCAACCTGTTCCCTTCCCAACAGACCCTTGTGTCTCTCCTCTACCCTTATATAGTACCTTCCCTATTATGAAGCATTCAAATTAAACATTCATTTCTATTATTTCCTTATTGTTTTAAATGATTTTTTTTTTATTATTTTAATGACAACAAAGATATTTTTTGGAATATAGTATTGGAATCTCCATAAACAACCAGCAGACTATTTTTGTAACATTTTGTAATTTCATGTATGGTGCACATGATTTTGATTTTACAGTAATAGATTTTTAGTGGACAATTCCCACATCTACTGTATGTCTCTGTAAATTAAAAAAGGAAAAGAAAAGAACTACTGGTCAAATAGGTCAAGCTGAGCCAGTCAGAAGATTTTGATGTGCTTTCTAACTGTCCATCATTTTGGGCGTTTATGCCAGTCTGACAGTTTGACAGCTAAAATATTCTCATTAAATGCCATATTTACCTTCATTGTCAGTTGTTAGTTTGTCGTGAACTAATGCTATTTGTTTTTGACAACACTGACACTTTGAGGGCGCTATTTTGGAAAAATGGGAGATTGTCTGTTCAAACTGCAATGCAAACTATTGGATATGTTTAAAAGCATATATCTGGTTTCATGCATTGTGAAAAAATGCAGAATTTGCTTACATAACTGTTCTCTAAAATACATTTATCAGTAATCTGACACACACACACACACACATGCACACATACACATACAAAGTTGTGTCCTGATATGTCACAAAAACATGCCCATGCGCGCACACACACACACACACACACACACACACACACACACACACACACACACACACACACACACACACACACACACACACACACACACACACACACACAAATAGCAAATATAATGTGGATCCATTAATCTATCTCACCCACTGACCTGTTTTAAATGAAATCACTCATAAAATCACAACCCACAATGTATTATTGTTGTTACAGATTGTGTTTCATATGTGCAACATTTGCCTGGGATTTTTTTTTTTTTTTTTTCTTTATAAACCAAGCATCACTTGAATTTTAATTTCTAGTGACATGTATTTGGGCTTATTAATGCAAATTCTGTTTTACATCTTGTTTTTCACATCAAAGACCATCACAGACAAGACCAAAAGAGACTTATTAAGAATTATATTTCTTGGGGGATTTTTATGTTTTTCTTGCTTCATATTTTTAAGTTTTCACTGCTCTACAAACCTAAATTATAGTTGATTTATGAAAGTTGGTCTCTTCAAGTTTTGCATTATTCAAAGATGTCATTGCAATGAAAGTCACCATGAACTTCAAATGGACATGTATCAAGCAATTTGTTTTATTAATATCTGGTCTTGTCATATTTCCATCAGACATTTTTTATAGCTGTCTATCCTCAAAAAATATTTTTTTTCTTGTCTCATCATCTCCTAGTTTCATGTTTCACACTGACGAGAAGCTCTCCTTTTGCTTAGCAATCTGACCAGCCTTTCAACATGTGTGTGGGATTGCGACAGAGGTTTCACACATGCACAAACACACACACACACACAATACAATACATGCTGGCAGTGTCACTCCGTAAAAGACCTCAATTGGAAATCAGTGGAGAATGAAACTGAATTTGTGAGACTGGCAACTCGATACAGGCATGGTAACTTCATCCATCATACAAAGCTGCTCTGTTTTTCCTTCTTGTCTGAAAAAGAATAAAATCATGTGGCCAGCAGGCCAACCCAGTGGGGCTCTTAGACCATAGAGGAGTCCTGTTGGGTCCATCTCTTTGAGTTTGATTGTGCTAAATACTCTGAAAAAAAAACAGGGTTTGATTGAATTAATTCTTTATTCACACATCTTTCCTGTTCTTGCCTCTTGTAATAAATTAAAAAACAAAAATCTGTATCTTCTTTTGCAAGCCCTACAACAATGCAGAAATTTAATTGGTTTCTAAAGCCTTTTATGTGGGACAGGCATTAATTCTTCTCAGTAGATGCTATAAACAGACCCTCATTTTAATGTGTGAACACCAGACATTACATTAATAAAAGTATCTAGGTGATGCATTTCATTTGAGACCAGCATTTCAGTATATTTCCATCCAATTCATTCATAACCCTTTGTGTGTGATACAATCCACACATTTACTGTATGTAAACATCATAGGTTTCAGATTTCAAACAGGCATCACTAAAGGCTTGTACATAAAAGGCCTAGCTTTGAGTGATAGTATAACACTACAGTCCCTTTGTACCATTTTTCACAAGGTCAACAGCCTTTACAAGGTGTGACTGTGAAACCCAAACAATAGTCAAGCTAAGCCTGTAAATGTGTGATATCACACACAAATGCACACAACAGCAGAAAATAATGCAGATGTGCAACTTCAATAAGTGATGTGTATTTCTTTATCTCAGTATAAGCTTGATCCTGACTCCAATTAGGAATGGTAATATCTAACAAAACAGCTCTGCCAAGATCTTAAATGTACACATTTATGTATTTAATTGCATTAACATACCAGTTCAATAAACACATTTCAGCAAATTCTGAAACATTAAAGGCCCTATTATAACAATCTAAATGCAAAGTGTAAAGCGCATGGCGCAGGTGCACTCAGGGCGTGTCCAAATCCACTTTTGCTATTTTAACGACGGAAAAACGGTTGGCACGCCCGGGCGCATTGTCTAAATGGGTTTTTTGGGCGTAATGTGCAATAAACCAATCAGAGTCTCATCTTCCATTCCCTTTAAGAGCCAGTTGCGCTCGTGCCATGACGGATTTGCTATTGACACGTGGAATTTGGCAAGCGCAAAGACAGAACGAGATGAAACAGAGCTGCTCGTGTGCGAGCAAATAGATGCGATGACTATCCATTATGACATGTAGGCATTATATATATATATGTATATATATATATAGGCAGTTATTTAGTCTATTTTTGCTCAACCAATGGAAACAGTTTTGAGCAAAACTACGACAGAATACCACTGAATGAAAGATCAAAAATATAAAAAAAATCAAAATAAACATAAAAAGAAAACGGTAGGAAAGGAGACCTCATCTGTAGATAAATTCTGCTGAATTTACAAAGATTTGCTTAGCCAGCTAAGTAAAAGACAATTAGCCTTTGAAAGCTGTCATCAGCACCGGTAGGAGGAGTGATCTCTCAGCACGATGTACACACAGGGAAGTATGTACTGATCTAATGCTAATCTTAACACTTCAGTTTTTAGCTGGAGTGTGTAAGGGCCTCTGATGTGCCCTTGTTACAAAACCACCTTATCTGCTGAAAAAGGGGGACATCTACCATCTATCAGTGATGAAAATCAAACACGGGAAGGATACAGATAATTGAAATTCTATCCTCCCCCAAGGCCCGTGAACAAAACTGGTGAGAGATCTTTATCATGTGCCTGTATCGTCTGGGGTTCAAGCAAAGGCTGCAGGCCCAGACCAGAGGCTCATGAGAGCAGATACAGGGTGAGTACAGGAGATGTGGCTGACAGCATACAAATTAGTCTTAGGCAGTACACACAGTACAAGTGACTACCTTGACTGAAACTAGGAAAGAAAATGAAATGTGACTCATATAGAAGCAATGAGTCTTTATTCAACATTATTGAATTTTACATTGAACTGGCTATGCATTGGAAGGCTGAGTAGTGAGCAGTTTGCTGAAGATGTGAGCCACAATAATTAAGTCCTTTAGATTCAATAAACTTGGATGGAAAAACTCCAAACATAGGAAGGTAGCCTTTAAGGAGACCAAAGATTTTAAATCTAATTCTAGTTTTGATTGCTTTCTACTGTAAACACTGCATTCTTGGACGCTTAATAAGGTATTTTGTGAATAAACAAAAATTGAATACGTTTTGTTATGATAGCCAGCAGGTACCATCAGTGATACCCAGGAGTAGAAAAGGGTGTAAAATTGGCAGCAAATGTAATAATAATATACCCAATGTATGGCTGTGATTTATAAGTGAAGGAAATAAATGTGAAACTCTGGTGAGACAGAATGCTTTACAGGCACGTGCAGGGGGGGGGGGGGGGGTGCTTGAGCACCTGCCCCTTTGCCCCTTGGTGCCCAAAGTGCCCTTTTGTCAAAGCAAAATTTCCTCTAATTTTTTTTTTTTGTCATAACATACCCTTTTGTGAATGCCTGCCCATGCCCAATCTAAATATTAGTAAAATTTCTGAATAATAATTTAGCCATCAATAAGATGACCCACATGATGACCTTTCACCTGACGACGACGACCTCATCCGACCGGGAAGATTCGTCACGCCGCACGCGCATTTTTTAATTGCCAGAGGATATTTTCAACACCGCGGAAGCTGGTAAGTGGTGTTTCATTCTCAGCGAAGTGATTTTGATATTTATTTACTTATTATTATTTTACAACAACGACGTGATGTGAGAACATGCAGATATGTTGTTTATATTGCGGTGTGTAGCCTGTAGTGTAGAAGTAACGCTAGCATGCTGTTTGAGGGAGAAACGTTTCACAGGCATCGAGGGCAGAGGTGTCATGCCCATTCAAAGATTTCTGAGCCAAGTGGATTTTAAATGCAGCTTCAAATATTCAATGCTAAATTCAAATCTGTGTTCGCTGGCTGGCACTGAGCCAGAGACAGACACGTTCATTTAACGATTCATGACCAATCAGAAACGATTCTGTTGCGCTTATGAATGCAATGGCCAATCGGAGCCGAGCAGAAGAGTCATCACTGAAACGCTGTGTTTTGTTAACTTGCTCGCTGACTGAATTATTTACCGAATTCTCTCATCAGAAACAACAAAAGTGCTTCAGTGATTTTAATGGGAGTTTGATAAATAACATTTAGAGTTGAGAGTTCCTGAACTCTGGCTAGACTGAATGAAAATGTTCTTTGATAATGTAAATTTTCTTTACTCTATGTAAAATGAAAGTGTTAAAATGAGTAACTTACAATATTGTTATTAAAATTTACATTAAATGCAAATTCAGTCATATTGAAAATATTTTATGGCATGATATGGCACTTAAGTATAAAGTCGGGGTATTATGTGTAGTTAATAGATTACACTACTTTTCCATATACTGATCAAATAACAATCTATAAAGGTGCAAAATGCGTTTACTTACACATTTGAGAATCAAGATATTTCCTGATATATTAAGCATGTTTGGAATTGTTTTGAATAAAAAGGAAAAATAAATAAAACATGAGCCTATATCAGTTATACAGTGCTTTCGTAGCATGACTTATATCCCCCCCCCCCATGTGCCCCCTCAAAAATCATGAATGCATGACGCCCCTGATCGAGGGGTCTGGTCTTTTTATGTTATTTGGCTTATTCAGATTTTCTCATTCTCTGAATTATCATTATGAAAATAACAACAATTCAGAAATGAATTAAAATATAATTATATTTTAAATGTGACACAAAAATATTTTTACGACAGCATGACCACTTTAGCCTGTAAACTCAATATCTCTCTGGAAATAAATTTACAAATATCAATGTCAATATAAAATGAATAATATACCTGACCTGCCATCAAAGTGCAGTGTCAAGGAGATGAATAACACATGTAGCCTGTCATTTGTTAACATTGCAATGGCGTTCAATTTTAGACAACAAGAACTACAACAGTAATAATAATATTAATCACTATATTCCAGTGTATCAGTTGTTTAATGTTTTGTATCAATATTTAAGGTGGACATATTGATTAGGTGCAAGAGTAGTAGTGATGGGTAAAATAATAGATTAATGCTGAAATAGTGAATTGTGCCTTGTTCCTACATGGAAAGAGAGTGGAAAGTATAAGATCAGATGAGGAGATGGAGATAGAGGGAGAAAAAGAGGGAAATGTAGAGGCACAAGTGACAGAAAGAGAGCAGGTAACGGCAAGCCAGGAGACAGAGGCTGGTGAGAAAGAGGAAAATAAGTAGAGGCACGAGCGTTTTCTATAATTTTTACTATAACAGCTGTTCTTAATTATTATGTAGAACAGAGAAGAAAAAGCCATCAGGTTGGGACAATTTAAGACATTTCAGTTTCTAATCCCAGAGTTATTAGGTGGAAAGAATTATTTTTTTTTCACTTTTAAACTTAAAATTGTCTCTTCTAATCGGTTTCTTTTTCAAAACTGCATCACAGCATTTGCTGCCGTATCAATACATAATCATCCATATCGATACGTGAATCAGCAAGGAATGCATCACAATATATTGCTGTATTGCTATTTTGAACTGTGCTATTTAAAGCCTTATTGTTCCATGTGCCCCTTTTATACTTTGAGCACCTGCCCCTACAAAGGTCTCTGCACGGCCCTGATGCTTTATATTATTACAGCAGAGTATAATGTCATTTTATATGGCTTTAGTTAAACTCCATTTAGAATGACTTTAGAGAACAGAATGACAATTTTCCTTGTTGCAAGGAATCACCAGCATGACCTAGCATTATGTTTTAGGTAACATTATATTTAACATTTGGATATGAACCTAATAAAGAACATATACTATGTCCCTGCTTTTACAGTCATATAGCACAGTCAGAAAAATGAAGCTACTCCATACACATAAGAAATAATCCACGAAGGAGATTTGATTTTCCTCATGATAGAAAAACTGATTTCTTAACGAGACATATGCTACAGCCATTACCTTCAATCCCCTGAGCTCCTCTGATATCACATTAGCTGAATAAGTACCCATTAAACTACTAGTCAAGCTGTCTGCAAATAAAGTAGGGCAGCTCAAAGATATAAAAAATAATTTAATGATTTTTAGTGATGATAACTTAATCCCCAAATTCATATGTGAGCATCTAAATTTTTCATTTTTTTCATTAAATTATCTTTTTCATCTCCTTTTTTGACACTCTCCATCTCCATCTCCATTTAAGAATCTTTGATGGTTTGAACTCACTGTTTGCAGATTCAGTATGTTATGATGTATAAAATGAGCATTAATGTGTAAATATGTGGGTCGTTTTTCATTTTACATGCATTATCTTTATACCTACAGTATATACAATGTTTTATCTTCAGATTTATATTTAGTGACTAAACAGGTAAATGTCATGCTGTCATATAGCAATCATCGAATTCCATTTTGCCTAACTTACTGTATGAATTTTATTAGGAAAAGTGTATCTAAAAATCAACTAAAGCACGACATGATGCATGAATCTATGGAGAAGCTTTTTAATAAAGCCTCTGATGACAGTCTTTACCATACACTATACCTCCCAATGGTGTTAGTTCCATCTTAAATTTAGTCAACAAAAAAATTATTTTAAACCTTCCTTCGACCCTGTTCTTGATAGATGTCCTTCATGTCTATGATTCACATGGATTATTCTGAGTCACTAAAGTGATTGACTGCAATGACTCTATTGAACCTAAAGGACCCCAACAGTGACTCAACTTTGCGATTTTTTGTAATGACCCAAATACCACCATCTCAGACTCACTTAACTGAACTGGCACGCACTGTGAAGAACAGAGCTTTGATTTTTTTTCAATGACAAACAGCAGGTATTCCAATGCAATGTTATTTATCAAAGCTTTTATATCTATAATTGCCTCTTAGACCTCATGTGAGGCTGCCTATAGCATTGAATAACAATACTGTGGGACAAATGCATGCGGTTTTTCAATGAGGTCTATTGTGTGCTAATCTGACAAAGCCATATTGCATAACCAAATCTTGGGCTATATCCTGCTATGTTGACAATGTCAGATGTTTTTTTATTTATTTTTATTTTACACATACATAACACATGCTATATGCCCAAATTACATTTACAAATTACATACTAGACTTTTTTTTCTTATTTCACATACTGTGAATATAACACTAGTCAGGTAAAAATGTAAAAAATATTTAGCTTTTTCTAATTTATTTAAAAGTGTGCAATAGCATATATTGAATGTCTGAATAAGAATGGACAAAAGAACAGATGTTTTTCCTTTTGTTACTTACAATAGCAGTAACTCAAGCTGTTAACTGTGGTTTCAGAGCATGTTGTTATAGTCAGGGATAAGCTTGGATCAATAACTGAGGGAAACTGAATGGGACCTCTAAAAGATACCCCTTAACAAAGAAACATTTTTATGATAGGGTGGCTACCACTGGTTTATTTTGTTTCTTCCAATCTTAGGTCAATTGCAAATAAAACTGATAATTTCTAAACACATGTTAGATTTGTTGCGTTTCATTTAGACTTGTTTATCAGCGGGCTTTTGAGTAAAAAAACGGCATAATAAAAGAACGCGTGTAAAACTACGATGAAGTCGTTTTTACTTAATCGTATTATTTTACTATCATAAAATACGAGGAAGTCTTTACACAATCAGTCCACATGACAAATACGTTCGTTGTTCTTTTTCGACCTTCTGAACAGTGGATCCCGCGTTCGCATCTGTCACCAAAAGTCACCTTGGAAGATGAATGAGTGGCGCGAGTGATGGCGCAAATGGAACTGAATATCCTATGGCCGCAAGACTGCACGCAACCGCTGACTTCCAATGTGAATGAGTCACATGACCGTACTACGGCAATGACACCGCTTTATTTTGGTCCATCAGCCTCTTGAAGAATATCTATAATTAGAGCTCGTCTCGTGCGGCCGATTTTGACCGAACGTGCACGAATCCCTTCGGGTTTGGGGTCTCGCGACACCACCTCTCGAGGTTGAACAGCCTGAAAATGAAGGCTGTGATTTTTTAGGTGTCCCATGCAGGATATGGTGATTTCTATAAAGGTTCCCTCACATTAAGAGTAATATCACATGGCATTTGCATGGGGTTTCAGTACAATGTTTGCTGATAATGGCGTGAAATAAAAGGGGCATAATGATGCATAACGTTTTTCTCAAGGTGAGACCCGGACACCTCGTGCTCTTACCTTCAGCTGTCGCCTTGCCATGTCGGTAGGCTGCTTGGCGTTGAAAGGATAGGCGATGCATCGCATTACAAAGACATAGAGTTGCAGCTTCTTCTTTCGTTCCTCTTCTTCCCTCTGCAGTTTCTCCACGTCCTCCTTTTCCTGCTCGCTGGCGGCCGATGGGCTCGGGCTGGATGGTCGCGCGCTGGAAACTCGGCTGGCGGGTTGGAGCCTATCAGAGCTCTCGCTGGTCCTGCTGGGGGAGATGCGAGAGGATCCGGATTGAGGAGCCATAACCTCTCGGCTTTCCTCTTCCACTATCCCGTCCGATTCCTCTTCACTGGAGGATGGATCCAACATTTTTGCTCTCGGACAGCGCTCGCCTAACCGTACAAGCGAATTAAACGCAGGATGGGATGTTTACGGCGTGGAAGCGTGTCAGTTTGTTGACGTAGCGTTCGGCATTCAGAGGGCTAATCGACTGTTGGTGAATTTTTAATATCCTGAAAAACTTCGGGTGCGGAAGCAGACACTGCAATCTCTTCACACGGCCAGAGCAAAGATGCTGCTGCTGCTGCAAACGTGTTCCGTGCTTTGCCTCCGTTCGCCAGTCATTGAGAGAGGGACTCGGGAGGAAAGGGGATGGGAGGGGCGCGCGCAATGAAATGAGCGAATGATGGCCACATCCTGCTGAGTCTCGCGTGAGACGCAGGCGCTGTCCGCGGTGCTGGATGAGAGAGCGGGTCATTTCGGTCATAAAAATGGTGAAGGTAGTAGACACCGAGAATGTGTTATTTCATTTGACCTCTGGCATATTACATCACCCTATTGCATATTTCATATTAGGTGTTTTAACTATATTTTGTGAAGTTATAACAATTTGTAATTAGTAGTCTATCTTTAGAACACCATAAAACATATAATATATACAAAAATATACGCTGTTATGTCATTTTCTTACGATTTTATAATGACAATAAAATGGTGTAGAAACAATTTTTACTCAGAATTTGCTAGTAAATTTCACAAATACTAAGAATCCAGCAGTAACACTGAATTTATTGAAATTTTGAAGACTGAAATATTATTTTCTAGTAACATACTCTAATCATCTATTGTATTTGCACTGAACAATATTTTTTGCAGTGCAGAAATAGGTTATGCATTATTTTAGTTTTAGCGCTATTAAAAAGTAACTTAATGTGTACTTCTTGTGATGACTATTTTATTATTTTATTATTATTAATTTGCTTTGTTTTAGTCAAAATATATGATGAATTGATGTGACTGAATGTCAACCTGAATACACCTTTTTTTTTTTTTTTTTTTAAGTAGACATGACATTCTCCAGTAGTCTGTGCACTGTTTGCTAAATATGAAGAAATCTTTTAAATTTTTACACCTTAGAGAGACAAACAGTTCTTACAAGCTTTGCCATTTAGCAGACACTTTTCTATCCAATGCGACTTCCCTTGCTATGGCAACAGTCCCTCTGGAGCAACCTGGGGTTAAGTGTTTGACTCAAGGGTACATTGGTGGTAGGGGGTTTTGTTTGTATTTTTTTTCCTACTTAAACTAACATGTCTTAAGGTAATTTTGGGGTCACTTCTGAAGGAGCAGCAAGTCACAGATCAGCAAAATCACAACATACGGTGTTTCTAATTGTGTAGCCACAAAGGAAAAAATGAATAAAGAGCATACACAAAGAAAGACAATCAGATAAATTACGGTGTCAGCTGATAAAAGGATAGTCTGATTTATGATAAGCCCCACCCTTTTGTGAGGCCTTCTCTTTCTCAATGATGACATGTTAAATAACATTCAAGGTAAAAGATTTAGGATCTGTTGCCTACAAAAACAAACATATTTTAGTTCGCTTTTGACAGGACTGAATATTTAACATTATTGGCTTACATTCTTGCTGTCTCATGACTGTGACAAATTTTATCATCATACACAGTCCTGTGGCAAGAATTAATATTTGACTATGTACAGTCATATAGCCATATATCCAAAGGCTTATGTGAATTTTCCTGATGGATAGGGGAAATGTACTCCAATTATGTTGACTGCATTTTAATAATTTATCAGGAGTATTCAACCACTATGAAATCAAAAGTAAAGCCATAGTGAAGATAGACAGTATTTAACATGAACATTGCATTCTAATTCTACAGAGACTTCTGGACTGGATTATTAGACTGTTAAATTTAATAAAAGAAATAATAATTTTCATAATTATAATGTAATAATCAGTGTCTTCCGGGTTTTGACGTCACAACTGCAGCACTCTATAATAATGACACAATAAAAAAGATTTCAAGCATGAACAAGTTACAATAATAAAAATGCTGTTTCTGAAACTATACAATATTGATTATGATGGAATCCTCTCTCAATGCGTATTCATCTATATGTTTTGCTGTCAATGGATTGCTAACAGATACACTAAAACATCATTCTGATTATTTAGTGAAAATATGATTTAGAATTTATAAAAAATTTATTATATTCTTAATGTATAATAATTGTCATCATCAAATGCAGCCCAGTGGCAAGACTTAGTCCCTGGCTATGTGTAGTCATATATTGAACAGCTCAGTGGAGTTTTCCTGATGGATGAGGAAATTTACTCCAATCATGCTGACTACATTTTGATTATTCACTCACTATGAAATCAAATTAAAGCAACAGATAGGCAGTATTTGACATTATACAAAGACTTCTGGACTCCTCATTCTAAGAAAAAGGATAGAAAAAAAAAATCCTTCACAAAAATTGCCATAACAGAAATACCTGTGTCACACACTTTGTTCTGTGTGGCTTGCCGGTGAATTTGCAGTTAAGACTATTAATATAAAGTCCCAACGGTTCAGACTATCACATCAGATGTTCAGTGAAAGCGGTGCTCTCCAAAAACACATCTGCATGTTCACACATTTGGTAAATATAGATAAGTGTTTGGTTTATTTCAGAATAATTACACTCTTCGAATGTGTCGATGAACCTAACCAATATGAAAATGAAAAATTTGGCCTGCTGCAACATAAGCAAATATGCAGTACACACAACAACCCACTTGTTTATGTTTTTTTTTTTTACTGATCTCAAATCAAATGATTGCATTATGTCTGGTTCAGTCAAGAAACTGGATCATCAGATTCTACAGGCCATAAATGATTCTCTTTGGAGGTCTACTTTCATGTACTGTAGCACAGATGTTCAGCGTTCCATCTGCAGCAGAACTCTCTCTGCATTTTAACCATCAATAATTGAGTTTCTCTCTGCTGTGCTTTACTTCACCTTCAATGTATGTTTTGCCATCTCTCTGTAGGTTGGAGGAACTTGTGTCGTAAAGCTATCATTGGTTTGCAGTGTTTTTGGCTATTAGGAAGAATCCATTTCTGGTAATGTTTTGTATTCATTTGTTTTCACAGCATTTATATTATTCCTAAAGTTAGCTCATGCTTCTCCGAATATATTGTCTAATGCATTAAACATTTTGAAGACCACACCCTGTCTATGTACAGTAAGTCTATAAATAATATAAAGTCAGTGAGGGTGCTTTTGGTGTTTTTGTGGATGTTACATGTTTTCATATTATAACAAAATCTGACAATATGTCAGTGATTAATTCACAAAAGTAGTTCATTTTATTCTCTCCATATCATCTCCTGCAGAAAAAGACAAAATGGTTTATTAATAGAATGATTTGAGCTGGCCTTGACCCTACCATTTCACATCCTCGCTCAGTTCCTTTCCCCCTCAGTCTACTTTGACTTTAACACCTTAGCCATGACAGTTCCATAATTGCTGTATTTCAGGATTTTTACCAGTCATCTTTTCTCTCTCTTACTCTCTGTACATAAACTAATGCTGAACACTCAGAAGTGTCAAACCAAATCAAACCAAGTAGACACATTACCCTTTAGATTACACACACACACACACACACACACACACACACACATATATATATATATATATATATATATATATATATATATATATATACAGAGAGAGATAGAGGGAGGGAATTAATAAAGTGTGAAAATAAGCCTTCTTGTAAAATTACATATTAATAAAAATAGCAATACAAATAATAAAATAAAAAGAAAAGTTGTTCCTAATAACTACTCAATGTGTACAAGATTCAGACATGGTAGACACGTTCATTCTATACAAACATTTCCTTACAAACATTATTTCCTTGTAAAGCAATTAGACTGATCTGAAATGAAACAACACAGAGAAGAATGGAGTGTGGGAAGAGGTGCTCTGGTAATCAATCAACTGAGCAAATATCTGTGACGAGTGGGGCGGGGCCGAGGGACATGGGAGCGAGGCCGGGGGAGTGATTGGAGATGAACTACACCTGTTCGTCCCACCGGTCTCGAGGCCCATGGAGGAGATGGAAGGATATAAAACTGGAGCGACGACAGTGAAGGACGAGAGAGGACCAGGCCTGGGCTTTTAGTTGTGTTTTGGTTTTTATTTTATGCGCACCAGTCGTCCGTGAGGGGCTGGTGCGCTGTTTTGTGTTTATTTGGTTATTAAAATGTTTTTGATTGTCCGCCGGTTCCCGCCTCCTTCTTCCGGATGAATATGAAGGTTGATATCGTTACAGTGGTGCCGAAACCCGGGAGAAGGAGGGACGCGCTGCTGAAGATCCCTCGCCGCTGTGGTGAATCCGCGGTGCCATCGAGCTGGCGAGGAGTGTGCCGCCATGGACGCTCGGGGCGGTGGACTGGAGCGAGTTGCCGGGGACGGGCGAGCTCGCTACCGGCCGCCCACGATGTGGAGAGACGGCTGCCGTCCGTGAGGGAGCGGAGGAGTCGGCGCCGTTCGCCAGGTGGCCGGAGCCTGCTGCCTCCGCCGGAACGGGGAGGAGCAGGGAACGGGGGACTCCTGCCGGCTGCCCAAAACCGGAGGAGCCGTCGCCGTCCACCGGGCGGCGGAGGAGTGTCGTGCCGTCCGCCGAGGGCCGTCCAGTGCCACCGCCAGGCACCGCGGAGGAGATCACCCAGCTGGTGGAGGGCCGAGCAGCGGTGCGTCTGGGAACCGGAATTTTTTTTTTTTTTTTTTCCTCTCTCCCCTCTCTCGTCTCTGTCGCTCCTCCTTCCATCTCCTTTTCTCTCGCCTCGCCTGTCCTACCCCCAGGTTCCCGCAGGTCCCCGGGAGCGGCCCCCCCGGAGGGAGGGAGGGGGGGGGGAGTAGAGCGCAGTCTCGGGAGTACCCCCCGGCCTGCGAGGGGCGATGGGGGTATGTGACGAGTGGGGCGGGGCCGAGGGACATGGGAGCGAGGCCGGGGGAGTGATTGGAGATGAACTACACCTGTTCGTCCCACCGGTCTCGAGGCCCATGGAGGAGATGGAAGGATATAAAACTGGAGCGACGACAGTGAAGGACGAGAGAGGACCAGGCCTGGGCTTTTAGTTGTGTTTTGGTTTTTATTTTATGCGCACCAGTCGTCCGTGAGGGGCTGGTGCGCTGTTTTGTGTTTATTTGGTTATTAAAATGTTTTTGATTGTCCGCCGGTTCCCGCCTCCTTCTTCCGGATGAATATGAAGGTTGATATCGTTACAATATCATTTACATATTCTGATGAAAATCATGAAAACTGAAAAATACTGAAGGGACCATTTTAGATTTGGAGTTTACAAATATTTGTCCACTAAAATGCTCTGTAAAATAAAAATGTTCCTTCCCCATATATCACTCTTTATTACATATAGCAGATCATGAACATTGAACTATTTTATATATATATATATATATTATATATATATATATATATATCTTACAGTTTGAATAGGAAATGCCTTAGTACAGAAAAGAAAACTACACTCGTCAAGCCATTTCATGGTTTCTTTAGCTCATAATGTCACTGAGTAAAGAACATCTAAAAAAGATCAGTCTTTCTTGACCGTGTGACATTATTAAACAATGTATGTGTGTCTGTTAAGGCAGAGTCATGAGAAAATGCCTGGATGTGTGAATGTCAGTGGGTCAATGGCAAGGCTGTCGACACATTACAGACATGGTTAAAAAGCTCTCTAACTGAAATGTCATTTCGACAGATTTCTGGAATCTATGATTTCAACATGTCTGATGATTTTGCCCTCAATATTTTCTAATAAGCAAGGGACAATAAAGTCTTTTATATAAAAATGTGCTATTGCAACTTGGTAAGTTAAGAAAATATGCTACATACAGTAAATTAACCTACATTTTAGCAAAGATAACTTGAAAATGTAAGTTAACCTAATTGAACTAAATTTTGCAGATTAAAAGTCCAGATTATTGAAAATGTGTGTTAACCTATTTCAACTTAAGGTTACTTAAAGGGGTCATATGATGATGCTTTAAAGAACAGTGTTTTGTGTATTTGGTGTAATGAAATGTGTTTATGTGGTTTAAGGTAAAAAAAAAAACATTATTTTCCAAATAGAGTACATTACTCCTTTATGCCCTGCCTTCTGAAACGCATCGTTTTTTACAAAGCTCATTGGTCTAAAAAGCTAGGTGTGCTCTGATTGGCCATATATCCAGTGCTTTGTAATTGGATGATTGCCTCAAGCGTGTGGCAGAAATGTTACGCCCCTTGTCATACTGTGATGTTTGTCCCCGTCAGAAAACCCGAGGGACAAGACAAAAACAATAAAACCCATTACAAACAAGGCATTTACTGCATCCAGTGTAAACATAATACCATGTCTGCATTTGTGATCAGAGAAACGACAAACAACAAGCACTACTCTACACTGCTCAAAACTCATGTTGGAATCATCAGCGGCTAATCCTTTACATATGTAAACCTACTTACAGACTGTGAGTCAGAACAGCTGGCACTGTAGTCTTCTCTCCCAGGATCAGGAAACAGTCCTCCATAAATGCATTGCACACATCTAAATATTTGTGTTGAACTGTTCTGGAACAGTGTTGTTAATAAAACTTAACACGGATTTCTAGTTGTGTCCTCTTTTGGAAAACCAAACAAAGTATTTTTGCTTTCACAACAAAATAGCGTCTCCACAACATGGCGTCGGCGGCAACAGCAAGAATCAAAGTTACATTTTCTTTCTTTGTGTAAATATTTGGGCGACGTTATTCAGATCTTCCCACATTGTGATTTAGACATGTGGGGGTGTGTTTAAACTAGGCTTTTTAGGAGGACGTGGACAAGTTTTAACTTTTATTAAGAATATCTCTTTGGGTTTGAGACTTTAGTCTTTGCAATGGGATCTTATCTATTTATGAACAGCTTGTAACTCTTCAAAGAGAAAGGAAAACTTGAATTCGCATCATATGACCCCTTTAAAATAAGTTGTTAGAAAGGATCTATGCGCCTATGCTTCCTTTGACCTGTCAGTATGCACTTAAAGAGTTTGCCATTTCTAACCAGTGGTAGTGGTAGTGTTGTTATAAAATGTAATTGTTGTTTATATAGTTTGGTTCCTTTATAATATTTAATCTGCAAATTAATCAGTAATTATGTAAGTAATTTATGTGAATGTCTTTGGAATAATATTATTCAAAAACGTAAATTAATCTACCTCTAATTCCCTTTCTATCCACACACACACACACACACACACACTCAAATAACTAATCGATTTCTGGTAATGTCCGTGTACAGCTGTGTTGTGTGAATCTTGGTTGAAACGCCTGTGCTAAGAGAAATTAAACACTTTGGACGAAGCTGATCAGACCTCAGATTTTGACTGATGCCCCTTGAGGAAGGCTAGATATCAGACCTCACCTAATACAGTCCTTTTAATCTGACTCCAAAACAAAAGTGTGATAAGAAAGACGGGGCCGAGAGCCGTGGGAACGGAGCGAGGCCAGTAGAGCCAATGAGAATACGCGACACCTGCACCACTCACCAGTCTTGAGTCCCACGGAGGAGCTCCGGAAGGATAAAAGGAGGAGGGTCAACAGTGTTGGACGAGAGAGGAGACAAGGCCTGGATTTTGGCTTTGGCTCTGTTTTGTGTACGACAGTCGCCCACTAGGGGCTGTCACGCTGTTTTGTATTTATTTTATTATTTAAGTTTTATTTAAATGTTCACTGGTTCCTGGTTCCTTCTTCCTGAACTACTAACTGTGTTACAAAATGTAGTTGGGTCAACTATTTAATTATGTCAACTGAAGTTTTTAAGTTGAAAGAAGAGTCAAAGCAAAAGGTAAGTATAAAAATTTTAGTTGAGTGAACATTTATATTCTTATAATGTTAAAACCCTTTGAGTCTCTCTGTCTTTTTCCCCCACAGTCACTCTTTTCTTTCTATGTTCATGGACAGGACACTTATACTGTATGGACAAGTATGATGAATGCACCAAATATTCCGTTTCCATGACCACATGTACAGCACATCTGTGCAGACGTTTAGATCTATAACAATCAGCCCTATACCAAGTCCTCAGGCTTATTTATCAGAATTAGATCTACTGTAATTGGAACAACTCACAGTAACCACTCATTTATTCTTCAGTCGTCTTTCAGAATATGGTTCATCAAAGACTACAATAAAATGATAAGACCCTCTTTACATGCATCTTCCCAGGCATCTGCCTTTTACCTCTCTGTACACCTTTCTAGAATAGAGCCGGGTTTAAGGGGACGATTATGTTTAAATATAGAGCACTTTAATGCACTGGTCCTTGATCTGGTACAACACCAGGCAGATAAGTGACACCAAAAGCTACGTCTGCACTGTTAAATTCTCTTATTCTGTGGCGAGTCCCATTTCAGCACTCACCTCTCTCGATCTCCATTACAGAAAAAAAAAGTAGAACAACAAGAATCACGATTAGATCACTAAAATAACGTAATTCTCAACCAGAGATAGCCTACTTATAAGAATAATTAACAGATTTAAATATATATATATATATATATATATATATATATTTATTTATTTATTTTTTTTATATAGAACCCTTTCTTTGTGAAAAGAACAGCAGTGGACAAGTGTCAAGTTACAAGGGGATCGAGGAGCAAGGAGACACAGGCAATTTCTAAGAACACTTGAAATACACAGATACTGATTGGACACACCTGGAACCAAATGAACTAAATGGGGAACACCTGTAACTGATTGAACTGAAGATAGGAACTGGAAACCGAAATAAGGGCATGGAAAGATAAACATGGAGCACGTGGGGGGGATAAAACAGACAAGGAACACAGTCTGACGACAAGCTGCGTGGCATTTTTTATATACAGGTATATATATATATATATATATATATATATATATATATATATATATATATATATATATATATATAAACTGTGCATCATCAGAAGATATTAGATTCCACCTCTGTTTTCAACTTGAACATTTGATTTCTTCAAACTCAATACAAATGCATTCAAATGCTGATGTTGACGAACTGTCGCTACGGTTACAAGTGTTGATCATTGGACAAATGGCGTAATGTGATTGTGTGCACAACATTTTTTTTTTTTTTTTTTTTTGCTTCGTCCATTTAAAGGAAATTACTTTGTGAGTCTGTTTTTCACCCAATATTTTTAGATAAATGAGTCATTGTAAAAATAGAAATTTCATATTGATAATAATGCTATGGTGTTGAAAAGGGCTGTACCTAAGACAAAAGGTTTAAAAACACTGCTTAGATCAGTTTACTTAAAGAGAACTTAGAGCTTAAACATGCATTCTGTTTTCTAGCTACAGTATTTAACGTGTATGTAACCAGTCTTTTCTTTATTCTCCATCTTGTTCCTAGGCTAGACAGGAACAGGAGAGAAGAAAAAACAGAAAAAGAGTCATTAAATATGCAGTGAAGAGCAGCAGCACTTCAGGCGGAGTGAAAAACTCACTGCTGTCAGAGTTTCAGACCTGCCATTCACCTGCAAACACCAACTCTTTCCTTATTCTGAGAGACATAAGCCAGGATATACACAAGTAGCCTATTTGAAGACAGGTCATTTAGATAAACATACAGGGATGAGTAGGATGCTGTTATGTTTATTATGTAAATTATAAACAATGCAATTTATCAGTCTTTACTCATTAGTGGTGTATCATTACATAAAAGATTAATACTGACATGCCTAAAGACACCAAGCGCTTTGATTCACTGAACAGTGCAGCACTGCAAGCATGTGATAAAGCAATCCTGCAAAATTACCTGCAACTTTCTCTTTTCTGCAGCATAATAAAATCATATTGTTAGCTGCATATTATGACACCTCTAATTAGGCGCTCTGAAACTCATTTTGTATTATCAGTTTATTCTTATTTTTTTTTTCTCTGATATTCAGTACAAGCATAATTAATTACGTTGAGACCTACCACATTATCATTTCATAGAAATATTAAATGTAAAGTCTCCTTCTGTGTTGTAGAATGGCTTACTTGTAAGCTGTTTCTGCAGAATCTCTGTTACTGTAACTAGACCCTTATTTAGTTTTGTGTCTCCCCAGGGGGTTTTCTTTCCAAAGGTTGCCTGCATCTTTGGCTTCATTCTGGGACATATATTTTTGTAAAAATCCCACTGTAATGTATGTAACAGCATCACTGATTATAACGAGTTTTATATTAGAATGCTCATGTCCGGTTTAGACATGGTGTAACATTGGTTTTACTTTGTTTTATAGAACTAATCGTTGCCTGGTTTGCTTATGTGTGAGGCGGCACTATCAAAATAGAGGCGAGAACCTTTTGTGGTAGGGGCGTGTTTGTTTTGGTAATTTCAAATGTCACCACTGAAATACCCTGCCTTTAACAGATAAAGCTGACCACAGAAACAGGAAAGATTAAAAAACATTACTTCACCACTCTTATTCAATCTAAATCATTAAAGTGAAGTTCTTTTTCACCACTAGTGCCTACATAATGAGTGAAATTCTTGGCATTCAGTGCTGCTTTTTAGATGAAGGGCTGTTTTTTGTTACATTGTGTATCATCCACTATTAAAAACAGCAAATTGTCCTGAAAGGACTAAGAACTACTGTATTATTAGAACTTTAGTGTAGCATCAGAATCATTTTGAAACTGATATTTCAAAGGTAAAAAGCTTCCAAAAAGTTGCTTTAAACCAGGCAATGTTGTTCCTGGGGTGCTGATGACATGCAGAGTTTAGTTCCAACCCTCACCTGCGTGCACCCTTGGTAAAATGAACAAACCAAGTACAACATGTTCCTGGATCAACATTCCATTCAACCAATCAGAATTAAGATATAACTTTTCATAAAATATCTGTTTTAGGCTTACAAGCAGAGTTAGGTGCTCCTACACTCTTGTTAAACAGTTAGCATTTCCCATTGATTTTGACAATAAATTATGGGTAGGGTTAGGTTTAGGGGTAGGGATTGGGTTAAGTCTATATTTTTGGCAAATAATGTTGATCCAGGATCATCAGATGTTGATCCAGGAACATGTCTTATTTGGCAAAATCACAGCGACCATAGAACCGCTGCTTTGAATTTTTTTCTTTTTATGCATTTCAAACACAACAGCATTCCTAGTGGAGAAATAAAGTAACAGAACATTTTCAATTCAAGAAGCATATACAGTATGAAAAAGAAAGCACAGTGAAGTCACAGGAGTGATAATGGAGAAGGCAATTAAGTAAGCCCATGAATATAAGAGTGTTTGACACTAAATAATAAACAAAATACATAAATAAATATTTATACATTTATATAACAACTATGGATTCTGAACGTTTGTATGAGTTGCATGCAGGAAACATCTTCAAACAGCAGATGACAGCATTGTATAACAACATAACACTTAACTCGATTAGTATGAATGTGTAAGCACTTGACCAGCTTTCTTTCTTTCTTTCTTTATACTGCAAATGTGTTCTAGGGTTTCATGACTCTCTAATTATCTCTTGGCTCTGAAAATGAACTTTTTACTGATCAAAGGAACTATTTGGCTCAGATCTTCTGAAGCCACCAATGCCTGCTTTGTTTGGTACTTTCAGTGCACCGTTCTTTATTCATAACTTGCATTTATAATAGCTGAAGGAAGACAAGGTGGCTACAGGAGAGAAGCATGAAAAAAACATTCCCCATTTCATTAATGACACCTATATGTCTTGTGTACATTATAATACTTATTGTGTCCTCATAGTAGGCTGAGATGGAGTGAATACAAACATTTCATACTAAAACATACAAACAAACAAAAAATGATATGTATATTTTTTTTATTAAATTAATATTTAAGTTAATTTTGATCATCAATCTTGCCAAAGTAATTAAATAGCATATTGGAATGTTATAATAATACAATATTCTCCTGATCTAGATTATTACAATCTTAATTGTATATTTTTCAGTGACTGTGAGTCTGAGTGTGTGTACAGAATATGTGCATAGTTACATATGTGCAATAGGTCTGCATTATATGATCTGCAGGGGTCTCTTTGTAATATCATGTGTGCACCTTATTATGTGCATCTGTGTGTGTGTGTGTGTGTGTGTGTGTGTACATGTGTGACACACAGAGCAGACACACACATTGCCAGTTTCTCTTGTAGAAGCATCTCTATGGTGTTCACTCACTCAGTATCTCTGGATTTGGCTGGCAGAGGAGCTCTACGCTTCTTTATAGACAGACACACAGGCTGATGCTTAATCTGCTTCATCAATGTGTATGGTCATATTTGCTCCGGTAAGACCCCTCTTTTTCTAAAACATTTAAGTAATGATTCATTTTAAAGTATTAGGAATTGCATTTCACTAAGAATTGTCAGCACAATTATACCACTTATTTAAAACAATGCTTAGCTAACTTAGATCATATAAAATATGAATTTTTAATTTTTTTATTTTATTTCAAAAAAAAATTTCTGTTCAGTACTAACGGAACAGAAATATAATATGATTTGAAAGTGTGTCGGTATGTAATCGGTTTTGCTCATAATTTGACAGTCACAAGTTAAAGTGTATAATGAAAGTACATTTCGGACAGTATTTTGTGCAATTTCTCATGGTTGCATTCTCAAAATAGTGTTTAAATACATGCAAATATGACTATCGGTGAATCAGGCTTAATAATTAGCTGCTTTTTGGGGTAACAGCATCGGCTCCCTGTTTGTAGTCTCTCCTGCTTGAATAATTCATCTGCTCTTGTTGAAATGTGCAAAAGATCGATGCCATCCAGCTCTTTCACAGACTTTAATGATGAATCTGAGTTGAGCTAAATGCAGCATGATTGCATATTTGTAATAACATATACTATATATGCATGCATATTTATGTAAAATTTAGTTAATTCGTGTGTGTGTGTATATATGTTTGTGTGTGTGTTTCTGGGTGTGCTGGCTATTTAACCTTTGAATAATTCACTGGGTCTCATCAGAGAATCATCAAAGAAACCTATTTTCTTCTTTGCTTGGATTTGGGGAGAGATTAGCAGGAGACTTGGACACATTTCTTGTCAAACCCCTGTGTCCACAGAGTATAAAGCCCTGGCACTTGTCCAGTAAACCTCCAGCCCTTTCATTCATTATGCCAAACGCAATACTTAACCGGTGACAAATATACAAATCGTGTCAGACAAACGTGTCAGTGCCTGGCATTCAGGTCTACAGTAACGGCAAGAGTTAGTGCACTTAAAAAAGCATCTCTGTCTAATTTTGCATGATTAATTGTGCAGCAGTTGATGAGAGGTCATTTAAATTGACCTGAAATCAGAAAACAAGAGGATAATTAAAACAGAATCTTTTAATGTTCCATGAGGTTAATTTGTCTTGACTTTGTGTGAAGTAAAGCTGCAGATAGAGAGTCAAGAGAGCTGATCTTTGTCCCCTTCACACATAGGCTTATATTATCAGTGCTTTTCATTAATATTTCGCTTTTTTCTCCCACAGCTTTTTGCTGTTTTAGCATTTGCAACATGTGGGGGATATTCTGGCCAGATTATGGTTAAAGTAGAATGTTTCGATAAAACTCAAAATAACATCAGCATCAGTTTCAACTACCCATTCAGGTAAGTGTTCTTAATGACCAAAAACAGAATTTAAGTATTATTCTGCATGTTGAACTGTAAATATATATTATAAGTTTACTTAAAAAGACTTGACTTAATATTTTTGGATTGATTTGGTTTTATTTAGTCAAAGAAATGATTACAAAATTATAAAACTAATTTAACCTATAGAAAGAAAGTATTATTTTATGGTGAGCTCAGTAGTTTCTTTACTCTTTATATTCTATTTATTTATTTTTTACATAAATTAATAAATTGTTCTAATAAAAGTGGTTTAAATTAGACTTGGTCTGTGTTATTTTAGAATTTTGTTGTCTTTTTGTCCTTTTTAGTTATTTGTTTAGTTTTTTTATTTTTTATTACTAGTTTTAGTTTTTAGTAATGCAACCTATATTATTTCCCAGGCAACGACTATAATATTTGTAATTTTTACTGATTTTAGTTTTAGTTAACAGTAACAACACCAGAGCTTTTACCAAATTCTATTACATTAACCAGTAACACCCAGTTATTGGCTACTTTTACTTGTAGAATAAATAAATCGTAGCTAACTACCAAATACGTATAATGTCATCAGTAACTGCTGTTGAAGTGAGTGACTGTTTTTGGAAGACATTTAACATATCTCATCAGCCACAGTCTCTGCTTTTGAAGATTACAAAAAGAAACTGTGCTTGTAATGAAAAGAGGACATGTTTTGATCATGTTGTCTCTTCCCAGACTGCAAGAGGTACACTTCAGTGCTCTTCTATGTGAAGGAACCAGGAAAGAGACTCTCTTTCTGGAAGGGGATTATGCTTCATCTGCACAGTTCTTCGTCACCGTGTCGGTCCTGGCTTTTCTCTATTCCCTTTTGGCCACAATTGTTTACTTCTTCTACCAGAACAAATACAGAGAGAAGAACAGAGGTCCAGTAGTTGTGAGTGTATTTCAGAATTTCTGTAAGAAATGTACGCTGTAAAAACACAATTCTGAGAGCACAAACTGTGCTGAAAAGCTCAATATAACTCAGTTAAATCATCAAGACCCTCTTTCTGTTTATACTCTTCTTATTTTCAATCCCTATAGGATTTCTTGGTGACTTTAGCGTTCTCTAGCCTGTGGCTAGTGAGCTCTATTGCCTGGGCTAAAACTCTGTCTGGGGTGAAGACGGTCACTGATGTGCATCAAATCCTGCTGTTAATGTCTGCTTGCAGAGCCCAGGAGAACTTATGTGAAGTATTGCAGGAGCCCATCTGGACAAATCTCAACATGTCTGTGGTGAGTAGATTACTTTTCCACAGTATTGATATGGGAAAGAAAAAATCATTGCAATTCATTAGCAATTGACATGTTACCATTTAAAAGTATGGGGTCAGTAATACTTTTATTTTGCAAAGATGCATTTTTGCAAAATAATGCAAAAAGGATGCCTTAGTTTGCAAAGCTGTTCTTATGAACTCGGTATCAAAGTTTCATGAAAAAATCACAGTTTGCCCAAAAATAAAAATTATAGGAATATTAAACTAAATAATTAGCAGTTTTCATCATTGATAATAATAAGAAATGTTTTTATTTTCACCAAATCGGCATATTAGAATGATTTTTGAAGACTTGCGACACTAAAGACTAGTTATTTTTAAATTGTTACATTGCATAATTCCTCCTTGTCTACTTACAGGCCTTTGGTTTTTTTAACTTCTTCCTTTGGGCTGGTAATATTTGGTTTGCCTACAAAGAGACAGGCTTGCATAAGTCCACTAAGCGTCATCTCTCCAGAACTCCCTCTGAGAAACGCGGCAGCTTCAGGCAGTACAGTCAAACCAGTTTTGATCAATCCGGAGGTGGTTTTGGCCAGAGGCTCTACAACCAGGGGAGTTTTGACTTATCAACCGGAGGATTCAGCCTACCCCGAACCAATCTAGGACAGCCGATGCTGTACCAACAGGTGGGGAGTCCCACATCCAGAGGCCCTCTCATTTTTGTTAATGAGATGTGAGAGAGAGTGTGAGTGTGGAGCAGAGAAAGAAAAGAGAAGAGAAACTATGTTGTTTTCTCAGTCATAAAACAGATTATTTGTCATTGTGAGTTTGATATTTCTATCACGTGATGTAGTCTGCATACTGTTATTTATTTGTTTACTGTATAATTAAGTGCCATTAAATTGAAAGCTCTAACTTGATGTAGTATATAACCTTTTCTGCATATTTATAAATATATATGTAACGATATCAACCTTCATATTCATCCGGAAGAAGGAGGCGGGAACCGGCGGACAATCAAAAACATTTTAATAACAAATTAAACACAAAACAGCGCACCAGCCCCTCACGGACGACTGGTGCGCATAAAATAAAAACCAAAACACAACTAAAAGCCCAGGCCTGGTCCTCTCTCGTCCTTCACTGTCGTCGCTCCAGTTTTATATCCTTCCATCTCCTCCATGGGCCTCGAGACCGGTGGGACGAACAGGTGTAGTTCATCTCCAATCACTCCCCCGGCCTCGCTCCCATGTCCCTCGGCCCCGCCCCACTCGTCACATACCCCCATCGCCCCTCGCAGGCCGGGGGGTACTCCCGAGACTGCGCTCTACTCCCCCCCCCCCTCCCTCCGGGGGGGCCGCTCCCGGGGACCTGCGGGAACCTGGGGGTAGGACAGGCGAGGCGAGAGAAAAGGAGATGGAAGGAGGAGCGACAGAGACGAGAGAGGGGAGAGAGGAAAAAAAAAAAAAAAAATTCCGGTTCCCAGACGCACCGCTGCTCGGCCCTCCACCAGCTGGGTGATCTCCTCCGCGGTGCCTGGCGGTGGCACTGGACGGCCCTCGGCGGACGGCACGACACTCCTCCGCCGCCCGGTGGACGGCGACGGCTCCTCCGGTTTTGGGCAGCCGGCAGGAGTCCCCCGTTCCCTGCTCCTCCCCGTTCCGGCGGATGGCAGCAGGCTCCGGCCACCTGGCGAACGGCGCCGACTCCTCCGCTCCCTCACGGACGGCAGCCGTCTCTCCACATCGTGGGCGGCCGGTAGCGAGCTCGCCCGTCCCCGGCAACTCGCTCCAGCCCACCGCCTCGAGCGTCCATGGCGGCACACTCCTCGCCAGCTCGATGGCACCGCGGATTCACCACAGCGGCGAGGGATCTTCAGCAGCGCGTCCCTCCTTCTCCCGGGTTTCGGCACCACTGTAACGATATCAACCTTCATATTCATCCGGAAGAAGGAGGCGGGAACCGGCGGACAATCAAAAACATTTTAATAACAAAATAAACACAAAACAGCGCACCAGCCCCTCACGGACGACTGGTGCGCATAAAATAAAAACCAAAACACAACTAAAAGCCCAGGCCTGGTCCTCTCTCGTCCTTCACTGTCGTCGCTCCAGTTTTATATCCTTCCATCTCCTCCATGGGCCTCGAGACCGGTGGGACGAACAGGTGTAGTTCATCTCCAATCACTCCCCCGGCCTCGCTCCCATGTCCCTCGGCCCCGCCCCACTCGTCACAATATACATACAAATATGTAGACACATACATAATACATAAGTACAGTGGCAGTACCATGGTAAACACATTGGATGGGAATACTACTTTGATATAGCCTATATTTTAAAATGGCATTTATTTTTTAGCTTTCCCAAGGTATTTTAAAGAAGAACATGATATCATGATAGTGTCAGACAAGAAATTGTGTTCTTTTTGTTATGTTTTCTGTGTTTTTTATGTATATTCTGCTATGAATAATGATTAATTACTAGTAGATGCCTAGGAAAAGCAAATGGCTTGAGGCCCTGCCTGGAATGGTCCTACATGGAAACCCTGTGGACCAAGAATAATGTCCAGTCAGAGAATTTTTTAATAAATCATTTTGTCTAACCATGCACAGTGTTCAGTGAAATGCATGCAAAAAGATTAGATAAAATCCAATGCAATAAAGTCAGTCTGTTGTTCCAGTTTATTGTAGCATTCAAAACTGTACAAATGTTAGTAATACTGACTGCGTCATAAAATTAAGTAATAAATATTCTTATTCCTCTAAATGGCTTTTTTATGTATTTCATCATGAGGAATGCCACCATTACCAATTCAGATTTCCTGGAAAAACAGTGAATGTTAAGTGAACAATCTTAGTTGAAAATTACAACTAGAAACACAGAAGCAGTCCCATTTGGGGACTTATAG
Organism: Carassius carassius; assembly: GCF_963082965.1. Classification (NCBI taxonomy): domain Eukaryota; kingdom Metazoa; phylum Chordata; class Actinopteri; order Cypriniformes; family Cyprinidae; genus Carassius; species Carassius carassius. The sequence goes on from NC_081764.1 coordinate 8,978,058, forward strand.
TGTATTCTCTTTTATTCTGTTAGTGCTTGTGCACTTTCTTTTTTTGCAGTGTCTTTTTACAAAAAGACACAACCTCCACGGCTGAAGCTACTTGTTTTCCCCATTAAGCCTTTTAATGAAGGGGTGTAAGGGAGCAATTAGGATCTTTTGGCCTGTCAGAGCACTATCAGAACCATGTGGTTAACATCTCTATATCTGCAGAGTACTGTATATCCAGCAATGCAGTGAAGCTAACCGCTTGCAGCTGCCTAGGATCCAAATTGCAGCTTTTAGGTGATCATGAGATTTTAGCCACTGGCACTGGCATCTCTACAGCTGTTCAATTACAGGCCTAGGACTAAAAGAGTACAATGAGCATCATTTAAAGAGCTTGGTAGAAAACAGAAAGAAAGAAATGACAAAGGAAAGGCAGTAATGCATATACGTTTGATTTGTCAAACAAGATGTACATTGTAAATATTGCCGCCAGTATTTATTTATTTATTTTACAATATGTAACTATTTCTTAAACTGTAAATACTAACTTATGGCACCCATCCACTCCAGAGGATACATTGGTGAGAAAGTGATGTAATGCAATTTTTTATTTTATTTTTCAAATCGTTTCGATGGAGAGACAAAGTCAGCTACATCTTGGATGGCCTATGGGTGAGGTTTTTTTTTTGGGGGGGGGGGGACTATTCCTTTTAAGAGTACTTACATAGTCAGGTAATTACATAATGGCAGAATTAACTTCACATCTTGCATGCTGATGTCGCAGTGGCAGTTATGTTTTACTCAGTCTAACATAATCATATAGACTCAGCCGATAAAAAGATGTCATGGTGTTTGCAACCGGTGTTTGATATTAGGATGTACAAGTGTGCATGAAGAGGAGGCTGGACTGATCCTCGCTGTTCCTCTACTGCAGTCCAGTTTTTGTCATTCTGTTCATCCATCTGTCACTTCTGGCTCTTAGACAGGGTCGTGGTCATAGGCTTAAAGATAAAACATACAGTACAGCTAAGTACAGAACATGAGTTTAATTGCAGTTACCACCATCTATTACCATCTATTAAGTAATTATTCCAGTAAATGCCATAGTACACAGAGTAGAATTTACAGCACTGTATGCATTTAATTTTTTTGAAGCAATATCTAAACATTACAGAATTGTACTTTGAAATAGGTTTAAAAATATTAATTTCTGTAATTTTCTAAGAAAAAAGTGATATATCTGGGAAGTGATATAATTTATCTATTTGTAAATTGTGACTGTCAGGATTTTTACAACCTCAATATTAACTAATCTTTATTTGATTTTATATTCATATTTCATATTCATTTGTGACATTTTCCCTTAGCAGTCAAATCAAAAACAAATACAGTATTTTTGTTTGTTTGTTTGTTTGTTTGTTTTTACCAAAAATAATTATAAATGCAGGTAAAACAAGAAACTATCAAATACATGCACACACAATCACCTACACAATGGGGCAAATACTGTGCATTGCATAGCAGGATGCTGGCATAAATGGGCATCTTTCACAGAAGGGGATTGTCACAGTGTCTGGGTTGTGTTCCCTGGGGTTCCACTAGGTGTCCTCAGTTCCCACGGTGTTTATCATATTATCACTTCCTGTCTCCTTATTTGGTCACCTTCCTCCTTGTTTAGTTAATTGATTGTTCCCCACCTGTCTCCTGTTTCCCCATTATCCTTTTGTGTATATAACCCGGTCTGTCTTAGTATGTGTCACGGAGTCGTTGTTTATTCATGTCCGTCAGTTCGTGCCCTTGCCTTGTCTTCTTGTTTAGTTTATGTTTTGGATGGATGTTTCCTATTGACCCCTGCCTGGACTGTTTATGCTGTTTGGATTACCCCTTAATAAAAGACTTACTCGCAATTGGTTCTATCTCCGTGCCTCATTGGAACCCTGCCGTGACAGGGATAAGAAATGATAAAAGCTTTTTTCACTTTTTCAGTTCCTGCTGCTCTACCACCACCATGTTTCTTGTCCTTCACACAAATCCTCTTACAAGGTTCATATGCATCCCATACCTTTTGCATCTTTGTGTTTTACTGTTTAGTTGCTGCTGACAATACTTAAATCTTAATTCTTCTCTAAGCAGTGTCAAACTTTGAATGTTGGGCTTAAAACTGTTCATCTGAGTAATTATGTACAATAGGCCTACTCACATACATGCCTTCTCCATGACCTCTGTGAATTTCTTTAGTCCTCTCTGGGTCAGGTTAGTGTTTTAGACTTTTAAAGGTTTTGTTCATGGAAAGTGGTCAGGATGCTTTTTGCCTGTTTGAAAAAAATGAAAAAGAACATCGCTATATTAGACACGGTCAATTATATGTTGTACAGTATAGTCAATTATATGGTATCCACTGTCATTTCCAACTCCCACCTAGGGGTGTCGCCAAAGAAATGCTAGTCATGTGAATGTCTGAAGGCTACAACCAGGTGATAGACTGCATTTTAAAGCCCAATTACATTATGTCTAATAAGAACAAATTCAAACTTTAGACATAGCCATACATTAAATAATTCTTCTGCAGTGGCATTTTTGAAAGTATGTATCTTTCAACCCTCTATATCAGATATGCTATTTTATACTTTTCAACCAACTGCCAAAATGCATGAACAAAATTGTGGCAGTCAAGGATCAAACTGATTTTAAAAAGGCATCTTAGTAGACATAATATTAAATTACATTTGGACATGCTGACGTTTTTGTTATTTCCTTATAAATCACTGATCTATACATACAGTTTAAAACTGCACTTGGCTGCTTTATGGCTGCTTTATTAGTAAATGACTCTGCCATGGTGGGTGCAAAAATGAATTAACAATTGGTGATAACAAAGTTGTTTCTTGGCAATTTTCAGCCTCAAATGTTCTAGCTCCCCTCTATATTAACACATGGCAAATGTTTATTTAAAAGCATGGTATTGGTGGGATTTTTTTCAGTCCCAACATGGGACAAGTTTTCCAGCTGCATCCAACCATTAGTGCATATAAAACCAACAACAATACCATAATTACAGTTTTTTTCATTAATTTCAGGTAATTACTTTGTTTCCACCATACCAGATCACTAGAGAATTGTTTTATATTAGCTGCAAAGATTCCTGTTTGTGAATATACAGACTATACAGACAGAATATACTTTTGACAAGCCTGGTGTCATAATATCGAATATTTGAATCTCTCTTTCTCTCTCTCTCTCTCTCTGTGTGTGTGTGTGTGTGTGCGCATGGGTGTGATTTGAAAATTGCAATGGAGTTATGATATTTGGAATAGAGAAAATATGCAGATCTGAGGCCCCAGCAATTGATGGAACTATGGAAGAAAACCAATTACTGTAGTTTAAACCCATAATTCCTTTAGCCAGAGCAGCCAGGTTAGTGTACCACAGCTGGGTAAGCACCTTGCAAATTGGCTTTTAAGCAAATCTTTGTCTTATCTTTATCTTGTTGAGTCGTGCCCACTGAGAAGTCAATGCCGTTTCTACAACCAGAGCCTGATCTCGTAATCCTTTTAGTGTCAGTTATGTCAGGGCTCGATGAGTGACACTTAGATGATATGACTGCAATGTGCAGTGAGGACACCAAGGTGCAATGGGGACAGATTCTGGAGGGATAGAAACAGGCAGTGAAAGCAAAAAAAGAAAAAAAAATTAACATTATCCACACAAACATACAGCAGTGAGTGGAAAATGTTACTGTAAAGCATAAGGGGTCAATATTACATACATTATCTCCAAGAGGATTCTTGGTGCATTCAGTCCTATATGTATAAGATTAGAATGCTGCAATAAAGCAAAGAGTTTTGAGATATTACTTCATACATTTTTACAAATGACACTTAGTGAGCCAAATGTTAGAAATAAGTATTTGATCCATTGCATACTGTTTGTTTAGCAGCACATGGATCAATAGGTAGCAATGACCAAGTGAAAATAATAGCGAGAGCACTATACTTTGAGAGGGAATTTTGTCTTAATGTTGGAGGCCAAATGTCATTTTAACAAAGGCAGCAGTTAACTGAAGAGATTAAAGCTATTGTAATCATTTTGCCTTCCTCGTTTTAAAACAGTCCTGTTGTTAGGGTAGCATTTATTTTCTGCTAATGTAACATTAATGACATTGTAGTTTGCAGCCTTGTCAAGCTGCTTGAAGCAACATGTGCTGTTATGCTCTCATAAGTGTCACATAATTTCTCAGATTTAGGATTAGTGGCTTACTGCCATGAATACTGATATCTTTTTCTGGAGAAAAAGTATAGGAGAACAGACATCACTGAAAATATAAGACAATTATTATTCTAAATTCTCGATGTAGATCACAAAGAAAATGTAACATCAAAAAAAAAAAAAAGAATTATAAATGTCCATTACAGGAAAAGTAAGTTTGTTTAATATAAAAAATTCTAGTATCATTAATCCACTTGAAGGCTTGCTATTTATTTTTTCTAGTTTGAATGCCTGAAAAATCTTTTAAAAACTACCTGATTGGGACCATGGATTTTCCATTTTCTCCAATCATGTGGAATCAAAATTACAACAAAACATTCTCAATAGTATACTAAACTGAACAAACAAAAAGCTACTAGCTACTGTTTATAAGGATTGTTCTATAGACTTGAAAAAAAATATATTATTCATTTACTTTTGTGGATTCCAAAAGGGTAATTTTTGACATGGACCTAAGGTGTTGCTGATTCTTGTTTATTTTTGAGGAAACACGTTTCTGGAATTGGTAGCAGTTAATGTCTGCTCAATAGCATTGTGTGTTAAGATGAAGGTCGCATCAGGATCTTTTGGCAGGATCAGAATGGTAGGAGAAATTGGTGCTGAATGATGTTCACCCTGTTTATCTCATTAAAATAGATCACCCTGCTTCAGTCTACAATCTAGAACAATTCTAACTTAAGAATAGCGGAGTTTACATATTCTCTAAGGTTTTCTTAGGGGTTTCAAACTGGGTCAGCCATATAAAACAAATGTGATTTATGGACTGTAAATTTGTTCAATTTTTTGTGCATCCAAAAGGGTTTTCTACATTTGCAAACTTTGTCTATAGAACATTAAAGACCAAATAGTATTCTAGTACTACATGGATAGTCTATATCTCGATTAAAAATGTGCACTATATTATTACTTGTAGTCATTTAAAATATAATTTTCAGTATCTTATATACAGTATGTGGGAGCAATTAGAATACTCTGTAATTTCATTAAAAAATGGAAACAAAATCAGTATTTAATGCCAGTATTTATTTCTATGTATTTCTTTTTCATTATTTACAAAATATATGTACATTTTAGGCAAAAGATACAAATGCTTGCCCCCCGGCACACAAAAATAAAACCACAATTTCAGTGTTCAGTGATAACATTTGTACACATCAAATATATGTGTCTTCTGCGTTCACCAAGTTAATGGTGATAGTGAACACAACAAAAAACGATTTCAACTGTCTCCCCCCACATCTCTCCACCCCCAGCTTTTTTCAGATGCCCACATTGGTCAGTGACTAAAAGAACATAATCTGTGAGAGGTCCAAAAGTCTATGCTGGAGATACAGAGGACACCTCCGTCTTGCTGGTGGATACAGTTGATGACTCCTCATCGCCAAGAGGGTTCTTTCCACAGAAAAGAGTGGTCAGCATGCAGCTCCGGAACTGTAAAGAACAATGCTTCATTTTTAATAGAGACAATAGAGAGAGAAGATAAAGTAGAAATAGAAAGGGATGTCTGGGATATGTAGGACAAATCGGATAAATGTTTAACCTGTTTGTTTAGCAGCACATAGATGACAGGGTTATATAAGGCTGATGTCTTTGAGAAAAAGGCAGGAACAGCCATGAACTGGGCACTGAAAGCTGCTCCCTTATTAAAGAAGATCCAGGCAGCAACAGTGGCATAAGGGGTCCAAGCCACCAAGAAACCCAAAACCATCAGGATGACCATTTTTGTCACTTCCCTCTCAGCCTTTTGGGTAGATGCTGAGTCCTGCTGTTGAGCTGCAGCCTAAGAGAGTAAAATGACCATGGATGATTATAAGGATGTCATTTTAACATAGTATTCTAATAACTGGGAATTTACAGGAATGTTTAAATTGACATTTCATACCGCCTTGACTGTGCAAACGAGCCGTCCGTAGGTGAAGAAGATTACAGTGACTGGCAATATAAAATGGCAGACGAACATGTAGATGACATATGATTCATTGTTGTATTCAGGATTCAGGGTGTAGTAGTCTGGTCCACATGAGCACTGCATTCCCTCAGGAATATATCTGTTAAAGAAATGCACCTGATGTCAGAAAATTTCAGAGTAATCATAAAATTTGCTCTGTGTTGGACTTAGGCAGGTAAAATTTACTACTACTTTTAATACAAATAATTAAAATTGGCATAAAAGTTCAGTGTGATTGTTACACTAGAAAAAGCCTTATTGTGCTGCTTTAAATTGTATATTAATAAATCTAACACGTTGCTTTTACATTATTAAAAAAAAAAAAAAAAAAAACAGGGTCCACTGAAATGTCTGGACAGCATAATGTCTTATTTGACCAACCTGGACCAGCCAACCAAAGGTGGAGCTGCACATGCCATGGCCATTACCCATGTAAATGCAATTCCTGCAGAAGCATGGGTGGAAGAGAATTTGAAACTACCCATTGGTTTGCAGACCACAATGTATCTTTCGATAGCCAGCACCACAAGTGACCAAAGGGCAACTTCACCTATGTAGCAAATCAATAAAAAAATACATTAACACCCTACAAGGTAAGTTTTCCAAAATTGCAGTCCACTGTACACTGCAAGAATTCCTCAGAGCAGTCAAAATAAAACAACAACAAAAAAACAACATCACAATTTTCCTCACCTCCAAGTGTGGCCATGAAGCCCTCAACCGCACAGCCAGTTGGTCCCAAAGCAAAGTAGCCATTAATTGCTGTGTAGAAAGTTACCGTGAATCCAAAACAAACCATGATGGAACCAGCCACAGCTAGGTTAACCAAAATGAAGTTGAGAGGTTGTCTGAGCTTTTTGTGTTGAGCTGTACAAATCAATGTAAGGCCATTGATGGGTAGACCCAAACAGATGAGAAAGAACATGTAGACAGCAAGCAATTTAAACTGCCATGGTTCAGCTAGATAATACTGAGGATACTCGTAAGGACTCCTCACTAGACCTGTCCTGTTGGACAAGGGGACGTAGAAGTTGTTTCCCTCAGTGCCATTCATCTTTGCCCACTAGCGATCCAGATATAAAAGGTGTAATCTGCTGTTGTGGTACTCTTCACCCGCTCTTTATTTGCAAAGATGCATCAGGAGTGTTTATATATCCCTCTGAGGTTCCTTATAAGGGATAAATCCAGACCCGTAAGATAGGGAGAGTGTGGGATTTGAATAAGAGCAGACATAATCACTTTTGGACTAATCACCCAGTAAAGCTTGGGATCTTCGACTTTTTAGGATTATAAAATTAGGCCACAATATTGGTTGTCAGTACAGAGTGAGTATAAACAAAGCTGTATTTACTTATTGAAACGTAATCATTGTATGTTCTAGTCCATTAATGATCATATTAAAATCACACAAAAAAATCACCACTCGTGCATTTTATTTCAAATTTTAACTTTTACATCTATCTCTAGGTAACTTAGGTGGAGAGAACCTCAACATGCATAGAATTCTATAATATTTTAAATTTTCACTTACATTGTGATTTGCAAAAAAAAAAAGCATATAAAATTGTTTATGCACTTTAAATTTCTTAAAAAAGGAAATACTTCATGATGGTTAATAACGAATTTATTGTCAGCCTTGAATTCTGAACTCGGAAACACAATTGTACTGCGTGACGGAGTGATGACCATGAGTCTTTTGGGCACTCCCTATAATATGTCTATACTTCATGGATTATGGAAATTAGCACCGTGGACTATACTGGTTTTGAAAGACATAAGGGTAAGTACAATTATGACAGAATTTGATGCAATCTCTATAAAATCATTCATAAAACTCTTTATCCAATAAACGTAAGTCGTTGTAAAAGTCATTTAAATTGTTGAAATTATATGCCAAATATGGTATTAGAAGATATTTTCTTTTAGGTAATATCCTACTGCAATATTGTCCCTATATCATTCATGAAAAGAAGTGCTGGCCCATTGTTGGCAAAATTACATTAAAAAATAAAATAAATAAAAATTATGAATTAGCCTTTGATTCACTTTTGAAAACAATCTAATTTGCTTAATGCAATATTGGTTTTATTTCAGCACAGCTGTTTTATCAGGGAGTAATGTATTTATTATTGATCTTATTCTTTATTCTGAGTGTTTTGCACATTTTTAAATAATAGTAAAGTTTTCAAAATTATAAAATAACACAACTGGAAGTAGGCCATAGGAATTATGTAGGCCTGTTTACCAAAAATATTGTGAAATAACACATAGTAGATGTATGGTCCGAGTTAAGTTAGGAATGAATGAACTCATTTTGAGGATATGCTCTGTCTAAATTTAGGCTATGTGGTGTTAATTGGAGTCTGTATAAGTTACTTGGTTCGATGTCTAATTTCATTAGCACCTCTTCAGAATTATAAAGCCCCCTTTTAGTACCCCCCTAAAAACTATTCTGGATCTGCACTGGCTGTGGCACATTGGTACATAACCTACTTAAGAGGTTTACTGATCAGAGTCATGTTCAGGAAACAAATCTTTCAGACCTGTTTTGTAAACCTGATCAACGGATGCACTGAAATGATCTAAAAGTGAAAATGTCAAAATGCAAATTAGCTATAAAAATAGCTAAACGTATAGGCCTATATAGGCTATTTTTCTTTATTTTTATTTTGGGCTGAATATGAGCTGAGACATACAACATGTAGCCTGCGCTATAGCCTACAATTTATGTATTTTCTAGAGCTCAAAACACTGAACACAAGATTAAAACAATAAAACCACATGAATATCATCCACCACACAAATTCAGAACAATCTGAGTTAAACACATAGTTTGGCGTGAGAATAAGGAGAAACGTGTCTGACACAAAGTCCAAGCAAAATAAGCCGTGAGATAAACCGTTGTAATCCGTTGTAAAGTGACGGCATCCTTGTCAACCCTTGTCTCCCATTCCACAAAGCCAAGACGAGCAGGACCCCAAACAGCAAACAGAACACAGGAAATCCACCGTCAAAGATCCAGCCACACCGTCCAAAGTAACTGCGCTGCAAACATCGACAGGCAGGCGTCAGGTGAATGCAGTGAAGATGGTATTCAGATCTAGTTTGGCCCAGAATTGTGCTGTTGTAGACATACAAATGATATCACATGTCACTCTTCATGATTTGTGAATTAATGTTAAGCGGTCCTACGGTCCGAAATCGGTGTTTCTTCATGTTTAACGTCAATTATAGGCTAATAAACACGCAGACCGCTGAAATACAAAATCACGTTTTTTTGTTTTGTTTTGTTTTTTGACTGAGCCTGATTTTTGAAAACTTTGTATCGCGTTTCAGTGTTTCTCATTGCTTTTCCTGCTTTTTTGTGTTATAATGTCAGGGTGCTGTTCCAATAAATAGCCTAGCAAGCCATTAGGTAAATTAGCTTATGTGTTTAAACTGTTGAGCTGTAGTTTGTCATCCAAGCTAAAAGACTAACATCCAAACTAAAGCCTTTAAAGTTTTAGCCTAAGACCTGTTCCTACGTCAAACAACAAATTGTTCAGAACTGTGAGAGATTGTCAAAATTACATCCTCAAGAACACTGCATGGGTAAACTTATTTACTTAATTATACTCTTCTTGGATTCCACAAGGTCATTTGACTGACAGTTACTTTATTGGACCATTTGCCAAGGTTCTGTTGACCTTTTGTCATCCTGTGTTTGCTTTTCTCTGTCTTGGAGAGAGCATTCCTGGAGTTGCATCTGTTCTGTTCTCTCTAGCCAGTAGTGCTTTGTCTGAGCATCCTAAAGGTCACATTAAAGACATTTAGAAGGAGTCAGAATTATAAGACAAATGCTGATGTTCAGCCTGGTCAGGCCTTATTAAAATAAGTCACACATTAGATATTGCAGCAACCAAAACCTGTTCTAACTTTATGATGACAAAATATAAGATGCTATTATTGTTACATACTTAGTCTGTCATTAAAATCACAATACACTTGAGGAAATTTGTATATATTCTACACTCCAAAATGTGTAAACTTTATCAAAATTAAAGTTAAAATTAAATTAAGATTAAAGTTGTTGGGGCATTAGCCTTAAATGGAATATGTAAATCTCATTGTCCACAATATTGCAGACAATAATTTTCCTTGTTGCAATGTCCAGCCTTACTGAGATACTGTAGATGTGTTACTGATGTATTTGTTTGCATTCTAATACCTTGATTTAAAAATATAGTGTGCTCAATCTGCCAATGGTAAACTAATTTCAATCATTTGACTAACTTCATAATGAAAACAAAGACATTTTTAATGCCAATATTTATTTATATCTATTTGGTCATTATATACAAAATATATACACATTTTAGGCCAAAGATGTTAGCATCCAAGTTCATAAAAAAGTTAATTGATAACCCATTACAGCCAAAAGGCATTTTAATTATACTTTATATTTGTGAGCTCATTTAATGGTAATAATAGTGAACACAGCCAAATGAAAAGCATCAACTAACTCACCTCTGTTTTTTTCTGTTCTTTTTTTTAAGATGTCGAAATTGGTCATTGGCTGAAAGAAAATAATCGTGAAAGAAGTTCAGTCTATGATGGAGTTACAGAGGACACCTCTGTCTTGCTGGTGGACAATGTTGACGACTCCTCATCACCAAGAGGGTTCTTTCCACAGAAAAGTGTTGTCAGCATGCAGCTCCGGAACTGTGAAGAACAATGTTTCACTTAGTACATTTTTGTGGACTAGCCACTTTTTTGTAATTGAGAGTGTAGAGGAAATGGGATATGGATATGACTTTACATTTCGGCAATTCTGATATATGATTACCTGTTTGTTTAGCAGCACATAAATTATAGGGTTAAATATGGATGAACTCTTTGAAAAAAAGGCAGGAACAGCCATGAACTGGGCACTGAAAGCTGCTCCCCTATTGAAGAAGATCCAGGCAGCAACAGTGGCATAAGGGGTCCAAGCCACCAAGAAACCCAAAACCATCAGGATGACCATTTTTGTCACTTCCCTCTCAGCCTTTTGGGTAGATGCTGAGTCCTGCTGTTGAGCTGCAGCCTAAGAGAGTAAAATGACCATGGATGATTATAAGGATGTCATTTTAACATAGTATTCTAATAACTGAGAATTTACAGGAATGTTTAAATTGACATTCCATACCGCCTTGACTGTGCAAACGAGCCGTCCGTAGGTGAAGAAGATTACAGTGACCGGAAATATAAAATGGCAGACGAACATGTAGATGACATATGATTCATTGTTGTATTCAGGATTCAGGGTGTAGTAGTCTGGTCCACATGAGCACTGCATTCCCTCAGGAATATATCTGTTAAAGAAATGCACCTGATGTCAGAAATTTTAAAATAACTGCAATCAAAATAACTTTGTTTAGAAAATTGTGTACTTTAAAATGTTTTCATTTAATATCTAGCAAAATTACTAAGAATGAGAAAGCAATAAAAGGAATAAAAGTTCTGTATTCACCTGTGAAAAGTTTATTTTTACTGCCATAAACTGAAAGTAAGCTAACATTTTTAAATATTGAACAAATAATTAAAAAAAGAAAATGCCTCATATTTAATTGAGTTGCTTGTTATACTTACTACAATCTTTACTCATTTATACTACAATCATAGGCAAACTAATGAGATCTTATCAGACCGACCTGGACCAGCCAACTAAAGGTGGAGCTGCACATGACAAGGCCATTACCCATGTAAATCCAATTCCTGTCAAAGCGTGGTTAGTTGAGAATTTGAAACTGCCCATTGGTTTGCAGACCACAATGTATCTTTCGATAGCCAGCACCACAAGTGACCAAAGGGCAATTTGCCCTGTGAAGCAAGTGAAATAGTGAGATCAGCTGCACCCAAATTACAGTACATCTTATTATATGTGATTAAAGCAGTCAGAAAACATACAATGAAATGATTTTCCTCACCGCCAAGTGTGGCCATGAAGCCCTCAACCGCACAGCCAGTTGGTCCCAGAGCAAAGTAGCCATTAATTGCTGTGTAGAAAGTGACCGTGAATCCAAAACAAACCATGATGGAACCAGCCACAGCCAGGTTAACCAAAATGAAGTTGAGAGGTTGTCTGAGCTTTTTGTGTTGAGCTGTACAAATCAATGTAAGGCCATTGATGGGTAGACCCAAACAGATGAGAAAGAACATGTAGACAGCAAGCAATTTAAACTGCCATGGTTCAGCTAGATAATACTGAGGATACTCGTAAGGACTCCTCACTAGACCTGTCCTGTTGGACAAGGGGACGTAGAAGTTGTTTCCCTCAGTGCCATTTATCTTTGCCCACTAGTGATCCAGACCAGGCAGAGGATGCAAATCTACTGTGGTGGAACTGCTATTTATTTGTTAAGGAGTTGTTATATATCTGTCTGAGGTTCCTTTTAAGGGATAAATCCAGGAGCATAAGGTGGAGAGGGTGTTGCAATGTGGGATTTGAATGATAAGAGTAGACATAATCAGTGTTGAGTTAATCACATGTGAAGGTTTGGATCTTGACACTCTTTTGACATTTGACATTTTTATATTAAGAAACTATCACTTGTCAGTTCAGAGTGAGAATGCACAGCACTGTATTTCATTTAAAAACTGAAATTGTTGTCTGGTGTATAATAAGCATTGCAATTTTGTAGTCTCATATTTTAGGAAAAGCTTTTCATTCTTATTACTTTATATAAAATCTGTATGTAAATAAAAAATAATTGCATGCTAGAATTAAATGTCATGATTAAAGGTTTAGTCTTGTGATCTCATCTTAATTGTTAGCCGTCAATGAGACCCACTAAAAACAACATTTGTATGCATTTATTATTCTACTTTTCAATATTAATAACATTGTCAAATTTATACAGAAAAGCTGACAAAGCAGATAAATATAATTATATTAATAGAATCAGGCATGATGTCTGACTTGAAATGGTCATTATGTGTCTTATTATGTTTCTCACTGAAGCCTTGGGTGAGTTTAAGCAGTTCTAGTCATGACCTTTGCATGTAATGATTTCAAGAAAAGAGGCTTATGTTTAGATTAAGTGGTGAGCTACCTTGTTTGGAAGCATTGGTGGAGAGACATGAGATATGTTGAGCATTGCGCAAACGAATCTACCCATGCTCTATTTATTTAAAGAGTAAAGCACCCCAGTTGTGATGTATACCTATGTGCATTAACAGAAAAGGATCAGGTCAGGTCTAAAAAAAAAAACGTCTTCTTTAAAATACAAATTTCCAATGTTTCTCTGATCAGAAACAGGAAGAGAAGAGGTATATGGCCATAATCATCGAGTTTATAGAGACTGATCCATGTGAACTTATGCTTGTTGAAGACAGTGGACGGAAAAGCATTAAAGGAGTCGAGAAAACAAAGTTGGTGAATCCTGCACAAAAAATACTGAGCACACCTCTGTTTTGCCATGAGGATAAAGCCTTTTAAATGACTATTTGAGCTCTTCCATTGATTCAAAGTGTCTAATAGGCATGAGTGACTTACCTGGACCAGCTCGAAAATGGGGGCACTGAACAGATACAGGTTATGAACTGCATGAAAGCAATGGCTGCTGATGCATTGTTGAAGAGAATTTGAAGCTCCCCATTGTGCCTCTCAATGGCAAGCACACCAAGAAACCAAAGAGAAACCTGCTGAAAAGGAATCACAACATTGAATCCAATGGATTTGGTGGATACCAGACTTCATAACCAACTGGAATGCATTCATGCTGGAGAAACCAAAGACATGTTTTACTGGTGGGCACGTTTAAGGTCTCCAATGCATGAAGAGCAGAAAGAAACTGAATCCACAAATGACCACAATTGTGCTGATTCGACCAAAATGTAGTTGAGTGACTGCCAAAGTTTATTGTGTTAAGTTGTAACCAGCAATGTGAGCCTATTTATAGGTAAATCAGAAATGACCAGTAGATATAGAAACCCAAAGCACTGGATTATCATGGTTCTGGTAAATAGTACAAGCAACAGTAAAAGCAATTCATCCTCAATCAGAAAAAAAGACTATGACTTTAGGTTTTATTTATTTATTCAGATGTTTAAAGAAATATGGCAATTTCTGTGTTAGCTGTTTAAGCTGGAGATGGCATGGGGGGAAACTGTTTTTATGCCCAGATGTTGTAGTGCACAGAGATCTGTAACGTCTGCCCAAGGGGAGAAGTTCAAACAGGTTGTGTCCGGGTTGAGAGAGGTCTGTGATGATGTTACCTGCCCATTCTTCACTCTGGAGTTGTACAAGTCCTGAAGGTTGGGCAGGTGTACACCAATTATCTTTTCAGCTTACAGTCCGTTGCAGTCTTCTTATGTCTGATTTGCAGGCTGACCCAAACCAGCCAGTTATAGAAGTGCACAGAACAGACTTAATAACAGCTGAGTAAAGCTATGTCATCTGCAGGACCTGAAGAATACTAACAGGATCCTTGCATAAGTCTCTGGTTTGTCCAAATGTTGAGAATGTAATGCAGTCCCATGTGTTTTTTTTTTTTTTTTGTCTGTCCTTCTGAGTTTTGGCCTGTTGTGCCAAGAGTGTTTGCATTAAGTTAGTAAATATGGCCTCCTTTTAGTGCCATGATATTTTTAGAATAAAGTCAAAATTATGACATTAAAGTTATGTTATATTGCGTGAAAATTCCACCTACTCAAAAAAAAAAAAAAAAAAAAAAAAAAAAAAAAAAGGGCTGTGGTGGTTAACTGACTAAATTTGTTGAAAATAAGAAATCAATATTGGCGAAGTTACATTCTTGGCATTTCTGAGGTAAATATCATGTTACGACTGTTATGACTATTCACAAGCTTTTCGAAACTTTGATTGATTGATCGATTACATAAGAAGTTTTTAACGTCTTCTGATATTCTGATATTCAAGCATTCATACCATCAATAAAACAGCTTTTTTACCTCAGAAAAGACAACAGTAAGGAGTGTTGGAGAGCACATTAACCTATACCATTTAAGGGGGCGAACAAATGTATTTGCATATGGCCCCGGGGGTTGACTTGCCACACCACTGGTCTCTGACACAACCAACAACCGAGAATAGTAAAAGTACCAAAGTGATACAAAACGGGGCAGCCATCCACGACACCACCTTGTTTAGCCTACTTTGGTTTATTGAATTGCTTTATTTTTTATTTGATGGTTTATGAATGTATTTTACTAATTAGGCACCCATTAAAGGTTTGATGCATTCAGGGGATGTTTGAATGTTTGTTTAGCCTGCAAGCTGCAAAGGCTAACAAATGCTGGAAATCATGTCAAAGTCAAAGTCACCTTTATTTATATAGCGCTTTAAACAAAATACATTGCGTCAAAGCAACTGAACAACATTCATTAGGAAAACAGTGTCAATAATGCAAAAATGATAGTTAAAGGCAGTTCATCATTGGATTCAGTTATGTCATCTCTGTTCAGTTAAATAGTGTCTGTGCACTTATTTGCAATCAAGTCAACGATATCGCTGTAGATGAAGTGTCCCCAACTAAGCAAGCCAGAGGCGACAGCGGCAAGGAACCGAAACTCCATCGGTGACAGAATGGAGAAAAAAACCTTGGCAGAAACCAGGCTCAGTTGGGGGGCCAGTTCTCCTCTGACCAAACGAAACCAGTAGTTCAATTCCAGGCTGCAGCAAAGTCAGATTGTGCAGAAGAATCATCTGTTTCCTGTGGTCTTGTCCTGGTGCTCCTCTGAGACAAGGTCTTTACAGGGGATCTGTATCTGGGGCTCTAGTTGTCCTGGTCTCCGCTGTCTTTCAGGGCAATAGAGGTCCTTTCTAGGTGCTGATCCAGCATCTGGTCTGGATACGTGCTGGATCCGGGTGACTGCAGTGACCCTCTGATCTGGACACAGACTGGATCTGGTGGCCACGGTGACCTCGGAACAAGAGAGAAACAGACAAATATTAGCTTAGATGCCATTCTTCTAATGATGTAGCAAGTACATAGGGTGTTATGGGAAGTGTTTCCGGTTCCGGTTTACCTAATTAATGCAGCCTAAAAATCCTTTAACGGATTTGGATAATAAAAGCATATTAGTATGTTATGTGTAAGCCAGGTTAAAGAGATGGGTCTTTAATCTAGATTTAAACTGCAAGAGTGTGTCTGGAGGTTATTCCAGAGTTTGGGCGCCAAATAGGAAAAGGATCTGCCGCCTGCAGTTGATTTTGATATTTTAGGTATTATCAAATTGCCTGAGTTTTGAGAACGTAGCGGACGTAGAGGATTATAAAGTAAAAGGAGCTCATTCAAATACTGAGGTGCTAAACCATTCAGGGCTTTATAAGTAATAAGCAATATTTTAAAATCTATGCGATGCTTGATAGGGAGCCAGTGCAGTGTTGACAGGACCGGGCTAATATGGTCATACTTCCTGGTTCTAGTAAGAACTCTTGCTGCTGCATTTTGGATTTAGTGGCATGTAATGGGTTTAGTGTCTCGGTGTTCATCTTCAGTTCTCTTTTCACAGCAGTTCAGTCAGTGTACTGTTTGAGTAAATAAATTACTCCGGGATATTGGTTTGTTTGAGCTCAGAGGGAGTGTCAGCCACATTAAACAAGTTAACAGCTTAAGTCATTTGCGGATTAATGCGTATTGGAGACGTGAACTGTTTAAAACGATTCAGTTCGATTTGGTGAACTGGTTCAAAAAGATCCGGTTACATCGAATGATTCGTTCGTGAACCGGATATGACAAACTGCTTTGTTTTGAACTGTCTACAACAGACACGGAAGAGAAGACAATGCTGAATAAAGTCGTAGTTTTTGCTATTTTTGGACCAAAATGTATTTTCGATGCTTCAAAAATTCTAACCGACCCTCTGATGTCACATGGACTACTTTGATGATGTTTTTCTTACCTTTCTGGACATGGACAGTATACTGTACACACAGCTTCAATGGAGGGACTGAGAGCTCTCGGACTAAATCTAAAATATCGTAAACTGTGTTCCAAAAATAAACGGAGGTCTTACGGGTTTGGGACAACATGAGGGTAAGTTATTAATAACATAATTTTGAAAATTGGGTGAACTAACCCTTTAATATTTAAATATTCAAATATTCAAATAAAATATTAAAAGTTAAACCAAATATGCACATAATTCACGCCAAAGTCATAGGTTTGATTCCCAGGGAATGTGTAAACTGATAAAGTGTGCACCTTAAAGATGTTGCAATAGATGTTGTTTTGAATAAAAGCTTCTGTAAAACGTGTAAAGGTAAAAACTTGAGTAGTTTTGAATTAGAAATATTCATAAATCCTTAAACACTGATCAGCCACAACATTAAAATCATCTACCCAATGGTGTATTTACACATCAACGATGTGCTAAAAACAGAAGTTTTTCTTTCACAATTCTAAAACGTTTCACATACAGATGAAAACATTGTAAAAACATTGTGTGTGTGTGTCAACCAAACCAGTAGTATAAATGGCACAGTATAATCAGTTTATATATTCCCTGGGAATTTAACCCATGACCACTGTGCCATGCTGTACTATTTGACCTAATATGACCTTTCTTGAAACATAAAAAAAAAAAGAAATTAAAGGCTATAGCTGTATCCTCAGGCCATAGCAGTATACTGGTGCTAATTTCCTTACCTCAAGGCTTCTGGCCAAAGTGGGATCTGTGACCAGAATAATAGCTTAGATCTAATTATCTACTTTACGTTATTGAGAGTGAATTGTTTTAACACACTTACCTTCTTTCCCTAAATCATTGCCAAAATCTCTAATAAGGTATGCTTAGAAAATCAATCACAAAGGGTGTACTGAGGTGCCTTTGAGAGTTTGTGGATTTGGCTAACACAGTATGGAAGTTTGGTGGAAATGACTTGAAAGGTGCTCTTTACCACCCAAGATTTCCAATAGTTATGAGGTCAGGTCATTGGGATGAGTGCCACCAAAGACTTTTACTTTCTGGTCTACTCCTACCAAATATATTATTATATTATCTATTCTGACATTTCATTATTATACAGATATGAATGCAGATTATTTAATTTGTATTTACTGCAAATTAACTGATCCCTCAGCTTACCTTAGAATAAGTAAAAGTTGCTTTAAAAAATCAGAGATCTGCAGCAATGAAATTAGAGTTTGTGGTGACTGAGCTAATATACTTAACCAATGACGTCTGGCTAAAGTACAACTCCCAAGCAGAGGTAATAGATCTAATTATCCAATTCCAGTTAATTTTCTGACCCACCACTTTTGCTCTCTCGTTTTACCCAATCACATATTGTTTGACTAAATAGTATGCAGTGTCTTCGGGGTAAATTAGCAATTGGCAAAATGTAATTCTTCAGTTGGTGCTCAATAATTAAAAAGTTAATTGTTTTATCCTTCTAAGACTGCTTATCCAAATTAAGGCTTCTTCTGTAATGGACATTTTTTAATGTCTGTTGAATTACGTCTGCAATTTCTCAGAGAAGAGATTAATATTGAGCCAAATATGTAACATCTAATTTAAAGGCGATGTTTGGAAGTTCAGTATTAATAATCACTGATTTGCAGATTATAGTCAGTAGCAGCCTAGTCCATGTTGCCAGGACCCCCACATACCTCTGGCCCTTTCCCTGGTCTAGCTCTTGGGATGTGTTTTAATTGTAATCCCATTCAACATGTTACATCATGTTACAAAGGGCTAATGACATTACAAATTACATTTTCTCCTCAAATGGCATCTTCAACTGAAGATGGTGATTCACCTGCAATCAGCAAAGACATCTGTCATATTACATTACATTATTCATTTAGCTGACGCTTTTATCCAAAGTGATTTACAATTGCTATATATGTCAGAGGTCGCACGCCTCTGGAGCAACTAGGGGTTGAGTGTCTTGTTCAGGGACACATTGGTGTCTCACAGTGGATTCAAACCCAGGTCTCTCACACCAAAGGCATGTGTCTTATCCACTGCGCCATCAACACCCCCGTTAACATCTGTCATTTCTATTTAAGTAGGTGAGTGAATTTATTGTACTTCACTAAAATTAAATAAATTTCATGTTATTTTAATATGCTTTAATTTAAGATTATACAGCCTTTTCCATATATCTATCTATCTATCTATCTATCTATCTATCTATCTATCTATATATATATATATATATATATATATCTACATATTTTAATCCATATTTTTTTAGATTGCATATTAAATACTGATGAATAAATAGCACTTTTCGTCTTAAATAAAGCATTATGGATAAACTTTGGTTTACTAGAAAGGATCATTTTTGATGATTTGATGATAATTTTAATTGTTTTTGTCAATGAAGATAAATGGCATCTGTTTTGGTGTGGATCACTGCTTCAAACAACATTTTAACAGATTTAAGTACACTACTCCACCTTTAAATAAGGGCTAGAACACTTTTTTTGATGAACCATCAGTCACATCCAATGAGGTGGCTTCAACCCAAAAGGATTAGTTGGTTTTGACCAAGCAGGTGACTCAATGTATTCTTTTACATGTTGAAAACTGTAAAATGTAAAAATAACATTATTAGCATTCTGTTATCATGATTGTTATAAATTGCAAATCAGTGCTGATTTACTTTTTTTATCTAATAGTATTTATGGAAAATGCACTTTTCTAAATTTTAACATAAAATGCAAGTTTTTCTTTTTACAGTGTCCAAGAATCATGCTCTTCTTGCAGTTAATTTTCTACTGAAGTTCATGCTTGCAAAAAGATGATCAGTAATTAAAAATATGTCTCAAAAGCCACTAGAAAGCCTGTGTAAATGTGAGTGTGAGATTAGTAGGAGAATTAAAATAATACAACAATTAAATGGTGGAATGATGTTTAAAAACTCTTTTAAAACTAAAACACTAGTGTATGATTTGTTCTGAAAACATTTGTAATGATCAGATTTTGTATCTGCATTTGTAATTGCTATGGTGAAGCAGAAACCAAACGAGTGAAAGCAATGGTCTTTAAATTTTATATCACCAAAATGTTAAATATTCACTAAATGTGCTTGAATGAGACACTCTCCTTGAAAATGAGCAAACCAAAGTGCCACTTTTATTAAACTTCTGTCAAATTTGAACTAAAGTTTATGTTTTTAAATAATACTCTACAAATTATGTACATATTTGTGATATTTATGAATTTTTATACAAACTGAGAATTCCACAGTCTTGACTGTGTTGGCATTCATTGAAATGATATACTGTAGAGTATATGACCTTAAAAAAGGTCACAAATAAAGTAAATGAGTTTTGCACTTAATCAGGACATAAGTATGGACAAACAGGAAAGAGCCTGTCCCATCTGTCAGATTAACATCTCTGAGATGTCAACACCTTAGGAGGATTTCCAGCCACAAGCAGCTTGTGATTATCCCATTACATGCACAAAAAGACCCTGACAAGCTGTTAACACCATTGCTGTTTGCATTCTCTTCAAATGCCTCAATCCTGCCTGATTGGATTCACACCTTCTACGCAATAGCAAAGCCTTTCTCATGTTGAAGTACCAGAGCCAAACCAAAGCATGTACATGGCATCTGTTCCTCTTGACTGAAGTAATGTCTTCTGGAACACCTACCATCCACAATTCTTAATATATTTTATGTTATACTACAAAAATATATATTATTGTTTTTTCTAATTAAGGTTTGAAAGATTGTGCTACCAATGTTACCAGTGTTTCTAAAATAAAAACAGCTCCCATGTAACCCACAAAGCTTGACCTAGATGTTGCAAAACTATGTGCTAATGTCTGAAACAACTATTCTCAGATTTCAATTACAGTATAAAAATGGAATGATCTATTCTTTTGTATTGCTCTGCTAAATTTTGGGATTCATTTTAAAAAAGGCAAACATATTTTAAGACATTATTAGTAAATGTTGATGAAAATTCTTCAGTAAAACTTCTGAGTTTAGGTTTTTGATCCATTACAGTTATGGACAAATGTTAGCACCAGTGGTGACATGCAATTGAAAGCCAATTTAATTTTTTTTAAACCTGGATGCCAGCCTAAATTGAATCATGATTGCGATGAGGTCTGGAGCGATTCTGCAATTTATTCACACCAAGTAAAACAGCACACACAGTTCTCAAAAATATTTTTGTATTATACCAAACTTGACGTGCACTCCATTCAAAGGTTTGAGATCAAAAAGGTTTTATGCTATTAGCTACTAGTGTTATAATATCACTTAGTCTGCATTTATATGGTCAAAAATACAGTAGAAACTGTAATATTGTTATATATTATTACAATTTAAAATAACTCTCTTCCATTTTAACATATTTTACAATGTAATTTATTCCTGTGAATGGTAAGGCTGAATTTTTTACCAGTATTCAGTGTCACACGATCCTTCAGAAATCATTCTAATATGCAGATTTGGTGTTCAAGACACATTATAACCAATATTGAAAAGTTGTGCTGCTTTATATTTTTGTACATGCTACATTTTTTTTCAGGATTCTTTAATGAACAGAAATTGCATAAGAACTGCATTTATTAGATTTCTTTTTTTTCTCATTTTTATTTATTTATTTTGGTACCACTCAAATGTATTAATTACTTTCAAATAAAGATAATCTTACTCTTACAAATAAACGCAATTTTCAAATGAAAAATCTTACTGAACCTAAACTATTGGATGATAGTGTATGATTTGCATTGTATTTAAGACATTTGGTGCTTTGAAATCTTTTTAATTTTGTTACAAATGAAATTGGGAATGAATTTAGAAAAACTGTAGAAAATGATAGTTAAGTTTAGGTGAGAAGAAAATCGGTGTGAAGAGAATGTAAAAATTCACACATGGCTTAAATAGAGATTAGTGATTAGAGGCTTCTTGTGTTTGGCGTTTTAGCGCTCAAGGGCTTATCACAGATCCAACTGTGCAAGGAAGAAACGATCATGAGCAGAAAGTTGAGTCGGCCGCAAGACTCAAACCAGGTCAGCTTCCAGTCTATATGCAATTACCCTAATGGCCCAGTTGAATGTGCAGACTTAACATCATGTGCCTGTTTGATGATGTATGTAACTGTAAACTGACACATATACACATTTTATATTAAAGGGATAGTTCATACAAAATGAAAATTCTTTTATTATTTATTCACTATCATGTTGTTCAAAATGAATTGACTTTTTGTTCCACAGAAGAAGGAACGTCATGCAGGTTTTTGCTGAACTATCCTTTTAACAGTCTTGCAAAGATACTAATTGTATCTAATTGTATTACAATTTATTTTGTCATAGTGCTACATTATAAACATGCATACACTGAAAAAAAAATCAATCCATCAAACATAACAAACCTAGCTATATCTAACCATATTATTTATTAAAGTCCCCATGAAGTATTTGCACAAATCACACATGCATCATTGTATGAATGTCATTACATTTGATAAAATATCAAAGAAGGCGGCATTTATTTTAAAGACAAATTATAAAATAAGATTGAAATGCTAAAGTATACTGTTCAAAATGTATTTTGATGCCACTTGGTTTGACCCTTTGTTATCTACTGTAATGACATTCAGACATCTTTAAGTATGGCACATCCTTTGGGTCACTATCTATCTATATTTTGCACAAAACTATGAACTCATAAATATTAACACTTTTCATTTTGAAAAATGTCATGTGTGTCTGATGAGGAAAACTGGAAGCAATTTGTAGTGGATTGAGGTAAAGTACTTTAATCTCAGATTGGTTTGGGACCATCTAATCTCCCTGTTTAGTCACCTTCACTAACAAGCTGTACAAGCTTTCCAAGATCTCATTAAGGAGCTGTGCTCACATTTACCAACCATGGACCTCATTTCAGTCCAAAAGGACATTTAAGTCCCCCAAACTGTATAAACTGTATACTGTATACAATAAATAATGTGTAATACTCTAATGACTGGTAGTTGACATGTAGTTGAAAAGTTATAGTAAGCAGAATGTCTAAAGTAGACTATTGAAATAAAGTGTTACCTAAATTGTTTTTGATAAAAGTATTTTATGCTCATGAAGGCTGCATTTATTGATCAAAAATTAAAAATAAAAACAGTAATAATGTGGTACTTAATATTTTTGTGCAATCCATGACACATTTTTACAGTATTCTCTGATAAACAGAAATTTGAAAAGAACAGCAGTTATTTGAAATATTGTATAACAATTTAAAAGTCTTTACTGTCATTTTTGATCAATTGAATGCATCCTTGCTGAATAAAAGTATTCATTTTTTTACAAATAAAATATCTTACTGATCCAAAACCTTTGAATGGTAGTGTAGACCTACTGCAAATATTGTACTGACAATTCTATTTATTGTTGCCTTGGGTTATGTGTGCATGCAACAAAGTATCTAGAGGTAAAACATGCAATTCCTTTAAAAATACTAAACCTCGACTGGACTAGATAATTAAGAAGAAATAATGGGTTTAATCCAAAGCACATTTTAAAAAATATGTTATATTAATATTTGTGTCTGTATATTGGTAATGGTCCATCTATAAGTCCAAACATTGTCCAGTAGATGGAGCTATCCAACAATCTCCGCATAGTAAGAGGATAACAACGAACTTGCATTTACAGGAGACAGAAATACACTTCTTATGTCCAGCAGGTGGTGCATTCATTCACCCTTGGACAAGCTAAGACTACTTTCCAGTCCATCAAAAGTAAAAACTGTTTCAAGCAGTGTTCTGGGCATGTGAAGGTTCATAATGTTCATTTGCAGTCTGATTCTGATGATCCTTTACTATGGGATTAGAATCCCGCCAAATGTATTGCAGTCACAGATCGAAAAATAATAAGCATACATAAAATATTTAAAAACACGTGTAAAATAATAACACACAAAACCGAAAAACAAATGCATTTTTTTAAATAACAAACAGCGCAGTCATGGATTACACAAAACTGAAACATGAATTCAAAATTTTCCAAATCGCAAACAAAATCAGGTTTCCTGCTCATATGTCATTTTTTTGTGTGCTTGTGGTCTTTTCCCCTTTGCCCTTGTTTCCACGTTCTGCGCTTGCGTTTCTAAAAGTTGCAGTTTGAGTTTCGTGTAAATCAGGGCAGGCTTCAGCGTCACCATTGGCCCGCAAGTCCTAGATTGACAGCTGCGCCTCTAGCCAATCAGTCCAAGGGGGAGTTGACGTCACTCCAATGCGACTCGTGGCTGTTTGGCAGGTGTGTGAAGATGGATAACCAGCGTCAGCAGACAAATCCCGGATGATGAGCAAAAAATTCTATAAAGCATGAAACAGTAGATGTACAAGTACCAATAAGCAGAGCAGAGGTCAAAACCATCATAAAGCAAAATTCTCTTAATATATGGCAAGAATATTGGGACACAGCGGATACAGGACGTCATCTACACAGCATACAAAATCAAGTAGTCACAAGAATGAGGAAGGGCAGAAGCCCTAGGGAGGAGATGTTAGTCTCACGTCTTAGAATGGGTCACACTGGTTTAAATACAACATTGCACAGAATAGGAAAACATCCCACTGGATTATGCACTGAGTGTAATGTGCAAGAGACAGTGAAGCGTATACTGTTAGACTGCAAAAAATATGAAGAAGATCTGGCAGAATTAAAGGCACAGATGGATGAAAAAAGCATGACACTTGAGCATTTATTAGGGAAAGCATCTGGGAGTATACACAATTTATTAATTTTGTTTTTGAAAAACACTGGGTTAAGTGAAAGAATTTAATAGGAAGGAATTTTCTTTTGTAAAGGTCTTATATACGTTTTTTTTATTATTATTTTTTTTTACTAATTTATTTTTTCTTCTCTTTTTGATGTCATTCTAATTACCACACTCCAGTCTAGTAGGTGGCGGTAATGCACCTTTGAGATTAGTTGCCAACCGCCATTAAACCCGAAAGAAGAAGAAGAAGAAGAAGAAATCCCGGATGATCTCAGGTAATTAGCCATAAATATTTTGTTAGTGGGTGACAGAAACATTCCCTTTGTGTACTATGATATTTTCTGAAAGCACTATGTAGTCCGAGTAGGCCGATATCCTGTTAACACGTGACTTGTTAGTTTGGTTTATTTACCAATACTTTATAATTTAGGCAGTTGGGCTGCACGATAAATCACACTCGATATTTAATTTATCTTGTCAGTAAAGCCGGTTGTGTAATCAGCGGTAAATCTCCATCACATGCGCGCTTTCACAAGGAGCAGCATTAGCGTTCGACTTGAAGCAGCTACACAGAATGATCACTGTAGGACATCAAAGTACCGCGCGAGCAATAAGAGAGCACACGGATCCAATGCATTCGGATCGCTCGTGCGATACGTTGATGTCATACAGTGAGTGATCATTCTGTGCAGCTGCTTCAAGTCGAACGCTAATGCTGCTCCTTGTGAAAGCGCGCCTGTGATGGAGATTTACCGCTGATTACACAACCAGCTTTGCTGACATTAAATATCACACAAAGGGAATGTTTCTGTCACCCACTAACAAAATATTTAAGACCAATTACCTGAGATCGTCCGGGATTTGCCTGCTAACGCTGGCTATCCATCTTCACCAGTGTTGGGGAGTAACTAGTTACATGTAACGGCGTTACGTAATTTAATTACAAAATTATTGTAACTGTAATTAGTTACAGTTACTAAGAAAAAATGAGTCATGAAATTACAGTTACTTATGAAATTTTTTACGATTACAAAGGGGATTACATTTGAATATTTACACACATCCACATACAGATTTAACTGATTTCTTTCCCAAATTGCACTGACTATTCTGAGACATACGCCCTAATAATTTCCGGGATGCGGAAATACAGTCTGGTTCGTAGAATCCAGTCATAAAAACGAAATGCCTAATGCGGACGGAATATGCCACATTTTGGATGACTAAATCAAAAGTAGGTCAGTACACTTGAATCAAAACATGACATCGACTAGTGTCTGTGAATATAAAGCCCCAAAAATGCAATATATGACTTGCACGTTCTGCGTGTCTGTGGAAATCAGGCGCGGACTGGACACCGGGAGAACCGGGACAATTCCCGGTGGCCTGGCAGCCGATTTTGCCCCACTATTTAATATCATTATTGTATAATTGCCTGCCGAATGTACTAAAGCGATCATTTGCGAATCCGCCATTTGATAATTAAATCTCTAATAAGTCATGAATTGTTAGTCATGACTCGCGCGCTCTCCGCGCCTCCGCCAAACGGTTTGGATCAGACTCAGAGTAATCAATGCGAGAGAGAGAGAGAGAGAGAGAGAGAGAGAGAGAGAGAGAAAATAGAGTGTACTGCTGGAGCAGAGAAGCAGAATTACTGTTCAGGGTTTCAGGTCAGTTTCATCTGTAAAGATGCTTTTTTTTGTCTTTGTTTTTTTAATTAAGCAGCAGCACGTTGCTCATCAGTCATCACTCAAAATACTATATAAAGGACATCATTATTATCTGTTGCAATGTTACAGTAGTAATTTAGCTGGAAAAAAAATTCAGATTTTTTTTTATAGCCTAGGTTTAGGGGGAGCTACGACAGACAACAACACAACCCTTACGAAAATTAACATTTAAATATTTAACTAAAAATCCAGAGAAAATGGCTACTATTGTTTAACTGTGATAACCAAAAATGTAAAATTATTTTACAAATGTATTTATTTAAAAATAAATACAAATCCATTTGCAAAAAAAAAACAAAAAAAAAAAACAAGGTTATTTTACTTTTATATAGGCTAATAAAAGCATGGTAATTTTTTGTAAGGGAAAAACATGACTCGTGTACAGTATTAGGATTTTTCTATAAAGATATTGTAGTATTGTAGAGTATTGTATTGTAAAGTATAGTTTTGTTCAATCTTGAGTATTAAAGTAATGAGAGAGATGGATAACAGGGCAAAATAAAGAGACTGAAGAGAAAAATAGAAGTGAAGTTGCAGTTCAGGACAGAACTTTGAATTATTTTGCATGTCCCCAAATTAAAGATTTAAACCTTTTTTATGTCAGGTCCATACAAAAAATTGTTTTGTCCATGAATTTGTTTGTATGAGTTTGAATTTTCCAGTCTGAATTTTTTCCCCCTTCCGCCCCTCCTGTAAATTAATGGAGAAAATTGTTTTATTTACTACACATAGGCCTACTGAAGCTCGCAGTGTTTTCAACCTCTGCTGCCTCAATATAGGAGTACACGAGCACATAAACATAATTTCTAGAACTGCTCTGTGTCACTTTATGTGCATTTTACTTATTTTGAGAAAACGATCATCATATACAGAGACAGCAGTTTCAAAAAAACACCAATGTTTCAGGAGTTTATTACACAGAATACGTCACATGCTTATTAGATAACTGTATTGATAAGTTTATGTATATGCTTTCATTTATTATTCTTTAATTTTCACAAATTTAGAAAAGTAATCAAAAAGTACTCAAAAGTAATTAGTTACATTACTTTAATAAAGTAATTGAAAAAGTTACACTACTATTACAATGTAAACAGGGTAACTTGTAATCTTCCCAACACTGATCTTCACACTAGAGCAGGGGTCACCAACACGGTGCCCGCGGGCACCAGGTCGCCCCCAAGGACCACATGAGTCGCCCGCAGGCCTGTTCTAAAAATAGCACTTGGGAGCTGCGTCTTAAATTAAATTTTATTCTGTTGCTATTTTTTTTTAATCACACTTGCATTTATATATATTTAAAAATGACAATATCTTAAAAATATGTTCATTATACATGAGTTTAGATAAGTTTAGGTGAACTCTGACCTACTCTAGTTCAAAAATATTTTGCGTGAGACAAAACCAGTGCTGAGGGTGCGGGCGCGACGAAGATGGTAGCTGAAAAACATGGCAGAAAAAAGGAAGAAAACTTATCACTTTCACAACGAATGGGAGGAGGAATTCTTTTTTACGACTGTGGCGACGGCAAAGCGGCACAATGTGGAGAGACACTTCACTACGCGTTACAAAAGCTACCATACTAACTACCCACCGGGAAGTGCACTACGGACAGAAAAAGCCCGTGAGCTAAAGGCAGATTTGGGTAAGCAACAGTCTTTTTTCACGAGGCCGATGAAAAAGTCACAAAAAGCAACCGAAGCCTCGTTTAGAGCTACACATTTTCTGATCAAGAAGAAAAAGGCATTTTCAGACGGAGAAGTTTTCAAAGAAGCAATGATGATAATTGCTAACACTGTACTTATGTATGTAAAGATGTATGTAGTAATAACATATAGCCGCTCAATCTAATGTTGGCCTACAGAAATGTGCGCTATTGAAGTGTGTGTGGACACTGAACAGCAGGACAGATGGAGGCACCAGTGCTCTCACTTGCTCTTAAAATGTGAACTTGAGCGAGAAACTCCATGTATGAAAAATAAATCTATAGAGAGTGCCCCTCTCAGAGTGCAATGTCTATGCTCAAATGAAAAAAAAATAAAATAGAAAACGTGTGTGAAATGCATAATGTGCATTGTTTAAGATTGCTTTCAGTTCAATAGAGAGTGCCCCTCTCAGAGTGCAATGTCTATGCTCAAATGAAAAAAAAATAAAATAGAAAACGTGTGTGAAATGCATAATGTGCATTGTTTAAGATTGCTTTCAGTTCAATAAAATAACAAAAAAAATATTTAACTAAAGTGGGCATGCTGTGATCTATGCTGTATTTTTTCACTGTAACTGACAGATTCCGGCTGAAAAAAATAAATAAATACAACATGGGAGTGGGAGAGAACGTGAGTCATTCCTGCGAAATGGGACGGGATTTTCCCCCAGTTTTTTTCGGGCCAATGGTGACGCTGAAGCCTGCCCTGATTTACATAAAACTCAAACTGCAACTTTTAGAAACCAAGGGCAGAACGTGGAAACATCTCGGTTACATATGTAACCATGGTTCCCTGAATAGGGAACGAGATGCTGTGGTGACGTCACCTGCTATGGAAACACCCCTCGGTGTGACGAATGTCTGAAGCCCTATACCATCCCGCCAATCCTATTGGCCAAATAGCGCTTGGCACCGCCCTACGCATGCGTACGCATCGTATACCTGGCTGCTGCGCGCCATTTCGCTCAGATTTCATGAACTGAAGAAGAATGCTATCAAGGTATGGCACGGCCAGGACCGCAGCATCTCGTTCCCTATTCAGGGAACCATGGTTACATATGTAACCGAGATGTTCCCTTTCATAGGTCACTTCGATGCTGCGGTGACGTCACCTGCTATGGGAACGCTATACCATAACGCCTGACGTACCTTATAGCTGGGATCCAAGGAAGCATCTGCTCAAGCGGAGAGAACCCGGGAGCCAGGGGCCATCCTCACATCCAGGCTGTAAGACTTGATAAAAGTGCTCGGTGAGGACCAACCTGCCACAGCACAGATATCATCCATAGAAGATCCACTGAGAAAAGCTCGAGAAGAAGCCACTGCACTCGTGGAATGAGCTTTAACTCCTAAGGGCGAAGCGAGTCCGCGCGCCACATAGGCTAAAGATATTGCCTCCACCAGCCAATTGGACATGCGCTGTTTTGTAACCGCATGGTCTTTATTCTTATGTCCAAAACAGACAAACAGCTGGTCAGACTCACGCCATGGGGCTGTACGATCCACATAAGTCTTTAAAGCTCTCACAGGGCAAAGACTTAGATCTCCAGACCGCCGTCCCTCAAACTCTGAAGGCTGGATTGTGCAGAGTGTCTGAGGGGGCACTCAAATGATAGCTCAATCCAATGATGCTCGAGGTGCCTTGCTGCGAGACAGTCAATGTTAGAGCTTGGGGACTGCAGTGAGAGGGTTGGATGTGCATTAGCAGTCCAACAGCACTCTCTAGTGGAGGGCACAGTCCCTGGCAAACAGGAAGGGAAGCACATGCGTCAAACTCGCTGCGTTTCGTTGTGTATAATCCTGAAGCGTATCCACGGCAATCCAACAAGCTAAATATCGGGCCACACCGCTAGCGAGAACGCGGCAGCTGTGTGAGCCGTCATAAACTGGCCGTCTTTGCCAGCCTCTTGTGCCGTCCCTCAAACTCTGATGGCTGGATTGTGCAGAGTGTCTGAGGGGGCGCTCAAATGATAGCTCAGTTCAATGACGCTCGAGGTGCCTTTGCTGCAAGACAGTCAATGTTAGAGCATGGGGGTTGAGGACGAGAGGCTTTCTCGTTAAGAACCGCCATAAAGAGAAGTAAATTTGCCGAAATTAGACACGCCTTCGATGAGACCTTAGGCCGCGGCCGAGTTCGGCACGATCCGTACGGCTAGAGAGTAGTCAAAAAGCGGCATTGCTGTATAACAGCAGTCCGCCATGTCAGCAATGGTAGCGAAACCCGCGGCGTTCGTGACGTGCGCTGATTAAGGCTGCTTCCAGGACCTTGAAACCTCTTGGTGGAGGTCTGTGAGAAGGGTAGCGGCTCACGGGGGGGTAGTTTATCCACCACGCGGGTAGCCACATAAATGGCTCACTGAGGAAGGGGAGGCGCGTTTCTCCTGTCCGGTCGGAGGGAGAGAACCTCATGTGCCGGCCAGAGCCTACTCTGAGTTCGAAGCCGCGGTTGGACAAACATAGTTTGAAAAAGCAAATCTGCTGATTAACACGCTCGAGTGGGGGAGAGTGAGCAAGTGGAAAAACTCCACTGCATCACTGTATTCATAGTCAAGCCGCACATATCGCCCCTAACCAACACCTCGTGCGGGGCCTCGGCGACCGCAGAAGCGAAACGGTGGGGCTTAGACGCTAGGCGACTTATAGAAATACACTCCAGAGCTCGGATTCTTTTTTTTTTTTTTTTACTGTAGCCGTAGGCTATCACGGAGAGAACATGTAGAGAGACTGCTAACGAACCTCTCATGAGTGCCTCCTCGTGATAAACCCATTATACGGCTCTTACCTTTCGTTGACTCATCGCGTCTGCGAAGAGGAGTTAACACTGCTCGTAGAAACCGCTGGAGAACGCGAGATGAATCCTAGGGCACAGATGATTCGCTTCCCTGAAGGAATGAAATCTGAGCGAAATGGCGCGCGGCACCCAGGTATACGATGCATACGCATGCGTAGGGCGGTGCCAAGCGCTATTTGGCCAATAGGATTGGGGGGATGGTATAGGGCTTCAGACATTCGTCACACCGAGGGGTGTTCCCATAGCAGGTGACGTCACCGCAGCATCGAAGTGACCTATGAAAGGGAACAAGAGCAAAGGGGAAAAAACTGCATTTGTTTTTCGGCTTTGTGCGTTATTATTTTACACGTGTTTTTAAATATTTGATCTTTGCTTGTTATTTTTTGCTCTGTGACTGCAATACATTTGGCGGGATTATAATCCCAAACTTTACAGTTTAAGCGTTAATCTTTTTGTTTAAATGTTTGCATAGGTTAATTGAGAAGTCAATGCCGTTGCTGTAATGTCATTAGTTACCCAGCAGATGGCATGTTAGTCTCAGAAAGTGTATCAAAATCTTTTATCATTAATTTGTCTAACCCTAACCAAACCATAACAGAAGAAATGATTACATAAATCTAAAAATAATACAATTGTTTAAAAAAAATAATCTTTAAAAAAAAAACATGTGAAGACGTAATAAAAATAGCTATACTTTTGCACATTTGTATACCAAAAACTTTCAATTGTAATTTTCACATTTATACACTTTTTTGGAGTTTGTTTGATTAACACACTTTATTCTCACACGGGGAAAGCTGAAAAGCATAACAGGTGAACTTCAATGCCCTTTTTGTTGTAACACTTCAATGCATTTATAAAGAGCAAACAAGCCTTGTCCCGTTAATTCATTTGAAATACACATATATACAAATTTATTCTCCATATGAACTTTACCATGTAACTGTATGGTCAACTAAAAAACTGTTGCTTTGATAAACATTTCAATACTTAACCATCATATGATCTTCATAACATAGCCGTAACCATGCCTTGAACATTATGAGGGACCAATTTCATTTCTATCATAAAACAGTTGTCAAATATTACATGTATTGCTACTTACATCTCACCTCACTCTCTTTCAACATTAAAACTGGCAAATCATGCTGGATTTTGCACTCTATTTCTGTGAACAGTAAACCTATCCTACTTTAAATATGACTGGCCATCTCAGTCATTTTTACACTGACAAGCGCTGTTGAACATTGGGGCAGACAAGCCTAATATGTAACTTTTATAGTAAAAAAAATAAAATAAATAATAAAAAAAAATGTGTCATCCTAACAACAGAGTAATGGAGTACAGCAGAGCAGTGCAAGAATTTCTAATTCTGGGGAGGGGACAATGTGGCTATTTCTAATTATTGGGGTGGACTTTTCCCCCTCACTGTCTATGGTGGTTACTGCGCTGGTTCATTACTATGCCAGTCAAATGACACCTGGTTAACAATGTTAGCCACAGATCAGAAGGCCAAATACAAGACTAAAATGTGACAATCAGACAATGTCTCTGTGAGGTAGTGAGTTGGGTGTATAAACAGTTCTTAAAGTCAATAGGTCTGTGAAGGTCTCAAAAGAAACAGTGTTTAGCTTCTGTTTTGGGCGTTTAGGATCAGGCAGGTCTTCAGCAGGAGTACACAAGACTCTTACTCTCTGATATGAAAAATTATGTATAGCGTTAA
Source organism: Carassius carassius (assembly GCF_963082965.1). Classification (NCBI taxonomy): domain Eukaryota; kingdom Metazoa; phylum Chordata; class Actinopteri; order Cypriniformes; family Cyprinidae; genus Carassius; species Carassius carassius. Next base: position 9,010,861 of record NC_081764.1, read on the forward strand.
TTCTTTTTTATTTGAAATTTGAAATTTCATTAACATTATTTTTTAAATAAATAAATGCATAAATAGAAAATTAAAAATAAATAAATAAATGAAATATATATATATATATATATATATATATATATATATATATATATATATATATATATATATATATATATATATATATATATATATATATACATACACACACACACATATTTTTACCTCAAAATATATGGGAAAATATGTGAAATACATTTCAATGAAAATGTTTAAGCTGTCAAAGCTGTTCTTATGGGCATACCTGTCGCACTGACCCTGGAGTAGTGCTAACCAAATAAATGATCCACAGTGGAACTAGTAGGGTGGAGGAAAGGGTAAAGAAGCCACCAATCGCATAACCCCACCAGGGATACTCATACACATTGTTGAACTTCAGAGGAGTGTATTTAACCAAGGAAAAGATAAATGTTCCCTAAACAGAAAGGAAAGAAAATGATGAGCAATAGGGAGCCGCCAGTTAGTTTGGAATGCTTTGTGCACAAAGTCTCAGAAAAGGAGAAGGGCTTTCTTCTGTTTTGAAGTACTGTCAGTTTAAAGACAGACACCAATGACAGGTGTCAGACACAGACTTACAGGTCACAGACAAATCTTTTCCTACCTCTACACACTGGCCTGCATGGAAGCATATGGGTAGCAATATTCAATTTGGAATGTAATATGCAAAAGGACAATGCAATATGTAAAATGGCAATGCATTTCTGTATTTACATTTACATTTTCCAATAAATTTGTGCACCGTTTGGTGCAAAATGAAAATTAAATTACATAATTTTTATTTGTCATTTTATACACTAGATGTAATATGTAAAATGAATACAAATTTTAACGCTTTATAAGTTGCAAAATTAAAATGAAAATGTATTACAGAAATGAGATATGTATAACATGTTCAGGCAAAAACTGTGGCAAATTATCATTCAAATGCTATTTTTCTTAATTGCATACACTCACAGTCAAGACACTTACGGTTGCATTTTCATTCAATGTCCCGCAATGAATGTAGCAAAATTCAATGTGCACATTGAAAATGCATTCCGAGCCGATCACGTCTCCGCCCCCTCACGCCACGTCAATCACTGCGTGAACAAGGCGGGGCTTGCAGAAGGTCAGAGACTCAAATCTCAAGAAGAGGATTCAAGTGAGAGAACATGGACAAGACAGTTGGTCCGTGTACGTTTTGATCATTTCGGTTTATGGCTTTACTATTTCAGTCGCACTGGTGGGCGGAGCTGAAACGCTGCTTTCATCTGATTGGTCGAGTCGCTCCACAATGAATATTGTCCCACTGATAAATACAGTGCAAATAGTTCTGTCTCTTTGGATAAAAGTAAAGTGGAAATACTTTTCCCGTCGTTACAACGCCGTTAACATTACTGAACGTTAAATGCGGTGCGTTACTATGCATTGATTTAATATGCAATCCGAACGCACCCCTGGCTCACACAGCGAGTGAGCAGGTGGGTTAATAACAAGATAAGCGATTATGATTGGCTAAGGCAGAGTCATGTGTTTCATGGTAGCCAATCAGAGCCAGTGTTTTTACACACACGCGTCAGCGGCGCCAAAACACACACAGTCACACACACGCAACAGCTACACAGAGATTCGCAGCAGCAGCAGAAATGGCGAGTCAGGAGCAATCCGATGAAAAGTTGGCTCAAGGTGGAGATATAAGCACTACTTCAAATTCATTGTAGTCAAAGGCAAGAACGTGCATGTAATGTGTGCATGTAATGTGATACACACGCATCTACAAAGCTAGTGGCCAAAAACACTTTTCTTACAAAGAGTGCAGGATAAAACTCTTGCTGTCTGTTGACGTGCAATAAATATCGAAAGTTATGTACGAACACCTGTCTGTTCTGCTCATTTCAACTGACTTGTGAAAACTGCTAAAAAAAAAAAAAAAATTTGACATATAGCAAATTTTTTTTTTTTTTTTTTTTTTACAGTAACGCAAATAGTTACTTTCCCTGGTAACGAGTTACTTTTATTATAGAGTAATTCAGTTCCTAACTCAGTTACTTTTTGGAACAAGTAGTGAGTAACTATAACTAATTACTTTTTAAAGTAACGTTCCCAACAGTGTTTATCTAAATTAATTTGACATGAACTAAGAGAAATGAACCAAGAGAAATGAACCAAGAGAAAACATTACCGTCTACAGCCGTGAGAGGGCGCTCTATGCTGCTCAGTGCTCCTGTAGTCTACACTGAAAACATAGAGCGCCCTCTCGCGGCTGTAGACGGTAATGTTTTCTCTTGGTTCTTGGTTCTGAATAAATGCGACTTATAGTCCAGTGCGACTTATATATGTTTTTTTCCTCGTCGTCATGATGTTATACTTAGGTGTGACTTATAGTCCGAAAAAATACGGGTAACATTATTATTATTATTTATTAATAGAGTAATTGACACAGACCAGAACTTTAATGTTTCACCAAATTCAGCTCAGATCTTCATACTCGTCTGACTCGCGATGCTGTATAACTTGCCAGACTTACCTTCCCAAAAAATCCTATTTTTTATTTATTTCATGAATTTAACTATATTTATTTGAACTTCACTGTTATCCAATAATAATTACAGTTAATTACAATGTTAATTACAGTGTTCCTGTAGCTCAATTGGTAGAGCACTGCGCTATCAAGTGCAAGGTTGGGGGTTCGATTCCCCGGGAACACATGATATGTAAAAATTGATAGCCTGAATGCACTGTAAGTCGCTTTGGATAAAAGCGTCTGCTAAATGCATAAATTTAATTTTACATTTAATCCAAGGAGACAGAACTATTTGCACTGTATTTATCAGTGGGACAATATTCATACAATACTATAACCTAGAAATAATTTAAAGGGGTCACTTGCAAGTCGCAGCAGTGAATTATGTGCCCAGCTACATCTGATTCAAATATTATGCTAATTAACAGTGAGCGGTGGTTTCAGACATTATAGTGCCGCACTCGTACTGACTCTTATTCTGTCCGAAAGAATGAAAAGACGTGCTGAAGGTGGAGCGATTCGACCAATCACCCACAAGTGCGAATGAAATATTGAAGCAATAAACCGAAATTACCAAATTTACAAGGAACAAATGTCTTGTCCATGTTCTCTCACTTGAATCCTCTTCTTGAGTCTTGAGTCTCTTGACCTTCTGCAAGCCACACCTTGTTCAAGCAGTGATTGACGTGGCGCGAGGGGCGGAGATGTGATCGGCTCGGAATGCATTTTCAATGTGCACATTGAATTTTGCTACATTCATTGCGGGACATTGAATGAAAATGCAGTCGTAAGTGTCTTGACTGTGAGTGTAAATGCAAATAAGAAAAATAACATTTGAATGATAATTTTGCCACAGTTTTTGCTTGAACATGTTATACACATCTAAACATTTCTGTAATACATTTTCATTTTAATTTTGCAACTTATAAAGCATTAAAATTTTATTCATTTTACATATTAAAACTAGTGTATGAAATGGCAAATGAAAATTATGTAATTTAATTTTCATTTTCATTTTGCACCAAACGTTGCACAAATGTATTCGAAAATGTTAATACAGAAATGCATTGCCATTTTACATATTGCATTTTCATTTTGCATATTACATTCCAAATGGAATATTGCTACCCATATGCTTCCATAGGCCTGTGGATAGTTTGTGGTTACAATATGAAAATAAAATTTTAAAAAAGCCTCAGAAAAAGATTTCAAGGGATTTAAATGATACTCACTGTGCATACAGCTGGTGTTAGATATTTCCAGCAGCACTTCATGAAGGGCCAGGGCCGATATCCAATCATATCCTCAATGCTATCATAGAGGCGATCAGCACCTGACATAAAACTCAGACGTTTTTGAAACTCAAAAGTACATTGTAAATCATTTTATCACATCACTTTGTATTCAGTTCGCTTTTAATGTGCTAGGAATTGAGTACACTGTTGAATTAATTATATGAGCAGATGTTCTTTAAATAATTCAAGAGAGGTCGAAGGAGTTGCAAACATGTACCATTTGTGTACATTTCTTTACAGAGTCTTTCTTTGCAGAGTCAAATAAATGATTTACCATATACCCATCCAACACAGATGGACTGAAGAATAGCAAAAGTAAGAAGAGTCATTCCACTACAGGCATAATAGTCAAAAAGCTGGAAGACATACAGGCCACCCTGAGAGCGAAACAGAAAAACAAAAAAATGCTGACAGAAATGACAGGTACTGCAGATGTGATGTTTGTATTTTATTTTTATTTTATTTTATTTTTTTTATCAATTAATCAACATCTTTGTGTTCTCATTTGTGACTCTCACCTCTGTTACCATTAGCAGACCAACAAGGAAGCTGGCAGCACTTATTAAGAGGAGAAGAAATTTACGCCGATGTCCGATTTGGAAGAAAGAGGGATACATATCCGAGATAGCCGTTACCAGGGCTTCGTGATACACAAACTGACAGATTAATAGAAAAAGCGTCAGGGTATCCATACAAAGATATAAGGAATTAAATATAGGAAAACCGTCTGTATTGCTTCCTGTATTTACCTCACTATCCAGTCCCAGGAATATGATCATGATAAAAAAGAAGACTGCCCATAACTGAGGCAGGGGCATCAAAGCTACAGCACGGGGGTAAGCAATGAATGCCAAACCAGGACCTGCCACAAAAAAAAATCATTAAACAAATCCCTCCCCACCCCCTTTTTAGACACAACCTAATCACTGCATCTAAAGTGAATGGCAGTGCTTTATAATACAAACAATAAAATAAAAATAAAGTCTGTTTGTGCTCAATTTTCAGCAGTACAACTTTGTAACCAAAAGTATTGCTTTATTTTGAAGTTACTATTTCCAGAGCTCTGATTTTTATGTTTCTGTATGCTTATTTTTATGCTATATTGACATCACTTGCTTTAAGAGACCTCAAGCCTTATATATGATTTTTACCTGACTCTGCAACCATTGAAATATCCATTCCCTGTTCATCTGCCATGAAGCCCAGGACCGAAAATATAGCAAAACCAGCCACAAAGCTAGTTAAGCTGTTGAGCAGACACAAGTAGATACAGTCTCTGAAAGACAAATAGCAGAATACAAAAAGTTTTTTAGTGCAGTTTGCAATGAATATACTAATGCTCTAGAGAGTGCGATAGATCATATGAAGTACCTATAACAGTTGTTGTTATATTTGTTGTAGCTTCCCAAAGCAGTCAGTACTCCTGTACAAACACCATAGGAGTAAAAGATCTGACTACCTGCATCCATCCACACCTAAACATCAATTATTGTATTTATTATATCATAATAAATGATAAACACAATTCGACATTATAAAATGAAACAAAGGGCAAAAGAGAGCAGTTCAGTGCCTGTGGGTCTGTGAGACGTGTTGGATCAGGGTAGAGGTAGAATATGATGCCATTCTTTGCTCCAGGAAGAGTAAGTCCACGGACAAGCAGCACTACCAACATTAAATAGGGAAAAGTAGCAGTGAAGTAGACCACCTGAAAATAAGAGAAAGAGCGTTCACCATGTTACTGTTCCATGTTCCTGTAACACACATTGTTAAAAGTTTTCGCAAATTTCTCACCTTGCCTGTGGACCTCACTCCCTTCCACACACAGAAGTAGCAGATTATCCAGGCCAGCAGGAGGCAAAGTGCCAAGTCCCATCTAACATTACCAATCTGTTCTATTCCCTCAGACAAGCCCAAAATTCTTCTCCTGTAGGCACAAATATGGAATAACATTCTGTTTAGCAACCTTTATTGAGAATAATTTTAATTAGCTGTCAGGGTTTTGTTATCCTGTGTTGCCTTAATTGCGTAATTCTAATAAATATATCCGGTTTAATGGGGTGCTATTTTCAACAACTTACTCCCAAAACTCAATAACAGGAGATGTGCTTTTATCTGGGGAATATTCAGTAATGTTGCTTTTTCTCAACTCTTTGCAGTTCTCTAAATAAAGAAGGCAGTAGTTATTCAATTGACATAATAACAGTATTATGATAATTCACACTGTTATGCATGAGATACCTGTGTTCCAGTAGTTGCTGCAGCTCGCCCATGGCAGCTCTGAACTGAACGATGAAAAGAGGTAAAGGAAAGCCCAAGCAAGAATTATAATGTAATAGACTCCAGTATAGAGGACAACAACTTGGCTACCATAACCGAGACCTATGAAAAAATGAAAAAGTAGTAAAGTAAAAAACAGTAATACACTGATATTTAAAAGTCAATGTATATGAGACCATTGTTCACCTTCAAATAGTGGACAGATCTTCCTCCAGCATGTTATTCCACCCTGACTGGTGAACTGACCCAGTGAGGTCTCCAAAAAGAAAAGTGGAATGCCACAGGTGAAGAGGAACAACACATAAGGCACAAAAAATGCCCCTAAATGACAGAATGATTTATCAACATAAAGCAAACATATACAAATCAAAATGTGCAATATACAAAAAAACTATATTCACATCAAAACTCCTGCAATACACACCAAAACACTTTGAAGATTGTATGTAGTCAGAATTAAATCGCCCTTATAAAGAAAGTGAAGTCTAAAAAGTGATTATTGGCAAATTATTGTTTGAAGTTATATGGCAAAATAAAAAAGTGTTAAAAAAATACCATTTTATACCATATCAACCAATTCTATAGGTATATGTAAGTATGACTCTCAATAATAATCATTTTTAATTATTTATTTTTCAATAATTTATTTTTTATTTTAATTTTGCAATGTAAGCATGACAACAAAGTATGTTGACAATAAAGGTTTGGGGTCACTATGATTTTTTTTTTAAATACAAAAACAAAAATAAAATAAAAAACTATATTATTAAAACATTATTAAAAAAATAGTATGTATATATATATATATATATATATATATATATATATATATATATATATATATATATATATATATATACATATATATATATATATACATATATATATATATATATATATATATACACACACACACACACACACACACACACACAATTATGGTTTCCACAAAAAGCAATTAAGAATATTGTAAAATAATATTTGATGAGCAGAATTTGTTTGAAATAAAATAATTGTTACAATGTAAACATTTATCATATTAATTTGCCCTTGCTGCATAATAGTATTAATTAGAAAATAATAATAATAAATACATACAAATAAATTCAACAAACTTTCAGAATAGTAGTGTATATTAATAAGTTACTCTACAACATATTTTAGGCAAGATTAAAATGTATCCCATTAACATTGTGTGTGTGTTTGTGTGTATGTATTTATATCATGTCCTTCTTTATCTTAAAAGAGAACAGACTTTTTATGTATTCATACCAATGAGGTTCTTGTCAAAAACACAGAATGATTGACACTGATCTCAAGCCCTTAGACACTGAGACTTATATCTCAAAATATTTAAATTATAACAAACTACCGCAGATTTTTATCTTCTGTGTATCTGAGCCTTTGGAACTTTTTAAAGATAAAATATTATTTTATATTAACAACGTATATAAAACAAAATTTAAAATACATTTGCACTCACCCCCTCCATTCTTGTAGCACAAGTAAGGAAACCTCCACACATTTCCCAGGCCAATGATGTGCCCTGCCACCGCCAAGAGAAACTCCAGTTTATTAGCCCACTGCTCTCTTGCCTGGGGTTTAGGTCTGGCCTGTACTAGGGCACCATTCATGAGGTTTAACTTCACCCCTGGCCTTGAGCCATGCTCCATGATGCTGACAATGGATTGTTGATAAACATATATTATATATACAAATAAAGTTGTCATGTAACAGATATTTAAGGCATAATGAAAAACAGGGCCCATGTGTGTTTGGGGTAGATATGGGCCCCATGAGCTCATCTGTAGGAAATGATCATATCAGTGAATTCTGTAAACAGCTGTTGGCACATGATGGCACGTGTTTTTTCACGTGCTTTTACCTCACAACGAACTAATGATACAGCTGTTGTCTATTGGTAAATTTTACACATTTCCACATTCCACACTTATACAAATAAATGTAATATTTTGGCTACATGTTTCCTCTTTATTATTCTCAGCAGCCTTAAAATTGCACATACTGCTTTGCAAGATACTGAAATAAACATTTCAACTGTAATTGCAGTTAATTAATTTAGGTCAGTTATTAAAGTTAAGTATGCTATACACCACAATCAGATCATTAAAAGCCTGAAAGTATACATGCCACACATCTTTAAAAAAACACTCACTATAGTATAAGTATATTATAAAGATAATCAGCTCAAATTTACAATTGACTTACAGTTGATGACAGATGATGTTTTTGATTGATTTATTTATTTATTTCAATTTAATAATTTTTTGAAAACTACAGTAGGCCTATGTCTGCTGTTTCACTACAAGAAAGTGTTATATAATGTGACAAAAGAGTAATCAAAATATACCTTTAATTTTGAAGAATCCGTCTCGTATGTCTCTTTCATGCAGTGCCTGTATCTAGGTTAGCAGTTCAAAATAATGTTGTCAAAGAGAATGCCTAAGGAGTGGCCAAACCGGCTTCAAGAGCTCCTGAAAGAGGACTGCTGGTCCTGAGCGGTTGACCGGGGTTTTTATTCTCTGCTTTACAAAGGTTGTAAACAAGACCATGCATAATCAGAACTTGTGTTTTCTTAGGTTTTGTGTGCCCCTGTTTATAGCATGTTTTTTCAGAGATAAAACAGAAAAGTCTTATCAGTGGGGCAAGTGACAACCGATGGGTTTCTTTCCCTCACCCAACTTTCTTTAGCTATTTCTAGATCTTTCTCCATCTTTGAGCCTGTCTGATAATTTTGCGATAAGTTCAGTACAGTACTCTCTAAAGTTGGACATTGAGTAACTGGACACCATGCCATTTGCATTGTCAAATGCCATCAGGCAAGAAAGAATGCTGTAATACCTGAATCGAATATGTTCTGTTTGTGCTTCACTACGCAATGTGTAATTGCTACACAGTCCATATGACATTCTCCAAGCATAATCCTCCAGAACTACTTATTCAAGTGAGTGCTTGTAGAACTCAGCTAATTGAAACAAATTAGTCATACATAAATCTAGGTGGAATACAGATCACAATCAATTCCATTTTGAACATGTTTAAGGAGAGATATAAGGAGTAGAACTGTTGTTGGTAAAAAAAAAAAAAAGTATTTTTCACTATCACGCAGTAGCCTAGTACTTTCAAAACATTGCGGTTTGTGGAAGGAGACGCCATTTACCAAATCAACAGTGACCTCTTGTGGTAGACTATAAGAATTGCGTTTTCCCATCGAAATTCAACAGCTAGATATCAACTCGAAATTCACCTGTAAATGTGTTTTGAATTCTCTTGTTTGCTCTTTACTTTCAAAGATACACTGAATCACGTTGTATCTAGTTTAAAGACGGACCCCTGCGTTAAAATTTAAATTGTATTTAAATTAATAAATTACAAGATTCAAACGCAGCCAACGTGTTTTTAAAAACAAATTCCATTTAGAAGTGTCTAGATGGTAACCTTCGCACTTCTATTTACTAGTGTAAAGCACATAAAAAAAGTTCTTTTTGTCGCACACACAGCGTGTTCCAGACCGGGTGAAGGTCGGCGTTGCTTGGTGAGCAAAAAGTTTGATGCTTTGCTTCTGTTGCAACTATGTGTCCGTTAGCGGAAATGTAATAAGCAAAAAATATATAAAGCACAGTCGTGCGCGTATGATTTTGCGTAATTATTTCTGACTGAATACTGTAGGCCTATCTTCATTAATAGAAATGATAACAGATAATTAAACTTCAACTTTGCTTTATTGTCATTCTTCCACATACGTATACAGAAGAACGAAATGTCGTTTCTGACGGACCAAGGTGCAAAGACACTGACAAAACAAGTATACACACGTTTTCATGACAACAGGGATCAGATATAAGAGCATATTAAATATAACGGACAATAAACATGTCGAGCACAATAAATATAACAAGTCAGAAGTGTTAAAAGAGGTAGAAATGTGAATTTGTAGTAAATGTTAGAGTTTAAGAATAAAGTGCTTGTGCAAAGCTGAGTTGGATCAGAGCCGATATAAGGTTAGAATATGTGCATTTGCACAGAGTGTCACATTGGGTTGGTTGAGTGCGGATGTATGTAAACCTACCATTGTGCAGTTGTGCAAGATGTGTCTATAGTGCACACTGCACAGCTAAGTGAAAGTGCTGAGTGCAGATGTATGCAAATGTCCATTGGAGTGCCCCCCCCACCCCCTTTTCTGTTCTGTATTTTCCTGTAAACATGGGATAGGAGGGCAGTTTATGATGGGAGTAGGATGCTGGGTGGAATCAGCTTATTCAGGATTCTGACAGCCTGGGGGAAAAGCTGTTGCAGAACCTTGCCGTGCAGGTCCTGATGCTGTGTAGTCTTCTGCCTGATGGCAGAGGGTCAAACAGATGGTGGGAGGGGTGAGATGAATCTTTCACAATGGCTCTGCGTACACAGCGTACCTAATAGATGTATGGGATCGAGAGGAGGGAGATGATCTTTGATCCTCTCAGCTGTCCTCACTATGCACTGGAGGGTCTTGCATTCTGGTGTTTTGCAGTTTCTGAACCACACAGTGATGCAGCTGACCAGGATGCACTCCACAGTTCTTCTTTAGAAGATGGTGAGAATGGGTGGAGGGAGAATGGCTCTCTTCAGCTTCCACAGGAAGTGAAGACATTGTTGCACCTTCTTCACAATAGGGTTTGTGTTGATGGACCAGGTGAGGTCATCAGAAATGTGCACACCAAGAAATTTGGTGCTCCTGACTCTCTCTACAGCAGAGCCACTGATGTGCAGGGGAAGATGATCAGTTGAACTTCTCCAGAAATCCACAACAATCTCTTTCATCTTGTCCACATTGAGAGACAGACTGTTGCTGTAGCACCAGCTCACCAGTTGTTCCACCTCCTCTCTGTATGGTGTTTTATTATCGTTGCTGATGAGGCCCACTACTGTCATGTCATCGGTAAACTTGACAACAAGGTTGGATTCTGACTGTCCAGTCGTGTGTGAGCAGTGTGATAAACAGTGGACTGAGAACTCAGCCTTAATGGGTACCTGTGCTTAATGTGATGGTGCCTGATGTTCTGCCACACATGCGCACTGACTGTGGTCTCTCTGTCAGGAAGTACAGAATGCTGAGCTAAAGTCATTGAACAGCATTCTGACAAATGAGTCTTTTGTGTCCAGATGTGATGAGACGGAGTGCAGTGTGTAGGAGATAGCATCATCTGTAGAGCGGTTGGGGCAGTATGCAATTTATAGAGGGTCTAGTAAAGAGGGCAAAGTGGAGTGGATGTGATTTTTGACCAAACGTTTAAAGCACTTCATTGAGATGTGAGCCAGTGCTACAGGGCGATAATCATTGAAACATGTCACCGTTGACTTCTTAGGCACCGGGATTAAGGTGGTCTTTTTGAAGCATGCAGGGACCACAGCCTGGCTCAGGGAGATGTTGAAGATGTCTGCCAGTTGGTCAGCACAGTCCCTGAGCACTCTTCCTGGAATGTTGTCTGGGCCTGCAGCTTTCCATGAATTCATTCTAGATAGTGTCCTTTTTACATCAGCTGAAGCCAGACAGAGCACCTGCTCCTCAGGAGTGGGCATGGATTTAAGTGCCTCTGTGTCATTCAAAGCTTCAAACTGTCCATAGAAGTCATTCAACAAGTCAGGAAGGTGAGTGTCACTGTTGTTGGCATGTGATGTGATTTTATAATCTGTTAGGGCCTGGATGCCCTAACAGACATGCGTCTGGCATCCTTAGTATCGCAGAAGTGATACTAACTTCCTCACCCAGTTTGAAGGCAGCATCCCTCTGTCTGAGCAGGGAATGGACCTCAACTGTTAGCCACGGCTTCTGGTTGGCTTGCATAATTATGGATTTTCAACAGTGACATCCTCAACGCACTTCTCAATGTATCCAGTCACAGAGTTTGTATATTCTTCTAAACAGACGTGCTGGTCATAGGTGGCAGGCTGGCAGCTTCCCTGAACATGATCCAGTCCGTGTTCTCAAAGCAGTCTAGGGCTGAAGTGGCTCCTCATGTCCAAACGTTGTTTACTTGTGTTAAGAGAGGAGTAACCCTTTTGATTTAATGTAACTAACAGATATTTTGCAATTTGGCAATAAATAAAAATGTTAAGATGAACATATTTAGAAGCATGCTTTCATTCATTGTTGTTCAGCTATAAGCCCCGCCTTGTGTTAGACACACACGCCCAAATACACACACACACGTGATTCTACACTGTCGGTACTGTATGGACTCGTTTTCCCTTACGAAAGGTGGAGAGTATGAGAGGGGTGGGCTTCAGCGACTGCATTTTAACAACCCAATCACACTGAATTAAGCCTAACTTCATTGCGGTAGACTTCCTGAACTTTTGACCCGTCGTCGCCTGCATCAGGTAACAGCTTTTCGTTATCGGTCTGCATTGTTTTCAGTGCTTTCTAATTTATTGATGAGGTTCAATTGAGCGCTGAGACTACCCGTGTAGTTAGACTGTTTTTGGCTTTTGTTTTTAGCAGTGTTTCACTTTGCGCCCGGCGTCTCCTCCTCAGCGTGGGTTTGAACAACACTAGTGTTCGGCTGCTGAATATAGGCCAAAGGGCATGAAGACAAGCGCAATAACTGAGTAAGTTTCCTCCTCCTCTATATTCAGATCATTAGGGACAATACTATCTCTGCTCCGTGACGATAAATAGTGCCTTCGTCAGGGTTGCCTCAAGTGCTGTTTGTGGTTATGATTAAGCATACAGGCAGGAAATTTAACGTTACCTGCCTCACTCTAATTTACAAGATGAAAAGGATATATCGTTTTAAAACGTAGTTTAAAACACAAATTGCCAAGCTCATAATATTTGTATTCATGTTGGTTAAATTTTTTTAAACCGTTTGATCATTTTCTAAAATTTTCTACAAATTGTGAAATAAAGGTCCTCTTTTGTCACATGACAAAAAAAGAGTGATTCTGACTTTAACTTGGCAGACTTTTTAAAAAAAAAAAGTAGCTAATGTTTAAAAATAAATATTCCTTAGAGGAATAATATGACAAATAGGCTACAAACATTACAACCTTTTAATATTTTTTTTTTACAATGTCCAGAAAGTTACACCATCTAAAAATATGTATATAAAAAAGACTCTTCATAGAAGGTTTGTTGTTGTTTGTTCGTTTGTTTAAATTGCATCTTTAATGTATTTTTGGATTTCGTTAGAGAAATACCTTACACATAGTAGTTGAAATGATATTGAACGCAATATTATGCCATGTGTTTATTACTGGCTTTCAGGACTTTTTTGTCTTTTTTCACCATAAACATTTCATCCACATGAACAAGATTTGGCTGTATAAAGAAAGCATTACTTTATCATAGGGCTGGGCGATATGCAGCAAAAAATATATCTCGATATATTTTGCTATATGTCTATATACGATATATATCTTGATATCTTTACAGGAAAAATAACCCCCTAAAAACTACTGCAAAAACAAATATGCCAAAAATTACGTTTAGGGCCCTATGAAACGTTTGATTTTTTTCTTCATCATATGTTTCATTGTTACCTAATTCTGTGTTTTAGCATGTGTAATTATTTAAATGCATAAAAACAACTTAATTAGTGGGAAAAAATGCTTAAAATAGCCTTATGTGAAATGTTTTTTCCCTTCAGAAATTCTGTGTATTTAAATTTTTCTGGTTATCAAATGAAGGCATGAAACATTCATTTAATTTATCTTTTAATTATTTAAAATTAAGCAAACATGGAACATGGTTATAGGAATACTAGGAATATAGTTCACCCAATAATCAAAATTATGTAATTAATAACTCACCCTCATGTCGTTCCAAACCCGTGAGACCTCCGTTTATCTTCGGAACACAGTTTAAGATATTTTAGATTTAGTCCGAGAGCTCTCAGTCCCTCCATTGACACTGTGTGAACGGTATACTGTCCATGTCCAGAAAGGTAAGAAAAACATCATCAAATTAGTCCATGTGACATCAGAGGGTCAGTTAGAATATTTTTAAGCATCGAATTTACATTTTGGTCCAAAAATAGCAAAAACTACGACTTTATTCATCATTGTCTTCTCTCCCGGTCTGTTGTGAGAGAGTTCAAAACACTGCAGTTTAGTGATGTCCGGTTCGCGAACGAATCATTCGATGTAACCGGATCTTCTTGAACCAGTTCACCAAATCAAATCGTTTAAAATGGTTCGCGTCTCCAATAAGCATTAATCCGCAAATGACTTAAGCTGTTAACTTTTTTAATGTGGCTGACACTCCCTCTGAGTTAAAACAAACCAATATCCTGGAGTAATTCATGTACTCAAACAGTACACTGACTGAACTGCTGTGAAGAGAGAACTGAAGATGAACACCGAGCTGAGCCAGATAACGAACAAAAGATTGACTCGTTCCCGTTTTAAACTATTCAGTTCGATTTGGTGAACTGGTTCAAGAAGATCTGGTTACATCGAATGATTCGTTCACGAACCAGATATCACAAACTGCTTTGTTTTGAACTCTCTCACAACAGATACGGAAGAGAAGACAATGCTGATTAAAGTCGTAGTTTTTGTTATTTTTGTACCAAAATGTAATTTCGATGCTTCAAAAATTCTAACTGACCCTCTGATGTCACATGGACTACTTTGATGATGTTTTTCTTACCTTTCTGGACATGGACAGTATACCATTCACACAGCTTCAATGGAGGGACTGAGAGCTCTCGGACTAAATCTAAAATATCTTAAACTGTGTTAAATGGAGGTCTCACGGGTTTGGAACGACATGAGGGTGAGTTATTAATTACATAATTTGGATTATTTTGTGAACTAACCCTTTAAAACCTAAGTATCTCCATATAATGGAGCCAGTGGCCCTTTTTTTTTTTTTTAGACTAGTACTGTACACGCGAGGGGAGGGGGGAAAAAATCAAGGAGGCAGGGGGCGAGTGAAAAACAGTGAAAATGCTACAGTACAAACCTGTTAAATGGTTAAGGTTATTTCCTTATTAAATTTACAGGGAAAAACCGTAAACTGACTTTCCCAGAATTCTCTGCATTGCATTTCAAATTTAGTTTGAATTTGATGTTTTTCTTTTAAATAACTGTTTCTTCTTATTTTTTTTCTTATCTACTAATGTGACATTATATTAGCTTAACATTTGATTTTTAAAAGTTAGTTAATAGTAAGAAATATCTTTAAAAATTTTAAGTTTCTTTTTGTTTTATATATCTTCTCCATGGAGTATCTTTGCTGGTCCCCAGGTGTCAATGGGATCATTACGAAATGTAGCGGCCTGTTTAATTTTTTTCACATATTATAAGGTCACCGCACAAAAAAATTAGAGCAAGAGAAGGGAATGTGACTAAGCACCCTGCAGTGCCTCCTGTTTTGGGGACACAAGATTATTTCAGCTGTGAGGAGTTGCGTAAATAACATGTACTCATTGCCATCTACATTTAATATATATATATATTTTATAATATATATATTATATATATATATTGATGTTTTTTCTTTTAAATAACCGTCTCTTCTTATTTTTTCTTATGTTATGTTTATTAGGGTTGTATGTAGTGTTGTCAAAAGACCCGGTACTTCGGTACCAAGTCGGTACTAAAACAATTTAAATGTGACGGTACCAGGTTCCTTTAAGTACCGGTAGTACAGAGGTCCCGTTCAAACCCGGTTCAGCGCTATGATTTCCGCGAAGCAGAAAACGAGGACGGAATCTCAAAATCCAGTCATGAAAATGAAACTTACATTTTAATATGGACAGTCATGGAATCTGTCAAAGTTAGCATAAATTAATCAAATCAAATCTCCATATGTTAAGCCGCAAATGTTGCTTGAAATATGAATCCGTGTTCTGCGCGTCTCTGTGTGAATTAATGAATGGCAGAGACGTGCGGGTTTGTTTACTACATAGACTGAAGCGCATGACGCTTGCATTAATTTCAGCATCTGAGCTTCAGAGTTCTCTCTCCATCAAGCGATCTGAACTTTTCAGTTCATCTCATTGGACGCACAGCGCACCTGTAATTGATGATCTGTAAACTCTTTGTGAAGGCGCACGACTCACCGTCGCTTTACTGATAGCGCTGTTTCTCACACATGCAAAGAGAGAGAGAGCGAGAGTCTTACCACTCTGAATCGACACGCTATATGTAAACTAATCACAATAAATAAATCACAATATTTCTTCCATGTTTTAATTTTAACAGCAAATCCCCTTTATTTACCAAAAATAAAATTCATAAATTAAAAGACAAATTAAATTTGGGTGAAACTTGTTTTTCATAATTATATAACTTGTAGAAAAACTTTAAACACATTTGTAAATAGGTATAAAGAATGGCATTGGTTTTATTTTTAGTGCTAAAAAGTTATTATTTTTTTTATTAGCATATTTTTGTGTTTTGCTTTGGTACCGAAATTGGTACCGAGAACCGTGGATTTTCACTGGTATCGGTACCGAATACTTAAATTTTGGTACCGTGACAACACTAGAGATGAAACAACGAATCGATTTAATCGATTAAAATCGATTATTAAAATAGTTGTCAACTAATTTAGTCATCGATTCGTTGCTAAATAACTTATTTGCCGTAAGCGGCTCATTTCAGGCATATTTCAAATCTGCGGTGACCAAAGTGTGGCAGTAATGAGCCACCGGAGGTTTTACTCAGCCAGTACAACAGGAGAAGTAGCGAATAGCCAATAGCTGGCCTCGTTTTATGTCACGTGCTTCCCGAAACAGCGTCTCTGCAGCATTCAGCGGGATGTGGGAGTACTTTACTTTGAGCCTTCAAAAAAGAAGATTAACCTGTAAACTCTGCACTACTGAACTGTTTAAGGGGCCGTTCACATATCGCGTCTTTTGCGCGCTCATGTTCGTTATTTCCAATGTAGCCACGCAGTATGCGCGCTCATAATGGAAGCGACGCGCCCGTTTTTTCAGGCGCATCAGCACCGCATCGAGTTAAAAATATTTCAACTTTTCAGAATGCGGCAAGCGCACCGCGGGTCATGTGACAAGAACTAAATTATCAGCTTCATCCTTTCCCGTAACAACGTTTAAAGCTCAGCCAAGATGAAGGAACAGCTGATCATAGCTGTATATGGATTTCAATTTTGAAATAAATTTAGTAGCAGAGCTACTGCAAGCTATTTTTAGAGCTGCGAATCCATTTATCCTTGGCTGAAATTTCATCCTTTCATCCTTTTCCTTCAAGGAGAGAGCACGTCATGGTTGCTTAGCAAAGGCAGACGCCTCAGGAGCGCTTGTGCCTGAGCGCTTTGGAAAGGAGGAGAAAGCGGTGCGCCTAGCGTTTTCCACGCGTTTTTAGGCGCGATATGTGAACGGCCCCTAAGACTTTTATTTGTGCAGATTCTCCAGTACAATGTTGTTTGCAAATGTTTATTCGTAAAAGCTGATAACATTGCTTTTTAACAGTTAACATTTAAAGCTTTACAAACATGTTCTGTGATCAGTTTGTCGTTTACCAGTTCATAATCCAGTCGTGCAGCCTAATTATGACTGAATGAGAGAGGTAAATGTTTAAAGATATTTGAAATGCACTTTTTTTTCTAAGTATTCACTGCTCTTTTTCACACAGCAGGTTTTTTGTGTGTGTCTATTTTTTTTCTGGACAACCATCTGATGGATTTTACTTTCAATTGTGAGTTCCATTCAGGTTTCATGCCATTGGCACTTTATTCGAAGGATTGTTTACAATTTCACAGCATAAGCTATAAAGCTGTTTCCCAGTAAATAATAAAATACAACACACTGCAATCTTATTCTGTTTTATCCTTATTCTTCGTGAAAATATGTTCTGAAAGATTCCTTAATAAGCTTTGTTCGGGATGTTAAACTACTTTAGGAGCTCTAAGGACTGCCATGGTGAAAACATTATTTGAAATCTCCTTGTGAAATTTGCTAGAGTATGGGTCAGTGTTTTGATTGCAGAAGAGTTCAACAAAAGGATTACTAACACATAATAAAACAACTCCAGGTATATTTTTGATGAGGATATGACAATGCAAAATGGTTAAAATCTCTTAAAAATCTATGCTGAATGAAAAAGACCCTTTATTAATAATTTACTTGGGGGGGGGGAACTAAAATATAAGTACATAAACCGATTAATCGTAAAAAATAATCGACAGATTAATCGATTATCAAAATAATCGTTAGTTGCAGCCCTAGACAACACTAGTTGTATGTTACATATAATGTTGTTAAATTAATGTTTATTTCATATTTCAGTTTAATGAGTCTTACCATGATGGTGTTTAGTGCTTTAGGTGTTTAGTAGTGAATATTAACATTATATCAATTTGCTGTTAAACTCTTCATATTGAATGTCTGCATGTATAATTCAGTTTAATTCAGAATATTTACCATCCGTGGCATGAAAATGATCGCTCAGAGATGCTGCTGAAGTGAACAATTCTTTGGAGAATTGTAAGTGAGAGCGCAGACGCAGCTATCCAGCTATTATAAGTGTTTTTTTGACTTGTCTTTTCCACTTAATTTGACACTTTAGAAAGTTGAAAAAGAAGGGAATTGTGGTTTAGGGTCAGTGATTTATTTATCTTATCTAATTTACAGAAGATTTTAAATAAATTTGGTTTATTTTTTATATATATTTTATATAGGGTTTTGTTTATTTTACTTGCAATATCTGGCGACATTGCATCCCCAGCACTTAAACTGGCAGTACTCAAAAAAAGTCCATGGACAGGTTATTGCTGACAATGACGTTCGTTAAGGGGGGAAATATTACCTGTCAGAAACGTTATCAACGCTGTCAAAACCTGCAGCATTTATCACTAGTGCAGAGATATGTTGAACAAGTAGGGTACAGAATTAAAGGAAATGCCCTAGCCATTAGGAAATCTATGCTAAGTCATTCAGTATAGTAGTTAACCTTTCACAAATCATGCTATAAACATTGATAAGAGCACTAGACAAAGTTATCCGCTATATAATGGTTATAAATAAAAACTATAACAGCAATACGTTGCATGAATAATAAACAACTGATAAAATGTTCCACACCATAAATATAATAAAGTATTAACAAAC
Source organism: Carassius carassius (assembly GCF_963082965.1). Lineage (NCBI taxonomy): Eukaryota > Metazoa > Chordata > Actinopteri > Cypriniformes > Cyprinidae > Carassius > Carassius carassius. The sequence goes on from NC_081764.1 coordinate 9,030,063, forward strand.
TTTGATGCAATAAAAAGGGTATGATTTAAAAATGAGCCTCCCTCCAAAACAGAGAAAACATCTTTCACAAACATCTAAATTTCTGTCTCTTTTAAAGTGCTAATAGTGTATATAATTACCATATTTTCCGGACTATAAGTCACACTTTTTTTCATAGTTTGTCTGGTCCTGCGACTTATAGTCAGGTGCGACTCATTTATCAAAATTAATTTGACATGAACCAAGAGAAATGAACTAACAGAAAACATTACCGTCTACAGCCGCCAGAGGGCGCTCTATGCTGCCAGAGATGCTGCTCACTGCTCCTGTAGTCTACACTGAGCAGCACAGAGCGCCCTCTCGCGGCTGTAGACGGTAATGTTTTCTCTTGGTTCTAGGTTCTAAATAAATGCCCGGTGCGACTTATATATGTTTTTTCCTCGTCATGACGTATTTTTGGACTGATGCGGCTTATACTCAGGTGCGACTTATAGTCCGAAAAATAAATAAAATAATTTGAGATATTGTATTTGAATACTACTGACTTCAATGGATTTCATTCAATTTCTTTGAGCACGACTGCTCTAAAACGGTCTAAATATATGATACCTATACATTCAAAACATCATTATTACTCAGAAATTTTGAATGTAAATATAACTGGTAAGAAGTCTTTAGTGACGCTACATATGCTGGGGGTGAATTTGATCGGTGCTTGATATAAAATAAAAGGTGCTTTAAAAAGTCGTTGCATCTGGCGTTCATGAAAAAGTGGGAACCCTGTGGAACAACCAGATGGTACTGAACAAAGACTCATTGCTGTTTTTGACCTTTACATGTTTTAATCACTGGTCTGTTCTAAATTTTGTTTGTGCTTCTCTGCCATCAATGTTTTGACAGGTGTTTGCTTTCTTTGTAGTGACATGGAAATGCAGCATGATCCAGATTTGCAGTTTAAACTGGCCTTTTCAGATTCAGAAAGAATTAACACAGGCATTAAAACCAGAGCAAGAGGCCAGTGGTCCAGTAAAGTGGAGTTTATCTTAGCTGTTGCTGGCCAAATCATTGGTTTGGGAAATGTGTGGAGATTTCCATATCTGTGCTACAAGAATGGAGGAGGTTTGTATATGTTTGCACTGTGTGTGAGCTCTATAAAAAATCATTTTACCATTTCATTTAGCATTTTTGCATTTTGCCAATTCATTTTATTATTTTAATTTCATTTTCGCCTATTTTTAGGAGTGTTTTTCATTCCATATGTGGTCTTTCTGTTTGCCTGCGGCATTCCTCTTTTTCTTATGGAGACTGCTTTGGGTCAGTACACCAGCCAAGGGTCTGTCACCTGTTGGAGGAAGATCTGCCCACTATTTGAAGGTGAGATTTCATTGTTTCAACTTTAATCACTTTTAATATCATTGTTAATGTACAATGGAGAAAATGCTGTTGTGTCAACCATATTTCTGTATGTTAAAATTAGAAAGTTGTAGTGGTATAGTAAACAGCAGTAGTGACAATAGTGGTCAGAAACGTGAGAAGCTTTCTGTTTGTGGCAGACTTTAAAATATTAAGGTTGCTGCTGCTTATTGAATTTTCCCAGTTTTTAGTAGTTTTCCAGAGCCATTACTTTAACGTCTTGTAAAAGGTGCAGTTGTATCTAAATATATAATCTAGTAATAAATTAATACTTGAAAAATACCTTTATAATTTAGAAATTATGTGTGTAAGGTTTATCTAAAAATGAAAAATTAAGGCACCCACTTTGACTTTTTAGGTATCAAAAATATAATACTATTTTATACTATTATACTACTTGGATCCATATTTTGGATCCACAAAAAAAGTATGTATGTAAAATATGTAAAGAACATGCTTTTACTGTTCATTCAAATCAGAAGTTCTTTGCTCTCAGCTTCCACACCTGCCTTTCTCCTTCCAATCTTATTCCCAAATGCTAAAATTAATCACCCATAAATAATGGTTCAATAAGTTTGTGATTTGTAACGTGAAGCAATAGTTAGAAATTAATTAGTGTTTTGTATTCAAATATATTTCCTGTGTAAATTCAAAGATAATACATAAAGTTCATCATTAAATAAATAAATATTTTACTTGTATATTCTATAGGTCTGGGTTATGGGAGTCAGGTGGTCGTCTTCTATTCCAGTGCCTACTACATCATCATTCTGGCCTGGGCTTTCTTCTATCTCTTCTCTTCTTTTAGTGCTGAACTACCATGGGCTAGCTGCAGGAACTGGTGGAATTCAGGTATGTTATAAAACTAGTTATTGTGAAAAATAGTAATTTTTTTTTATTTTCGATGGATCATGTTTTGTAGAAACTTTTTTTTTTCTTTCAACCTAACAGAGAACTGTGTTGAGTTTGACCAAATGGGAGGGACAAGAAACCTGAGCTTTATGGAGAATGCATCATCACCTGTTAAAGAATTTTGGGAGTGAGTTTACAGATCATTATCAGAATTGAAAATTTGTTTATATATATATATGTATGTGTGTGTGTGTGTGTGTGTGTAATATAATTTTTTATTTGCTTTTTATATGTTTGTTTATTTATTTATTTATTTATTTATTTAAAGTATGTAATAATTTAATTATTTAAACCTTAAAGATCACAGAGAAGGCCTGTTAAGTAGTGAATGTACATCTTTTTAGTTATGCTCTGCTTTCAGTATTTACGATGTTGTGCAAAATGTCTTTCTTTAGGGGACCATATTAAAATCTCATTTATAATAATTTAAAGTGCAAGTATGATCAGTTGAAATGCCAAATGTGTAATAATGCTAAATGCAAGCATAACTTTCAAGTGTCATTATTGTTGATACATGAATTTGAAAATAAAGTTATGAGAGAATTACACAGAATGTATTTTGTAGGAGACGAGTATTGAATATAACTGGAAGTATGAATGAGCTGGGCAGTTTGAGATGGGAGCTGGCTCTGTGTCTTCTACTGTCCTGGATCATTTGCTACTTCTGTGTGTGGAAAGGAGTGAAGTCCACAGGCAAGGTGAGAACTATTTGAAAGGTACACACACACATATATATATATAAATATAAGCTCAGTGGAGTTGTATATCTAATACAGATGACAAATGTTCTCACATGGGCTGTTTGTCATGGATATTGACATAGTCCGGTTGCTAGTGTTTATATAGATTTAAATCAGGAATGCTGGATCTCAAAACAGGAGTGTCCTTGTCTTTCTTTTTCAGGTTGTATATTTCACTGCTACATTTCCATATGTTATGCTACTGGTGCTTCTGATTCGAGGTATTACGCTGCCTGGAGCCATCGATGGCATCAACTTCTACCTCTACCCAAACCCAGCACGCCTTGCAGACCCACAGGTAAACAAATCTCACATCTTTTATGAGCGGTGATGGTAGGAGATGAGTAAGCATTTTTTCACTTGAAAAGACATGTGCAACTAACAAAATGAATAGTACTTTGGTCATTACTTTTGTTTATAATGATGTACACTCACATGACCATCAGACCAGTCAAATCTGTAGCCTAGAAAAACTATTTTCCCTTTCACAATGGCGTCAATGTTGAGAACACGCAACCAGTTTAATGTTACTCATGTAACTTGCCTATTTTGCAACTTTTTCATATTCCATTGTGGAATAAATTAATAACAGGTTTACTGGTGAATAGTCTATTTCTTTAATGCGATGATGCATCAAGTTGGATCGAAAACATGGATGTTTCTGAGTGGAACCAGACCAGACCCTTCATGTGTCATGTATTGCTAAATACCTAATGGATTGGTCAGTAGTTGTGAACTTGCTCTCTCTCGCCACCAGGTATGGATGGATGCTGGAACACAAATATTTTACTCCTACGTTCTCTGCATTGGGTGCCTTACAGCTTTGGGAAGCTACAATAAATACAACAACAACTGCTACAAGTGAGCGAACCCATGTCACGAGAACCCATATTCAATTAAATTTACATTGAAATCCATAAATGTATGTGTGGAGGCAACAGATGTTCTTACCTGTATATATGCAGGATTCAATATCACAAGAACATTATTCATTTACTGTGATGGGTTTATATAGCATTCTTTGTCTTTCTGCTTATAGAGATTGTGTTTACCTGTGCCTGCTGAACAGTGGAACCAGCTTTGTAGCTGGCTTCGCCATCTTTTCAGTTTTGGGCTTCATGGCCTTTGAACAGGGGGTCGATATCTCAATGGTAGCAGAATCAGGTAACTTAAACAACAGCAGCTCCTTTGAGTCATGTCCTTTATGTCATTTCCTACACATTAAGTCTCAAATCGCTTGTTTTGCCAGGTCCTGGTTTGGCCTTCATTGCATATCCACGAGCTGTAGCTATGATGCCTCTGTCTCAGCTGTGGTCCATATGTTTCTTCCTCATGATTATTCTGCTGGGGCTTGACAGTGAGGTGAGGGCACATCATCTCTCAAGTACATAATGTGTTTGACTGTGTGGAAATTTCTGTTAGGTTTCTATTAACTACTGCTCAGATGAAGTTGTTTAACATAGCATATATTTAATATACTACAGAAAACTTCATTACACACAGTATCCTGTTAAAAAGTACCCCAGGTTCATGACTTTTGTGCATGCAGTGTACTAACACTAAATATGTTTTTAGGGTAGTACTACATTATAACACTAATTACACCTCTTTCTCTTTTTCAGTTTGTGTCTTTAGAGTCTCTCATGACAGCCATAACAGACATGAATTCCAATTTCTTCCTCCAAGGACACCGTCGTAAACTCTTCCTCCTCCTCATTTGTGTGGGCTGCTTCCTCATTGGCCTCTTGATGGTAACAGAGGTGATTATATTCATCAATAAGTCATTACCGGGGGTTTATTTTGTTCTTAATGGTCCAAGTTAGATCACTTAATGACCAATGTAAAAATATGAGATTTGAGCAATGATCAATGTGATCTCTTTTGCATCGGTTCAATAGGGTGGCCTGTATATCTTCCAGTTATTCGATTACTATTCCTGCAGTGGAATGACCCTCCTCATTTTTGCCATTGCACAGTCAATATGTATTGGCTGGTTTTATGGTGAGTGATAATACTGGATCGACACTTAAAATCATGATGTATAAACCTGTCTGCCTTGCACAACTAATATTATAATGTTCTACTCCAGTATTTGATCATCATTTGATGAATTACTGCAGCCACGATCAAACAAATTGTAGGTTTTTGTGTGGAAATACTGTGGTAAAGATAGCTCATCTTTTCTGATATGCTATTCAAACACCATACTTTACAGTTATACTATTCAGGGACGACTTTACCAGAGTAATTAGAGCATTAAGTACTTTCTTCAAGGACACTAGTGGTGCTACAGTCACCTTTATTTAAAACCTGCAGTTTTTGTGTTGTTAGCTAAGATTTTCAAGCAAAGCCACCACCATACCATTCAGCATTGTGTTTATAGTAAAATTCTGGTCATGTATCATAAACAATAAGAAAAGAGCACAAAACTGGTTAGGCGTCTTTTAAATGTGCAGGTAATTTATTTGTTCACCTCCTCCTTATTGTTTTGTGTATAACCTCCTTCCTCTGATTGTGTCTCTGGTTTTTCAGGTGCTGATCGTTTATATGAAAATATTGCTGATATGATCGGTTATCGTCCTTTGACATTAATGAAGTACTGCTGGAAATATATCACTCCTATTGTGTGTATAGTAAGTACGTGATTTGCGTGATTAAATGTGGTATGGTCATATTAAGCAAAGAATTGCAGTTTCCACCAAAGTAAAACTTTATGGAAGAACATCAGATAATCTCTTTATTATGCATTCAACACTTCATTTAATACTTCACTTACACAACATTTAATACATGTCTTTGCTTCTTTAGGGCACATTTGTCTTCTCTTTGGTCAAATTTACTCCTCTAAAGTTTAACAACACATCTGAATACCCGTGGTGGGGTTATGCGGTTGGCTGCTGGTTCACCCTCTCCTCAACATTGATGGTTCCCATATGGATGATCTATGTTGTCCTCATCACTCCTGGTACATTGAAACAGGTAATTCCACGCATGATTTAACCGTAAAGAACACTAAATTATATTTAAAAGTATAAAGAAGCCCTGTGCAAAGCACTGAACTTGCAGCTAAATGCTTTAACCTTTTTTTTAGAGACTGCGTATCCTTTGCACTCCAGCAAGTGATCTACCTTTGACATCAGAAAGACAAAAAGAAACACTGTGACAAAATATTATTATCATGAGGCAGTGGACCAGCCCCATTTTGGATGGACCAATGCTCATTACAGTTGTTATATGATTAGAAAATGTTGGATAATGTGTTATTTTCAATAAGAAAGATTAACCAGAGCAGCTCGCTTTGACAGACTTTGTGCCTTGTAAAAGAAGGACAAGGCACGTTTGGTTCGTTTCAATCAAATGTTAGGGTGTAACAGTATTTAATTTTTTTTCTTTAGGTTTCTATGGGTCAGTCATGCAACACTTTGCTGTTTTGTGCCTATAGTCAAGTGCTGGTGTTTTGAGAAAGTGTTACAGAAAGTAAATTATGTTGGGGGTTCGTATTACAAATATTATAACATTTACCGTTATATAGTAGATTCAAGAAAATTGATTAACCAAGAAAATCCATATTTTGCAACTTAAATCTGCTTAGATGTTCAGTCTATATTCTATAGTCTACCATCTATATTTTTAGTAAAAATGCTTAATTTAAGGTAATATCTATAGGCCATTCAAGCATATGTACATTTTTATAAGTGATGCACTAGAAAGGTCAGTGGTTAATATTTTAATAAATGCTCCATTCAAATCAAGAGTCTAATTATTGAAAATGATTGCTGTTTGAAATGGGTTGGTGACAGCAGCTTGTTTTTACTTTAAAGATTTTTCTGAAGCATCCAAGCAAATATTAAATGGCTAGATTAAAGATGAAAGCAGGTTGAATTTTGAATTCTTGGATTAAAATTGTTAGAGAATGAGGTTAGACACGATTGCGGTCAGCCATGACAGACTGTCAGTTATAATATACTGTACTGCTGTTTTACTGAGGTATGGTTAATGTGAATTTATTAATGTTAATAATTAACAGTGTAGTTAATACAACAACAGTCAATGAAAATTCTACATTTAAACTGCCACTTAATTTGCACGACCACAGGAGATTAAAGTTGTATGCAGTTTAAGGGGGAAAAAATGAAAGTTTTTAAAGTAAGTTTGAGACTGTTCATAATTCTCAAGAATGAGAAGCCAGTGATGGTGCTTTTCTTTAGTCTACAACTGGGTTGAAGGCTAAAGGCCTCCATACAAAAAAAAAAAAAAAAATTCTAACTACCTTTCTAAACTTTTTGTATTCTATTTTCTTTTCATTTATTATACAATTATAAAAAATAAAAAATAACTCTAACCTGCTCTATTCTTTTTCTATTCTATCTGTTTTCTTTTTATTTATTATATTATTTAAAAGCCCTTGCTACATGTACTGCATTTAAGCTAACTGAGACTTGTTATAGCACTTATATATTATTGCTCTTTTGTTGTTTTTTGATTGTTTCTATTGTCCTCATTTGTAAGTCGCTTTGGATAAAAGCGTCTGCTAAAATGGCTAAATGTAAATGTACACACTCTGGCCAAAAAGGCCACTCAAACACTGGCAGAGGATGAAAAAGCAGAATGTTTGCGCTGCTTAAAACTGTGTTCCAGGGAATAGAGGGGAATGGATTTCTTGTGATTTGAATTTGTAAAGGGGGCCAATTACAATGTAGATTAATTTGTCAATTATGCCTGTACAAATGTTGTACACAGCTTGGTTTCTAAAGCAGTAAACTATAGGAGTATTGAAATGCAAAAGTGATTTAATAAACAAAAAATTTCTACACTATTTGCTAAAGTGGTTATTTTGAAGTATTAAATCATACAAAAACATTTTTATATTTCAAAGTGTTTGCATATAATGACAAATGCCCCTATATTTACACTACATCACTGACAGTTTTTCCAGAGGCCTTTTGTCTCAGATTGTGCATTTGGGGTAAATGGTCCCTCTAGCTGCTTTTTGTTAATTGAAACAAACTTCCTTGATGGTTGATGGTTTCATCTTCAATAGTTGCGTCATGCATTTTGGGAGATTTTCTACAGTTTTAATAAATACTGGGTGGATGGATGGATGGATGGATGGATGGACGGACGGACGGACGGACAATTAGACTATACTCTTAGTTTGGGGTTGGTAAGATTTTCTTTAATGTTTTTGAAAGAAGTTTGTTATGCCCACCGAGGCTGAATTTATTTGACCAAAGTGCATTAATATTAACAAATATTACAGATAACTGTTTTCTACTACAATGTTTTGCAATATAAATTTATGTCTTGTGATGTCAAGCTAAATCTTCAGCAGTCTTCAGCTCACATAATCTTTCAGAAATCATTCTAATATTTGGTGCTCAAAAAACATTTCTTTTTTTAATCGATGTTGAGCTGCTTAATGTTTTTGTGGAATCTTTTTTTTTAAGATTTATAAAGTTTGGAAGAACAGCAACTACTTTATTTGAAGTAAAAATCTTACTGACAGTTTTGTAAATACAATATTTCAAAAAAGCATGTTAATTGAATTGCAAACAACTGCAAAAACAAAGGACACTTAAACAGCTTTCTTTGAATATTTATTGACAGGCCTGCTGTAATGCATCAAACTGTAAACAGAAAAAAGGTAACAAACCGTTTATTATTAATAATATTTTTAAAATGGTCTGAAATATTGGGAACATACTGAAAGACATGCAAACCACACTGGTTAGTATCAAATCAACAAGTGGGTTTTAAGAAAACAATTCTTTGAAATATTCCTATCTTGTCAAAAGATCTGTCTAAAAAGCATTTGAGCTTTTAAATGTGTTGGAAATGCAGCTCAAAAATATAGCTATTTAATTTTTCAGTCAAGTATATCTACTGGGTTTCAGGTTGAAAGTAACCTGCAGATACAGTCCCAAATCGAGGACGTTCCCAGGATGCAGTAAAGAAGCATGCACAAGTCTCTCAAAAGTGTGTTTGTGAATGTGGGCCTTCGGCGACTTCTCAAAGAATACAGCTGGTAGAGTCGCAAAATAGGTTTTCCCCAATAAGAGGATTGCACTTTTAGGTCCAGCTTCCCACTATGGTCACTTGAATCTAAATATTATACACACTTATACAAATATAATAGAAAAAGCATCAAGCCCCCCCAGTCCACATTCCACCACTGCAAACTTAAACTAATCTGATTATGCACAAAGTCAATGCAAATACACTGAATACTGTACAGTAAATTGTAAGGTGCTAGGTTATATTCAAGTCTGTAATGCTTTTGCATTAATGCAGCGGATAAATGCCTTTCTGATAGCCAAGGCATGCACCGTACAGGTTTACTGGTGGTCATAGAATTGTGCGCTTTGGTTTTTGTTGTTGTTGTTTGTTTTTTTCATTTTAGGAATGTCACTAAGGTCTTATGCTCCTCAACATAAATAAACCACTATACAAATCCTTCCCAGCATTTGTTTTTCAGTCTAAAAAATAATGAGGTCTGAGGTCAAGGTGTATTTCATCCACGCCTCTACCCATGGCCTCTCTCATGACGCAATTGAGGATGGTCCAGCCATCTCCACAGCCTGACCTCCTTGCTTTGGGCGTCCTGAATACGTCTCGAGTTTTAGGAGCCGTCCTGACTGAGACGAGGTCTCTTTAGTCCCTGCTTATTCTGATTTGAAATTCCACTGTCTTCTTTCTTCCTTTTTAATCGTCCCACCTACAAACAGAATCAACATATAACTAATAGTATTTTCAAAGTCCCCAAAACAATAAATATATTAGTTATTTATATGATAGTTTGCCAAAAACGAAAATATTAAATTTAACCTCAATTTTTTTTTCTTCCATCAACAACCTTTATTTTTATTATTTTGAAGAAGAAAAAGAAGAACATACAGTTCTGGAATACAGAACTTCTGGAATCACAAAATGAACTTTTTTTTTTTTTTCAGCATTGTTCTTATACATGTATATATTATATACATATATTACTTTTGCATTAAACCCATATGCAAATGTAATATATGTACATATATGAAAAATAGTGATATGAATTAAAAACATACAGTATATAAAACATTAGAAACTGTAACAATTTCATATATATCTAGCCCAAATAAATATAAATGTATGTGTAAACACATACAGTACATGGACATATTTGACATGTACATGTATATATCTATCCTAAAACCTGTCAATACATGTTGATATTACATAAATACATTTAAAAGATAGACATGTATTTAAAAAAATTACAAAAACAACTTTTTTGTATATTTTAAGTTGCATATGTAACTAAAAGTTATTGTTGACTAATATGTTATATATTATAAATTATGTCTGTGTGTGTGTGTGTGTGTGTATGGTTGCTACATATAGTGCCATATAAAACCCATCATATGCATTTTAACATATTGACATGTTCACAATCAGAGAGATTTTACATATGTTATAATCTTATATATAATTATATATAACCTTATACATAACATATATATGACTCACTCATTAACATTCAATTGCTGTCACCTACTGGCGGTTTTAATTTCACATTTCGACTACCACACCACCCCCCATTTTATAAATTATTTCAAATGTCAGTATTCAAAGTTTTATGTTAAAAGCAAAGCATTAGGCCTTTTTATACAACTGTATCTGCAGTTTAAATGAACCCATGTCATAAACTGTGTAAATACATGCTATTTCAGATGCAGATTCCAGAAATGTTTTCTTATGTTAGAATGAAAGACATGAAGTTCTGGAACAAGTACTTCTTATACTTAAAAAAAATACAAAATGGAAGAAATAGTTAAAGCTGAACACAATCTTTCTACTCAAGCTGTGTATGAACATTTATTTATATATATATATATATATATGTGTGTGTGTGTGTGTGTGTTTGTGTGTGTATATATATATATATATATATATATATATTTCCATTTTGCATTTACTTGTACTTTTACTTGCAATACTTAAGTACATTTAGGATGTAAACAATACATTTCGTACTTAAGTACAATAAATATCACATACTTTTAAGACTTTTACTCAAGTAATATTCTAAATGGTGACTACCAAAGTATTTTTTTGGTAAGATATCTGTACCTGACTTGAGTATGTCAGGTACTTTAAACACCACTGCTCTGAGTACAGGTAACATGTCAGAAGATCCGGTATGCACAAAAAAGTGCAATACTCTAAAAGCTAAAATATAGAAGTGTACGTACTGGCGAATTTCAAGCACTTCTAATGTCACTAGGTGGCCATCTTTGAAATGCTTCTCTGGCATGTAAGAGCAGCTCCTGTTTCTTTGAATGGGGAAACATCAAATTCTCCAAAACTGTTCACCAAGCTTAAGATCAAATTTCATATTTGAAATCACCAATGAAATCATAAATGTTGCTTCTTTTGCTCAAATAGCGTTAAAAAAGCGTATTTTTCAGGCTAGACTAGTCCTGAGTGCATGTCTCTGAACGCTGACTTGTTGCCACCAGGCTTTACCGATTAGGGATTGGCTCTTTTACTCAAAATGCTAGGCTTCGTTTGTTTTTGTTTTTGGTTAGATTTGTTGAGTACAAGCAAGGGCATTTTTTATTCAAGTAAAGAATAAAGCACTTCCTAATGCCACATTCCTGAGTGAATTTGTCAAGAATTCAGTGTGTAAGTTGGCATACCTTAGCATCGTGTTCAGCAAACCTCTGGAACATGTTTGCATAGATCTTTTTGTCACGCTCATCGTGTTCACGAATCTTGCGCCGACAGATGGCTATCTGGCTGCGAGCAGCACGGTTGAATGAGTTAACTTGCAAAACTTGCTTGAAGTCCACCATAGCCATGCTGAACTCATTACGCAACAGACGCGCTTCACCTCGTCGATACAGAGCTTTCTCATTTTCTGGGTCCAGTTCAATAACCTAGTAATGACAACCAGTAAAACACAGTAAGAAATTGTTTTTTTGAAACACATAAGATGATATTTTGTTCACCGCTGTCTGAATCTACCTTGTTGCAGTTCTCCACTGTTTGAGAGTATTCACGCAATCGCAGAAAACACAGGGCAAGATTCAGATGGGCCACTAATAGCAGGGCCTGGATGGCTTGTAGCTGCTCTTTTCCAGTACCACACTCCATCTCTAACCAGTTTACAATCTGCTGGTACTGAATTACAGCATAGCTGTACCGTCCAGCCTGAATGCACAGTATAAAGCAGGCTGTTAATTTCCTGAACACTTAAAAAACAAGACTCAATAGATGATTGTAAAAAGCATTTGAAAAAGCATTTATTTGTAGTATAATTAAGTAAATACATATACATATATTAAAATTACTTTTAGTTTTATATATTCACTATTACAAAAGCAAAAACAAATGCTTGTTTACAATAACATTAAAAAACAACTAAAAAGGAAACAAACCTTGAAATACTGCGTCCCTTTTTGTTTGACTAAATCAGCACGTTCTAGTTTTTCTTTAAGGTCCATTTCCCAGAATTCTTTGGCCTGGGGAAAACAACATGAGGAATTGTTAGGCTTCCTAGATTTTCTGTCTGTTCTGTCTATAACCATTAGATGGCGCAATTTAACTGTATTATGGGATTTTCAACTCCTTTTACAGATATTTGTTTGGGAGGGAAGTCTGGCTATTTTAACCCTGTCTGTTTGATTCATTATTTATGTAATAAAACAATTAATAAATAATTCAAAGGATATATATGTGTACACACACACACACATACACACACATGCACGTACGGTTCCACAATTCTAAGATCACACTGAAACAGAACACTTTTGGAATAAATACTTTGGGTAGAAAATTTTAATTATCTCACCTTTTCAAAGTTTTTCAGTGTAACTTCATATAGTAGTTCTGCATTTGATCCAATGTCATATTCTTTTTTACCCTCTTTGGCAAAACCATACCTGAAAGCATAAAATAAACTGAGTAAGATGGAGATCTTACTATATATGTATATATAATATGATTATGTCAGATATGAGCAGCATTATGGTTAATGGCTTTTTTATATTCAGGTAATGAGCATGGAAATATTTTATATTAGTTTACATATGGCTGAATCTTGGTTGTCAGCTTTATTATATTATATTATATTATATTATATTATATTATATTATATTATATTATATTATATTATATTATATTATATTATATTATATTATATTATATTATATTATATTATATTATATTATATTATATTATATTATATTATATTATATTATATTATATTATATTAAAGGGGTCATATGATGTGATTTCAAGTTTTCCTTTCTCTTTGGAGTGTTACAAGCTGTTCGTGGATAGATAAGATCCCTAAAGTTGCAAAGACTGAAGTCTCAAACCCAAAGAGATGTTCAATTTAAATGTTAAGACTCATCCACAGCCTCCTAAATCCTATCGTTTAAACATGTCCCTACATCTACGTCACTGTGTGGAAAGATTTGCATAACACTGCCCAAATGTTCATGCAAAGAAAGAAGGTAAGTTTTATTCTTGCTGTAGGTTTGTTGCTGCCGCTGCCACTATATCTTGGAGATGCTGGCTGCATCCGAAAGCTCTAAAATGCTGCCTTCGGAGGTAGCATTCAAAGGCAGGAAGTCATCAAAGCACATCCGAATCCAAATTCTGTTTTAAGGCATTTTGAAGGCAGCATAGATGTATCCGACGCTGCCGTTGATATTCCACAATCCTGTGCGTTCCATTCTGTGACTATTGAGCTAAAAAATAAAGATGGTATCTGAAAGTTGCATTTGGTGGTCAGTATTTGTTTAAATGTATATTTCTGACTAACTTTTTGCACTCTTGATGTTATTTCTAGCGAGAAATCACTATTATAGTAATGCAATTTTTGTTTAGTTAACACCAAACTGTTACGCTGCCTAAGAAGCCTGTCCAAAATCAGTTTAAAGAGGTGCCTTCATGCAAAAATGCTGCCTGCAAAGTCATTGCTTCATACGGCAGCGAGTTGTCGGATGCAGAAGCTGTGTGTTTTGTAATGAAAGCGAAACTACTTTGTTTGCTCTTCCAAAAGAGGACACAACTAGAAATCAGTGGTTAAGTTGTATTTATAACACTGTTCCAGAACAGTTCAAACCAAATATTCAGATGTTTGCAATGCATTTTACAGAGGACGAGAACTGTTTCCTGGAAGAGTAGCCTACAATGTCGGTGTCCTGACAAATAATGCTGACTCACAGCCTGTAAGTTTGTTTTCATATTTAAAGGATTTGCCACTGATGATTCAAACGTGAGTTTTGAGCAGTGTAAAGTAGTGCTTGTTGTTTGTCATTTCTCCAATCACAAATGCAGACATGGTTTTATGTTTAAACGGCGCGATGCAAAACAATGTGAAAAAACACAGTATAAGTCATTATATTCAGTAATTATGTCCCCACTGGATGCTACAAATGCATGATTTGTAATGAGTTTTATTGGTTTTGTCTCGTCGTGCTGGGAGACGGCATCACAGTATGACAAGGGGCGAAACATTTCCATCACATGCTTGAGTTATTCAACCAAATCCCATTGGATAGCTTGCCAATGAGAGCACACCTCGCTTTTCAGAATGATGAGCTTTGTAAAAATGTATGTATTTCAGAAAGGGGGGCATAGAGAAGCAACAATAATGTATATTATAGGGCCTTTCGCACTGCAGGAACCTTTTCATAATACCAGAACTAATTGTGGAACTACCCAGTTTTTCGTACCGCAGGAACTGTGTGCGATTTTAGTACCGGAATGCCTTTTTCGAGAACCATACTAGCTCTTGCTCCGGAGTAGGGTATAACCAGCACAACTGGTACTAACTGTGACGTAAGTAGACATTGATTGGCCAGACTCGTTTGAAAACACCCTCACCCGCCATGATTTAAAACACTGCGTAAACATACTGTAAACATTGTGTCAATTTATTTCGCAAGTATGATGAACAGCGATAAATGTTATTCTTATTATTCTTCTTTGTTAACGTTGTGGAAAGCCGTGCACAAATGACGTCGTTGTCGACCGGCTTACGTCACATCCTAGTACACACTGTCGGTGCGAATGCAAACCTTTAAATGGTACTAGGAAATAGTTTGCGCAAAATCGTACACTGTACTTTTGGTTTACTAATCAGTACTTTAGTACTGTATATTTAGTTCTGGAACTATAACGGAGCAAAAAGCCCTTATGTGGAAAATAATGTGTTTTTTGAACCGCATAAACACATTTCATTACATCAAATACACAAAATAATGTTCTTTTTTAGCAACGTCATATGACTCCTTTAATCCTTGCCAAACAATATACAGTAACTATTAAAAGTAAATCTTACTTTGGCTTTAGGTATAATAAACAGCATTCCCCCTTTTGGATTTTCTCCATGGCCCTGTCCACTCCTAAAGGAACACCCACATCCTCTGATTCACCCACAACAAAGGTGACATCTCGAGAATCAAATAACCGACCTCCACACCACCCCTTCAAGTGTACTGAGGAACAGAGACCAGACAGCATTAATATTGTATCCAAAAGGGACAGAGATCATGTGAATGCATTATCAATGAAGAACAAGCACATTCCGAACATTCTAAATTCTCAAAATGTACCATGTACTGTGGCCCCTTCATTAGGATTGTTATAGCCTTCGCCTTTGACCTTTATTCTCCTCAGGATCCCACCATCTTCTAAAAGCTCCTCCCCTCTGAAGCTCAGCAGCTCGATCTGATTGTGGGAAGCAGAACCATTTGCACTTTTAAAGATAATAAGTTTATACGAAAATAGGTTTTTGTCTTCTGGGTCTAGCATTGTATACACCACAGATAGACAAATATAACAATGTTTCTAACACTTTTGTCTCAGTGGATGATTTTTTTTTCTATTTGTCATATGAAAGTCACATTACAAAATTAAATTTAAAAATAAAATACTTTATAAATGTCCACAGAAAGTGTCAAAAGTGTTCATGGTTGAAAAAACAATAATATATTCTCTGCAAACTTCTTTACAAAATAATTTTCATTATTCATCCGTGTATTTGTAGGATATGTAATTGCTAGATGTTCCTACCTCAAACACAAGTGTGGCATTGGAAGGAACCTTAGGGGGGCTGCCAGCTGAACCATATGCATATTCAGGCTTACAGAGCATCAAACACACCTCTCCTTTCTGCATAGAACACACAACAATGTCCCATGCCTTGATGACCTGACCTGTGTGAATCATCCAGACAGTACTTCATGAATTCAATGCTTTTGTCATTATAAGAAAAAACCTTAAAAGTAAATAAAAGTATAAACTTGTTATATTGCTCATTTATATACAAATATATTACTTATTTAATAAATATTCTTATTAATAAAACTTCATAATCCACAGAGACTCAAAAAAAAAACATTTATAGTTTACATACTAAACAAAACATTTATTTGTGGCTCATTTTCATATTAATAATTTCTGTCAATACCCTTTAAGATTAAATACAAATTGTTTCTTTGTGAATGAAACAGCAGATAACAAGGAAAGCACCACATGTCTACACAATTCCAGCAATTACACCCCTTTTTAAATGCAACTGTCAAACGCAAATGTCATTAAACAGGAATTTCAGCCTTGCTCTTAAGTGAGAAATGAAATTGGCAGGTTGCATAATTATTCCATTTAACAGACACTTTTGATAGAGCAGCATCCTAAAAATCATAGACATTTCAGTGTAAAATAAACTATTTAATATCCTCAAGGAAGAAAAAAAAGTTTTTTATTCTTTTAAAATAATCTTATAAGACAAAACTTTCAAATTATATTTGATTTGCGCTTTTCAGTTTAATCAAAATGAACTAGTAATTTACTTTGTAACTCATTTAAGGTGCAAAATAAAAGCTTAATTGTGGTGGGACTACATTAATGATTTATTTCAAATGTTATTTTTAGGTTTTATGAAGCTTAGTAATAATAATAAAGTTTATTATTATTATTTTAAAGATTTGTAGCTGAAACTGCACAAGAGGATTCTAGTTCCCGGCATGCCTTGCAGGGGACTGGATGGGTAAATGTTAAAATTAAGTGTTTTTGAAATTAAACATGTTTAATGTCCTTTTATGATGATATTAGAAGAGTTTCTGTTATGTGGGGAAGAGTAGAGTTTTGCTTAGCATGTGGGTGGTACATGAACAGTATGATGTACGTTGCTTAACTGAAAAAGCAATTACACTTAACCACAAGAGAGTTCATGTGACTAATGTCTGATTTTATTAGGGTTTAGGCAGTTCATTTTGGTTTTCTACTACTAAAGTTATTTGAGTTGAGTAGGCAGTTTAATTTAAGGTTAAGCAAGTCCGTCAAAACCCAATACATGAGACCACTGTCCACAACTGAATCAACCAAATAATCTATACACTGCATAGTGGGCCATGTTATGATTATTGAATGTGAAAAATATGTATAGATAGCATAGCACATAAAATTTTCTACATGCTTATCCATTTGTCACACTAAGTTTCTTTCATCAAATAACAACTGGCCCTCTTTTAACATTTCAATAACAACACTTTACATTTGTAAATTGATTCAATTAAATCTGAAATATCAATCAGTGAAATCAATTACCTTTTCCCACATTGAAAACAAAAGGCTCTTTACGGTCTAGACTGGAGTCAAACTTCTTGCCATTTAGGAGTCTGCCAGTGTAGTGGACATGCACCCTGTCCCCAATCATCGGCTTTTCCCCCTCCACACCATGCTGTTTCACAATCTTTAGAGACACATGGGAGAAAAAAATAACAATCCATCCTTACACAACCTCATTGTTATTTTAAATGAACAGAACATTCCGAATGTGAAACAAAATCCACTGATTTATGTCATGTTTTCACTAACTCTCATAAGTCCACTTCAATAAGCATATGCTCCTTGAATCAACAGCACAAGCATGCATGAACGAGTGGATGTAAAATGTATTGAAAACGTTTGAAATTTATATGAAAATAGTATCATTTTAGCAGACTCAAATGACAGAACATTCCAAAGACATTGTGATTTTTTTTTAATTAAACATAATATAAAATGTAATTAAAAAAGAAGTTTATATTCAATTTTAAAAAAAGTATAAAATATAACTTTCACTAGTGACTGCACACTTTATACCCAATGTATAATTCACTACTACATGCAAATTCTGAAATTGTAAACTAACAGGGTTACCTTACATACTCCACAGTCACCGTTTGGAGTGACATCAGTGCCTTGTGAGGTAAAGACAGCAGTTGGGCACTGGTTAGTGGAAAAGATGTCCTCTAAAGCTGACATCTTGCCACTCATACATACCCGTGTTCCCCTAGAAAACAAAATTAATTTTAGCCAAATATAATTTTAACCGAAAATAATAAAGCGCTGCTGTCTTTAGACAAATGCAAATCTTCACAATCAAATTTCCACATATGTTTGGAGGGCATTTTATTATAGAAAAATATTTTGTAATCCTTCTTTTGTGATGCTAGCTTGTTTTTTTTCATTCATTATCAAACCTTGAAAGTTATGATACATAGTTTTGAAAAGGATGCACTCAAATATGCATAAGAAATAAAAATGTGAGGGTGCGCAATTGCTCGTATATATTTGTGTCATTATTCAAAAGATTGTCTTAATTGTTTTGTTTTTGTTTTGTATAGAACAATTGACCGTTTTTACCTCTCTGTGTGTGTGCGTGTTTAAAAGCATATGCATGTAGGGTTTTGGATTATTTTTATTTAAATGTTCACCAAAGCTTGTGAACGTGTGTGGCGGAACACTATGTTCCTTTTATTCAGAGTTCCTGGCACAAATTCAGATTCTAGAGAAGGATGTCTTGGGAGATTTATGTCAGTAAACCTAGTAAAAAGACACAGGAACAAAACAGAACAGAGAAGGGAACATTCAGTCCAGTCCACTTTACTTTAGGCGACGAGACACTACAATGACTCAAGGCTCCCAATAAAAGACCTTCATTTTTATCTACATACACAAACTGAAGGTTACAGGAAGCAAATAAATTTCAAGGAAAATTCAATGAATGCATAAGAGCAGATTTAGTAGCAGATACCTAAATACAGACATAAAAAAATTGTATGTCTATTTTATTCTGGAATTTCCCTTTGCCAAACTTATCAATGTATAACTAACATATTTCAGCACTGAAAGTATAATATATATTAATTAATACAAACATTCACCTCACTGCATATCAATTTAGGAATCATGTCTTGGAATGGGAATATGGTAGAGTGACAATTAACAGTCCAGGACTATTTGACTCGCAGAAGACGCATCTACAAAAATAGTCTGCTACCATCCTGGCTCTAACCTCATGGTGCCACCTCGCTGTGGAAGCGTATCGTTCATTGAGCATGACCTGAAAATCCAAGATGAAGGAGGTGGATGTATAGTAAATCAAAAAGAGTCAAAGATACAATTGCAATACCAGAAAGCCTTATCACTGTAATGGACGCATAAATAAAATACAAATTTTATGTTAAACATCTTATTGTACAAGAAGTAGCCTAAAAACTCTAAAAACTACTTTTTAAAAATATTGTAGTATCGTGCTACAGCGCACATTCAATAAGTTGCAGTTCTGGTACTATACTCCCGACATACATTCACATCAAATATTAACTCAGCGGTAGAGTTACATTCACAGGACAATGCACTTATTCACAATCACAAAAGTACATTATTTGTATGTGCTTTAAAGCCTTGCCGGTTAAACATTTCATTTGTGTGGTGTTTTCACGTGCGCTTGTTTTATTAAAACTAAAATGTTTTATTTTTATATTTGTCCATTCAGTTTCTTGAATGCTACTGCTAAATACAACTACTCCTTTGTTTTATTTGTATATTATGTGTATTTGTAATGTGTATCTTTGTTCTTCTTTTATAATAACAAATACAAAGAAATTATCTTCACCCACTTTGGCATGGTGTCTGCCATTCTTCTTTAAATTGTTTTTAAAATAGTGAAAAAAGTTTGGCTGTACAGCTCAGAAAACTTGCAAAATTGTAAACCCAACATGACAAAGAATCGTGATAAAATTATGAATAGCGATATTCCTGAAAAAAATTGTGATATGATATTTTTTGCCATATTGCCAGAGCCGGCCCAGGGCATAAGCCAACTAAGGGGCTGCTTAGGGACCCCGTGGCCACCAGGCTGGTTTATTTAGCTAATTTTCAGAACACCACATTAGGTGTCCCACTTACTCCTCTAAGACTTTGAATGTTAAAGTGCAGATTAACACCTGACCACTCTTGTGAGTTTGCTACTGTTACAATTAAAAATCATATAAGGGTAAAAACATTTGTATGATGTAAGCAAAACAGCTACAAATAAAACTGATAATGTGTGTTAGATTTGTAGTGTATGAATAATCAAGCATTGACAATAATCAGTCGTATTGACGTCACCAAGGGGCCCCCAAAATAAAATTCTGCTTAGGGCCCCGTAAAGGCATGAGTTGGCCCTGCATATCACCCACCCTTAATTCATGCTTTTCCAGCCAACTAAGTCTTTCTCTCCAGCGATCGACTCATTTAAAGGTGGTGTGACTTTTCTAAGCCATTATTGGAGCTCCGTCTCAGATGTCCACAATGTGGTGAGATTGCAACAGGCATTTCTGTTACAAAGAAGAGCGTTTAGAGGCAGTTGACTCATTTCATCCCTGAACATACCGTTCGCAGTAAAACAACAACATGTACGCACACAGATTCCTATTTAATAACCTTGTCAGACACCCAGTCTCTTTCTGTATTAATGACATTCAAGCTATCCAAAACATCAAAATTTAATTATCTGTAGACAATGATGGTTTTGCAACTCTTGAAAACATCTCTTATGCAAAAACCAAGGGTGTGATCACATAAATAGTGAAGGGGATGCATCTGACCCTAATATTAAGACAAGGGAAAATAATTTCAATGGTTGATTCTCTAATTATAATATTTAATCCTCCCTGAATTTAATATGTGGTTGCTTACTAACCAAATGGGATTTTCTGTAAAAGACACAAGGATCCACTTGTAATTTACATTAAAATATGAGGTAACACTTTAGAATAAGGTTCCATAAGTTAATGTTAGTTAATGTATTAATTAATGTGAAAAAAACAATGAAAAATACATTTTTTACTGTATTTATTAATCTTTGTTAATGTTAGTTCATGAAAATACATTTATTCATTGTTAATTCATGCTAATTCACAGTTCATTAACTAATGTTAACAAAGCACAACTTTTGATTTGAATAATGCAATAATAAATGTTGAAATTAACATTAACTAAGATTCATAAATGCTGTAGAAGGATTGTTTTTGTTTAGTTCATAACTAAAGTACTTAACTAAAATTAACTAATGGAACCTTATTCAAAAGTGTTACCAAATATGAATTATAATCTAAAAAGATTTTATGAAAATATGCTTGAGGAAGCAAGTCAGTGTAACCAAGTTCATGAGACGCATCTATATAACGGGGACGTGAAATGACATAATTTACAAATGAAAACCTGAATTCTCAGCACATCTTAAAATAAAAATAAAAAACCATAAGGCAAAAAAACAACAACAACACATTTTCAGTCCATAAACATATTTCTCATTTCTACACCATAAACACCAAAAACATCTGTCCTTAAGGGTTTGATGGATTAATGAGAAAATCTTGTGTAGATTTTAGTGTGTAGGCTACAATATGAAGGTGAAATGTAATATAAAAAAGTCAAATTAAATGAAAATAAATTCAAGGAGCACTCTAGCATCAGAATTAAAAATGGGTGCATCACGTCCTCTCAGTTTCGTAAAATGCTCCGTACATCTCAAACGCAACAACGGGCTATTAAACACAAAGCAATAGGCAATATTACTTATATGACAGCTACGGTTTTCTTTCCAACATTAGTATTTATTCTTTCATTTTAATTAAAATATAAGGCCACATTTTGGACAAGTGGAATAAGCTAAATTGTTAAATAACGTGTGTAATTATAATTAAGTGCGCTTTTTTTACTTGATTTTAGATATGAAGCATAGCACCATGAGAAAACATGCAGTGTAGGCTGGTATTGACCATATTAAGAACGCAGTTTTAAATATAAAAGGTAGTTTATGTGATGATAAAGAATAAAAACGGGCATGAAATAAAGACTTACAATATTTCCCTTTTGTTACTCGTTCCTCTCGTGTGTTTGACCATAAATCCGTCCATATGCAACTTCAGTTTGTTTTACCGGCGAATGCCAAGCAGCTTAAAGGGAAATGAGCCCGCCCTCTCAGCGCGAGAGTACTAGATGTTCTACCGGCAGTATTTTACACTTCTACACACTAATACTCGTCAGCAAGATACGCCTCTGCGAGACATTGGGGAAAATGAAATGAGACTAAAGGGGGAGGAGTTAACGCGGAGGGGGGGGGGGGGCATTGTAGTGTGAAAATTAAGGGCAGGGCTTGGAAACTGTCCACAAAGTAACACAATGTTCCAGCTGTACTGTAGCTCGCGCTGATGAGAACACAGTGTCCTAGTAGACACCCTGACCCGTAACCCGTTATGTGCTGACTGAACAGCTCAAGTTAAGTACAGCATGTGCAACCACACAGTCAGAGCAAAGCGATATGCGGAAAGAACAACACGACTGAATGACGTTTTGTAACCGTGGAAGTTTAAAATGATAGAATCCATTGAAAAAAAAACATGTGTGTGGTAATATATATATATATATATATATATAGGCTATTTATAAACCTGGTTACAGATTCATTACAAACTTTATTATTAGTTTGTTATTATTAGTTAGTTTATAATAAAACTAAATATACTAAATACTATCCATACAAAATAATTGTATAGCTTGAATGTTCAAAAGCATCTGCTAAGTGCATAAATGTAAATGTTTATCAGTAAAATATTAGCAAATGTAAAGTCTCATGCTGGAACCTATTTATTGTAATTTCAAAAACACTTTACTATAAATGTTATTGTTTTGTAAGTCACATGGATTTTGTTGTTGAATGACATAAATATTTTCATAAACATGCTAATAGTTTTTTGCTTCCATACATTTTTTATAGTATTTTACAGTAACACTGCATTTATTGTTTTTTAATCTGTTTTTATATTGTACGGTTATTTACAGCTATCAGGTTTTACTGTTGTTTTTATTTTCTTTTCAGTTAAAACCAAAACAAAATATTCTGTAAAGAAATATTTCCTGTTTAAGATCATGCATTGTCTGTTCTGTTAGAAATTTCTAATACTATACATTTAAAGCTGAACAGCATCTTCAATAAATTAGATTAAATTATTTACATTTCTACACAGAATAATTCCATGTCATGATGATATCTCGAAATCAAATCCAGCTTTTTAAGTTAGCATGCCAAATACTGAATAACATCAGCAATGGCAACATGTTATCTGCTTCAAAGGCCTCTATAGAGGAACTGTAACAAAATGTTCCTGGCTTATTCAGAGCAACAAAAGGTGTCAGCAGGAACACAATAGGTGCCATGCATGACTGTCTGAGTTTAAAGGGATTGATTTCCCTTTTCAAGCCATATTTTTTTATAATTTCAGATGGTTAGGTAAACAAGGAACATGATGTGATTGAAAGATAAGATCTGTTTAAGCGGTTCAAGTTATTATGTATTTTGTGCAGATACAATATCAGAGATAGATACATGTTGTTTAGTTCATTTATTTGATTGTTTTGATTGATACAAACATTTTCAAATGTGTCCAAAATCATAGAGCTCTAGTATATCAATAGGCCTGCTTTTTTCCAGGATTATCTAGACATTGAAGTACTCAAGCAGGAAAGAAAGCCTTATTGGTATCTTAGCAGCAGGAATCTGCAAAAGAGCATATAATGTGAAACTCCTCAGTGGGAATGACACAAGCAAACAAGTGAGGGGCTTTCAAAGATAAGGATTCAGACCAATATGTCACTGCCACCAAGGTCCAAGTGGGGACACTCCGAGTGAACTTGTTTGACCTTTTTCCTGTTTGTGTTGCCTGATAATTTAATTTATCAGATAAAAATCACTCTGTTCATTTTTATTCTTAATCAATATTTTGTTTTTTTCTTATGATTCTGACATGAAAATGAAATAAAAATATAAACACTTCTGCTGTTAAACAAATTAGTATATAGACATTATTCTTTACTGAGGGCTTTGTGGTGATTACATTCAGAATATGATGGTTTTCTTCTATCAAATGATGAACAGCCCATTAATCTAGGTCAGGGGTATCCAAACTCGGTCCTGGAGGTCCGGTGTCCTGCAGAGTTTAGCTCCAACTTGCCTCAACACACCTGAAACTGTTATTTCAGAACAATTCACTCCTGTTTCTAGAGTTACTAATTAGTCATTAACAGTCATAGCTTTTACTGACAACAGATGTACCTCATGTACTTCATTAATGTACTAAAGTAATATTTTTAAATTATGGTTTAGATCTAAACAGATCACCATCTGTGGTTTGTGGTTTATTAACCACTGAATAGAAGTTGAACTCATCTGTCAATTTGAAAAGAAAAAAAACATGCATTTCCAGAGCAATTAATGAATTAATGGATCATCAAAACTGTCACTTAATTCCTAGTATCTTTGCAGTATTCAGATTTACATTTTTAGCATATAGGTGAAATATGAAATAATACATGGAAAATATTATGCTGTAATATCAGAAACCTACACAATTTGAAAATCTGGTAGTATGTCCAAAATATGTATACAGTTTCTACATAGCCTACATATAGGTATATGCACTTATATGTACTTTTTCATCATCCACAGAGCAATTTTAAAATAAATATTTCAAGCTTGTCAATAACAGGTATTAGGATACTGGTTTCAGTCCTTTTAACATCCTGTGTTCTAGAGCCATCATGCTAAATGCATGTCATAGTAGATTATTTAGATTAGACCTAATTACTAGATTATTTCTCACTGAACATGGATTCACTAACCATTAACAGATGGTTACAGAGGATATGGATAATCTGTTTTGTAATGCAAAACACTCAATTGTCGCAATGCTACTTTTTCACATTATTCCTATTTTGTCATTTAATATACAAATATTTAAATCGTCCAGCAGTGGAAACAAGAATCATTTATGGGTCCACAGCCTATGCAATGGTATCAAAATGTTACATATTTTCAGATAGGACATGAGGATTGTAGACGAAAATTATTTAAAGGAATAGCATGCAATAATGAGTGATTATAGGAGTATCACCTTGTCGCCAAATAATGTCGATTTTTGGGTTACAGTCGAGAATAATCCTGCTCGTTTTTCCACTGGTTTCTCAGATCAGTAGGTCCGCGCGTCAAGAACTAAATGTTCTAGCTCACAGTGGCACGTGTGGTAGAGGGTAGAGACTCTGTTGACTGACTCATCTGCACAACGGAGGTAAGAAGTGCTACTGAACTTGACAAACCTGGTCTGGCGCACACGCGTCGTCTGTTTTTAGCCTGCAGCTGAAGTACATTTAATACAAACTTCTGGGAAGCGGAATTAACATGTGTAATAAGTGTCTTTATTCGCCTGAATGCACGGACCTGCTTTTTGGCATTAGAAAGCGTGAGATGTCATGGTGGTCTGCACCAGCAGGTACATAGAACCACATTTATGGCGCCAATAACAGGAAACTGACGTCTATAACTTAGAAATATGACGTGTTTCATTAAGAGCGTGGGTCACAAAGAACTGGGTCACAAAGAACTGAAAAAAAAAACTTTACTATTAGAATGTCCTAAAGTGAAGTAGTTTCAAGCTGTAAAAGGATTAACATTTTATGTAAGCTTTTTTTTCTTTTCTTTGATTCTGTGTAAATCAATATGCATATTTTGACATTGTCATGACAACTAGTCTTGTCTTCTTAGTTTGAGTCCTATAGGTGACTATGCAGCCTTATAGAAGGAATCAGGAAGTAAAAATCTAATTAATTTTCTCCATGAACTAACAGCCTTTTAATTAAACCATATAAACAGACCTACCATATGGGAGATAGTTAAGCATTATATATCTTTTGTAGAGGCACAAATGTGATTTCAGCAATATTTTATATATATATATATATATATATATATATATATATATATATATATATATATATATATATATATATATATGTGTGTGTGTGTGTGTGTGTGTGTGTGTGTGTGTGTTTAATTGCCGAATTCCCAGTAAAGAACTGTACTACCAATAATCCAGAAAAGCGATCCACCAATCAGAGAGTTTGTTGTTACTATTGAAATATAAATGTAATTGGTGACAAAAAAAAGCTCAACAGAGACCACCAAATTCCATTTAGCATTGCAAACTCTCTTACTATTCAGACTGCGTTAAATTTTTTAAAAATAATCATGTGAAACAGATATTTTAGATAACATTTATCATGATGGATGTAAGTGGTGTCCAGAGCTTTAAAATAAAATACAGTTGTTTTAGTGCTTTTAATTAAATGTTCTTTATATTTTGCCATGTTCAGTCTTGTCACAGCTGATATTGCTTGTTTCAAATATCACATAGGAAATGGAAGGCCAAGTGTAAGCATTGCTTTGAGGGATACAGTATTCTGAACAGTGTGCTTTATTGCATATTTTGGTAAATGTAGTATGTCATCTGGGTATTCCATGAATCTGAAAGTGCTATTCTGCAAATTATACATAGAAATAGCATAATTACTACTAGACAAAAGTTTGGAATAATGAAGTATTTTAAAAAGCTTTTAAAGAAGTCTCTTGCATACCAAAGCTGCATTTATTTGATAAAGAATACAGTAAAAACAGTAAGACTGTGAAATATTACTATTAAAAAAATAATCTTTGCCATCACAGGAATAAATTACATTGTAAAAAAAAAAATTAATAAAAAAAAAGTAAATAGAAAAAATTACATTTTAATTACATTATACAATATAAATTAACTGGTTTTTTTTGTTTTGTTTTTTTTTTATAAAAAATAAATACATACTTGGTGAGCATGAGAGACTTATTTCAAAAACATAAAAAAAACATATTCATTTCAAAATGTTGACTAGTATGCTATTCCAAAGATCGCAACCTCCATTTAAAAAACCTATCCTCCAAAGATGTCAGAAAACCCAAAACAAATAACTGTTTGACAGAAAGCACCTCAGAGTCATTTAAAGCAAAAGCTTCAGATGGTCATACAGTTTTTTTTTCTTTCTTCTTCTTCTTCTTTTTACAAAGGTCATCTCAGGACACCTTTTTCAGTCATCTGTCAGGTAGTAGGGACATTTACAGCATGCTAAACAATCTCTTTTAAGGGGGAGAAAATTCTTCCAAGACCAAACAAGTTAGCACTTGCTGTTTTGCACTATAGGTTAAATACAGTATAAGCAAATTGGAAGAGAAAACACAATTCAATCAAAATTGTGGAGTTTATCAATGTACGTCAATGTGAGATTTTTTAAATTAAATCTTAGATCTCTTAAAATGTTCTCACAAAGAATTATTAAAGATAACCCGATTTGCTACATACAATGCATGTTTACATTTCAAATTAGTCTAAGGTTACATTTAACAGATATAGGAATGTAAAGTGCTAATGATTATGTTTTATGTCTTTTTTAAGTGCCACTAACATGTATAGAAATATCCACTAGTTGTAAGAAGTATGAACTTTACATTAAATGTATTAAAAATATATACTTTCCATTAATTTAGTACCAATGTCGTTTCATTGTGTGTGAGTCTAAGTAACTTATCAAGAGTTAAATAAAGCCACAAGAACCACAAAAAGTGTGTGTGTGTGTGTGTGTGTGTGTGTGTGTGTGTGTGTGTGTGTGTGTGTGTGTGTGTGTGTGTGTGTGTGTGTGTGTGTGTCTGTGTATGTGTGTGTGTGTGTGTGTGTGTGCTTCAGTGCGTAAGTATATCTTGCTTTTATGGTGAGAGAGTGAGAGGGCGGGTTCATGAGAGGCTAACCAGTCATCAGGAAGCAAAACAGAACAGAATGTGCAGTACTAATCTGGGAGGAAAAACACATTCTGTGTCCTGTGTGGTAACATAAATTCACATTGTGTTGCATACAAATAGCCTACACATGGAACATAAGAATGAGGAAAATATATATTGGGCTCTCGAAGGAATGCTTTTTGTTTAGATATTACATAAAAAACAGCAATAAATATAAATTAAAGCTGCAAGCAGCGATGAACGGGCCCTCGCACCCGGGCTCACCACCAGCGAGTGGCTTTAGTAAAAAGGTGAACAGTGAGAAATATGCATTCAAAGTCATAAATACAAGTCGAATATATCAAAGTATATTCCATATATGTTCCAATCTTCCTGTTGCCAGCAGGTGGCGCTATCATTATAATGGATTATTGGCCTTCAGATGTGTTCAGGCCAGGACTCTTATCGAACATGTCAAGTTTGGGGAAGATTGAACATTTTATGGCTGAGTTACAACAGCTTCTCTTGCTGTGGCGAGACATCAAATTTTGTCATGGCGCCATGGACATGCCCTTTAACAAAAACTCAAGATCTCCACAATTTAACATTACACAGGCCTTTAGATTAGACTGACCACAAAAAAAAAATTTCTAGCAGTAGTCTGTCGCAGTGTAAAATATGTCACTTCCTGTTTCCAGAAGGTGACACTATGACTATAACTGAATATGGGCATGTAGATCTGTTAAGGGCAGACGTCTTATCTAACATGTGAAGTTTGGGGCAGATTGGACATTGTATGTCTGAGTTACAGCAACTTCCTTTTTCATGGCGAAACATAAAAATTTGTCAGGCCGCCATGGACACGCCCTTTAACGAAACCTCAAGTCCTTCGAAATTTAACATCGCAAAGGCCTTTAGATTACACTGACCAAGTTTGGTGTTGATCTGAATAAATCTCTAGGAGGAGTTCGTTAAAGTACAACCCCTGGAAATGGCAAAAACAACACAAATTTTGCAGAGAAAATTCAAAATAACTGACTTCCTGTTGGGATTCGGATTTCGTACCAAGAGACTTTCATAGGTATTGGTGTGTTACATGTGTGTACCGATTTTCGTGCATGTACGTGAAACATGGCTGGAAGGCTGTTGATTTTCTTAGTATAGGTGGCACTGTCGAGCCATTTTGCCACACCCTCTTCTGCATCCTATATTAGACAAAAAATTTTCACCAGGTTTGACGCGTGTGCAAAGTTTCATGACTTTTTGAGCATGTTTAAGCCCTCAAAAATCTGATTCATTTTGGAGATGAAGAAGAACCAGAATAATAATAATAAACGGAGCAGATACAATAGGGTCCTCACACCATCGGTGCTCGGTCCCTAATGACAAAACACCAGAAGAGTTGTGGTATGATAAGGGTGAGGTAGATGTAAACATGCAGAGTGCCCAGTGAGGCAAAAAGACACTCAAAATAAAGCCAGTCAGTGAAATGCTCTTTATTTGAATACAAGGTATGTGTTACATAACTCCCCTGGTTTTTGCTTGATCCAAAACAAGGGCTGAACTATTGACCCCAAGATACCAAAAGTAACAAAAATAATAATTATAATTAACGTTTTTTTATTATTATATATTTGTATTTCATTCTTTTTTTTTATTTCCAAAACAATATGTGATTATTTTTAATCAAATACATTGTAGCCTTTATATAAAATATCAGAGAAATAAGTAGGTATACATAGGCTACCTATTATGCTAAAACAAGTATTGAACATATTAATACAAATATATATAATTAATTTGTTTAATGTTAACAACTAATTAAAACAATCTTGAGTGTTCTCCGAAGTAGTTCTGAGATTCATTCATTATAACATAGAAGAATGAACAGGTAAGGTCTGTTATTTATAACTGTGCTGGACCTATTCGTCCAAATTCATCATTTAGACGCTGTGATGTGAACTATTAAAACATTTGCAGCCTTCCAAATATCGTTGTCTTAGGTCTGTGTTGGATGTTCCTGGGCAGAAATGTAGCACTTTGATATTTTTAGGCCTATGAGCTTTTCTTTCGATGTCCGCGTTCTTGACGATAACCGGAAGTGTTTTACATTTAGATTAGCTCGCGAGGCTCCGGTTACTATTAGCGAGCTAGCATCACAGTGTTTAGCCGCAGTTCGCTAAAGCAAACAAAGCAGACTTAGCGGTAAGGAAATGAAACCTTTGTTATTTAATAACTATAAGGGGCACGTAAATTACAATGTAGTCGAATCTTACCATTTATTTCACTTTGGTATGGCTGTTCTTTCTCTGTTGAAGTGTGTAGGCATGTGAACGATCAAGCTAGCCTGTTAGCTTGGTAAATAACGTTTAGTGTGTAACATATCTATTCGTATTATGTTTAATTAGACGTTGATTAATAAAACGTTGTACTATACTTTTTTATTGTCTCCAAAGTCACTTTTTTCAACCTCTTTAGTGACAATTTTGATCGTTACATATTGCATCGTTTAAACGTAACACAGTTGACTCGTTAGGCTTGTATCGTCCAGATTAATTGCATATTCATAGTCTCTGTGCTTATGTTTAATTTCTTGCAGCATTTTAGGTGTGCAGCTCAGAGTCTGGGGTTGGTGAAGGTATGGGAGGTAAGTCTCTATTAAAATTTTCTAACCTCCACTCCAGCTATGATCCATTTTAGTGTGTTAGTAAAGGTGGGATAGACATATGGCACCTAAAAATACAGAGTGATAATAATACTTGAAATTAAACTTTTTTTTCCCCCTGCCACAGACCCTTCCCTAAGCCGGGACTGCCCACTGGATTGTAAGGTATATGTTGGTAATTTGGGCAACAGTGGTAACAAAACTGAGTTGGAGAGAGCATTTGGCTATTATGGTCCCTTGAGGAGCGTGTGGGTGGCAAGAAATCCCCCCGGCTTTGCTTTTGTGGAGTTTGAGGACCCCAGAGATGCAACTGATGCTGTGAGGGAGCTTGACGGAAGGTAAGAGCATCTAATTAAATTAGTCCTCTGAAACAGCCATTGTCCTGCAGATTAGATTATTCTGGTTAAGCATAGGATTTCCACAATTGGATCTTGTTTGAAAGAAACTACCCAAATGTACATAGTTGTACCAGGGCTTATTATTGTAAGATAAGACAATAAAAAAAACATTTTCATTACTTGAGATATTAGTTAAGTAGGCAAATATGATATCCCAGAATTTGTGATTTGCATTTAACCCATCCAAGTGTTATCTGATCAGCATGTCCTGGGGTGTATTCTAGAAAGCATGGTTAAATTACCGTCAGCTAAACCCTGAACTTTTGGTTGATTAACCCCAAACCTTGCTTAAATTCATTCAGAGTATGTTCCTGATTAAGACTCAAGACATTCTCTACAGAGTGACGAGTCACTATGGAAACGGACGCTAAGAAAAAGTGTGCCATGCTGTTTCTTCATATTTTGTGCATTGGTCGTTTACATGTTTAGTGTATATTTTGTATTTAATTGATGGTTGTGCAAATTTTTTTTATTTAATTGTTTTGTTTAATATTTAATCCTTGAGAATCTGAATTATATTGTTTAATGCTAATTATATATTAAGTCATATCACATATTAATTTTGATTTAGAACTTAGACATAATAGAAAATGCCGATCTGTGTGTGAGATGATAATATAAAATGTAATGAGTGAATAAATATATATAATAAATGAAACATTACCTTGTCATAGTGTTTTATAATTTAAACAGGTAACTGTTATATATGCCAATAAAATGAATAACCATATTAGAGTAATATATTACCTTATTTTTGGAACCAAAAGATGAGGTTATCAGTTCGCTTAGCCTCAAACATACCCAGGTATTACAAATAACCTGCTTTTTGAAATACCCCCCTGGTCCTGAGGTAGTTGAGGACACATTGTGATCGGATCTCAGTGTAATGTAAACACAATCTAGCCATCATGTCTGCATTTGCAGGTCAACGTAACGCAAATCCCCATCCCCCTCTCTCCCGAATTGTCTGAAGAAAGATGGGAGGACACCAGGACATGGAATGCTAGTGGGACTCGTACACTTAACACCTTGTCTACATCAGACGGACCGTTGTTGCGCTGGAACAGCTTGAGGCTGTCTACACTGGACATGATAAAGTGACCATTGCACTTTGTGTCAGTACATCATAAATGGAACAAGGCCACAGTTTACTGTCGAGTATTTGTTGTGTCATGTTGTGTCACGCCACATCCAGTGTAGACAGCATTACTGATTATAACTGGTTCTTTAATATTTTGTAGAGTCGCAGCACACCGCTCGCTTCCGGTGTAGACATGGTGTAAGACTTATTTAAATATTGCACCTTTAAGAGTGTTCTGATCGGTTATCCAGATGGAGTAGTCACTTGATGTTGCAAAGTGTAAACACACCGTGTCTGATGACATGGTGTAAGACTGATTATCAGATCTGCTTAATCGGATCATGGTGATTGCGTGTTAATGCGAAGTGTAAACGCAGCCATTGTTGATGCTATTTAAAATAAAGTAATCAGAATGATGCAGCTATTTGTTACTTTAACTCAATGTATTTACTGTTTGATGTAGAAAGGTGACATGGTCTTTCAATATTTTTTTTTTTATATGTCTGCTTCAGAACACTGTGTGGTTGTCGAGTGAGAGTTGAAATGTCCAGTGGTGAAAAACGGTCAAGGTATCGAGGACCACCCCCTTCTTGGAATCGTCGCCCTCATGATGATTATAGACGCCGCAGCCCACCCCCTAGACGCCGGTATGGTTCCTTTTTCTGCTCTCAAACAAGGCTGGATGTCTTAAAGAAATCCTTTCACCTCAAGTTTAGTCATGGGCAGAATGACGAGCCTAGGTGTGAAGACTGACAAAGCCAGCATCTTTTCATAAATTCAGGCAAGCTGTTTGAAAACCTTCCCTGTGCTGTCCTTGCACTGATCAGTTTTCAGCTTTTGGATTGGTTAGCTAATGCTTCATTCCCCTCTACCGATGTTCTCTTCTCTAAATGAGTGCATTGAATTTTTGCTCAGGAATATTCATTATATTGAATTGTAGTTACAGATTTTCAAAGAATCTTCTCATTGTTTGGATTTTATGTCATTTTTCTATTTATATTAATGAAGCTGACCACCCCACCCCCCCTTTCAGAGACATCACCAAGCCTCTACTCATCTTCCTCTGAGTCAGTCAACTAGCCCTCTTTCAGCATCATGTGACCAGCGTACACCAATCAGCTCACATGATCCAAGCATGGCCACCAGCCCATTGGTTCCTGAGCATGC
Organism: Carassius carassius; assembly: GCF_963082965.1. Taxonomy (NCBI): domain Eukaryota; kingdom Metazoa; phylum Chordata; class Actinopteri; order Cypriniformes; family Cyprinidae; genus Carassius; species Carassius carassius. The sequence continues at coordinate 9,063,367 of NC_081764.1, forward strand.
CTCTCTCAGGGTCCTTCACCTACTCCAACGTTAATCAACGGGTCTTATGGCCCTCCCCAAATGTCTACATGACAACATATCCTCAGCAATCCTCATCTGGCTGACATCTTCAGCCACCTACTGTATAGCTGTTAACATCTAGCAACCATCTGGCAAAATCTCCCCGCAAATTACGCCCTCCTGACCAGTACTCAGCTTCACTGCATCATAACTAGCTTGTTGAAAACAAAATAGTAAGTTAATGCCTTTTCCTCCCGCTTCATGACATTGAAATTTGTTTATTTGGTGGTTTTGAGGTATAACCTTTTTCCTGATGTTAATATATATAATACGATCCAAACAGTGACTTAAAAAAAAACAAAAAAAACATTAACATCCCTCTGTGTTTCAGTAGTTTCCTACTGAAATCTTTTTGATCAATGCACAAAGGTTTGGCAAATGAATATGGAACAGGTAATTCTGATAGTTAAAAATGTTTGGCCCATATTGGGCTTCATAAAAACTTCATTGAAGGCCAATTAGTATCAACTCCAAAAACTATTGCATGAGGCTTCATGCATTATTAATATTTTTTTGGCCATATTGTCCCCTGACTTTATATAGGTCTCCTAGGAGGCGGAGCTTTAGTCGTAGTCGGAGCAGGTAAGTTGCTTAAATATTTTTATAACCCTTCTGCAACTAATGTCAACACCATAACCACATTTCCATTTTAATTATGGCTATTCATATGGATATAAACTGTAACTTTGCATCTCCTCTTACAGCTCCTTAGTAATGAGGTAACTATAATATATATTCTTGCATTTACTTGACTTTTATAGGTCCCTTTCCAGAGAGAGGAAAAGAGAGAGGTCTTTGTCCCGCGATAGAAACTATAAACCTTCAAGGTCTTTCTCAAGATCACGCAGGTAGGTTTACACTTGTGAATAGTTGTGTAATGGCACAGCTAGAGTATTTACAGTTATACTGACGTAATTTTTCTTTCTTTTCAGTCGTTCATGTTCCAATGGTCGGAAGTGAGAAATGTTGAAGGCCAGCCTCATCACCGTAAAGATCATCACCGTGCCTGTGCGCACCTCCTCAAAAGACTAGGATGATTGAAAACTGAATTTTTTTTTTGTTTTTTGTTTTTTTTGCCCCCAGTCTTTTATAGAATGTATCTTACCCATAGTGTTCTGACTATCCTTTTTTATTTAAGATATCTGTGCTTAATGGGTAGCAGTGGTTTCATCCTGCCTAAATGCCTGAATGTAATTTTCTGCTCTTTGAGCAGTGAAAAATTCTGAATCAAATAACTCATGTCTGACTTGGATGATCATTTGAAACCTTTTTTTTTTGTATGTACTTCCATTAAAATAAGTTCCTTATTAATTCACTGTATGACTTTTCTCTACATTTCAAACTGATTAGCTGTTCAGATGTTATTTGCAGTAAAAAGTTTGGTAACCCTTTTGCTATAAGGTTCAATTAATTTATCACATGTACTGATATTAGGCATCATGAACTAGAAATTATGATATAGGTTATGATCATTTTCTTTATGTAATAATGCATTATTTCAAGTTGAATAAACAATGTATTGTTAACAAACATGAATTAGTAATGAACAATAGATTTACAAATTAACTAACCTATAATGCTGCAACAATCGTAAACTATTACCTATTTTGGTTCATTTGACTATATCTTATGTATTTTGTGTTTTATATTGAATCATAGGGTATTGGGTTGCTTTTCTAAGCCTTAAAATGTCCACTAAAGAGCCAGAAAAGGGCATTGCTGTTTGCTTTGGGCATGCTTGCAAAATGTTTTAGAAATTAAAAAAAAAAAAAGTCAAACATGCACTTGGACTGTGCTATCAAAAAGTAAGAAGAGAACGAAATGGTTTATGCCGTTCACATGGTAAGAATGATTAGCAACTCTCTTGATGAAATATATACTTCAAGTTCACACTTTTAATGCAATTTGTGTCAATAACACAGGAAGTTGAGGGTAGCAGCAAAAAGGAAGCTGCTTGAATAGAGCCTCTTTCAAAAGAGAAACAGACAACTAAAACTGCGCTGCTAAAACACCCAGGACTGCAAAGTGAATGGATCCCTGAAAGTGACATCAGAAGGTAAAATCAGTTTATCATGGTACTTTCCTAGTGTCACAAGTTGTAGGGAGCATGTCATATTTACGCTCTGTCATTTTGCATCATGGTAAATGCTAAATATTACATGCAAATTATGGGGTTTTATCCTCATATTATTCATATTGACGTTGGGATTATTATGTAGTCATGGTATTTAGTTGAGCGGAATGTCTTTTCACATTGCGTACATCTAAGCAAAGACATGACTCAACCTTCATCCGTACAACAACGTGTTTTTTATACATTTTTATTTAAGTGATGTTCATCATGTTAGGATGAATGTAAGCAGACTCGTAATGAAAGTTGTCATGTTTTTTTTTTTTTTGATAAACATTTGTCATACTGTATATTGAAAATATAACTATTAACCTTATATCTATCTATTATATAAAACTGCTTGTTAGGTTTAGGTCTGATTTTCACTGTCATTCATCACAAGCAAAAATCTTCATTGGAATCAATGATTTGAGAGCACGTGTGACAGTTAGTATGAGTCATATACATGTGTCGCATCACTAATGCTCTCTGGTTTCCTTTTTAATCATGTTCTTAAGTGTCAAAGATGTTTAGAAATGACTCCTTTCCATTGTTTGTCTTATCATATGAACACATGAACAGTCATGTCAGGCAAAAGATCCAAGAAGAACCACAGACTTGGTTCATCTCGACGAGGTCCTAAAGTTCTTAACAGCAATATCGAGAAAGATGATGAAGGGTTTCAGCAAATTGCAGAGTCTGAGCGAAATGAATTTCACACCTCCACTGAGTACCATTCAACCCAGTTTGATCATCCACCAAGCTCAAGCACTGATCAGCAAACATCTGCATTAGAATGTCCTCCACATGCAAGGGGTCACAAGGATTCACTCATGGAGAATGAACTGCCAGAACGGAAAAGAAAAATGGGATCAACTCGCAAGAGTACCGGTAGGATTAAAGTTGAAAGAAAACTTGATGAAATCAGGGGAACTGGAGAGTTTGATGAAGAATATGTAACTCAACCAAACACATCAACCACTGAGGAACAACATGCTTCTCTAACAGAAGAAGAACAATCAAGGTCAATGAGTTTTCCTTCTGATTTATCCCTTCAGACAAAAAGTTCTGAATTGAGAAAGGAGCCTGGAACACCTCTTATGCTTGCGGTTTTAGAAAATGAAGAAAAAGATACAATCCACTATCAAGAAATAACCTCTCATTCACATGAGTTTGTAAGGGATATTCCTATAGACGAGGAAATGGTGCCATCTGTCCATTCTATTGCTGTCACTGTAGCTGAAAGTGATTTGCTGCAGAAGGATTCAGTCATGTTTGATGAACCTAGTTGCCAAGACATCCCAATAGCCAGTACCTCTGGACAAAAAAGAAGGATGGGCTTAACCCGCAGGCCTCTCGGAGGGAAAAACAGGGAAAATGTAGGTGTGCAAGAACAATCAAGAAACATGACAGAGAATGAAAGTAAAGCAGAAGTTCTAGGCGAAGCAAAGTTCGCCATGTCAGAAGAGATGGAGCAAACATGGGATGATGTGGTAAGAGATGTTTCATCGTCCCACACAGAATCAGCGTTGGTTGTAAATCAGTCACTTTTGGCTGAGAGAGCTGAGCTGAAAGATCCTGATGTTTCAGCAGGAACTGAAACTATGAACAAATCAGTTACTTTTCCCCTCGTTGATTCAGAAAAGCCCCTACCCGAAACATCTAGTCACCTTGGGGCTCCATCACTCCACGAGGGATTTGATTTTAATTTTGGTTCACACACTGAGGATTTTGTAAACAAAGTTTGGAAAGAGGCAGAAAGTGATTTAAGTAATAACAGCCAATGTGTGCTTAATACAAGTAAAGATACAAACACATCTTACAACTTTACAGATGTAAACACAGAAGCCAAGGAGAAGGTTCTAAAACAGAAAGAGGAACATTCTACAAATGATCAAATTAGTAATTTATTACCAAAACAAGATGCGCAATTAGAGGAACTTGAGTTAAACTATCAAGAATATTCTTTAAGCCAGCATGACATAGCTACTCTTGATAATAACTGTGATGGTTTTATGGCTCAACTTAAAGTAGGAGGAAGTAGAAGTTTTAATGTGTCTGTGACTAATATTAGCCATGCAGAACCAACAGCAACCAACTTACCACATGAGATGAGTGATGCTTTTGATGAAAAGCAAGAGATTCAAGTGAAAATTAAACAACAAAGTAATGTTTATGATTTTGCTTCAGTAACATGTGATACTCTGACTGATTTAGAATGTATTATGGAAGAAAATGAAGACCCCCAAATTTTAGCTGCGAGAGAAAATGAAAATACGAGCAATCGAAGAGGATCTGAAACAGACAATGCATTGAAAATTATAGACCAGCATGATGTGAGAGATCACAATGTAATACAGATAATAATGGATGTAAGAGATAATGAAAAAGATGCAGAAACAAGCACTGAGGCTGTTTGGATTTCACATCAGAAACCATGTGAAGTTCCAGCTAAAAAAGAGGAGCTAAATAGAGAACAAGAGCAATATTCATCGAATATATCTCGAACACAGATTCCACTACAAGATGCTGCTGGCAAGATGCTAGAAACTGATGAGGTTAGAAAAGGCAAAAAAGATACTGAGAATGCTGCAAGTAATGATGTGACCACAAAGTCAGAGGAAATGTTTAGTTTTAAACTCTCAGCAACAGATACAGGATCTCACGCACACCAACAGCTTTTCATGCAATATCCTGATAAAGAAGGCTATGACTCACATGAAAATGTGAATGAGAAAAGTGAAGAGGAAGGAATACTTGTCAGTGTAGAATCTGAAAATGCATCTTTTGATAAAGGCGATGGGCAAAGTGAAGGAACTAAGGTGGATGCAGAACCCGTTGTGATATCAAATGTGGAAACTGTGTATAATGATAGTGAATCAGCAAACCCAGAGCAAAACAGAGAATTGGCACTGAATGTATCTACAAATGCTGAGAAAGAAGATTCAGGAGAAAGAGACACAATTCTCAGGCAAAGTGACATCAACTTCATTCCTGAAGAGGCACACTCAAAATCAAGTCCAGTTATATATAAAAGGAAAATGGGCTCAACTTGTAGACCTCTCAGAGGGAATAAAGGACAAAGACAAGAACATGATGAGAAAGAAATCTTAATTTTGAAGGATGAACCCAGTCCAGATGAATCCAGATATACTGCAGTGAGTGTCTGTGACATTTCAGAATCGCAAACCCTCCCAAAAATAAATGCAGGGACCCAGGAAAATACTGGAGATGCTGAAATAGTGCCAGCAGAGGGAGACAAAGAACGACACTTAGAAAACAAAACATTTGACACAACAGCATTTGGAGGAGAAGCAACAGAAGAGAACATCTGTGAAGCTAGTGTTTTAGACAAAAAAGTTGAGTTTATTGGAGATACAGGTACAGTGGAGAGTAATATAACTACGGAGTCAGATTTGATTCAAAATGACACTTCTTCTGATGAAATAATGGAAGCAATAAAAGTATCTGACAATGCTGAGTGTGAAGTTCAGGAAGAAACTGACACTGTTCCCAAGCAAAGTGACACCACCATCATTCCTCACGGTACTCAGAAAGAGGAGGCACACTCAGAATTCACAGTTATTCACAAGAGAAAAATGGGCTCAACTCGTAGACCTCTCAGAGGGAAAAATGGTCAAAGAAAAGAAAAAGAACATCATGATGAAAATGAGACACTTGGCAGTAAAGATATGATCAATGTAGAAAAAGAAACAGTTAATTTGGAGGATGAACCCCGTCTAGATGAATCTATATTACAAAGTGTAAAACTAGGAGCAAAAGAACAGGAGACGGACATATGCAAGAAAAATGATGTTGGTCCTGTTGAGGGATCTAAATCCACCGACATGCAGTCATCATGTAGTTCAGATTTAACATCTGAGGAGTCCATTACAATAAGTATCTGTCACATCACAGAATCACAAACCCTCATGAAACTGAATGAAGAGTCCCAGGAAAATGCTGGAGATGCTGAAAAAGTGGCAGCAGAGGAAGACAAAGACTCACAATTAGAAACTGAATCACAGAACAAAATATCTGACACAACAACTTATGAAGCTGAAGGAACAGAGGAGATAATCAATGATGTTAGTGTGACATTAGTCAGAGAAGTTGAAGTTACTGGAGATACAGGTACAGTGGAGAGTAATATGACTACGGAGTTAGATTTGATTCAAAATGACACTTCCTCTGATGCAATACTGGAAGCAATAAAAGTATCTGACCATGCTGAGTGTGAAATTCAGGAAGAAACTGTTCCCAAGCAAAGTGACACCACCATCATTCCTCACGGTACTCAGAAAGAGGAGGCACACTCAGAATTCACAGTTATTCACAAGAGAAAAATGGGCTCAACTCGTAGACCTCTCAGAGGGAAAAATGGTCAAAGAAAGGAAAAAGAACATCATGATGAAAATGAGACACTTGACAGTGAAAATATGATCAATGTAGAGAAAGAAACAATTAATTTGGAGGATGAACCCCGTCTAGATGAATCTACATTACAAAGTGTAAAACTAGGAGCAAAAGAACAGGAGATGGACATATGCAAGAAAAATGATGTTGGTCCTGTTGAAAGATCTGAATCTGCTCTCCTGCAGTCATCATGTCGTTCAGATTTCCTGTCTGAGGAATCCACTGCAGTAAGTATCTGTCATGTCACAGAATCGCAAAGCCTCATGAAACTGAATGAAGAGTCCCAGGAAAATGCTGGAGATGCTGAAAAAGTGGCAGCAGAGGAAAACAAAGACTTACAATTAGAAACTGAATCACAGAATAAAATATCTGACACAACAACTTATGAAGCTGAAGGAACAGAGGAGAAAATCAATGATGTTAGTGTGACATTAATCAGAGAAGTTGAAGTTACTGGAGATACAGGTACAGTGGAGAGTAATATGACTACGGAGTTAGATTTGATTCAAAATGACACTTCCTCTGATGCCAAACTGGAAGCAATAAAATTATCTGACGATACTGAGTGTGAAGTTCAGGAAGAAACTGACACAGTTCCCAAGCAAAGTGACACCACCATCATTCCTCGAGATACTCAGAAAGAGGAGGCACACTCAGAATTCACAGTTATTCACAAGAGAAAAATGGGCTCAACTCGTAGACCTCTCAGAGGGAAAAATGGTCAAAGAAAAGAAAAAGAACATCATGATGAAAAAGAGACACTTGACAGTGAAGATATGATCAATGTAGAGAAAGAAACAATTAATTTGGAGGATGAACCCCGTCTAGATGAATCTATATTACAAAGTGTAAAACTAGGAGCAAAAGAACAGGAGATGGACATATGCAAGAAAAATGATGTTGGTCCTGTTGAAGGATCTAAATCCACCGACATGCAGTCATCATGTAGTTCAGATTTAACATCTGAGGAGTCCATTGCAATAAGTATCTGTCACATCACAGAATCACAAACCCTCATGAAACTGAATGAAGAGTCCCAGGAAAATGCTGGAGATGCTGACAAAGTGGCAGCAGAGGGAGACAAAGACTCACAATTAGAAACTGAATCACAGAACAATACATCTGACACAACAACTTATGAAGCTGAAGGAACAGAGGAGATAATCAATGATGTTAGTGTGACATTAGTCAGAGAAGTTGAAGTTACTGGAGATACAGGTACAGTGGAGAGTAATATGACTACGGAGTCAGATTTGATTCAAAATGACACTTCCTCTGATGCAAAACTGGAAGCAATAAAAGTTTCTGACGATACTGAGTGTGAAGTTCAGGAAGAAACTGTTCCCAAGCAAAGTGACACCACCATCATTCCTCAAGATACTCAGAAAGAGGAGGCACACTCAGAATTCACAGTTATTCACAAGAGAAAAATGGGCTCAACTCGTAGACCTCTCAGAGGGAAAAATGGACAAAGAAAAGAAAAAGAACATCATGATGAAAATGAGACACTTGACAGTGAAGATATGATCAATGTAGAGAAAGAAACAATTAGTTTGGAGGATAAACCCCCTCTAGATGAATCTACATTACAAAGTGTAAAACTAGGAGCAAAAGAACGGGACATGGAATTATGTGAGGACAATGATGTTGGTCCTGTTGAAGGATCTGAATCTGCTCTCCTGCAGTCATCATGTCGTTCAGATTTAACATCTGAGGAGTCCACTGCAGTAAGTATCTGTCACATCACAGAATCACAAACCCTCATGAAACTGAATGAAGAGTCCCAGGAAAATGCTGGAGATGCTGACAAAGTGGCAGCAGAGGGAGACAAAGACTCACAATTAGAAACTGAATCACAGAACAATACATCTGACACAACAACTTATGAAGCTGAAGGAACAGAGGAGATAATCAATGATGTTAGTGTGACATTAGTCAGAGAAGTTGAAGTTACTGGAGATACAGGTACAGTGGAGAGTAATATGACTACGGAGTCAGATTTGATTCAAAATGACACTTCCTCTGATGCAAAACTGGAAGCAATAAAAGTTTCTGACGATACTGAGTGTGAAGTTCAGGAAGAAACTGTTCCCAAGCAAAGTGACACCACCATCATTCCTCAAGATACTCAGAAAGAGGAGGCACACTCAGAATTCACAGTTATTCACAAGAGAAAAATGGGCTCAACTCGTAGACCTCTCAGAGGGAAAAATGGACAAAGAAAAGAAAAAGAACATCATGATGAAAATGAGACACTTGACAGTGAAGATATGATAAATGTAGAGAAAGAAACAATTAATTTGGAGGATGAACCCCGTCTAGATGAATCTACATTACAAAGTGTAAAACTAGGAGCAAAAGAACAGGAGATGGACATATGCAAGAAAAATGATGTTGGTCCCGTTGAAGGATCTAAATCCACCGACATGCAGTCATCATGTAGTTCAGATTTAACATCTGAGGAGTCCATTGCAATAAGTATCTGTCACATCACAGAATCACAAACCCTCATGAAACTGAATGAAGAGTCCCAGGAAAATGCTGGAGATGCTGACAAAGGGGCAGCAGAGGAAGACAAAGACTCACAATTAGAAACTGAATCACAGAACAAAATATCTGACACAACAACTTATGAAGCTGAAGGAACAGAGGAGAAAATCAATGATGTTAGTGTGACATTAGTCAGAGAAGTTGAAGTTACTGGAGATACAGGTACAGTGGAGAGTAATATGACTACGGAGTCAGATTTGATTCAGAATGACACTTCCTCTGATGCAAAACTGGAAGCAATAAAAGTATCTGACAATGCTGAGTGTGAAGTTCAGGAAGAAACTGACAAAGTTCCCAAGCAAAGTGACACCACCATCATTCCTCAAGATACTCAGAAAGAGGAGGCACACTCAGAATTCAAAGTTATTCACAAGAGAAAAATGGGCTCAACTCGTAGACCTCTCAGAGGGAAAAATGGACAAAGAAAAGAAAAAGAACATCATGATGAAAATGAGACACTTGACAGTGAAGATATGATCAATGTAGAGAAAGAAACAATTAATTTGGAGGATGAACCCCGTCTAGATGAATCTACATTACAAAGTGTAAAACTAGGAGCAAAAGAACAGGAGACGGACATATGCAAGAAAAATGATGTTGGTCCTGTTGAAGGATCTAAATCTGCTCTCCTGCAGTCATCATGTCGTTCAGATTTAACATCTGAGGAATCCACTGCAGTAAGTATCTGTCATGTCACAGAATCGCAAACCCTCACGAAACTGAATGAAGAGTCCCAGAAAAATGCTGGAGATTCTGAAAAAGTGGCAGCAGAGGAAAACAAAGACCTACAATTAGAAACTGAATCACAGAATAAAATATCTGACACAACAACCTTTGAAGCTGAAGGAACAGAGGAGATAATCAATGATGTTAGTGTGACATTAGTCAGAGAAGTTGAAGTTACTGGAGATACAGGTACAGTGGAGAGTAATATGACTACGGAGTCAGATTTGATTCAAAATGACACTTCCTCTGATGCAATAATGGAAGCAATAAACGTATCTGACGATACTGAGTGTGAAGTTCAGGAAGAAACTGACACAGTTCCCAAGCAAAGTGACACCACCATCATTCCTCACGGTACTCAGAGAGAGGAGGCACACTCAGAATTCAAAGTTATTCACAAGAGAAAAATGGGCTCAACTCGTAGACCTCTCAGAGGGAAAAATGGTCAAAGAAAAGAAAAAGAACATCATGATGAAAATGAGACACTTGACAGTGAAGATATGATCAATGTAGAGAAAGAAACAATTAATTTGGAGGATGAACCCTGTCTAGATGAATCTACATTACAAAGTGTAAAACTAGGAGCAAAAGAACGGGACATGGAATTATGTGAGGACAATGATGTTGGTCCTGTTGAAGGATCTGAATCTGCTCTCCTGCAGTCATCATGTAGTTCAGATTTAACATCTGAGGAATCCACTGCAGTAAGTATCTGTCATGTCACAGAATCGCAAACCCTCATGAAACTGAATGAAGAGTCACAGGAAAATGCTGACAAAGGGGCAGCAGAAGAAGACAAAGACTTACAATTAGAAATTGAATCACTGAACAAAATATCTGACACAACAACTTATGAAGCTGAAGGAACAGAGGAGAAAATCGATGATGTTAGTGTGACATTAGTCAGAGAAGTTGAAGTTACTGGAGATACATGTACAGTGGAGAGTAATATGACTACGGAGTTAGATTTGATTCAAAATGACACTTCCTCTAATGCAAAACTGGAAGCAATAAAAGTATCTGACGATACTGAGTGTGAAGTTCAGGAAGAAACTGTTCCCAAGCAAAGTGACACCACCATCATTCCTCACGGTACTCAGAAAGAGGAGGCACACTCAGAATTCACAGTTATTCACAAGAGAAAAATGGGCTCAACTCGTAGACCTCTCAGAGGGAAAAATGGTCAAACAAAGGAAAAAGAACATCATGATGAAAATGAGACACTTGACAGTGAAAATATGATCAATGTAGAAAAAGAAACAATTAATTTGGAGGATGAACCCCGTCTAGATGAATCTATATTACAAAGTGTAAAACTAGGAGCAAAAGAACAGGAGATGGACATATGCAAGAAAAATGATGTTGGTCCTGTTGAAGGATCTAAATCCACCGACATGCAGTCATCATGTAGTTCAGATTTAACATCTGAGGAGTCCATTGCAATAAGTATCTGTCACATCACAGAATCACAAACCCTCATGAAACTGAATGAAGAGTCCCAGGAAAATGCTGGAGATGCTGACAAAGTGGCAGCAGAGGAAGACAAAGACTCACAATTAGAAACTGAATCACAGAACAAAATATCTGACACAACAACTTATGAAGCTGAAGGAACAGAGGAGATAATCAATGATGTTAGTGTGACATTAGTCAGAGAAGTTGAAGTTACTGGAGATACAGGTACAGTGGAGAGTAATATGACTACGGAGTTAGATTTGATTCAGATTGACACTTCCTCTGATGCAATACTGGAAGCAATAAAAGTATCTGACGTTGCTGAGTGTGAAGTTCAGGAAGAAACTGTTCCCAAGCAAAGTGACACCACCATCATTCCTCAAGATACTCAGAAAGAGGAGGCACACTCAGAATTCACAGTTATTCACAAGAGAAAAATGGGCTCAACTCGTAGACCTCTCAGAGGGAAAAATGGTCAAACAAAGGAAAAAGAACATCATGATGAAAATGAGACACTTGACAGTGAAGATATGATCAATGTAGAGAAAGAAACAGTTAATTTGGAGGATGAACCCCGTCTAGATGAATCTACATTACAAAGTGTAAAACTAGGAGCAAAAGAACAGGAGACGGACATATGCAAGAAAAATGATGTTGGTCCTGTTGAAGGATCTAAATCTGCTCTCCTGCAGTCATCATGTCGTTCAGATTTAACATCTGAGGAATCCACTGCAGTAAGTATCTGTCATGTCACAGAATCGCAAACCCTCATGAAACTGAATGAAGAGTCCCAGAAAAATGCTGGAGATTCTGAAAAAGTGGCAGCAGAGGAAAACAAAGACCTACAATTAGAAACTGAATCACAGAATAAAATATCTGACACAACAACTTTTGAAGCTGAAGGAACAGAGGAGAAAATCAATGATGTTAGTGTGACATTAGTCAGAGAAGTTGAAGTTACTGGAGATACAGGTACAGTGGAGAGTAATATGACTACGGAGTCAGATTTGATTCAAAATGACACTTCCTCTGATGCAATAATGGAAGCAATAAACGTATCTGACGATACTGAGTGTGAAGTTCAGGAAGAAACTGACACAGTTCCCAAGCAAAGTGACACCACCATCATTCCTCACGGTACTCAGAAAGAGGAGGCACACTCAGAATTCACAGTTATTCACAAGAGAAAAATGGGCTCAACTCGTAGACCTCTCAGAGGGAAAAATGGTCAAAGAAAAGAAAAAGAACATCATGATGAAAAAGAGACACTTGACAGTGAAGATATGATAAATGTAGAGAAAGAAACAATTAATTTGGAGGATGAACCCCGTCTAGATGAATCTACATTACAAAGTGTAAAACTAGGAGCAAAAGAACAGGAGATGGACATATGCAAGAAAAATGATGTTGGTCCCGTTGAAGGATCTAAATCCACCGACATGCAGTCATCATGTAGTTCAGATTTAACATCTGAGGAGTCCATTGCAATAAGTATCTGTCACATCACAGAATCACAAACCCTCATGAAACTGAATGAAGAGTCCCAGGAAAATGCTGGAGATGCTGACAAAGGGGCAGCAGAGGAAGACAAAGACTCACAATTAGAAACTGAATCACAGAACAAAATATCTGACACAACAACTTATGAAGCTGAAGGAACAGAGGAGAAAATCAATGATGTTAGTGTGACATTAGTCAGAGAAGTTGAAGTTACTGGAGATACAGGTACAGTGGAGAGTAATATGACTACGGAGTCAGATTTGATTCAGAATGACACTTCCTCTGATGCAAAACTGGAAGCAATAAAAGTATCTGATGATGCTGAGTGTGAAGTTCAGGAAGAAACTGTTCCCAAGCAAAGTGACACCACCATCATTCCTCAAGATACTCAGAAAGAGGAGGCACACTCAGAATTCACAGTTATTCACAAGAGAAAAATGGTCTCAACTCGTAGACCTCTCAGAGGGAAAAATGGTCAAAGAAAAGAAAAAGAACATCATGATGAAAAAGAGACACTTGACAGTGAAAATATGATCAATGTAGAGAAAGAAACAATTAGTTTGGAGGATGAACCCCGTCTAGATGAATCTACATTACAAAGTTTAAAACTAGGTGCAAAAGAACGGGACATGGAATTATGTGAGGACAATGATGTTGGTCCTGTTGAAAGATCTGAATCTGCTCTCCCGCAGTCATCATGTCGTTCAGATTTCCTGTCTGAGGAATCCACTGCAGTAAGTATCTGTCATGTCACAGAATCGCAAACCCTCATGAAACTGAATGAAGAGTCCCAGGAAAATGCTGGAGATGCTGAAAAAGTGCCAACAGAGGAAAACAAAGACTTACAATTAGAAATTGAATCACAGAACAAAATATCTGACACAACAACTTATGAAGCTGAAGGAACAGAGGAGAAAATCAATGATGTTAGTGTGACATTAGTCAGAGAAGTTGAAGTTACTGGAGATACAGGTACAGTGGAGAGTAATATGACTACGGAGTCAGATTTGATTCAAAATGACACTTCCTCTGATGCAAAACTGAAAGCAATAAAAGTATCTGACAATGCTGAGTGTGAAGTTCAGGAAGAAACTGACAAAGTTCCCAAGCAAAGTGACACCACCATCATTCCTCAAGATACTCAGAAAGAGGAGGCACACTCAGAATTCAAAGTTATTCACAAGAGAAAAATGGGCTCAACTCGTAGACCTCTCAGAGGGAAAAATGGACAAAGAAAAGAAAAAGAACATCATGATGAAAATGAGACACTTGACAGTGAAGATATGATCAATGTAGAGAAAGAAACAATTAATTTGGAGGATGAACCCCGTCTAGATGAATCTACATTACAAAGTGTAAAACTAGGAGCAAAAGAACAGGAGACGGACATATGCAAGAAAAATGATGTTGGTCCTGTTGAAGGATCTAAATCTGCTCTCCTGCAGTCATCATGTCGTTCAGATTTAACATCTGAGGAATCCACTGCAGTAAGTATCTGTCATGTCACAGAATCACAAACCCTCATGAAACTGAATGAAGAGTCCCAGAAAAATGCTGGAGATTCTGAAAAAGTGGCAGCAGAGGAAAACAAAGACCTACAATTAGAAACTGAATCACAGAATAAAATATCTGACACAACAACCTTTGAAGCTGAAGGAACAGAGGAGATAATCAATGATGTTAGTGTGACATTAGTCAGAGAAGTTGAAGTTACTGGAGATACAGGTACAGTGGAGAGTAATATGACTACGGAGTCAGATTTGATTCAAAATGACACTTCCTCTGATGCAATAATGGAAGCAATAAACGTATCTGACGATACTGAGTGTGAAGTTCAGGAAGAAACTGACACAGTTCCCAAGCAAAGTGACACCACCATCATTCCTCACGGTTCTCAGAGAGAGGAGGCACACTCAGAATTCAAAGTTATTCACAAGAGAAAAATGGGCTCAACTCGTAGACCTCTCAGAGGGAAAAATGGTCAAAGAAAAGAAAAAGAACATCATGATGAAAATGAGACACTTGACAGTGAAGATATGATCAATGTAGAGAAAGAAACAATTAATTTGGAGGATGAACCCTGTCTAGATGAATCTACATTACAAAGTGTAAAACTAGGAGCAAAAGAACGGGACATGGAATTATGTGAGGACAATGATGTTGGTCCTGTTGAAAGATCTGAATCTGCTCTCCTGCAGTCATCATGTAGTTCAGATTTAACATCTGAGGAATCCACTGCAGTAAGTATCTGTCATGTCACAGAATCGCAAACCCTCATGAAACTGAATGAAGAGTCACAGGAAAATGCTGACAAAGGGGCAGCAGAAGAAGACAAAGACTTACAATTAGAAATTGAATCACTGAACAAAATACCTGACACAACAACTTATGAAGCTGAAGGAACAGAGGAGAAAATCGATGATGTTAGTGTGACATTAGTCAGAGAAGTTGAAGTTACTGGAGATACATGTACAGTGGAGAGTAACATGACTACGGAGTTAGATTTGATTCAAAATGACACTTCCTCTAATGCAAAACTGGAAGCAATAAAAGTATCTGACGATACTGAGTGTGAAGTTCAGGAAGAAACTGTTCCCAAGCAAAGTGACACCACCATCATTCCTCACGGTACTCAGAAAGAGGAGGCACACTCAGAATTCACAGTTATTCACAAGAGAAAAATGGGCTCAACTCGTAGACCTCTCAGAGGGAAAAATGGTCAAACAAAGGAAAAAGAACATCATGATGAAAATGAGACACTTGACAGTGAAAATATGATCAATGTAGAAAAAGAAACAATTAATTTGGAGGATGAACCCCGTCTAGATGAATCTATATTACAAAGTGTAAAACTAGGAGCAAAAGAACAGGAGATGGACATATGCAAGAAAAATGATGTTGGTCCTGTTGAAGGATCTAAATCCACCGACATGCAGTCATCATGTAGTTCAGATTTAACATCTGAGGAGTCCATTGCAATAAGTATCTGTCACATCACAGAATCACAAACCCTCATGAAACTGAATGAAGAGTCCCAGGAAAATGCTGGAGATGCTGACAAAGTGGCAGCAGAGGAAGACAAAGACTCACAATTAGAAACTGAATCACAGAACAAAATATCTGACACAACAACTTATGAAGCTGAAGGAACAGAGGAGATAATCAATGATGTTAGTGTGACATTAGTCAGAGAAGTTGAAGTTACTGGAGATACAGGTACAGTGGAGAGTAATATGACTACGGAGTTAGATTTGATTCAGATTGACACTTCCTCTGATGCAATACTGGAAGCAATAAAAGTATCTGACGTTGCTGAGTGTGAAGTTCAGGAAGAAACTGTTCCCAAGCAAAGTGACACCACCATCATTCCTCAAGATACTCAGAAAGAGGAGGCACACTCAGAATTCACAGTTATTCACAAGAGAAAAATGGGCTCAACTCGTAGACCTCTCAGAGGGAAAAATGGTCAAAGAAAAGAAAAAGAACATCATGATGAAAAAGAGACACTTGACAGTGAAGATATGATCAATGTAGAGAAAGAAACAATTAATTTGGAGGATGAACCCTGTCTAGATGAATCTACATTACAAAGTGTAAAACTAGGAGCAAAAGAACAGGAGATGGACATATGCAAGAAAAATGATGTTGGTCCTGTTGAAAGATCTGAATCTGCTCTCCTGCAGTCATCATGTCGTTCAGATTTCCTGTCTGAGGAATCCACTGCAGTAAGTATCTGTCATGTCACAGAATCGCAAACCCTCATGAAACTGAATGAAGAGTCCCAGGAAAATGCTGGAGATGCTGAAAAAGTGGCAGCAGAGGAAAACAAAGACTTACAATTAGAAACTGAATCACAGAATAAAATATCTGACACAACAACTTATGAAGCTGAAGGAACAGAGGAGAAAATCAATGATGTTAGTGTGACATTAGTCAGAGAAGTTGAAGTTACTGGAGATACATGTACAGTGGAGAGTAATATGACTACGGAGTTAGATTTGATTCAAAATGACACTTCCTCAGATGCCAAACTGGAAGCAATAAAAGTATCTGACGATACTGAGTGTGAAGTTCAGGAAGAAACTGACACAGTTTCCAAGCAAAGTGACACCCCCATCATTCCTCACGTTACTCAGAAAGAGGAGGCACACTCAGAATTCACAGTTATTCACAAGAGAAAAATGGGCTCAACTCGTAGACCTCTCAGAGGGAAAAATGGTAAAAGAAAAGAAAAAGAACATCATGATGAAAATGAGACACTTGACAGTGAAAATATGATCAATGTAGAGAAAGAAACAATTAATTTGGAGGATGAACCCCGTCTAGATGAATCTACATTACAAAGTGTAAAACTAGGAGCAAAAGAACAGGAGATGGACATATGCAAGAAAAATGATGTTGGTCCTGTTGAAGGATCTAAATCCACCGACATGCAGTCATCATGTAGTTCAGATTTAACATCTGAGGAGTCCATTGCAACAAGTATCTGTCACATCACAGAATCACAAACCCTCATGAAACTGAATGAAGAGTCCCAGGAAAATGCTGGAGATGCTGACAAAGGGGCAGCAGAGGAAGACAAAGACCTACAATTAGAAACTGAATCACAGAACAAAATATCTGACACAACAACTTTTGAAGCTGAAGGAACAGAGGAGAAAATCAATGATGTTAGTGTGACATTAGTCAGAGAAGTTGAAGTTACTGGAGATACAGGTACAGTGGAGAGTAATATGACTACGGAGTCAGATTTGATTCAAAATGACACTTCCTCTGATGCAAAACTGGAAGCAATAAAAGTATCTGACGATACTGAGTGTGAAGTTCAGGAAGAAACTGACACAGTTCCCAAGCAAAGTGACACCACCATCATTCCTCAAGATACTCAGAAAGAGGAGGCACACTCAGAATTCACAGTTATTCACAAGAGAAAAATGGGCTCAACTCGTAGACCTCTCAGAGGGAAAAATGGACAAAGAAAAGAAAAAGAACATCATGATGAAAATGAGACACTTGACAGTGAAAATATGATCAATGTAGAGAAAGAAACAATTAATTTGGAGGATGAACCCCGTCTAGATGAATCTACATTACAAAGTGTAAAACTAGGAGCAAAAGAACAGGAGACGGACATATGCAAGAAAAATGATGTTGGTCCTGTTGAAGGATCTAAATCTGCTCTCCTGCAGTCATCATGTCGTTCAGATTTAACATCTGAGGAATCCACTGCAGTAAGTATCTGTCATGTCACAGAATCGCAAACCCTCATGAAACTGAATGAAGAGTCCCAGAAAAATGCTGGAGATTCTGAAAAAGTGGCAGCAGAGGAAAACAAAGACCTACAATTAGAAACTGAATCACAGAATAAAATATCTGACACAACAACTTTTGAAGCTGAAGGAACAGAGGAGAAAATCAATGATGTTAGTGTGACATTAGTCAGAGAAGTTGAAGTTACTGGAGATACAGGTACAGTGGAGAGTAATATGACTACGGAGTCAGATTTGATTCAAAATGACACTTCCTCTGATGCAATAATGGAAGCAATAAACGTATCTGACGATACTGAGTGTGAAGTTCAGGAAGAAACTGACACAGTTCCCAAGCAAAGTGACACCACCATCATTCCTCAAGATACTCAGAAAGAGGAGGCACACTCAGAATTCACAGTTATTCACAAGAGAAAAATGGGCTCAACTCGTAGACCTCTCAGAGGGAAAAATGGTCAAAGAAAAGAAAAAGAACATCATGATGAAAAAGAGACACTTGACAGTGAAGATATGATAAATGTAGAGAAAGAAACAATTAATTTGGAGGATGAACCCCGTCTAGATGAATCTACATTACAAAGTGTAAAACTAGGAGCAAAAGAACAGGAGATGGACATATGCAAGAAAAATGATGTTGGTCCTGTTGAAGGATCTGAATCTGCTCTCCTGCAGTCATCATGTCGTTCAGATTTTACATCTGAGGAATCCACTGCAGTAAGTATCTGTCATGTCACAGAATCACAAACCCTCATGAAACTGAATGAAGAGTCCCAGGAAAATGCTGGAGATGCTGACAAAGTGGCAGCAGAGGAAGACAAAGACCTACAATTAGAAACTGAATCACAGAATAAAATATCTGACACAACAACTTTTGAAGCTGAAGGAACAGAGGAGATAATCAATGATGTTAGTGTGACATTAGTCAGAGAAGTTGAAGTTACTGGAGATACAGGTACAGTGGAGAGTAATATGACTACGGAGTCAGATTTGATTCAAAATGACACTTCCTCTGATGCAAAACTGGAAGCAATAAAAGTATCTGACGATACTGAGTGTGAAGTTCAGGAAGAAACTGACACAGTTCCCAAGCAAAGTGACACCACCATCATTCCTCAAGATACTCAGAAAGAGGAGGCACACTCAGAATTCACAGTTATTCACAAGAGAAAAATGGGCTCAACTCGTAGACCTCTCAGAGGGAAAAATGGTCAAAGAAAGGAAAAAGAACATCATGATGAAAATGAGACACTTGACAGTGAAAATATGATAAATGTAGAGAAAGAAACAATTAATTTGGAGGATGAACCCCGTCTAGATGAATCTACATTACAAAGTGTAAAACTAGGAGCAAAAGAACAGGAGATGGACATATGCAAGAAAAATGATGTTGGTCCCGTTGAAGGATCTAAATCCACCGACATGCAGTCATCATGTAGTTCAGATTTAACATCTGAGGAGTCCATTGCAATAAGTATCTGTCACATCACAGAATCACAAACCCTCATGAAACTGAATGAAGAGTCCCAGGAAAATGCTGGAGATGCTGACAAAGGGGCAGCAGAGGAAGACAAAGACTCACAATTAGAAACTGAATCACAGAACAAAATATCTGACACAACAACTTTTGAAGCTGAAGGAACAGAGGAGAAAATCAATGATGTTAGTGTGACATTAGTCAGAGAAGTTGAAGTTACTGGAGATACAGGTACAGTGGAGAGTAATATGACTACGGAGTCAGATTTTATTCATACTTCTCCTGATGTACACATCGAAGCATTCAAAATATCTGAAAATGTTGAGAAAGATGTTTCAGGAGAAACAGACACAGTTCTTAAACAAAGTGACATCAGCATCATTCCTGAAAATTCTCACACAGAAGAGGCACACTCAAAATCAAGTACAGTTATTCAAAAGAGAAAAATGGGCTCAACTCGAAGACCTCTCAAAGGGAATAAAGGACAAAGACAAGAACATGAGAAAGAAATCTTCAGTTTAGAGGAAGAACCCAGTCCAGATGAATCCAGATATACTGCAGTGAGTGTCTGTGACATTTCAGAATCACAAACCCTCCCAAAAATTCATGCAGGGTCCCAGGAAAATAGTGGAGAGGTTGAAATAGTGCCAGCAGAGGGGGACACAGAGCGACACTTAGAAAACAAAACATTTGACTCAACAGCATTTGGAGGAGAAGCAACAGAAGAGAACATCTGTGAAGCTAGTGTTTTAGACAAAAAAGTTGAGTTTATTGGAGATACAGTTACAGTGGAGAGTAATATTACTACGGAGTCAGATTTGATTCAAAATGACACTTCCTCTGATGCAAAACTGAAAGCAATAAAAGTATCTGACAATGCTGAGTGTGAAGTTCAGGAAGAAACTGACAAAGTTCCCAAGCAAAGTGACACCACCATCATTCCTCAAGATACTCAGAAAGAGGAGGCACACTCAGAATTCACAGTTATTCACAAGAGAAAAATGGGCTCAACTCGTAGACCTCTCAGAGGGAAAAATGGTCAAAGAAAAGAAAAAGAACATCATGATGAAAAAGAGACACTTGACAGTGAAGATATGATCAATGTAGAGAAAGAAACAATTAATTTGGAGGATGAACCCTGTCTAGATGAATCTACATTACAAAGTGTAAAACTAGGAGCAAAAGAACAGGAGATGGACATATGCAAGAAAAATGATGTTGGTCCTGTTGAAGGATCTAAATCCACCGACATGCAGTCATCATGTAGTTCAGATTTAACATCTGAGGAGTCCATTGCAACAAGTATCTGTCACATCACAGAATCACAAACCCTCATGAAACTGAATGAAGAGTCCCAGGAAAATGCTGGAGATGCTGAAAAAGTGGCAGCAGAGGAAGACAAAGACTCACAATTAGAAACTGAATCACAGAACAAAATATCTGACACAACAACTTATGAATCTGAAGGAAAAGAGGAGAAAATCAATGATGTTAGTGTGACATTAGTCAGAGAAGTTGAAGTTACTGGAGATACAGGTACAGTGGAGAGTAATATGACTACGGAGTCAGATTTGATTCAAAATGACACTTCCTCTGATGCAAAACTGGAAGCAATAAAAGTATCTGACGATGCTGAGTGTGAAGTTCAGGAAGAAACTGACACAGTTCCCAAGCAAAGTGACACCACCATCATTCCTCAAGATACTCAGAAAGAGGAGGCACACTCAGAATTCACAGTTATTCACAAGAGAAAAATGGGCTCAACTCGTAGACCTCTCAGAGGGAAAAATGGTCAAAGAAAAGAAAAAGAACATCATGATGAAAAAGAGACACTTGACAGTGAAGATATGATCAATGTAGAGAAAGAAACAATTAATTTGGAGGATGAACCCTGTCTAGATGAATCTACATTACAAAGTGTAAAACTAGGAGCAAAAGAACAGGAGATGGACATATGCAAGAAAAATGATGTTGGTCCTGTTGAAGGATCTAAATCCACCGACATGCAGTCATCATGTAGTTCAGATTTAACATCTGAGGAGTCCATTGCAACAAGTATCTGTCACATCACAGAATCACAAACCCTCATGAAACTGAATGAAGAGTCCCAGGAAAATGCTGCAGATGCTGACAAAGTGGCAGCAGAGAAAGACAAAGACTCACAATTAGAAACTGAATCACAGAACAAAATATCTGACACAACAACTTATGAAGCTGAAGGAACAGAGGAGATAATCAATGATGTTAGTGTGACATTATTCAGAGAAGTTGAAGTTACTGGAGATACAGGTACAGTGGAGAGTAATATGACTACGGAGTCAGATTTGATTCAAAATGACACTTCCTCTGATGCAAAACTGGAAGCAATAAAAGTATCTGACAATGCTGAGTGTGAAGTTCAGGAAGAAACTGACACAGTTCCCAAGCAAAGTGACACCACCATCATTCCTCAAGATACTCAGAAAGAGGAGGCACACTCAGAATTCACAGTTATTCACAAGAGAAAAATGGGCTCAACTCGTAGACCTCTCAGAGGGAAAAATGGTCAAACAAAGGAAAAAGAACATCATGATGAAAATGAGACACTTGACAGTGAAGATATGATCAATGTAGAGAAAGAAACAGTTAATTTGGAGGATGAACCCCGTCTAGATGAATCTACATTACAAAGTGTAAAACTAGGAGCAAAAGAACAGGAGACGGACATATGCAAGAAAAATGATGTTGGTCCTGTTGAAGGATCTAAATCTGCTCTCCTGCAGTCATCACGTCGTTCAGATTTAACATCTGAGGAATCCACTGCAGTAAGTATCTGTCATGTCACAGAATCGCAAACCCTCATGAAACTGAATGAAGAGTCCCAGAAAAATGCTGGAGATTCTGAAAAAGTGGCAGCAGAGGAAAACAAAGACCTACAATTAGAAACTGAATCACAGAATAAAATATCTGACACAACAACTTTTGAAGCTGAAGGAACAGAGGAGAAAATCAATGATGTTAGTGTGACATTAGTCAGAGAAGTTGAAGTTACTGGAGATACAGGTACAGTGGAGAGTAATATGACTACGGAGTCAGATTTGATTCAAAATGACACTTCCTCTGATGCAATAATGGAAGCAATAAACGTATCTGACGATACTGAGTGTGAAGTTCAGGAAGAAACTGACACAGTTCCCAAGCAAAGTGACACCACCATCATTCCTCACGGTACTCAGAAAGAGGAGGCACACTCAGAATTCACAGTTATTCACAAGAGAAAAATGGGCTCAACTCGTAGACCTCTCAGAGGGAAAAATGGTCAAAGAAAAGAAAAAGAACATCATGATGAAAAAGAGACACTTGACAGTGAAGATATGATAAATGTAGAGAAAGAAACAATTAATTTGGAGGATGAACCCCGTCTAGATGAATCTACATTACAAAGTGTAAAACTAGGAGCAAAAGAACAGGAGATGGACATATGCAAGAAAAATGATGTTGGTCCTGTTGAAGGATCTGAATCTGCTCTCCTGCAGTCATCATGTCGTTCAGATTTTACATCTGAGGAATCCACTGCAGTAAGTATCTGTCATGTCACAGAATCACAAACCCTCATGAAACTGAATGAAGAGTCCCAGGAAAATGCTGGAGATGCTGACAAAGTGGCAGCAGAGGAAGACAAAGACCTACAATTAGAAACTGAATCACAGAATAAAATATCTGACACAACAACTTTTGAAGCTGAAGGAACAGAGGAGAAAATCAATGATGTTAGTGTGACATTAGTCAGAGAAGTTGAAGTTACTGGAGATACAGGTACAGTGGAGAGTAATATGACTACGGAGTCAGATTTGATTCAAAATGACACTTCCTCTGATGCAAAACTGGAAGCAATAAAAGTATCTGACGATACTGAGTGTGAAGTTCAGGAAGAAACTGACACAGTTCCCAAGCAAAGTGACACCACCATCATTCCTCAAGATACTCAGAAAGAGGAGGCACACTCAGAATTCACAGTTATTCACAAGAGAAAAATGGGCTCAACTCGTAGACCTCTCAGAGGGAAAAATGGTCAAAGAAAGGAAAAAGAACATCATGATGAAAATGAGACACTTGACAGTGAAAATATGATAAATGTAGAGAAAGAAACAATTAATTTGGAGGATGAACCCCGTCTAGATGAATCTACATTACAAAGTGTAAAACTAGGAGCAAAAGAACAGGAGATGGACATATGCAAGAAAAATGATGTTGGTCCCGTTGAAGGATCTAAATCCACCGACATGCAGTCATCATGTAGTTCAGATTTAACATCTGAGGAGTCCATTGCAATAAGTATCTGTCACATCACAGAATCACAAACCCTCATGAAACTGAATGAAGAGTCCCAGGAAAATGCTGGAGATGCTGACAAAGGGGCAGCAGAGGAAGACAAAGACTCACAATTAGAAACTGAATCACAGAACAAAATATCTGACACAACAACTTTTGAAGCTGAAGGAACAGAGGAGAAAATCAATGATGTTAGTGTGACATTAGTCAGAGAAGTTGAAGTTACTGGAGATACAGGTACAGTGGAGAGTAATATGACTACGGAGTCAGATTTTATTCATACTTCTCCTGATGTACACATCGAAGCATTCAAATTATCTGAAAATGTTGAGAAAGATGTTTCAGGAGAAACAGACACAGTTCTTAAACAAAGTGACATCAGCATCATTCCTGAAAATTCTCACACAGAAGAGGCACACTCAAAATCAAGTACAGTTATTCAAAAGAGAAAAATGGGCTCAACTCGAAGACCTCTCAAAGGGAATAAAGGACAAAGACAAGAACATGAGAAAGAAATCTTCAGTTTAGAGGAAGAACCCAGTCCAGATGAATCCAGATATACTGCAGTGAGTGTCTGTGACATTTCAGAATCACAAACCCTCCCAAAAATTCATGCAGGGTCCCAGGAAAATAGTGGAGAGGTTGAAATAGTGCCAGCAGAGGGGGACACAGAGCGACACTTAGAAAACAAAACATTTGACTCAACAGCATTTGGAGGAGAAGCAACAGAAGAGAACATCTGTGAAGCTAGTGTTTTAGACAAAAAAGTTGAGTTTATTGGAGATACAGTTACAGTGGAGAGTAATATTACTACGGAGTCAGATTTGATTCAAAATGACACTTCCTCTGATGCAAAACTGAAAGCAATAAAAGTATCTGACAATGCTGAGTGTGAAGTTCAGGAAGAAACTGACAAAGTTCCCAAGCAAAGTGACACCACCATCATTCCTCAAGATACTCAGAAAGAGGAGGCACACTCAGAATTCACAGTTATTCACAAGAGAAAAATGGGCTCAACTCGTAGACCTCTCAGAGGGAAAAATGGTCAAAGAAAAGAAAAAGAACATCATGATGAAAAAGAGACACTTGACAGTGAAGATATGATCAATGTAGAGAAAGAAACAATTAATTTGGAGGATGAACCCTGTCTAGATGAATCTACATTACAAAGTGTAAAACTAGGAGCAAAAGAACAGGAGATGGACATATGCAAGAAAAATGATGTTGGTCCTGTTGAAGGATCTAAATCCACCGACATGCAGTCATCATGTAGTTCAGATTTAACATCTGAGGAGTCCATTGCAACAAGTATCTGTCACATCACAGAATCACAAACCCTCATGAAACTGAATGAAGAGTCCCAGGAAAATGCTGCAGATGCTGACAAAGTGGCAGCAGAGGAAGACAAAGACTCACAATTAGAAACTGAATCACAGAACAAAATATCTGACACAACAACTTATGAAGCTGAAGGAACAGAGGAGATAATCAATGATGTTAGTGTGACATTATTCAGAGAAGTTGAAGTTACTGGAGATACAGGTACAGTGGAGAGTAATATGACTACGGAGTCAGATTTGATTCAAAATGACACTTCCTCTGATGCAAAACTGGAAGCAATAAAAGTATCTGACAATGCTGAGTGTGAAGTTCAGGAAGAAACTGACACAGTTCCCAAGCAAAGTGACACCACCATCATTCCTCAAGATACTCAGAGAGAGGAGGCACACTCAGAATTCACAGTTATTCACAAGAGAAAAATGGGCTCAACTCGTAGACCTCTCAGAGGGAAAAATGGTAAAAGAAAAGAAAAAGAACATCATGATGAAAAAGAGACACTTGACAGTGAAGATATGATCAATGTAGAGAAAGAAACAATTAATTTGGAGGATGAACCCTGTCTAGATGAATCTATATTACAAAGTGTAAAACTAGGAGCAAAAGAACAGGAGATGGACATATGCAAGAAAAATGATGTTGGTCCTGTTGAAGGATCTAAATCCACCGACATGCAGTCATCATGTAGTTCAGATTTAACATCTGAGGAGTCCATTGCAATAAGTATCTGTCACATCACAGAATCACAAACCCTCATGAAACTGAATGAAGAGTCCCAGGAAAATGCTGGAGATGCTGACAAAGTGGCAGCAGAGGAAGACAAAGACTCACAATTAAAAATTGAATCACAGAACAAAATATTTGACTCAAAAACTAATGAAGCTGAAGGAACAGAGGAGAAAATAAATGATGTTAGTTTGACATTAGTCAGAGAAGTTGAAGTTACTGGAGATACAGGTACAGTGGAGAGTAATTTGACTACAGAGTCAGATTTTATTCATACTTCTCCTGATGTACACATCGAAGCATTGAAAATATCTGAAAATGTTGAGAAATATGTTTCAGGAGAAACAGACACAGTTCTTAAACAAAGTGACATCAGCATCATTCCTGAAAATTCTCACACAGAAGAGGCACACTCAAAATCAAGTACAGTTATTCAAAAGAGAAAAATGGGCTCAACTCGAAGACCTCTCAAAGGGAATAAAGGACAAAGACAAGAACATGAGAAAGAAATCTTCAGTTTAGAGGAAGAACCCAGTCCAGATGAATCCAGATATACTGCAGTGAGTGTCTGTGACATTTCAGAATCACAAACCCTCCCAAAAATTCATGCAGGGTCCCAGGAAAATAGTGGAGAGGTTGAAATAGTGCCAGCAGAGGGGGACACAGAGCGACACTTAGAAAACAAAACATTTGACTCAACAGCATTTGGAGGAGAAGCAACAGAAGAGAACATCTGTGAAGCTAGTGTTTTAGACAAAAAAGTTGAGTTTATTGGAGATACAGTTACAGTGGAGAGTAATATTACTACGGAGTCAGATTTGATTCAAAATGACACTTCCTCTGATGCAAAACTGAAAGCAATAAAAGTATCTGACAATGCTGAGTGTGAAGTTCAGGAAGAAACTGTTCCCAAGCAAAGTGACACCACCATCATTCCTCAAGATACTCAGAAAGAGGAGGCACACTCAGAATTCACAGTTATTCACAAGAGAAAAATGGGCTCAACTCGTAGACCTCTCAGAGGGAAAAATGGGCAAAGAAAAGAAAAAGAACATCATGATGAAAATGAGACACTTGACAGTGAAGATATGATCAATGTAGAGAAAGAAACAATTCGTTTGGAGGATGAACCCCCTCTAGATGAATCTACATTACAAAGTGTAAAACTAGGTGCAAAAGAACAGGAGATGGAATTATGTGAGGACAATGATGTTGGTCCTGTTGAAGGATCTAAATCTGCTCTCCTGCAGTCATCATGTCGTTCAGATTTCCTGTCTGAGGAATCCACTGCAGTAAGTATCTGTCATGTCACAGAATCACAAACCCTCATGAAAGTGAACGAAGAGTCCCAGGAAAATGCTGGAGATGCTGACAAATTGGCATCAGATGAAGACAAAGACTCACAATTAAAAATTGAATTACAGAACAAAATATTTTACTCAACATCTAATGAATCTGAAGGAACGGAAGAGATAATCAATGATGTTAGTGTGACATTAGTCAGAGAAGTTGAAGTTACTGGTTATACAGGTACAGTGGAGAGTAATATGACTACGGAGTCAGATTTGATTCAAAGTTCTCCTGACGCACTGAAAGTATCTCAAAATACTGCAAAAGAAGTTTCAGGAGAAACAGACACAATTCTCAAGCAAAGTGACATCTACATCATTCCTAAATCTCATGGAGACGAGGCACACTCAAAATCAAGTCCAGCTATTCATAAAAGGAAAATGGGTTCAACTCGTAGACCTCTCACAGGGAAAAAAGGACAAAGACAAGAACATGATGAGAAAGAATTCTTCAGTTTGGAGGATGAACCCAGTCCAGATGAATCCAGATATACTGCAGTGAGTGTCTATGACAATTCAGAATCACAAACCCTCCCAAAAATTCATGCAGTCTCCCAGGAAAATACTGATGTTGAAATAATGCCAGCAGAAGGAGACACAGAACGTCACTTAGAAAACAAAACATTTGACTCAACAGCATTTGGAGAAGAAGCAACAGAAGAGAACATCTGTAAAACTAGTGTTTTAGACAAAGAAGTTGAGTTTATTGGAGATAAAGTTACAGTGGAGAGTGTTATGATTACTGAGTCAGATTTGATTCAAAATGACACTTCTTCTGATGCAAAACCGGAAGCATTTAAAGTATCTGATAATGCTGAGTTTGACACCACTATAATTCCTCAAGATACTCAAAGAGAGGAGGCACACTCAGAATTCACAGTTATTCACAAGAGAAAAATGGGCTCAACTCGTAAACCTCTCAGAGGGAAAAATGGACAAAGAAAAGTAAGAGTGGAATCCGAGGAAAAAAATGGAGATAGTAAACTATTGTTAGAAGAGGAAGACACAAAAAAACACTTAGAAGTTCAATACCAGGATAACATGGTTGATCACAGTGAAACACAAGAATTTTTGAATATAAGAGATAAAGATGAGGACAGAAAGACCACAAAGACAGTGGACATGTCAGTGCAGGAGCCATGTGATTATTTGGAACTAAAACAGAGATCAGATGTATCTCAAACACAATCTGGGCCATCACAGGATGATACTGGCTCACATTTATTTGAGGTCCCAGAAAGAACTGCAGATTTTGTTAGAGACAGATTTGCCTGTAGGAGTCATTCTGCTCTGATCTCGTCTGATGCCCTGCTTATGGAGGAAACCCAAATTTATGTCTCAACTGAGAATGCTCCGCCAACAGAGATGGCTGAAATGCATCTATTCTCCAATAGGTCTATGCAGAAGAGAAAAATGGGGTCAACTCGGAAGAGAGCGAAGAGAATGGTGAATGATGAGGAGGTTGAAGAAGAGAAAGAGGGAGAAGCTGAAAATACAACAAATGATGATGGGGCCACAAAGTCAGAGGAGAATTTAACTATTGAAGAAGCCATTGCAGGATCTCCTGAACCCCAGCAACTGTTTATTTCATCTGCTGATAGAGAAGGCCATGAGATCCAGGATATTGTTAGTAAATCAGATGTGCAGACAGATATCTCAGAACAAAATTATCCAAATTCTTCCATAAATCCAGACCTATTGATAGAATCTGAATGTTCTTCAAATGTTGCAGCTGAGATGATTTCAGACTTTCAATTGGGATATGCTGACACATGCTTAGGTCCTAAACAAATTGTCATTGTCAAACAAAGTGTCATTCCTAAAGAGTCTCATAGAGAAGATCAATCAAGCTTGAATCCAGTCATTCAAAAACGAAAAATGGGGTCAACGCGTAAGATGCTCAGAGGGAACAAAGGGCAGGAAAAAGAAGAATCCAAAAAGATGGATAGAGATAGCAAAGAAATGACACAGGAGCAGGATACCGAACCACATTTAGCAACCAGTGCAAGAAAAACTGAATGTAAATTTGATGAAAAGGTAGAACAAAACTTCCCTGTTGACTTTTCTCATCCAGTTTCTTCTTCAAAAATGTTCCCTGAATCAGAAAATGGAGGGAAGGAAGTTTCTCCAAATATCCATGACCTATCGGAGGTGAGCGAGGAAAAGGGGATGGAAAGTACTGGAAACGACAGTAATAGTGAAAATGAGGCAATCAATCTCTATGACAGGACAAAGGACAAATTTGTCTTGAAGGTTATCAAAGATGTTGATCAAACCGTGTCTGTAGATGTTTATGTAGGATCAGAGCCTGAACAAACTGAAAACACAGGCCATGTTTTTCCCACACAAGAACTAAAAAGCACTCAGGATGATTTTGTTCATGAAATCAGTTCCACCCAAGAAAAGAGGCGAAAGATGGGCTCAACCCGGAGAAATCCTAGAGTAATACATGGGGAAAATGCAGATAATGCAGATGCACTTGGTGTGGCAGAGAATAGAGAAACTAAGAAAGCAGAAGATGATTTGGATGATATGCCTTTAGCATCAAGCATCAATCAGTCCAAGGAAGTGTCTTCAGTCAGTACCACAGATCTTGAATCAGAAATGTTAGGTAGTGCAACTGATTTAAAAGAAGAAAATGACCATCAGAACAATTCTGAACCTAGTGGACCAACAGTGCCTGAGACACCTGAAAACACCCTTAAGTTAGTAAATGCTTATGTTACCAAACATTCACAGTCAGAGACTGTTACTACTGAGAAGAGAAGAAAGATGGGCTCGACTCGGAAGAATCTCAGAGAAGGAAGAATACAAGGAAAAAGAGATGGTTATGAGGAAATAGAAAATACAAATACAAATCTGCAGATGTCTCTGGACTCTGAAATGAGCTTAGGAGACCAAACATCTTATGATTACTCTAATCAGTCAGAGGATTCACTTCTCAGTGAGATAGAGAGAGCATTAAATGAGACGTCTCAAAGTTCAATGAGTAATGATCGGGAATCAATCATCAAAGAGCCAAACAACATAGCGAATGCTCCTGATCTCAATATGCCAGAAAACTCAGAAATCAAATCTCTCCAGCCGACACCATTGGTTCCCAGTGAACCCAACTCACCAGGAGGACGAAGAAGAAAAATGGGGTCAACTCGCAAGAATTCCAGACAGCAGCTCAAAGCAGAAAGGGAGGATGAAGACAAAGAGGATGGGGAGAAAGATATTTCGAATTTAAGAATGAATAAGCAAGAAATCAAGGATCTTGAAAGAGTTGAGGTGTCTATAGTGTCTAATATCACTGAAAACAAACTAAATAAAGAGTATATTGATGTCTCTAGTGCACACACAAGTAGCAGTCAGCTAGAAGAGAGCGCTAACCCTGTTAGCCAAGAAAGGACGTCTCCATCAACTAAAAGGAAGTTTGGGTCCAGACGTGCTAATAAGAGCAAACAAGGCCTTAGTAGTCTGGCCACTTCTGATTTTGGGAATGAATTAGAAGATGGAGATCATAAACCGGACAACTCTGAAGTTGAGGACAAGCTGTGCAGTGATGTCTCAGAGGTATATATCTCTTTGTTTAGAAAATGTCCTTATATTTTGTACTTCAGTCTCTAATGCTACTTGCTTTTAAACACTAACAAATACCTGTATTCTAAAGGTTTGTGATCCATGCCTCACCTTACAACCAGAGAATCAACCGATTACCCATCCAGTCTCTGAGCAGAGGAACATGGAAGCCAAGTATGACACAGAGCTATATAATAATTATTTATCTGTATATATAGTATATCTTTATTTAATTTTATTTTTCCTGCTCCAGAAACGAAGAGCCTGCTCCAAAAGCCACTGGTGCTGGTCCCGTTTCTTTGGGCCAAATCATAAAACCTGATAGAAGCACTGGAGCTAAGCAGACTGTAAATTTAAAGAACAGTAGTGAGTACAGTGATAAAACATTGTCATGTAATTATTTCTTAAAGTTTAATATCTAATACTCATCTACACACAAACTCTGTCATATAGTTTCAGATGCTGAAGAAGTTCAGTTTAACGTTGTCATGGTGGGAAACTGCAGTGTGGGGAAGACTTCCTTCATCAGACGCTTCCATGAAGGACAGTTCACTGAGGATTACCGCTCCACTATTGGTGAGTGCTTTGCGATGGAGAGCAGGCATTCTTGTTTACTGAAGCAATTATTCACATTCCCATTCAAGATTTTGAAGAAAGTATTTTATGCTCATACAGTTTATTTGATCAAAAATACAGTAAAAACAGTACTATTGTAAAATATTATTAGATTTTCAAATACTGCTGATTTGATTCTTAATAAACATTCCTTACTATTATCAATGTTCAAAACAGTTTAAAAAAATTTGCGCTGCTTAATATTTTTGTTCATACATTTTTTCAGGATTTTTTTCATGTATTTACTGTTAATTTTGGTTAAATTAATGCATCCTTTCCGAATAAAGGTGTTAAATTCTTTAAAACATCTTACTGACCTTAAATTTACAATGGTATTGTATAAGGTGCCATGGTACACTATATAGAAATAAATTATTTCTAAGAAGAAAAAATGCAGCCTAATGATAATGATCAGTTTCAAATGTATAAATATATAAAGGAGAATAACTTTAAAGATATTTTATGTTACATATTTTATGTTTTTCACCCAGGTGTTGACACCTGTATACAGACTATTGCTCTGCCTGACAGAACTGTTAAACTGCAGATATGGGACACAGCAGGTCAAGAGAGGTAAGACCTCAGAACAAATTAACACATGATGAAAAAAGTTGTCTGTTTGTAATTTAACCCCAAAAAACTTTATAAGGTTTCACAGCATCACCACTCAAGTGTTCCACAGAGCTGATGGGCTTCTGCTCATGTATGCAATCACATGTTCAAACAGTTTTATTTCTGTACGAGATTGGATCTCTCGAGCTCAGGTATCTAATGTTTTCATTCCTTCATGTTCCTTATATTTTAGTAAAAATATATGGAAACGTCCCCTTCTCTAAATTGTATTATGACAACGTTACGCAGGAAAGGGCTCCTGATGATGTCATCATGATGTTGCTTGGAAACAAGAATGATTCTGTAGAGCGTGCAGTCCAGATTCAAGAAGGAGCAGATCTGGCCAGAGTAAGAGTTCATCGTGACCCAAAAAGTACTGTCCAATTGTTTTGCCTGAGTATATTTCTACTCAAAGTCTGGTTGTATTTTCCTTTCATTAGGAATACAACATAAATTTCATGGAGTGCAGTGCTGCAACTGGGGCGAATGTGTCAGAATCCATGACAACTCTAGCAGAGTAAGACTCGAAACCGACAAAACCCATCACACCAATTATTACTTGTTCAACGTGTATTTCTGTCCATGCATAAAGACTAATTTCTTGTTGCTACTAGGTTGTTAATGGAGCGCAAGTTACAGAAGGAGAGACACATAACATTGAGAAGAGAACCATCACAGAAGAAATCCGGTTGCTGTTGAAAACACACTCCCACACACACAACACGCATGACCTTTCAAAAATTTGGGTTGGTTAGATACTTTTTGTAGAAATTAATACTGTTATTCAGCAATTATTCATTAAATTGATCAAAAGTGACAGTAAAGAATATATAAATTCAGGGAGAAATATAAAATAAAAATTATATAAAAATAAATGGTGATATTTTTTTATTGATCTATTTATTTAATAATTCATAAATTATCAGCTTTCCTGTCAGAGGAATAAATAAAACCTATAAAAAGTAATAATATTTCACAATATTACTGTTTTTACTAATCAATTAAATGCAGTATTACTGAGTATAGCATACTTTACATTAAAAAAAAATTGTGGGTAATGTGTAAAAAATTTGTAACAAGAAAAGGCAAAAAAAAAGTAAGCTGCTTATATTTTGTTGCTTAGGGAGAATGTCATTTCTGTATTTTATAAATATGTACAAAGTACAATAATGATTTCACACATAATAATAATATAATCATACATTTATGTAATGTCTGTTAATTGCTTTAATTCCTACTGCAAGTGCTGAGTGTAAGTAAAAATGAATACAAGCAAATAAAAAAAGCTATACTCTTACGATTTAGAGTTTATGAATGATGAAAAATCACTGTTATAAGTTAGCACAGACTAAATCATTGACAGACTAGTAAGCCTTCAAAACAAGACAATACTTTAAACAACAAAAAGCTACATTTAGCTAGAAATGGTATAGAATGTTAGAAAAACAAGGACTTGTCATCTCATTGTGTCATCATAATGTCAAAATGCATAGATTATTTCACTATTTGTGAGGTCTTTGTTGAAAAAACAAACATCTCAAATCACATGAGAAACAGTAGTCAAAAGAGAAGTTTGTCGATCTTTGTATCTGTCGTCTGAAATTTAAGCAATTAATACTAATACATACACACACATTCATGACACACAACTCAGTGGCTTAGATCACAAACAAAGAGAATGGCTATAAAAAGAATGAGAATCAGGGCAAATACGATGAAGAAAATCTGAGCTGCCCACTGACTGTGCGGCACTCCTGTCACCGCTCTGGACCATTCAGAAGGAATCATGTTGGTCAGGTTCAGCATGTAGCCCAATGTCCAACCAACATCTGTGTCTGCCACCTGTAACCATCATACAATCTTATATGAGTACAAATCACACTGATGGGGAAAGTAAGGCCATTTACAGGGAGATTCCCAGAAGTCTGATGGTGAGCGTGATTTCACCAAGTACAACATTCCAATCAACCAATCAGAATTGAGATATAACTTTTCAGAAAATATCTGTTTTAGGCTTAAAATCAGGTTTAGGTGCTTCTACACCCTTGTAAATCAGTTATCATTTCCCACTGATTTTAGGAATAAATTATTGGTAGGGTTAGGTTTAGGGGTAGGGATTGGATTAAGTTTATATTTTTGGACAATAATATTGATCCAGGATAATCAAAAGATGTTGATCCAGGAAAATGTCTTACTCTGCAAAATCACGTCGACCGTCATCTGATATACCAGGGATAGGCAACTCCGGTCCTGAAGGGCCACTATCCTGCAGAGTTTAGCTTCAGCCCTCATAAAAACTCACCTGCCTGTATCTATGTAGTAATCCCGAAAACACTGATTGCCTTGTTCAGGTGTGTTTAATTAGGGTTGGAGCTAAACTCTGCAGGAAAATGGCCCTCCAGGACCGAAGTTGCCTATCCCTGTGATATACTGTCAGGCTGAGCACATGGCATGATGTCAGTTTAAGATACTTCCACTGTGCTTTTGAGCAATGCAAGTAATCTGAAATTAAATTCTAGTCTCTAAACGATTTATGAATCACTGAATATCCATATTCAGTCTGCTATATTAATAAGGAGGAGATTGACCTGTATGCATGAAATTCGTAAATTCACATTACTGAACCGGTTTATTTCAGTAAAGGAATGCTAATAATATAAGCTGATGAAACCTTACCTGTTTCTTAAAAGAGATTTGATCCCAGGTGTTATCGAACTTGTATCCTTTCAAGAGAATAGTCATAATATAATGAGCAGAAGCACAATAATCTTTCAGATATTTTGGAGTAGTGTTTGGATTTCCAGCCTTAAGCTGCAGAAGGAAATAATGGTCATAAAAATGAATTTAAGAATCAGTATTACAAAAGATAACACCAGCATCATCAAATGGACTCATAATATGATTCACTTTCACTTCTCAATTTTCCAGGCATTTTACTATCAAATATAGGACTGCAATTAGTGTCTGTGAACTCACAGAGGTCCAGTTTTTGTTGCAGTGGGTCTCAATAGTGGAAAGAACCTGGGTCAGTGGAGCTTTTGGGACAAGTCCAAGGAAGTCAAAGGTGTAGAAGTATGCAGAAAAAGCCTGAGATGTATAAGAAGAATAAATAAATAGCAGAGGATCATTTTGATATAAATATCACTTAAAATAGTAACGTGCAGGCTACTCCTGTATGTGTCGATTCAGTAACCGCTTGATAGATTCAGCTCCATGAAGGATTGACAACAAGAGGCATTCTTTCGGGAATCAGACATTACTGGTTGTGCTGTGTGATTCACCAAAATGACCGGCTCTTAGGAGTCATTTTATATATATATATATTAGGGCTGGTAAGCAATAAAAAATGTTAATCTAATTATTTACATGATGTGGTGATTAATTAATCTAATTGCACATCAAATTTGGAGAAATTACTCTGAACATATAAAGTCATTGTTGTGCAAAGCATCAAACACAGATTACGAAAAGTAGGTTCAGCAAGAAATATTTAGTTTGATCAAATTTATTACATATACTCTTTTTGACCATGTGAGTAAATGATGACAGAATTGTCATTTTTGGTTGGGTGAACTATAACTTTAATAATTTATTTTCTTAATTTTATTATTATTACTATGAAAATATGAAATTATTTCTTTAATGAAATGATACTCTAAATAATAAACTAAAACTGCCAGTAGATGGTGGTAATGTCTTAATGATTAATTCATCGAGTCATTTATTCATTCATTTGATTCGTTCAAATGGCTGATTCATTCAGGAGTGAAGTAAATGGTTCTTTATAAACGGTTCATTGAATCATTAGGCTTGTTCCACTTTAAGTGGGTCATCACCATCAGACTGATCTGTGTGTGACATCAAAAAACCGCAAGAGCTTAGAGCAGACACTCCTTGTGCTTTTGAATCTCTATCGCGGTACTTTGATGTCACACACCAATCGGTCTGTGCAGCGTCTCTCCAAATCCAACACGACTATGGCCAATGGTTCAACGCACCAAATGGTTCACCCAATTCATTCAAAACGTGGATTGAGAAATGAAATCCCTCTGTGGGTTACTCGGGGATAAACATTTCTGATTTGTCTTTATATTTTGGTTGGCAAAACTGAGCAAAACAGACAACATTGTTTCTAAAATAACACAATATTAACTTCTTAATGAACTGTTGTATACGATGAGTATCACATTTGCACTAGTGTGATATTGTACTTGCCTACAGTATTGTACTAGCCTACAGTGATGATGATCTGATAAGGACAGAAACACTTACAAAAAATTCGCCATTGACTGGAGGTTGATAGGCACCATTGAAGCCACAGTCTGGTGAAAATGCACAGTCGGTCAGGTTAACAATGTTCTCCATTAGAGAGAGACAGAGGGATGAGTTACCCGTTCCTGAGAACTGGACTGTAGCTGTGCTGTTAAAATTGTTCGGTTTGACCACACAGGGGGAGTTGTAAAGGTCATTCAAAGTAAGATTGAGGTCAAATCCGACATGGTAGCATGGGTGACTGATAACAGGTGAGGATCCAGCAGTCTAGATGAAGCAAACACCATATCAGACATTCAATTATGACCCTATTTTTATTGGTAGATACCAGAGGTGGAAAGAGTACAAAAATATTCTACTCAAGTAAAAGTACCATTACATTAATGAAATTTTACTTAAATACAAGTAAAAGTACCAGTCTAAAAAATCAACTCAAGTAAAAGTAAAAAGTAGCTCATTTAAAATTTACTCAGAGTAAAAATTACTTAGTTACATTTTAACAGTGGGAGGGAGTCAAAAATGGGACAGGCCAAGGGTGTCAAACTCAGTTCCTGGAGGGCCACAGTCCTGCACAGTTTAGATATAACCCTAATTAAACACACCTGATCCAGCTAATCTAATCATTTAGGTTTATTTGAAAACTACATGATATGTGTGCTGGAGCAGGGTTAGAACTAAACTCTGCAGGGCTACGGCCCTCCAGGAACTGAGTTTGACACCCCTGGGATAGGTATATTAACCTCAAACTAGTTGTTTTTAATTAAAGGAATCAGTTATTTAGAATAATAAAACATTTGGGCTGTTACCAGGCAAATCATTATCAACAAACTCATCTTTTCAATACAGAGGAAATGCAAAAGCTTCATCGGACGTGGCATTTAGATGTATTTACACACTGTTTAGTGCAGGACAAGAATGCATTTAACCTGCAGTTACCAATGCATGAATAATGTTTTGATATGCCAGACATAAAATGTTGAATACTCATTTGAAATTATAAAAACTTAATTATAAAAAAAAAAAAAAATCAAAAGATACTTTAAATGTGAAATTAAAATGGCCAGTATGTGTCAGCAAGTCACTGTTAATAAGTGAGTCATTGCGATTGAACCAAATCATTTAAACGGTTGATTCATTCAGAAACGAAACACTGTCATGTTGCTCAGAGATGCAAAATTTTGCTTTGGTGGCTGTGTTTGGAATAAATTTTTGTTGTAGAAATAGAGCAAAAACCGGCAATATGGTGTCTAAAACGCAAGTCTCTTAGTTTGCTGTCCTGTTGTAAAAAAAAAAAAAAATATATATATATATATATATATATATATATATATATATATATATATATATATATATATATAAATATATATTTAATAAATATAAATATAAATATATATATATATATATATATCATTGGCGGCTGCTGGTCTTTCAAAGAGGGGAAGCTCATTTTCGGCCTACATTATAACCCTCTGATGGTCTTCATTTGTAGTGACACTCGGGGTCTTTTTGACCCCAGACAATAACATTTCATTTTGTAATAGTAAAATATTTAAATTTTTTACAAATATAATTTTACTCTGTTCAATTATGTTTTTACTAAACTTTGTACAGTTTTTGGAGGATTTAAATCTTTTACATTTCTATAAATAAATAAATATTTATTTAAATAGGCTTTTTTTTTTTTTACAAAAAAAGAAAAAAGCATTTCAGGTAAAATTCACTTCATAAAAGACCCAGATTTCTAACTTTCATACATGGGGATACCATGGATAATTTTATAAGGTTTAATGTAAGATTTTTGCCCATTTTTGGGGAAATTCAGTTTAAAAATTGTAATAAATCACTTTAACCACTAGATGGCTATAGTGTGTGTGTGTGTGTGTGTGTGCGTGTACGTGCGTGCGCGCGCACATTTTCAATCTTAGTTACCAATTCAATTTTGTGGTGGTTCTGCATTTTTACAAATATCAAGAAATATTGCCGCAGTTTGTCTTTCGAATACACTTGAGAAATCCGCGATCATGGGACTGAGCGTGAAACAGCTTCACCGACTTCTTATGGTGCAGACCGCTGTCAGTCAAAAGGAGATCGACAGATCCTCCAATCATCACGCGGAAGCCCAGTCTTCATTCACCTCCAGAGACGCTGAGCGTCCGTGGGCGGGACATAATCGCAGCATTTATCCAATGACCGTCTAGCTTCGGAGCACAGAAAAAAACTGTTCAAAGAAAGCCCCATTGAAGTCGCTCGGCTTCTTTAGGGAAATGCACTGTGACGCTGCGGGAATGTATGAGAAGAAAATCGAGTCAGCCGACTTGTAGCTGATTAACACAATACATAATACACAATAGTACATATTTGACCGTTGGTTTTTTTTTTTTTTACATTACGTGGGGTTGATGTCTTGTCGAGATTTTATAAACTGCTAGTTTGGTCTCCCTAGGCAAGCACAGCATACACAGCATAATAGAGTATAAATATGGGCAGGGGTTCACTTCATTTCCTTCAAGTTCAACTTCAGAATATGACGGGGTTTCGTTTTCAGCGGTGTCTGCACCACTAACGCCTGTTTTGTCCGTCTGCATCTGTCTTGTGATTTTAGCGCCAGTTTGCCCTCCTGCCCATTATTTACTGACATAGCTTCCAGGGAGCGATTTTTTTTTTACTCAGTAATTAATGTGTTTTAAAATGTAGCGAAGTACAATACTTCAAACTAAATATACTTAAGTAAAAGTAAAATTACAGATTAAAAAAAATACTTAAAAAAGTAGAAGTACACAAAAAAGCTACTCAATTACAGTAACGCGAGTAAATGTAATTCGTTACTTTCCACCTCTGGTAGATACTTTCTTTCCAAAACTACATACAGTAAATATGTTGTGCTAAAACTATGGTAAAAACCTACACAGAGATAATGAATAGAATTAAAAACCAACCTTGTGAAGGTAGACCTGAAGTTTCCTCAAAGCCTGGTCCTTGCCAAAGCACAAGTAGCTGTGTGTGTACAACTTATATTTGTACCCGTAGAGCTGGATACTAAAAGCTGAATCTGGGTTTTTCACTGGGTCTTTTGGGGTGAATGAGATCTGTGTTGATGAGCCACCGAGATCAAGAGCCCCAAGGATCTTTCCTGCTTTTGGGTGGATCCAATGGCCCTCAAATGAATGCTGCACAAAAAAAACATTAGCAGTATTGAGGTACATGATGCTCTAACAAAAGAGAAGCTATTAATAGTGATTAAGTATCATTTCTACTGTTGATTGATTTAATTAACTGAGTCTTTGTTGTCAAAACAACATGAAAAGCAAAAATGAAAATTGTATATTTACTGTACATGTGTTCAGTGGCCTTTAAGAAGAATGACAAATAAAGATATCTGACATGATAACAAAGTAATAACTTTAGTTTAAAATTATTGATGTTGCATTGTTTGGTTTTTATAATGTTCATTGGATCATTGTAAAAGAAATGGGCTGACCCTTAAGTTTGAAGAACTCTGCATTAATAGCCACTCAATCCTAATTTCATCAGTATTGGAAAGCCATTATTCACCTTCATAAAACTCTCCATGAGATAGTTGATGGTGATCCAGCCAAAAGCCCCCTCCTCCATGCCAGAGAGTATTCTGGCCCCTCGAAAATCAAATGGATAGCTTTGGATTGTTTTGGTGACTTCTTCGAGAATGCTGTCTGCTAAACTTTGGTTCTGTAAGCTGTGAAACCAATGTAAAAATAAGTGTAATCCAGTTCATTTATATGACACTTCTGTCAATTATTGTTAAGTACAGTCACCTAAGAAGCCGCATGCCAGCAGTGGCACCAAGGTACACAGGTGTAGTTTTCCACTCTCTTTCTGGTATTGCTGCCTTGGCCTCATCCAAGCATTTCTTAAGACTTTCTCCAGCTGCCAGAGGGTTCTGTACATAGCTTGATATACCATTACCTAAAAATGATAAAAATGCTTTGACAATTAAAACTCACATTTAATAGCTTACTAATACAGACCGGCATCCCAGCCATTTAGGCCACGTAAATTTTTGTGATGGCCCTGTTGAAACTGTTTCATTTGTTTTCTATTCCTTGTGAAACCTAAAGCGAACAAAGTAATATTGACTTAATGCATTCGATTCATCTTTGTCACCTTAAAAGACATAATTAAATCACCGCAAATTGTTGTAATGTTAGGGAACAGAGAGCTGGACAAGTTTCCAGCGCTGTACTCACCATCCACATCACAGCTCTGTTTCTGAGAGACTATTCCAGTGTTATTCTCTTTTTTCCCCACCCACTGGTACAGGAAAAGTGCCGTGTGAGTTGAGCCGGCATCAAACACAATCCCATACTGAGGAAGTCAGACAAAGAGTTCCATAAATTTCGACAAAACTTGATTCACTGGGTGTGCTTACTTTCCTGAGCGAAACACATACACACACATCCTGAGGGAAAACATTTGACAGTAACTATCACATTCAAGTTAGACCACAGGATTCATAAAAATATTTTGTGTTGAGGAATTGTATAGAACTTATTTGGTTGTCTGGTATATTTGTGGTCTGAAATCATTTTTTCATGTTGTTTTAATTTTT
Organism: Carassius carassius; assembly: GCF_963082965.1. NCBI lineage: Eukaryota > Metazoa > Chordata > Actinopteri > Cypriniformes > Cyprinidae > Carassius > Carassius carassius. The sequence continues at coordinate 9,104,300 of NC_081764.1, forward strand.
TCATGTTGTTTTAAGTTAACCATAGTTGTTTTAAGTTGTTTTCTTAACCATAGATTGGTTTGTTTTTGTGAGACAGACTGCGTAAATGATGTGTGAAATAGATGCTTTCCATCTTCTGTATTCTGGAAAGCAGGTTGCGATGCTTCTGGTTAGGGTCTTTTGTATGTCCTTCGTTAAATATGGAGCTGTTTTACTAAAGATGCCTCCATCACATATGCACACTGATATCTAAAAGTGTATTTTTGCTCTTCTTTTCAGTCTGATATTAAAGTTGAATAAAACCAGAGGTGGGTAGTAACGAGTTACAGTTACTTCGTTACATTTACTTGAGTAATTTTTTGGGGTAACGAATACTTTTCGGAGTATATTTAAAGATGGGTACTTTATACTCTTACTTGAGTAAATTTTTGGGGGAAAATCTGTACTTTTACTTCGTTACTGTGGGCGACGCTCCTCTCGTTACTTTATCTTAATGCAATAAATGTTATAATGCTTCAGTTTATTCCAAACGCGCCGTCTACTTTTCTCTGGGCAATGAGCGATGCCCATTCGTGAATGATTCATTCTTTTGAGTCAATTCTGTTCAAAGGCTTGATCAAACCAATTGGCAAAAGAGTGAATTGGTTCATGAATCAGTTTGAATGAGTCGTTCAGTTCCCTGCCGCACGCGCTGAGCGTCTGAAGTGGTTCACTCGGAGTTGTAACGTTTAAGAACAGAAAGAGCGTTGAAAACGTGGCTGGAACTGCACTGAATTGAAATCTGCAAAGGTTATTATTTGCTAGCGATGGAGATCCTTATTAGATGAACACCGCGTGTGCCGTCTACTGTTTAACAGGTAATAACTTGGGCTACATTCGATTACAGTACACGATACCACTGTGAGATTAGTTTGTTGTACGTGTGTGGCTTATAACAGAGGGGAGTCAAGTTGAATGCAGCTTCCAAAAGACAAAAAATAGCCGATTAAGATTTTATTAATTTTAATACAATCACACTGGTGCAAGTACGTTCAGCGAGTCATATTATCAGCTGCTAAATTCAGATCTGTGATTGCTTGCTGGCGCTGAGCCAGAGATAGATGCGCTTATACAGCGCTGCGCATTATAACCAAACACACATGATTCTTTTAAGCTTATTAAAGCATTGGCCAATCAGAGGCGTTCAGATGAGTCATCGCTAAAATGCGGTGCTTCCTTCACTCGCTCACTGACTGGAGACCTCTTTCTGGCGAATTCTCTCGCAGGAACAACAAAGTGCAGATGTGTGTACGAATCTTTAATTAAGATATTGATTTCACAGTGTTAACAGTTTCAGTGATTTTAATGGGAGTTTCTGAGAGTGATTGAAATCTAGACTGTCAGTGAAAATTATCTTTAATAATGTAAATGTTATTTGCTCTCTTTCTGAACAATGAAAGATTAGTAGCAATATTTATATCACATTAACTTTCAATGTTAAATTCACATTTAATATAAAGTCAGTCGTATTAAAAATATGCTATGGCATGACACCTATATCTGTTACTTAAGTAAACAGACAGGGTTTTATAATAAATTACATAAATTGGAGTAAAGGCTGATGAAATATATACATTTATACACGCACACATACATTACATACATTTTATCTATAAATCTAAATAAAAATAGGCTCAGTATATATGACCCAAAGTAACTAGTAACTAACTACTTGAGTAGATTTTTTATCCGATACTCTTTTACTCTTACTCAAGTAACTATTCAAGACTAGTACTTTTACTTTTACTTGAGTAAATATTTCTAGAAGTACTTTTACTTTTACTTGAGTACAGTTTTTGGGTACTCTACCCACCTCTGAATAAAACTCTCAACAATAAAAACTAGCTAGGTTAGCTTTTAACTATAGAAGTCAAGATATTGCCATCAGTCCACACTGTTGTTCACACTTTCTCCGTCAAGAAGGAAAATGTTGGTAACACTTTACAACAGGGTTCCATTTGTAACCTTAGTTAAACCATAAGCAATACTTTGCAATAATATATTTTAAAATAAGGTCAGATTAGTTAACCTAAATTAATACATTAACTAACAACAAACAATATATTTGTTATAGTATTTAGTAGGCTATTTATTAATCTTAAATAGTTAATAAAAATACAAAGGTTTATTTTTCATGTTAGCTCAGGGCAATCAATTATTATTAAGAAATACAACTTTTGGGTAACCAGTTCTTACTATTAACTAGTTACTTATTAGCATGCATATTACTAGCATATTGGCCGTTTATTAGTACTTACAAAGTATTAATACCTAATTCTGCATGACCATATTTTGGATTCCTTACTCCTACGCCAAACCTGAACTTAACAACTACCTTACTATTTATTAATAAGCAACAAATTAGGAGTTTAATTAGTTAAAAGTCATAGTTACTAGTCAGTTAATGGTGAGAACTGACCCCCAAACTAAAGTGTGACCAGCTTTTGATTTCATTAGTCAGTGTTGAAATTCATTAACTGAGATTAACAAATGCTTTAAAACTATTTTTCATTTTTAGATCATCTTAACAACTATAGTTACTATAGTTAACTAATGTTAACAAATGGAACATAACTGTAAAGTTCTACAGAATTTATTAATTTAGGTTAATGTTAATTTCAATAAATAAGGATGCATTTCCGCTTGAAATGTTAATGTGTAAAGTTAGTTGTAAAGTGTCAAGGGTTTTATTTAAAATAATTAAAAATAGGAGTGCGTGTCTTTAAAAACTTGTAAATTCAATTCATGAATATCTTAACAATAAACAATTGTTTTAGAAACAAATAGACACAAATTGTGAGTAGTCAAAATGTTATCACTAATGTGACAATAGTGTTATATACAAGAGTTATGTGTTCACGGATACAGGTTTAAATGTGCTGTTCCCATTTCCCTTCTTTCACCCTCCACTTTCCTGTGGGTGATTGCCCTCTACAAAAGTGGACATGAATGCTTTTTTTTTTTTCTTTAAACCCTTTATAGCTCAAACTCTGACCATTGAAAAGTTTAACATAAAAGATAACTTATTTTTTAAATGTCTCAAAGATAACAAATTGTAGAATGAGCAGAGTCACAGTTGTAGAACTGTTATCCAACACCAATATATATTTCTTATAATATCCAATAAAGCAAATATTGACACCTGTTAAGATGATCTGTTTTTAATAAACAACAGGCAGTGCAAGCAGAAAAAAGAACATTTTAGGATTGGCTTTTACAACTGTAACTGACAGTTAAACATCTTTGCACCTTTGTTGAGTATGATTGATCCAAAGTCTGATGATTAGCAAGAGAGAGAATCAAAGCGATGATGGTTGTACAAGCTACGGCTGCCATTGCAGCACCCAGCACTAAAGCTTTCATCTGAATCCCCATATCTGCAATCTGTCCAGAAACAAAACAAATATGCACTACAGGTACAAGGATGATCCACAAATATGTGAAGTTCATTTCATGCATGACGTTAAATAGTCAAATCCTGTTTCAGACACATTCATTTGTTAAAGCTTTGTTTACACTTCACATGGTCATTCAAGTCTACAGGTATGTACAAGTTTAAGAGAATCAATTATTAACCGAGATCTTCAATTAATCTTTGTTGTTTTACAGCTGCTTGGCAGATAGAGACATTTAACAGTAACACTTCAGAGAGAAAGCAAATGTCTTACCTTCTTCCCTCTCCTTTACCTGTCTAAATGCACTTTCGTTTTGAACCTATACGTGCCCGTGTATTGAAGACAGGTATGTGTGCAATGCTGATACCTCCACACCTTTACTCCAGCCGGGGCCTTTGGGAACTGAAGTTATACTCCCACTTCCCCAGTATATCTTCAGCTCATTACACACACACATAACACTCTCACTAACTTTTCCTCCTTTCACACACAGTTAAGTACACATACTCACAAACACACATTTTCATTGGACCAAATATCCTCTTTTATTTTTATGTATAAGTATCACAATTTGAATCATTTATAGGAAGTTTTTTTTTTAAGAATTTGACTGGAACTGTGGGAACTGATTAAAAAAACTACTTATCCGAATAAAAATGAGAAAACATGCGCTAACCTCATTGTTACTTAATAACTAATCTTTCTTTGACTCTGTTGTGTTAAGTCCTTGGGTTAAAAGTGTAGAGCACAACACAAATTTACACAGACAAGAAAAGCACCCTTTTACCATTTGTAGAAGAATATTGTTGCTGGATGAAACCTCTTTCACAATGTTATGAAATCTGATTAAACTACACTGATAATTAGTCTTAGAATAAATGTATCGAAAAAAAAGTTATTAATTAATGTTACGTCCCCAGGCGTAATTTGTTTAAGGTGTTATTTGTGCAGTATTTAATTATTGCCACTATGTTGATTACAGTTTGTTTTGGCAGTGTTTTGTCTCTCTAATCTCTCTACACCCTCCAAAAGCTTAATGAAGATCACCTGGTTCTGGTTGTCATTAATCACCTGGTTGCTCTGATTGGCTGCTGGAAGGAAGGCTTGTGGATAAAAGCTGAAGATTCCATCTGAAGGGGCCCTTCTTGGCATTTGCTGCCTCTGGAGACTTTTCACCTGCCCTAGACCATAGCGTGTGTGTGCTAGTTGTCTGTTTACATTGTTGTTGGTGTATACAGTTTGAAACTTTGGAGAGTTGTGTGTTATTTGTTTTTGTACAAGTAATCTCCCAAGGTTAGACCTTAAGGTGAAAGTTTAAATAATTTTGGAGCCGTAGGGAGGAGGACGCCATTTCTTTTATTGTCCATGTTTTCACCTGTTTTTGGCTAGAAAGGGAGTAAGGTAAGACTTTTGTTGTTTATTTTGGATTTTGTTTTGAGAGATTAGAAAGTACTCCTTTTTGTAAGTTAGATCTGTTATGTTTGTTATTTTGGCCTGGTCCCTTCCTGAACTTTATTTTTGCTCCATGCTAAGCATCTTTCTTTGAGTTTGTAAAATAAACCAAAATTCTAGACCGTGACAAGTCTGTGTGGTTTTCTGTGGCATGCTGGGACAGGAGAGAAGGTCTCCAGGTGGTCAGTAGAAAAGTTGTCTTCTACCTTGTTTAGAAATTTCCTTGTTTCTGCCATCCCTGACCCTAGACCAGGGAGGCACGTAACAATTGGGGGCTTGTCCGTTCCTTTTTAACTTTTTTTTTTAACTTTTTAATGCAAATTTGAGTTGCAGTTTTCTTGTGGTTGGATGTAAGTTTGTTTGGCTGCTTTAAACTTTGGTGGGTGAGGAGGTCTTATATTTTATTGGAAACATGGATTTTGATTTGATAAAGTTCACCCTGTCTCCTTCTTTGGTGGAATACAACTCTTGTCGAAAAAAAGATCTGCTTTTGATAGCTGACTTTTATAATATTACAGTATCTAAAGCTGCACGTAAACAAACAATAAAAGAGGAGCTGTATAGCAAGTTAGTAGAGGCAGGTGTTTTCCCAGAAGAAACACTAGAGCAGGGGGATGAGGCTGGCATTGAATCAAAAGATGACTCAAGCTCTGTAGCTAGTTGTAAAAACGCAGCTTCTGAAGATCCTCAGTTAGCCCTGAAATTAAAAGCGCTTGATCTGGCATTAAGAAAGCAGGAGCATGATACACAGGTGCTTCGGCTGAGAGCTCTTGAAATACAAGCAGATCGTGACATTAAGTTGCGTAAGCTTGAGTTAGCAGTGGAAACTCTGCGTAATCGCCCGATTCCTATACCTCGTTCTAGGCCGCCTTCCTCTAGTGATGGCATTGTGTCTAAACCTGAATTTGATGTTGGCAAATACATCAAATTAGTGCCACCTTTTTCGTGAATCAGAGGTAGACTCTTATTTTGTTGCTTTTGAGCGGGTAGCTGCAAAGTTGAATTGGCCGAAAGACGTGGGCTTTACTGTTGCAGAGTAACCTCGTTGGCAAAGCACAAGAGGTATGTGCTGCTTTGCCAATTGAGGAGTCCTTAGACTATGATACTGTGAAAACCGCTGTGTTGAGGGCATACGAGTTGGTGCCGGAGGCGTATCGGCAAAAGTTCAGGTCGTGTTCAAAGCAAGCCAAACACACTTATGTGGAATTTGCAAGAGAGAAAAAGGTGTTTTTTGAAAAGTGGTGTCTTGCTAGTAAGGTTACCACGTTTGAAGAATTGCAAGAATTGATCTTACTTGAGGATTTTAAAACTTGTGTGCCGGAAGGCATTGTTGTTCATTTAAACGAACAAAAAGTGGCAAAACTTTCTGATGCAGCCGTGCTTGCCGACGAATTCGCACTTACTCACCGAACTCTCTTTTCCTCAACACATCAGTCTAAAACATCCATGGCCACAGAGTCCAGAGTTCAAGATGCACTCAGAGTGAATGCCAGCAAGACTAGTGGTGGAGGGAAGTCGTTCTCAAAGAGCACAGATAGGAGGGTTTGCTTTTACTGTCTTGATCCTGGTCATATGATTGGGGATTGTAAGGCATGGAAGCAGAAAGCCACAAATATAAAGCCTAAAGGTGTGGCATTTGTACAATCTGTTCCTGATTTGTTTGCTGCTGACACATCATCCTATGGTCCCTTTCTTTTGAATGCTTCTGTGTCGCTAGCTGGTGACTTTGCAGAGAAGTGTGTGCAGGTTCTGAGAGATACTGGTTCGGCTCAATCCTTTGTGCTTGAGGATGTTTTGCCGTTCTCTGATGTGTCATATACTGGTGCAAATGTCCTTGTGCGTGGTATCGAGATGGGCTGCATTAGCATTCCATTACACAATGTTAACTTGAAATCTGACCTTGTTACAGGCTTGGTTCAATTGGGTGTGTGTAAACGGTTGCCTGTAGATAATGTCGGTCTCATACTGGGTAATGACCTTGCCGGTGGTAACGTTTTTCCCAGTCCAATAGTTGTAAGCAAGCCAATAGTCTGTGATTCCCATGATCTCTCTGCATCACATCCTCTAACTTTTCCAGCATGTGCTGTAACACGTTCTCAGTCAAGAAGCTTTCAAGATGTCGTTGATCTCTCGGATTCTTTCCTGAGGGAGCAACCTAAACTGGTAGAGTGCAGGTTATCTGTTGAGGATGAGATGGTCTCTGAGCCTGACACCCAGCTTCCAGTCGAACTTCATTCCATAGTGGGTAGGGAACATTTGGCTGCTGCCCAGAAATTAGACCCTACACTTGTAAACTGCATAAGTGCTGCAGTGGATGGTCGCAATCTTTTGTTGGCAAAGGTAGCGTACTTTTGGGACGATGGGATTCTGATGCGCAAGTGGCAGCCCAAGTTTTCAGACGGAGGTGACTGGCAAACAGTATATCAGATTGTTTTGCCCTCCAGCTACCGTTCTCATGTTTTGCAACTCGCACACGCAAATGTTCTTGCTGGACACCTTGGTGTCACAAAAACATTTCAGAGGATTGTTAAACATTTCTACTGGCCTGGAATCAAGTCTGCTGTCTCTCGTTACTGCCGCTCATGTGACATCTGTCAGCGTGCTGGTAAACCCAATCAAACCATTCCTAAAGCTCCTCTTCAGCCAATTCCTGTCATTGGAGAACCTTTTGAGAGGCTGGTAATTGATTGTGTAGGGCCTCTTCCAAAGTCGAAACATGGTCACCAGTATATTTTGACAATAATGTGTACTGCTACCCGTTACCCTGAAGCCATACCATTGCGTACATTGAAAGCACAAGTAGTTCTGAAAGAGGTCGTAAGGTTTTGCACAACATTTGGCTTGCCCAGAGTTATTCAAACTGACCAAGGTTCCAACTTCACCTCAAAAGTGTTTGGACAAATGTTGAAAGAGTTGGGAATAAAACATCACATGTCTAGTGCGTATCACCCAGAGTCACAGGGAGCGGTGGAACGTTTTCATCAAACCCTAAAAACTTTGCTCCGCACATCTTGTATTGAGACTGGAAAGGACTGGGTGGATGCCTTGCCATTGCTCATGTTTGCAGTGAGAGAGTCTGTTCAGGAGTCACTAGGATTTAGCCCTGCTGAGCTTGTGTTTGCTCATACTGTTTGTGGCCCCTTGAAGTTGTTAAATGAGCAGTTGATGGGTAAGGATAGTGCACCTATTTCTGTTCTAGATTATGTAAGTTCTTTCCGGGAACGTCTGCATAAAGCCTGCGAACTGGCAAGAGCTCATCTTTCTACGACACAGTCAAAAATGAAGGTCCACTTTGACAAAAGAACAGTACGTCGCAGTTTTCAACCGGGTGACTCTGTTCTTGTGTTACTTCCTGTTCCTGGCTCAGCTCTACAGGCTAAGTTTTCAGGGCCGTATGTCATTGAACAGAAACTGAGTGAAACGGATTACGTTGTGGGTACCACTGATCGCAGACGCAAGAATAGAGTATGTCATGTTAACATGTTGAAGTCCTATGAAAGAGTTGAGTAAACACATGTGGATCACTCATTGAAGCTAGAGCAAAATGATTTAGCATACATTGCAACTCAGTTACATTATGAAAACAAGTATTTTTAACGAAGTTACGGTTATTGTTATTTGTCAGAAATATAATATAATATTTTCAAACCCGTCCTTTTCAACTTAGTCATTAACTTCTTGTTTTGCGAACTGTCAAAACAAAGGTTGTTAAAATGATAGTTGAACTTCAAATAAGAATTCTGCTATCAATTACGGTCCATCCTGTATGACTGTATTTTTTAAATATGATATTTGATGAATATCAAATGGATCCTTCACTGAATCTCATGCAGTCTGGAATTTTGAGGAATTTTTGGCAAAAGTTACCTTTTAACTGGTTATGTAGACTAGATACTTTAAATGACAAGGAAAAACTATTATTCTTTTAGTAACCCTATGGATTAGGGAATGGCGTTTCCCCTCAATTAACTCCAAATTACTTCTTATCTATCGTAAGTTAGGTAGTTGTTGGTAATATATTAGGTAGGGTTAAGGAGTCTAGAATTTGCAGAATAAATAATTAAAATGTGTTTTATAAGTACTAATAAACACCCAAAAGATGCTAGTAATATGCATGCTAATAAGCAATATTCAGTAGTATTCAGTAGTGTTATATACAAATTTTGTATATATGTTCTGCTTTTCTAATATTTTTGGGTTAGGGTTAGACATGTACCTGTACATGTAATAAACACCTGTTGTTTTATCGGGTTATTCCAAACAAAGATTTATGCTTGTTAACCCATTACACTTCTTTATCAGCAATCTCATATCACTGTCAGAATATTCAATGTGCAAGAGACTTGAAACTGTAAACCATGAATTATTTTATAATGATATTTTTGCATGTAAAGGGTTCTTTTTGACAGGTCAACTATGTGTTATACAATAAACAATTATAGCAAAAGTGGAAGTCAAATCTTAATTTTACTCCCATAGCTTTTGTTTTTAATAATGGAGAAGACTTTTTAAATAGACCACGTTCCTGACACAGTCAAGATCAGGCTTACTTTATTTGTTCAACATTTACTTTGCTTTACCTTCTTAAACAGTTTTACTGCAACTGCATTTTGTCTGCGGTAAACAATTCAAACATTTTTAAACAATACATCAAATCCAGATGCCTTACATATTTATTTATTTATTTATCAATTAAAAACATAAACCTCCAGGAAATATAAGACTGGATTTTATATTATATTAGCATTTTACTTTTGATAGAATTCACAAAATTATTTTAATTCAAGAGGATTTTGAATTTGAATTAGGTGGCGAAAAAACATGCAAAACTGCTGGAAAAACACATTTTTGTACTTCAATGTCTCATAGTTAAAAAAAATAAACTTAATAATGTTAGCACAATTTAGGTATGTTAAAATATTGCCTATTGATTAACAATGTTTTGAAATGTTGATATTTCTGTAATTTTACAAGAGATCAAATATATCTAACTAATAACACAAAATGTCACATTACTATCATAAAATCCATTGCTAAAACAATTGTAATGTTTGTGTTGTCGTTTTTTCACCAAAGTAACAGTTCCTGTATGTTTGTAACAAAAGTTTTCTCATTTTAAACATTGTGACACTTTCCCGTTTGTCAATAGCTGCTGAATCCCGTTTATTAAGACATTTATAATAGGGAGACAGACAACAATATGATGCATAGTAGGAATTGGGTTTGCGGTAGACTAAAAAAAGCGTTTACTTGACTGCTTGGTATTGAAGGATCTCGTCCAGTAGAGGGCGATGATGCATCTGTAATACTAATTTGTCATGAAATTATGCAAATAATCTTAGTTATGCTTGCATAACTACTATATATATATATATATATATATATATATATATATATATATATGTGTGTTAGGTAAACTGAAAATTTCAGCTCTTGAGTTTTAAAGTGATTTATTGTGGGATGCACTCTGTGCTCAATCCTCTCACGTCTCCATCTCAGTTTTAGGTGTTGGGAAAGGAAATGGAGTGCTAGAGCATCTGTGCAAATCACATGTAACCAGGGTAAAAGTTTGTTATATTTTATGTTATATTATGTAATAATTCACCTCACATTAAACTACTATTATATCTATATATATTTGCCTGCCTATTTATTTTCCACTATTTGATTCTGAAGCCATAGTAAGAAATGAACAAATCAGAACTCTGAGCAGATGTGTAGTAGGCAATTTTATGCAGACAGTTGTTGTGTTTGTTTACTACACAATTGAGAGGGAGTTTGGAAATGCAATTGATAATTTCATTGACACAGGCCGAGTTATAGAAAAAAAAACACATACAGTATTTTGTACATTACAGTATGGTAACTATCATATTTGTTATGTATAGAATACAGACTAACATACTGTAATACACTTTGTGTCTTTATTGTCTAGACCTTGTTACCCAGAATAAGCTAGAAAGAGTTCTTGCAATGATACAGGGAGCCAACCAGAAAGTCGCTATAAAAATATTATTCTACATATTACATTTCATATAGTCAGACTACGTGAAAACATTTGGTTAATGCATGCATGTCTCTGAGTACGTTATTATGTCTCTTGCAGTTTTGTGAGTATTATGAGCTTGCAGTGAGGGGTTTATTGTATCCTCATGGTAAAAGCCCACTGATTCTGATGGGTCTGCGATGCATACATTTCTATCCACCATATTTCACATTGGGTAAGTACACTGAATTCTATGTTACATACATATACATGTTTGACTTTTAAGGCCACTAACTACTGTTCTTTTAAATTTATTTTCCTCACTTTAAACCAGAGGTCCGGTGTGTGAATGAGACTCAGAATTATCTGTGTAAATTGATTCATGAGGTAGGACTAGAGCTGCGGACTTCTGCAGTCTGTTCTGGAGTGCTTCGTACACGAGACGGTCCATTCAAAGTAGAGAACACACTCACCTGACAACACTGGACTTCTGACAGCATTATACAAGCCATTGCTCACTTTCACAAGTCTACCCACAAAATCAGGAAATCTGGAATGTACAGGCAGACTGCTGGCCAAGTGAACTCAAGCACAGAGGTACAAGAGCAAATCAGAAGTCAAACTGGACAGTCTGAGCAAATACACCAAGAGAAACCCTCAAGCTCTCCTTCTGAGACGGTTGTGGACAGAGAGACACCTGTGACAATGAGTGAGGGGTTAACAAAACATTGTTGAATGAACCAACTGCCTCATTTAGGATGATTTGATTCTTGGGAAGTATTTATTCGTTGACTCTAACATAGAAATTTGTTATGCAATCATCATTTTGCATATTTAATACTGCATTTTAGTTATGTTCTCAGTGTCATCATTGATAATATTTAGGTTGTGTACATGTTAACTTTTTTAGCTATACGATTTTGGTACTTCGTGCAAGCAGCAGCAGCAATATAACATTGGCTTGTGCAATCTATTAATATTTCAACAAATATTTTTATAGAATTATGCAATAAGAAGTGAAAGCTGTGCATGGCATCTGCTATTGGCTTCTGTAAGTCAGATTCCATGTCACTTAATAGTGTGTGTGTGTGTGTGTGTGTGTGTGTGTTCGCTCGCTCTTGTTTTTGTGACATATCAGGACACAACTCTGTATAATGACATGGGTATGACACAGGTATTACAAGGAGAGGGTGACTTATGAGGACATAACCCATGACCCCATTTTTCAAAACGCTTATAAATCATACAGAATGAGTTTTTTTTTTTTTTTTTTTTTGAGAAAGTAAAAATGCACAAAGTTTCCTGTGAGGGTTAGGGTTAGGTGTAGGGTTGGTGAAGGGCCATAGAATATACCGTTTGTACCGTCTAAAAACCATTACGTCTATGGGATGTCCCCACTTTTCACAAAAACAAACGTGTGTGTGTGTGTGTGTGTGTGTGTGTGTGTGTGTGTGTGTGTGTGTGTGTGTGTGTGTGTGTGTGTGTGTGTGTGTGTGTGTGTGTGTGTGTGTGTGTGTGTGTGTGTGTGTGTGTGTGTGTGTGTGTGTGTGTGTGTGTGTGTGTGTGTGTGTGTGTGTGTGTGATTTGACTTTTCTGAATGAATCATGTGATGCTATTGTAATGTTTTGTCACATTACAAATACTCTAAATAATATAATATAACATTGCTTGATGTCATTTCTTACAGTTACATAATTCTTGTAGTATCATTTTACAGTGTTTACAATACTGTGCTCTAGTCTCAGACTTAAGATAAAAAGCTAATGGAAATATAAGTTCATCTTGAATGAAATCTGCAATATGATGATTTTCTCTTATCTTGTGTCTTAAAACAGGTCTAACAGTGGTTTTGGGGCTCTGTATGACCGATTAATTGAAATCCCACAGACAGAGACTGCCTTCTTTGAACATACACATTGACAGTGCCATTAGACACATTAACTTGTACTACATTTTTGTCAGTGTCTTATCATTTTCACTATGTGGTTCACTCGTCCAGAGTGAACCACAACCACAATTTTAATAGACTGTGCTCTACTGACAAAGGACCCCTATTTTAATAAGAAGTTTCTTCAACTAGTTCATGCACACCCCTCCTCCCAACATTCATCACGTGAGCTGCAGCTGTACAGCTCCATCCAGCATTGGGTGAGTGACTTGTCAGGAATAAGATTAGATGAGGATGTCCTGGTCAACTGTAGGACTACTTGTCCATTCAAGTTATAATAGTGCATCATTCAGATTTGCCTTCAGTTAACATGAAAGAATAAAAACACTAAAAAGTGTTAGTCAATCAGTTTTGATAGATAATCGGTTGTTGTGTTTTATCAGCTAGCTTATCAAATGTGTTTTAAGCATTACTACTATGTTAGGCCTGGGTGATATGACATATGTCTGGTTTGGTTCAGCTACATATGTATGACAGACATATGTCTGTCTGGTTTGGCTCAACTACAAAATCAGATATCAGAAGACTACAGAGAACTGTTCGGACTGCTGAAAGGATTATTGGTGCTCCCCTGCCCACCCTCCAAGAACTGTACACATCCAGAGTGAGGAAAAGGACTCAGAAAATCACTCTGGATCCCTCACATCCAAGTCACCCCATCTTTGAACTTTTGCCATCTGGCCGGCGCCTCAGAGCCGCAAATACAAGAACAGCAAGGCACAAGAATAGTTTCTTACCCCAGGCAATCTACCTCATGAACAGTTAAATGTTTCCCACTTAAACTTATGCTTATGCAAAAATGTGCAATATCCTTATATTTATTTGTTACCCCTCCATCCTAGAACATTCCTGCATCTCACTCAATCCTATTCCATTATCATTTATAGCACAAATGTTTATACACTTATTTGTTTGCCAATTTGTAAATCTCCTGTAATTTTTTTTTTTTTTTTTGTCTGTGTGTTGTTGTCTCTGTGTACTGGAAGCTTATGTCACTAAAACAAATTCCTTGTATGCGCAAGCATACTTGGCAATAAAGCTCTTTCTGATTCTGATATCGTGGAGCCTCGCTTTCGATTTCAACATGGCGGTCTGGTAGAAATAGTTGGTAGAAGGGCTACTAGAAATAAATGGGTTTTGTTGTCAAAACGACTTGTCCATAAATTGTCTCTAATTAGTCATGCATGATTAGTCTTGCTTATAACAATTTTATCTCTTGAAAATACGTTTTCAATACAACGGTTATTGCATTTTCAAAATATGTTTGCTCGGCTGTAAATGATTGCTCAAGACCCTGCTGAAGCAGCAAATCCTCACGTGCTACTAGTTGCTTTTCTCATCGCTGCTCAGGATGGATCAACCGTTCTTGTATTCTGGATGAGGCTTTGCTGGCGCGAATTTGACATTTATTTCAGAATCTTTTCAATCATCAAATCTATTTAAAAATATTAACTTACTTCAACAATTCATTTATTTAAACGCGGTCGAATGTGGGATTCTGCTTTTTGAGCCGACAGGCGCCCCTAGAGGAAAACAACTAGTAATCATCCAGTAACCAGAACGTTTACCCCCTCTTACCTCGCTTTCTAACACTACGTTGCCATTTGTAGGTTATGTGTGCATTTTGTATTATCAGAGCATAAGGCTTGTAGGTTTTTAGTAGCATTGGTGATGCGGGGGCCGGTGCGTTGGGTATTATGGGATGTAAAGGACACAGTGTTAAAGGTCCGTCGCTCGGTTGGAGAGCAGTACTGCAGCGAAGCAGAGCGAGCAGGACTAAAGCTGCCCGCTGCACAGGTAGAAACTGCTTTCAGACAGGCCTACAGGCAGCTATCTTGCCTATTTCCCAACTATGGCAGAGCTCAGGGCATGAACAGCCAGGAGTGGTGGACTGGACTAGTGAGGGACACTTTTGCCCAGTGTGGGGTAGATGACCCTGCTTTACTGGATAGTCTAGCCAACAAACTCTATCATAACTTTAGTGGACCAGAAAACTGGGAGGTAAGGGGTATTTTACTTTTCAGGTATTTAGCCCTTAAAATTATAAAGATATTCGTCAAACTCAGCATTTTCGGCTGTTATTATTACTAACTAACAGATCCTCCTGTAGGGGGCGCTCGTTCATTACAAATCTCCATTGCCAGTTACTGATTATCCTCTAAAATGAAAAGCTGAAATAACTTGAACGTAGGCAAGTACATACGGTTATGCACAAGTAACTGAAACTAATTTTATTGTATCACCATCAGGAGTTTCCTGATTCTAATAGAACTCTGATGTTCTGCACCGCTTTGGGACTCAAGCAAGGCATTGTTTCCAACTTTGACAAGCGTTTGGAAGGGATCCTTCGGGGATGTGGCCTTCTCACTCACTTCTCATTTCTCTTGACCTCAGAAGAAGCTGGGGTTGCTAAACCAAAACCTGGCATTTTTACCCAGGCGCTCGTGCGGTGTGGTGTTCCAGCCTCCAGTGTAGTTTATGTTGGGGACCATTATGTGAATGACTACCTGACCTCACGCTCATTGGGTATTCAAGGTTACCTGCTTGACAGACAAAACTTTAATGGGCATCTTGATGTTCCCCCACAGCATAGACTACAGAGCCTAGATGAACTACCAGCTCGACTGAAACAGGATGCAGCCTGATGATTATGTAATGTTGCTGCAGGCTTAAACTAATTTTTAAATGAGCCATATTTTCTGCAGATGCTTGTTTTGTATGAGGAAACATAAGAGTTAAGCCAAAAATATCAGAAAGTAGGATTGGAAATTGTTCTGGAAATGTACTTTTAACAGTATAGTTTTAATGAACTCCTAATGTACTGCTAAAAATTATATTTAATTGTGAAAATTGTTTGGTTGTTATCCACTCTTTTGTAAATATAGTATCTGGTAAAATACTGCTCAGACATCAGTCCCAAAATACAAATGTATGACTGCCAATACATATAGTGCTCTAAAGAAAATATTGAGATTTTATCCATTATAATTAGAAACCCTACACAACTTTTCTCTATTTTCAAATCACAGAATTATTTGCTAAATATTTCTAATAAAAAATCTCATCCGGTTTGTTACTTTGGCCTCTGTCCTGACATAGAATATGTTTTCTTTCAGGCATCTTTTTTAAATCAATTAACAAATAATTAATAAATCGATTAATCTGTATATGAATTAAGTTAATTAATCTTTAGTTAAATAGATAAGAATAAAAATGAATAAAAATAAATTCATAACTACTTATTTTCTCTATAAACAGCAGATGGCGCTGTAGTAATTGTCTTATAGTGGACTGATCGAGGGACATTAACTGAATCCTATGAATCTGAAAAACAGAAGTGGTTATATAGTCTTAATTGTTTTCTTTTTGCCATTTGCAAATCATTTCTACAGTGAAATAGTTCAGACAGACAATAATATTAAAGACAATAGAGGTAGTTTCTGTAGAGGCTGTGGATGGCTGGTGGAGAGGGAGATCATTTAACCCTAATACCCAAATACTCTTATTCCTCCCCATCTGCTCCAGCACAGATACCAGCTATGGTTGGACAGTCAAAGGACGAAAACAAGTCCAAAAATGAGAATGGCAAAAAAAAACCTTTATGCTCTTCAATTATTGTGGAATTTGCATTAGGGATGAGAAGATTATGAAATGATGGCAAACGGCAGCAGGACACAGACTGTGCATTTCCATCTGCCTATACAGAGTGTTTCCTCAGGCGATCTTCACATAATCGACAACTGGAATACATCCTTTCTGTTGTGTTTCTATCTCGCTGCTCTGTAAGCGTGTTGTGTGTATTGAGTTCCCGCAGCAGAGCGCTTAAAACAAAGCTGGCTTTAGAGGCTCAGCCAGTCGGCTATGAGGGGCTGTGCTGCAATCCAATTGAAAACCTTAATGGGATTGAGAAACCAAATCAACAGAGGATCGTGAAATAAGAAGAAAGGGAGTGGAGATCGAGGTTAAGAGCAGTTAAAATGAAATACGCCAAATAAAGATGAGAAGAATGACAAAAATAAAGGTTCAAAAAGAAGGTTTCCAAATTGATGCCACAGAAGAACCATTTTAGGTTCCGCAAAGAACCTTTCAGTGAACAGTTCCACTAAAGAACCATTTTGTGAAGAGCATTTTAATAATCAAAATTCTTTTTTCCACCATAATTAAACTTTTATGCTGTGGAAAGTTTCCATGGATGTTAAAGTTTCTTTAAAGGCATCTATTTATCAAGTACGGATTCTTTACTGGGGCACTATATAAATAAATAGAATAAAATAAGTGGAGAGAATTGAAGCAAAAAAAGTCTATGACCCCAAAAAGTGAACGGCAAATTACAAGTGAATGAAAAAATAGTCACGCAATGCCAGTCAAGCAGGCACTTAACTTCATGTGGTCACTCATGTGCAAGCTCAACTGCTTTAGGTCATGATCTCTGGGGGCCTTCCCCCCCATCTCACAAAAGGTTTAGCCAAACAAATAAATAAATAAATTGTTGAGTAAGTAAATAAAGGAGCTGAGCTTTACCTGCAGCAAAAAGAGCACTCTGGCTCTGTTTGACCCTTTTAAAATATTCAGATGATGAAGGATATAAATAAACAGAGTGTAGTTTATAACTGGCAAGGAGGAAAAGTATGCTTCATAAAAAGTTTGATGAAATGAGAAATTAGGATAGGTAAGAATCAGGTCCAGTCCAGATTTTGCTGCACTTTGTGATATTTGGAAAAATATGCAAACTTAGACAGAGGTCAAAAAACACTCAACAAAATGTCATACAGTGAAGCATGTGACAGTCCTATTGGAATCATCTAACTCTTACCTTCATGCCTGACTGATGATCAGAGAAAACACCTCATTCTTCACATACAGTACAACCAAAACAATATTCCCCACAATTTTTTTCCCCCAACATGAAACAAGACAGTATTTTAAATAGAACGACAGATGGTGTTTACATTATACCATACACATATGTCAGTCAAAAAGCAACTACTTGGGTTGAAACAGGATTCAGTTGGAACAAAGCAAGAGATGCAACACTGAGCATCATCTCTAGTGCTAAGACCAATTCATCCGTTAGTCTTTAGGTTTGACATCATCATAATCTTCATGGATGACTGCAATTCCACATATGGAAATTATGCAATGACTGCATGTTACAAAACTGTTCAGTCCGAAATTCCCAATGCTTGCTTTACAATTTTAACAAACTCCTAAACAAAAAAAACATTACATTGGAAAAATCTTAGGTTTAACACTCACCCACATTTTGTTTTCTGTCATTGCACTCTCATTCACTTCTATTTGTGAATTTTATATTCAGTCCTTATGTTTACAATAAAAGTGAAATATCAGGATCAGTCATGTAGATCAATAAACAGATAAATCATCCTGAATCAGTTTTTTCAGTATAATCAAAAACATTCACAAATGTTGCCCATGCTGACAGCGTAAGCATTTAATTTTTTACTTGGATGACTTTTGGGATCATTATATCAAATATTTCATGAGGCTTCACGCAGTGATCAGATTTCATTAACATGGCCAAAAATAAGCCCAACAAATTTTCTCTTTTTTTTCTATCTTTCTTTGTGCTAGATCAGTCATTTGCCAGCTTCTGAGAAGGGTTTAGATTGAATAAAACCTACAATGGCATACTTTATACATAAACCTTCTGACCTTAAGGGTCACTCAACATTTGTTTTATAACATGAGATTGGCAAAAGCTTGAGGACAGAATAAGATAATGAGAAAACAACAAACATATGGATTAAAATATTTCAGTGTAAAAGTTTCCATCTATCTTTATAAGCATAAGTTGGTAAGGACAGCATGCATCAAACTGAATAATATCAATAATGATTTGAGCCTCTGTATGCATATGTGTGCCCCAATAAACATGATAATAGTGAATTAGGCAATTAACATACAGTGAAGTGTTTTATTCCTCAAGTGCGTGAATAAAGATGCACTATGGCCATCACCAACATCCATTGTGAAAAACATAGGTGCAGATTTAAAGGTGTATTCACAGTGTGTTTGAAATGTACATTGCACAAGAGCACAATGAAATGTGTGCAATTATGTGGTAAGACATGCATCCAATTATTCCATATGTGAACATGCAGATGTAATGTGACGTCCTGCCAGGGCTAAAAATAGTGAACATACTGAGGCTCCCATTCTAAACCATTTACCCTACTGATGCTGCCAAATCTTTGATAGCACATTACACGAACAAGCAATTTCTGTGCATGAAGACAATTTTTTGTGGGATTTGTGAATCTATGCATAACTTTAAGTTACATGTCATATTTATGAATGGTTTTATCATACATTTCCAATATTTTTATTAAAAAAAAAAATGTAATTATAAATGTAAAATAAATTATTTGTCCCTCAGAGCCAGCTATAGTGTCTCATGTTTGCTGTTAATCTATGAAAAGTTGTTTACAATTTTTAATCAACATTATAAGGAGATCAAGCTCAAATAAATTGGCAAAAGAGTCTGTTGTAGTTTTAATATTACATGCTACTTGACTGACTCGTTAATGTTAAATAATCTCCCATTCTTTATCCATAATGTGATTCAGAAAATAATGTGATATTATATCCTTGTTAAAAAGTATATCTTAAAGTACTTTTTAGTGAGTTTCACATCTCATTAATAGCATATTATTAGTGTTTTTTTTATGATAACAGTATTTTAAAAGACAAAAACTTGGAGAATGTTGTCTTATACATCTATAAAGGTAATTATAGCTTTAAGATAAGCTCCGTTAGTAAGAATGATTTTTCTATAACCTCTCTCAAAGTTTTTTTTTTTCTTTGGGGCCATAGATCCGTACCTTATTCCAAATGGCCATGTGTCTACATCACTGGATGCTGTAGCTAAGTTCCATGTAGCTTGTTCTGAGTTCTTCTTTCAGAGTTTCTCAGTTTCTGAGTTCCATCTTTAACTCTTGTCATTGCTGTTGTTGTTCCAGAAATATCCTTTTAGGAATGACTCAGTCAGTCTGAATGTAAAGTTCCATGTTTGGGTTCTCCCACTGCCCACATCGAAATGCTCTCAGTAGTCTCTCAGCTCTCTGTAGTTTGAGAAACGCAGTCATAGTGAAGTCCAGGAGTAAGATGAAATATTTTTTTGTCTCTTTTTAACAGAGCACCTGCATGAGCTCCAGAAAACGCATGTCAAACGACTGCATGGGAAAAGACAAAAATGAAACATATAAGGATTACGTCATTGCAAGTCATGTAAAAGCCTTTTTTTCACATAATAAGATTCTATAAGGAGGAAAGGCAGAGGGGTTTGATCAAACTACTCCAAAACACTTTACAAATTAATACCTTGTGTGTAAGGAACATTTTCTGATGAGATGAGAAGACAATAAATTGGAAGTGGAAGAGAAAATTGACAAAACACACACATGTAAGACAAACATGACACAATGTTTTGCCATAGTCTGATGACATGCAAATGTACTGATATGTTACTGTGGAAACACAGGCACAGTTCTACCTAACAATTAGAAATGCCTGACAATGCTGACAAACTATGTGACAACGTCCTGTTGACAAATCTAATTAAAGGTTTGCAATACTCGGTCAACAAGCAGCTCTGTTGAGCAGACTGGCAGTGATAACTGAGGGTATTTGTACGGACAAAATTCCAACAATTCCATTTCTAATTGCGTAATTATGTCTGGGGATATTCAGTTCCTCCAGTGATTACACATAATCTGTCCACTAAAACAAGGAACATATGCTCACAACATAACATGAAATATGCTTCCAAGCTAAAGTTTAGACACTACTGAATCATTTTTCAAAATCGTTCTTAAAAACCTTTTGATCTAAAAGCTTAAAGGGATAGTTCACCCAAAAATGAAAATTACCCCATGATTTACCACTCATCCTAGGTGTATATTACTTTCTTCTTTCAGACGAATGCAATCAGAGTTATATTAAAAAATGTCCTGGCTCTTCTAAGCTTTATGATGGCAGTAAAGGAGGTTGAGATTTTGAAGCCTAAAAAAGTATGTCCATCCATCATAAAAAGTGCTCCACATGGCTCCAGGGGATTAATGAAGGCCTTCTGAAGTAAAGTGATGCATTTGTGTAAGAAATATATCCATATTTAAAACTTTATAAACTCATACGCACATTCACAGGAGAGTGGTGAGGATGAAGATGTAGTGTAAGCTCCGGTGAGAATATGCTAGTCTCACGGGAGCCAAGCTTTATTAACAGCAAAGGAAAACCACTTGGCTTATATTGAATTTTTTCTTTGCAAATCCTTGTTTTGTACTTATTGTTCATGACTGGGGTTTTGTTTTGCTCTCTCCTCTGCACTTCCGCATTCGTCACTTCTCACCTGAGCTTAATAAAGTTTTAGAAATTAAGTTAATAAAGTTTTAAACATGGATATATTTCTGAAACTAACATGTGAAAGCACTTTTTTGGGTTTCAAAATCTCAACCACCATTTAGAGCCATTATAAAGTTTAGTAGATGAAGGACATTTTTTAATGGCATTTGTCAAAGAAGAAAGCCATATACACCTAAAATGACTTGAGGGTGAGTAAATCATGAGGTAATTTTCATTTTTGGGTGAACTATCCCTTTAAGGATTTATTTTCAAATAGTTTTGTAGACAAAGGAAACACTTAAGTAATGTGACCAATTCTCACTATTATCTAGTTGCTTATTAGCATGCCTATTATTAACATATTGGCTGTTTATTAATACTTATAAAGCACATATTAATGCCTTATTCTGCATGACCATATACTAATACTATCCCATACCTAAACTTAACAACGAACTTACTAAATATTAACAAGCAGCAAATTAGGAATTTGAGGCAAAAGTCATAGTTAATGGTTTGTTGATGGTCAGAATTGGACCTTAAAATAAAGTGTGACCTAGACAAACGGTTTCTTTTTTTTAATTTGTTTTACTGTTTAAATGTTTCACATCAGTATTTTTTTAATCAATTAATACTTTTATAGCAGAAGAATGCATTAAAATGTTCAAAAGACAGTAGAGAGTAAAACATTTAAAGTTTGTTACAAAAGATTTCTATATCAAATAAATTTCTATTCTTCAAAGAACCTAACAAAAAATGTATTATGGTTTCTACAAAAATATCAATAAGCACAACTATTTTCAACATTGAAGATAAAAGAAATGTTTCTTGAGCACCAAAATAGCATGTTTGGAATGATTTCTAAAGGATCATGTGACACTAAAGATGGGAAAATTCAGCTTTGCATCACAGAAATAAATTACATTTTAAAATGTATGAAAGTAGAAATACCTTATTTCAAACTATAATAAAAATTCCCCCAAACCTTATAATTTTTATTTTCTACATTTTAAACTAACAGTAAATATTAAGTAGGTGTGTCAAAACTTGCAGTGTTTACCAGTGTTTATTGAATGTGAAACATTTACATCTTTCACATTCAATCTTTGTATCTTAATTAGGCTTAATTACGAGTTAAACAAAAGAACCGATTGAAAGCACTGACACATTTAATGCCCTACACATTTCAAATAAAAGCTTATTAGTCTTTGTTTCACCATGACCAACTATTACTGTAGTCTCGTGTTCACTGACAATCTTAGGGCAGAGTGACAACAGATGGCTAAACTAACAGCTTAAACCCTTGAGCAAAGACAAATCATAGGCCATTAAAAGTTAAAGGCCTCATACATATGCTGGTCTCAGTATGCAAACACCCCCTATTGATGATCATAATTAGACACCGCATGACACTTTACACACGACATTACAGCTCAGCAAAAAGTTGTGTAAAAATGGAAATATAGCACCGGAATACCTGTTTCTGAGTGACAGCAGGATGTCCCACCCGTCAGAATACTCCTAGGCTTCTCTGACCAACACGAAATGCTGTTACCTCGCCCACAACCACCCCGTCTCCACCAACAACTAGAAAGACAATGTGTGAAGTCTGTAAATGACCTCTTTCTCCTTCCACAAAAATTGTATTGCACAGTTAATTCAACAAAGACAGAAAGACAGATAACAGAATAAACCCAAACAAATAACCTGCTCTGGGGAAATTATGATATATGCTGGAATTCATAATCAGATTTTAAAAAATTAAGCACTTGTAATTAGATTATATTACATTCTTAAATGCTTATAATGAGATCATACTTTTTATACAGTTCTACATACAAACATTGTTTGTACTGTAAATGTTACACGATTGCAGAAATTCTAATATGCAGATTTTGTGCTAAATTTTTATTGTTGCCCAATTAATAATAATTGTCAATTTTATCAATGTTGAACATTTTATTTGCTACTTTATATTGTTGTCGAAACTGTGATTTAAAAAATATATAATTCAGGATTCTTTGATGAATAGAAAGATCAAAAGAACATTATTTATTTGGAATAGAAATGTAATGTTTCTTGGCTGAATAAAAGGTTTCTTCTTCTTCTTCTTATTATTATTATTTAACCATTAAATGGTAGTGTATTACAGTTTTCACAAAATATTAAGCAGCATAAGATTGATTTCAACATTGATAATAATAAGAAATGTTTCTTGAGCAACAAGTTAGCATATTAGAATGATTTCTGAAGGATCATGTGACACTGAAGACTAGAGTAATTAATAATTTGCTGTCACAGTAATAAATTACATTTTAGAAAATTTCAGTTTTTAAAATTTCAATCATATTTCACATTATTACATTTTTACTGTATTTTTTACATTTTTTAAAGTGAAAAATACAGATAAATGAGTAGATTTAATTGAATAATACTCACTTTAGTAGAGTGCACAGCAGCATGAGTAGAACACTGCCCACCACACACAACACCAGCATGGTGGCCACAGTCTGTTGCCTGTGGTTAGATGCCACCACTGCCAAGAGGTCTGCATGTTCACATCGCATGCCCACAAAGCCAGGATGACATCTACACAAAAATGCACAAGAGTTATTTTTATTATAACTGAAAAGGGAGCTTTATAAAACTAAAACCAAAATCGTGAGTATATTTAATAAATGTTCATAAAAGCATTTCATTTCAGAATGAGGACCCTGCCAGTATCATGTTCATAATATAAATCAAATACAAACTGACTACAATTTATTTGACTTTTGTGGTGAACTACTACATAATGATATGGAAATAGAAAAAACAATAAATTCCTTGAAAACAGGAGGACTCATACCCACTTAGACACAAGCACCAACACAGAGTTGAATACTGCTTATGTGCCAGATTTATACATGGAAATGCAATTTAGCAAAGGACAAAACACTCTTGTCTTGACAAGGACAGCTTAACGAAGATGCTGTTAGCATTTATCCAAAAGAATTTATCCAAGCGAGTCAGCAATCAAAATGCATGTCAGACTGTTTAGCCGTTTAATCCCATTACTATATGAAATATATGTTGTTTGACCAGAGAGAACAAAAGATACAAATGAGATTAAAAAATAAATGAATAATAAAATCTGACCCAAACTACAATCAAAGTATAAGGATTTCAGGAATCTTTTTTTTTTTTTTCAGTGAATATTTGGTTTCATATAAAAATTTGGTAGTGACAGCATTAAAATCAAATTTCCAACCTTCTGACAGCATGTTGTAAACTGCTCTTGTAAAACAAAACCAGCACTATAAGGACTGAAAAATATATAAAAATAACATAAGACTGCATGACAATACAGATCAGTTTTGACTCCTTAAAAACATACAGTTCTTTATTATCAAATTTGAAAAAGCTAATGTGAACATGCAGATTGTTAACAGACTACAGAAAGTCAGAATGCAGGAAATATACATGGAAAAAAATAATCCAATTAGAAAATAAGACAATCTTAGAACTTACACGCATGCAGGGGTTTCCTCCAGTATGAGAAAGCGGCATGTGCCATGAAAACAGAAGTGGTTATGGGAGTCAGGGCAGTCATCGAAGTGAGAGTGGACAGCGGCTGCTATAAATTCTTAAATGTATGCAAACAAAACAAAATAAAAGAACCTGGGTTAAATATGGACATAAATCACCATTTCTTGGTTGATAAAATACAAAGATCTATGCAAGAATTCCTTAAAAATGTATTTGCAAATGTTATGCCTGATGACCATTAATACTGCTGCCCAGTAACTCAGTTCCTCATAGAGTTGTGAACATAACAAAAGATTACTACATCATTACTGACCCCGCTTCAACACAAACAGAATGATCTACATATATTACATTTCCAGCTTTTATTGCCATCAAAACTGGAGCCAAATTTGTGATATCTTGAAGAACCGAAGAAGTGGAAGATAGAAAATAAATTCTAAGTTCTCAGTCAATCAGAATTAGAAGATTTTGTACATAGATCACAGCCCTTTAGATTTTATTTTTTCAAGGCTGCCCCTTTCTCAGACTCTATCCTCCCTAAGGCACACTTTTGATCTAAAGAGAGCACAAAAGCAGACATGGTGTAAGACAAGAAATAGCTAGACTTAGCCAGGACTAGCGGTCAAGATCTGAGGGGATTTCTTGAAATTGACAGATTCCTGTTTCTAATCATTGTGAGCTTGGCCTGTAGAAGGTATTTACACTGGATGAAAACTGTTTGCAGTATAATAAATAAAGGACCATGGTTAAAACCTTCTGCCTTTGTATTAGCAGCCTACTAATACCACGTGTGATTTCATTATGAAAAAAAAAAGTTTATGGCATTATTTACGAATTTACATCATTGTTGATTAGATTTTGAGATGTGGCCATTGCACTGAAAAATTAATGAATAATTGCAGTTGATTGTTGAGGGGCAGTGTTTAAGCAGACAAAATGATTGGAGGTGTCTGGCATACATCACCAGAGAGAAGTCTGTCATTTTCATGGGATGATATCATCAAGTTTTCATGTAATGTCGACTTGGCAACCTCCAGACGTCAAACTAATTATTACACAAGTCTAAATATAAAATGTTAATTTGATATAAATTAAATATTTGAAATATTATTATCTTTTTAATTTCTGTAGTCTAATATTTAATATATTCCATATTCACCGATTCAAAAAATATACATGGGATTTCAGGTCTGTGAAACCCAAAATGAGCTAAGCATAAAGGAAAAAGCAGACAGAGCATACTTTTGACACGTGAAGTTGTAGTGGTTGTGGTCGTGCTGCTGGTGGTGGTTGTGGTCGTGGTGGTAGTTGTTGTTGTGGTGGTTGCAATGGTTGTTGTTGAGGTAGAATTCTCTTGCACCTGCCCATATGTAAAAAGGGATCCTACAAATCAAACACAGCAAGCACATATTCAAAAACAATAGCACCACAATGGAACTCTATTGTCATTGAGAACAGCTAAATAGATGAGGACGAGGTGTTCAAAACTATTCAAATGTCACTGCTACTGCCTCTGTGAAATCTAGTATTGTGAATACCTTACCCAAATGTGAAAATGAGGATCCAACAAAGTCAAAAATTGCCAGACTCATGACCGTTACAGCAATGAGAAAACAGCGGAACAACAGCATCACACACTAGAGAGAAAAATGCTTGAGTGGCGTCCAGTGCAAATGAGAAATAGCTACTTAAAGCCCACCTGCTTTAGACTCAGAGATCAATTAAAATGCCCTGGAACATCAGTGGGAGCAACTGACTTCTGACCTTCAGACTATTTTAAGAGCTACAAGGGAATGGCTGGGTTAAGATAAATTAAAGTGGATTTGTGATGCGGATCTCTCCGCATACACAGGTAACACATTGCCGGAGGAATCGTTGATATGGCGTGACTAATTCACTCGTACATTTACAGAAAATGGAAGAACCACCACAAATCCCAAAATGTATCGCTCTGCTCTAAAACGTATCTAGCAATAGAGTTTTAAGGCATCATATATGCGTAGAATTGCATTGCAATGAGCTCAGTGGAAAATAAATCTAAGATGAGTTAAGAAAATATTTATTATTAAAAAACAGAAAGTTCTGATATGCTAATTAGAGTATTGTGCTATTTGTTTAGCAACACGCTAATGCCAAACTAGTGAAAACATTTAGTCGAGCAACCCTTGCAAAGAGCTCTCTGTTTAGGGGTTAGAGATGCTGTCTCTATTGTGTTTTCCAAATTATAAGGTTCCATGATGGTAAGGAAGCAGCTGCCTATGTAGGCGTTAGACAGTGATGCAGAACAATCAGTTCTTGAAAAAACATATTTTGTTGACACTGGCTGTCAATTTAACTTGTGTTTAATTCTATTAAATTATGTCACTATATAAATACACCTAATAAGGCCTCTCAACTCTCAACTTTATGTGAAATGCTAATATATATATATACATAATATAATATAATATACATATATATATATTTTTAAAGATTGACAGCCTATAAATCTAGAATCTCTTTTTAAGTAAAGGTCACTCATCCACTGTAAGGACAAAAAAAATACTGAGACATTTCTCAAAATATTTACATCTATCTTCCATAGAAGTAAGTCACACAGTTTTGGACCAATATGAGCTTGAGAATTTGTATGTTTTGGTGACCTAGCCCTTTAAGTTAAGAAAACCCTTTCTTATCATTGCAAGGATATTCCTTCTAAGGGTTTGCTTAACTTACCATCTGCCGTTCCTTAACCATCATTGTACCAAAATCACTTACTGAGATTATGGGACCTTGATCACAGGAAACCTTGCCTATATCCTTAAAAAAAACAAAAACAGCTGCTTACAGTACAGATACAATCACTCAGTCATTAAAAGTAGCGACTTTATGGGGCATTAAGTCAAATCAAATCAAATTCATATGAAATATTATCACATGTTTCAAACCAGCTTTACAGAAAGCCATACGTGGAACGTAACAGTTATGATGCTTTACCACAGAGCATCCTGCATCAGGCAGGGTTAAAATTGCCCAGTCATGATTGAATGCATATTAGCATTTGCTTAAAATTAAAAGCACAGAAAGCAACAACAGACATGATGTCCTTATGATTTTAAAATTGCTTCATTAAACTTTACTGACTTTCTCTAATCTAAATTGTTTGCGGAGTTAAGAACTTGCCTTCATTATAGAAACAAAGCCATAAAAGATGGACACTAAAGAATAGCTCTATATTTAAACTAAGCTCTGTTAACCTCGTTAGAAGCAAGACTTATGAGCCAAATAAGCTGCTGGACAAAAAAGGACAGCAAACCACTGCTTCTTCCATGACTTGGATAAACACTGAGAGCACATTATTCATGCTATACAGCTAAAAAACAAACAAACAAACAAAAAACTGTACAACAAAGCAGAATAATTACATGTTGGACATTACTAATATGTCTGTCATTACAGTTGATGAGGGTGAAACGGTGGGTGTCAGAAAAGACTCACTTCACATACTTCCCCTAATATCATTGTTTTTTATATTGACGATTAGAGGACTGTCAAATTATGACGCTAAAAAACTCTATTTCTTATATTAAAAATGACATTGTTGTTTTCTTTATAT
This sequence comes from Carassius carassius, assembly GCF_963082965.1. NCBI lineage: Eukaryota > Metazoa > Chordata > Actinopteri > Cypriniformes > Cyprinidae > Carassius > Carassius carassius. The sequence goes on from NC_081764.1 coordinate 9,132,583, forward strand.
TTCAAACGTTTAACTCTAATGGTTTGCTTTCGGGCCTCAATAATTGATGCATATTATTATTTACTTAATAAAAATAATAGCAGTAACTGCTGAATCGAATGAACACAACATCAAATATTTTTACTCACCGGTGAGAAGGAATATTGTATCCCAAAAAGCACGATACATCATTATAAGGCGTTTATGTGTCTTGGTGGTAAGGATTCGCAGCGTCGTTTCTTATATTAAAACGTTTACCTTAGCCAACTTTAAGGAAATCTGAATTCCAGAGTAAAGCTGTGTGCTTCTTTCTTCAGATTCATGTATCCTTCTCGACAAAAGACGCCATGTGTCGATTCAGGTATTTTAAACTTGACGTCTAACTTGAGCACCGCCGTCGTACCACTGACGTCATATAAAGCCTTAACTGTATTTTTTTCTAATTCACTATCATGATACAGATAAGAGGTAAAACATTGTTAACTACAACACCACGTCACTAATAATCAGTCATAGCTCAGAACCCTCTCCACTCCTGACATCCTTCTGTTGTGCGTGCGTGTGCGTGCGTGCACTCGTGTGCGCTAAAGAGAGGCGTGCATTCGCTTGAGATCGGGGAGTGTTGTAACATTTTTGTTTAAACCCCTGTAACTATTTTATTATATATAAGTAATGACATAACTATTTTAGTTGTTTTTCTTTAAGTACGCAATTTCTTTAAAATTTCTTTGATATTCAGAACCTACAGAGTGAGTTGAATATTAAATGTATTGTTGAACGTCTATTAAAATATGTGAGATACACTTTTTTTTGTGGTTAGTAATGTCTTTAGAAAGAGGTAGGGTCCTGGTTACACTGACCTGGCTACATCTGATCTCTATTTCAATTGTTGAGTTTACCTTTACTGTACTGTACTGTACTGTATATGTGGTGCACTCCCACAGGTAGTCTAGGCATATTACCGTACCTGGTTAAAATGGTTCCTCAAGACTGGATTGATTTGTTTGATCGTTCTTTGTGGTCTGCTGTTACAACACATAAGGGGAAGAACCCAAATGTCCAGGTCTTAGGGTAAGCATTTCCTTGTGTTACCTAAACTCATCTCTTTAAGCATTTTCTTAGTTGATCCAAAGTGTTAAATGCTAATTTATTTCAGAAGTCAACCATAAACCAAGCTTTTACCTATTCCTTAAATTTTTTATTTATGTAGTACTTATTTATTTATTTGCAATTCAACATCATAGTGCAAACTTCAAGAGGGCAAAAATATGATAATGTTATGCTGCCCCCTAATGGAATGAAGGGATATGGCCTAATATTATTACTCCTGTTCTACAGTATACTGCGATACCATAAATATTTCTCAAGTACATGTGATGATTGAATGTAAAACAACCTGAAAATTATTTGTATTAAAAAAATAAATAATAATATGTAAGTATTCTGTTTTACAGTACCTACAGTTATATTTATATTCTGATAGAGTTGAACTAGTTTAATATGATCTCATTTTTCTATTAAATGGACTTGGACTTGAAGTGGATACAGTGCCAATGTTTGTATGGAGCAATATAGTTTAATTCAACAGGTGTTTTATCTAGTCAAGAGGGTGGTTGGTTTTATTCTGAGGTTACTTATTGGCTGTTATACTTGTAGACGTGTGTCATAGTGTTGAACTCTTTTCTACGCACCTTTCTCAGAGCATTACTGCCTCATTTAATGGCGAGCACAAACTGACAACTACCTTCTCAATTCTTGGATTTAATCCTCTGGATTATTTTTCTCAAAGCAGTATTAGTACATATAAAGAAGACAGCATGACCACAAAGGGAAATTTTTTTTTATGTTTATGTCATATTGCAGTTGTTATTTTTCATTAGTCTGATTTTTGTTTTTAAATTAAATAAATAGCTGAAAAAAATAAGTTTCACTGTAAAGTCATATAAAATGCAACTAATAATGACATTTGAGTAAAATATTATAATATATATATATATATATATATATATATATATATATATATATATATATATATATTAAAATTAATTTGTTGACCACATCAAGGGACTTAAAATCCCTTTTATAGGTTCATACATAGCATCATACAGTATGTTGACACTTAGAAATTAAATGTTTAATAGTCATTTTATAATTTAATTTTATTTATTTTGTTGTGAAGTTGATTTGTTTGTTTTGTTGCCTAGAAGTGCATTAAATGCTTGTAAACATTATAGCTGATTTTTCTAAACAAAGTCATACATACACTTTGGTATTAATGGTGACCTCTACAGCTATTTGAGGATACAACCTGGCTATAATGAATGCATTGACTGTTGTAAGTGTTCCATTGGCTTTGTGTTTGTGAGCAAATGAGTAAAAATGTTTACATTTATGTCATATTAGTAGTCTCTTTGTCTGTTAAGGCCAATTGCCAGTTTTCTGTTCTGTGCTCGTTCCTGCAGGTCATTCAGAACTTTGTCAATGAGACATTTATGGAGCGATTGGGAATACAGTTGGGGGCTTATGAAATATATATATATACACTTTTAATGTGATAATCAGGTTTTTTTCCAGAATGTCAAAGCTGCTTTTGCACACAATGAAAGTAAACCATTCACTTCTTTTGCATATGAAAAAATACTCATATTGTGTTTCACAAAAGAAAGTAAAAATACATGTTTGGAATGACATGAAGGCAAGTAAATAATGGCAAAATGTATTTTTTTCTGTTTAATTATCTCATTGTCATCTATGATCTTTTGGAAATTTGCATGTAATTCTCAAACATGATTATATCCATTAATCATGTTTGTTCCAGAGCACTGCATCATCTGCGAGGCTGTGAGGTGCAGAGAGAAGAGCTGGATGAGATTCTGCAGAACGAAACTAAGGGAGAGCGTGCCAAACAGCCATAGGAGCTCTTCACTGACCGCAGCGTTGGCTGGCAGCACATCACTGTGGCAGTCCTGAGCAGTGCCATGCAACTGTGCAGTAATGACTCGGTGAGACCCTGCCTCTGTCCAGTCCTGTCATTATTTCCTGGATCTTAGGTGGAAATTCAAGTGTAACTGGATCACCGGTGCATTGCTTCATAAATTGAATGTTAACCTAAGAAGAACCTAAGAAGAAACCTAAGAAAGCCACATTTGAAAACCACATTTGAATCTTTTTCTGTAACTTAAATGAGGAAACTAAAACAGCAAATGACTTAGTGACTTGCAAAGCATAATGCTTTGATAAATCTCTCCTGTACTTAACACCTTTTTTGAAAATGACTCAAAATGCTTCAGAGGGATTTCAAGTGTTAGTCCTGGTGTGTGTTTTGCACACTCAGAAATCCAAAAGATTAAGGACCTTTTTCTTTCAATCCTCAGATTTACTTCTATGCATCAAATGTATTCCAACAAGCGGGTATATCTCCAGGACAGATTAAGTATGTGACCATTGGCACTGGGATGTGTGAATTCACCGCTTGCATTCTGTGTGTGAGTCTGCCATTCATCTGTTAACAATTGTGTAACTGTCTCAGAACAATACAGGCAATCCTTTGACCCACTTGCATGAGATGTGAGTAAATTAATGCACCCTGAATGCTAGGCTGATTTAGGCTAAATACAGAATAACTTCTGTTTGGAATGACATGGTTAAACATGAACTTTTAAATATGTGTGTGTCAGAACCCGTTGATAGAAAGGTTGGGTAGGAGGCTGATGTTGATGGGCGGCTATGTTCTCATGGCAGGATGGGCTGCCTGTGATCTTCACTGTGGCTCTTTCACTAGAGTTGTGTTTTATTCAGTGTTGTATTACCTCTTTTTCCCTTTACCAACACACACACACAGTCACACGGAAGGTTATGTACAAGCTAATGTCTAACCTAATGTCTAACCTCAAAGTGGACACATAATGTCCAGCTTTAACCTCATTGTCATCTGGAGTGTTCAGCTAAGGACATCATCTTTGGTTAACTATGACTTTTACTTATGGTTTTATGTTTTACCCAATAGAATATGGTTACCTGGATGCCTTACCTGAGCATGACTTGCATCTTCACCTACATTCTCACCTTTGGCATGGGACCAGGTAAATTACAACACCCTTATGTTATTTCATATTTATTTTAAAACTGTGTTCCTATTCTTACGGTAGCTGGCGTGACTGGAATCCTTCCAAAAGACATTTTTAACCCGATGACCCGTCCTGCCGCCTACATGCCTGCTGGCTCTCTAATGTGGATGAACCTCTTCATTACTGGGATGATCTTCCCTTTCCTTGTGGTGAGAACTTGTGGGGGAAAAAGTCCTATTTTCGAACATTAAGATAAATGCTATGTATTTTTTTGTGTGTTTAAATGATTTTTAGATGTTTTAACTGGAAATTTGACAAAATACCCATTAAGAATAGGATTTCTTTCTGAATGTCCTCTGTATGTGTTTTTTGCAGAACCGTTTAGGACAGTATTGGTTTGTGCCATTTGGGGCTGTGTGCCTCCTGACTGCTTCATATATTCAGATGGTTCTACCCGAAACCAAGGGAAAGACCCTATCCATGATCACTTAAGAGTTTTACAGACTCAACTACCATAGACAGGTGAAGATGGATCCAGAAGGAAAACAAGCTCAGTATCAACTAGGGGAAATCTTTCACTCCACTGCTTTATAGAGTGTTAACAATTCTCACCAACTAAATTAATATGTTTTAGAATAATGTCTTTAAAATGATGCCTTAATTGTTCTTCACCACACCAAGATTACATCTTGCCATGTTTCTTTGTACGTGCATTACTTGCTGATTAAATGTCATATTCTGCATTTAAAAAATATCGACTTGCTTTGTTACTTGATTCATCCATTAATCATGCATCACCATTTCACATTAATAAAAATATATATATATTGCTAACCATAGTCCTAACTGCTTAGAAATGAATGGAAGGAGGTGTTCTGTAGCTCCCTTTACCACGATTCCCATCAGAATAATTTTTATAGTTTTGTTAGTACATTTGAAACAGTAGATAGTTTAAGATAACACTTGTGTAAGTTGACTTTGGCAGGGTCATTCAGGGTGTGCAGTTATTACAATTCTGTTGAATGTTTCTCCTTAAGTTCAGTGAGACTCTGCTACACTCTTACAGTGGTGAACCCCTGAAGCTTTTCTAACAACAGAGAGCTTTAGTTCACAGTGAACACGTGATTCTGTCTAGTGTTTAGAATAGATTAACAAGGCTATTCTGCTAAATATGTTGCTTATTTCTGCATATATGGTCAACCCAACCTAAACTTCTGCCAACTTTGAAGGTACATACTGTTTTGGGTCACCAGTTACCCAGCTGACTCATTTAATGTAGTTTTGTACTGGACTGGGCTGTTTAAAAGCTACAGACATTCATGTGTTATCCTTATCACAGTTATTGATACTGAAGTTGTTAATTAAAAAAGAAAATTCTAATACAACAGACCAGTTGGTTTTTGGCTATAATGAAATGGGTTAGCTATTAAAATTAGGGTGAAGTGAGCAAAAGTAGAACACTTTTTGGTAAACCGTGTTAAATATTCTACATCTTTTTCAGGTAAAATGGGACACATTTTCAGCTAGTTGGTGCTTAGGTATTTGCTTATGATTGGACATTGTACAATTTTTTATAGAAATTCAAAATATAAAATTATTGCTTCATACCAATGGATCTATACTAGTGGATTGTGCTGCTGAAAGTGAATTCATATATAGTCTATTCATCATAGTAATCATCATAAATAATTAAAAAACTTCACCAGAATTGCAAATTTAAGGAAGTTAAACATGCTCTTCAACAGAGGTACAAAAAAAAAAATTAATCATTTAAATGGTTTATTTATTCATCCATTGCACCTCAGCCCTGGTTCACACTGCTGTTCTTTCAAGTTAAATATCCAACATTTCAAATCTTTCTGCATTTCCTGTACATTTTCTACTGCCCAGCTATTTAATACAAATGGAAACACTAAATAAGCAGTGCTGTACCGCATTATGCAATATTGCGAATAAATACATTGAGTATATGGGGTGTGGTTAGTTTATTTCAGAGACATATGTGGCTGGAATTTTTCATTGAAAACAATATGCATAAATAAATGTGGTTCATTAATGAAGCAGAAACCGCCAGTCACTGATGCCTTAAACCTTGAATCTGTGCTTTATAAATGTATTATTTCAAAAGTTACTAAGAATGGATTACCTCTTTTGGAATTGGTGTAAATGAAACAAGCCTTTGAGTTTCTTTATAATTTTGACTTTCAATCAGACAAGGAGCAGGAAACAGATTGGCTTTGGAATAGTCATCATGGCAGCACTCATGCAAAGATTTGTGCATGCATAAAGGTATGCACAATATTAGCAATAATGAAAAGCATAACTTTGGTTTTCTGCTACATTTTGGCCTTCTTACCACATCATCCTCACTTACTAATCTTATACATATAAAATGTATGTGTTATGATTGGATTTTTCACCAGTGAAGTATGAAATAATGAAAACCTACACTATTGTTTTCACAAAAGATTACTAGTCACATTTTGTACAAAAAAAAAAAACACTGAAAGAAAAAAAATCACAAGAAAGAAAATTCTCAAATACAATTTTATTTTATACCCATCTCTGTGCCAAATAGACAGAGACACAAAAAACAGTGTACAAAAACAAACATCAATAGAAAAGTATGCTTCTATCCAAATGTCCAAAAATTGATCAAGGTTGTGACAAACTGCAGAGAAACAACATTTTGTCAGAAAAAAAAGGTAGAATACCAAACAGACAAAAATTCTATGTGCATGTCTTTATACAAAAGTGTCAATGAAACTCTGTTTGTATATGGTTTTTATAAGATAGGTCCTTTAAATGACAGATTTTTCCTACCCATCGCTGTTCACAATCAGTACTGGGAAGGCACTTTGCAACATACAAATATACAAATACATAAGCAAGAAAACAAACAAACAAATGTCTCCAGTGATGTAATAAGCCAGAACACCATACAAGACAAATAACAACAGCAACAAAAATAACAGACCAATTCCCTACAACTTAAAATGTATAAATAAATAAGGGCTGCAAATATTCAAATCACACTTACTGGGCAGACAATGATTGTTACTATTAGAAGCATAAAATTGCAATCAATTAACAGATGTTATGAGCTGATATAAGCAATGATTAGTAAAATAAGCAAGCTGAAGCAAAAAAACCTGCAGGTTTTCCACTGCCCAGATCAGTCCGCTTCAGATTTTACGGCTGCGCATGAAAACATTAAGTCGAACAAGGACATATGGTAATAAAATAAAGATTTTTGTGTACATTGTCATCTATAGCTTCCATCTTAAGTGACCGCTTACATTCCAAATACATTTACTGTACACTATACTAATAACCTGCAGGGTAAAAGAAAAAGAAAAGAAACCAGCATTAACACTGCATTTAGAATAAGTCTAACACTAGATACACACTCAAATACTTGCATAATACAGACACAACAAAATGATGGATTTGTCAGTATCAACTTAAAATAATTCTTTTAAAATTTACTCTTCCAAGAAAAAAAAAAATCCATTCATTTAACAAGGCCAAGGAAAATATCTACATACAAGAACCCCGTTTACATAAAATGATATAATTGGCCATACATATATACATATTTGTTTTATATATATGAATGTTACATGTCATGTATAGTGACAAGACTTAAGTTAAGCAGGAATGTACTGAACCACTTAGAAAAACTCTTTTGATATATTAAAAAAAGATTACAAAGCCCTCTGTATATATTACATTCTAGAGATAAAGGACATTGGAGAGACTGCAGCATACATACGTGTACTCATACACACGTCATCATTCTCACGCTGTCCTCCTGTCGGCTGCATGATTCAAGAAAATAGCACGTCGCAACAAAACTCAATATATACCTTTTCGTAAAGGAGACTTGGACACCGGTATCAATAAGTTAATAAAATATATTCTTTGCTTCTTGCTATATCTTACAGTGAAACCTGAAATTGGTCCCTGTTGGACATTTGTCTCAAAACATAGAAACAAAGAAACACCACAAAAAAAAAAATTACAGAGATTACAGCCATTATCTGGCCTGAAGTTTTCAAGGATTTCAATTCATTTAAATATTTGTCAGAGTAATTCCTTCAGCAAAAGACTAAAACATTTATATGTTATGACTGGTTGCTGTAGGTTAAAGGTCATTGGACTACAACAGTTGCGTAAATGACTCAATGTTTTCTGATTGTGAAAACTTTTGTTTTGTTTAGATTTTGTTAAAATTGTAACACTTGCTATTGTTCTGCTTCTTGGTGAGGTAAGTCTGGGCACTGATAAACTAGAGGTAAATTCTAAAAAAGTTTGGGGGATCAGTTTGCCTTTTAAAGCAAACATCATCCTCAATCCACCATCTGGAAGCTGAGATACGCGTGTCAAAAAAAATAATAATATCAGGATAAACCAATGAAATTGAGGATTTGTCCAAAGTGGAATAAACAGATTAGCTGCTTCACACCAAGATGGCATCCATGACGGCAAAGTCAAAACATTAACAAACATTACAATAGTAAGAAATGCAAAAAAAAAAGTAGTCCACATATGGCGTCAAGAAGTATGAGACAACAGACTAAACTCGCAGTTTTCAAACGTTTGGTTATCCAAAAAGGTTATAAGAAATGTCTGTCTCTCAAAGGGGTCATTTCTCCCCTAAACCAATTCCACTGCTGCCCATCTCAGAGTCCACTAGTGAGGAGGCAAAGGCTGACTGGACGATCTGAAAACCAAAGGATTCAAGAAGTGACATATTCTGTTGGGGGGAAAAAGGCGAGCCGAGATCACCGAGACCGGACCCGGCTGCAGCGCGTTTCTTATGAACCCGGTGATGGTGCTTGTTGAGGTAAGACTTTGTGCGGAAAGTCTGGCCGCAGTCGCTGCAGGCAAACTTCTTTTCTTGGTCTATTTTTTGGATGTTTTTGGATCCCCCCGGCGAGGTCACTGCATCCTCAGCTTGGCCATTGAAGATGAAAGATGTCACCTCCATTTCTTCTCCCTCAACTTTCTGTTCAGCTTTGAGGTCCGTTCCATTGGAAAGGTCCCCGAAAACTGCATCCGATCCATCAGAATCCTGATGGGGGCATTTCCCAGCATTCTCCTGCCCGTCTGAGGTAAACACGGAGTGGGGAAGGGGATATCAGGGAAGGAGGGGGACAGAGATATATAGGAAGAGAGAAGGAGCCTCACATTTAGCAACGTATCTAAAAATTAAATTATTTCCTTTATACTTCTAATTTTTTTTTTGCTGTTATACTTGGGTTAAGAAAGAGAAATTGCATCTTTAATTAAGGGAAACTGCATTCTATTGTGTACAGCACCTAAAGGAAATATAATTCTGATTCAGATTATTCAGTCCACTGAGTACCTCTAGGCTCTAGAGCAGTGGCACTTAACTTTAGTTTGGAAACAAAAATGACAAATTACTTTTTTCATAATTTCTGCCATTATTTACTCACCCTCAAGTTGTTCTAAACCTGTATGAATTTCTTCCTTCCATGGAACACCATAGAAGATTTTCTGAAGAAATCTGGGAACCGAACAACATTGGAGCCTATTGATTTATAGTGTATGGATAAGAGAAAAAAATAAAAAAATTTATTCTATGTTCAAAAAAGAAAAAAATCCAGTTTTGGAACAACATGGGGGTGAGTAAATTATGACAATTTTCGTTTTTAAGTATAACTTCTTAGACTTCTTCGGTACAAAGTAGACACTTTCCCCATACTAATCAACCACCATGAAAATTAATACCCAATTCTTTAAAATTCTTTAGTGCTTTTTTTCCACATGTATAGCTGCCAACAACAAAGTGACACTTCAGGGCATGAGACCAAAGATCATTTCTGATTGGCTTAGAAGCACCTTATTAGGGAAAAATGAGAACTTTTGCTACAACACTGTCATTAAAGAGTCACATTGAATCTCTATGAGCAACATGTTGAGTACCAATGGTCTAGAGTTCCATGCTCTTTAGATTCGATACGATTCGATTCAACTTTATTGTCATTGCACATGTAAGGTACAAGGCAACGAAATTCAGTTAGCATCTAACCAGAAATGCAATAAGCAGTAAGTACAGGATATACAGTGTCTACAATAAGGACATCAGTGTCTTTAACTCTATTCCACTATTTTGTACTCAAACAAATATATATAATTTAAGCTCCAGCTGGCTACAGGGCATTTTATGGCCCCTTGAAACTATTATTAAATACAATCCAGTTCTTCCAAAGTATAAACTACGAAAAACAAAAGAGGTCAGATGTGGGTACTGTTAACGCAAACGGATGAAAATCAAGCAGCATTGAGAACCACCAGACAAAAGCATGAGCAAAATGCCCACGAGCCAATTATTATGTAAGAACTTAAGTGCTTAGCCGATATTTGTGCAAAACTTATTAGTTACAGCATCCAGACAACCTCAGTTCTTTGGCTCACCACATTGCCACCCTCCAAACAGCCGTACTGACCTGTAAGAGGTCCATGAAGTGGAAACCCTGGTGCTCCAGAAGAGCGGCACTCCCAGAAATAGGGAGTTGGACCTGGCTTGCCCAGAAGCAACTCAGGCTGCAGGCCCAGGGCCGGAGGGACAGGCTGGGGTAGAACTGGCCCAGTTAGCCCCCGAAAAGACCCCTCGGTCTCTGGAAAGGTAACCAGGAGCCGGCGACTGGTGCAAAGGTCTACACCGCCAGTAACCGCCCCAAGAGGTAAGAGATATGGATAAAGGAACAGACAGAGAGGCCAAAGGGGACAATTCGCAGTCAATACAGTCAGATGACCACTAGCTTCACATCAGTTCAGAAACCATCAGAAATTGTGAAAATTGTTTGTTCAAAGCTAAAATTACAAAAATAACTTTTAAATAAATGAATCTTTTTCTTTCATTACATGCCAAGCCAGCAGCTCGATGATACTGTTGGAATGATATTGTAATGGCAATTCTGTACTGATGTAAAGTTAATGCTGCCTTTCTGCATTACGTTTTGCCTACTAACTCACTTGAAACAAGAAAAACATTTCATTTGAATAATTCTTGGCATCCCCATTACTAAGAAATCATGGAAATATTCTAGAACACTTAGTCCTTTAGAAGAAGAAAAAAAGCGGTCTCCAAAATGTTTCCCATCATGTTCAATAAAGACATTCCCAATCACAAGCTGCTGGATTCTATGGCAATAATTTTTTGAAAAAGGTCCATTAAATCCACAGAAACAATGTACAGCGTGTACATGTGCACTTATGTGGACATGCATGAATGATTGATCAAAAATGCTTTCATTATGCCAGCACTTGATGGAGATGATAGTAAGCCACACAGAATGGGACACATGGCCATGCTAAATTGGTCAGCAGCAATGTAAGTGACTAGCAGACAAAGCTGATTGATAGGGCTGCAACTATTATTTAACTCATGTCTTAAATCAACTGTATCTCTAAATTCATCTTATTTAAATCACGACCACTGAAGATACTTTAAAGTAATAGTTCACCCAAACTGAAAATGAAAGTTGTAGATGAGTTTGTCCATTGGAACAGATCTGGAGAAACTTGCTCACCAATGGATCGTCTGTAGTGAATGGGTGCCATCAGAATTAGAGCCCAAACAGCTAATAAAAACATCAAAATAATTCATAAGTAATCCAGAGTAACCATTATAACAGATTATAGATTTGCATTTTGGCCAGAGGTAATGGTTTAAAGTTAAAAAAGATTTTTTTTTTCTTCACTAGATGTTAACTGATGGACTGGGGTCATGTGGATCAGTTGTGGAATATTAAGATGCTTTTAACAGCTGTTTGGACTCATTCTCATTCTGATGGCAGCCATTCACTGCAGAGGATTCATTAGTGAGCAAGTAAGGTAAAGCTACATTTCTCCAGAACTGTTCCAATGAAAAAACAAACTCATCTACATCTTGGCCTAAGGGTGAATACATTTCCAGCAAATTTCCATTTTTGGGTGAACAATTCCTTTAAATGTGAAACGTGTCCTTTTATTTGAATAACGTTCTTAGAATTTAAATCTGGCAGCTGTATATTATAATCATAAACCCTAAAGTTTACAAAATTACAACTCTACATATGCAATACTTCATCAGTTATACAAAGGTATCATTACAATTGCCCATTTTGGTATCCATTTTGCACATATCTACTATCTGAGCTAAAGAAATTCATGCTAGCTTTCCTCTTAAGAAGTGAAACACAACCCATACTTTCAGCAACAAATATCCTTTCTCATCCACTGAGAGAAAAGTCCTGAAAGATGGTGTGATATCGAGGAGAACAGCCAAATTCTAAACAACATAACCCTGATTCCCTGCACATTATGCTGCATTAAATGAAAGATGTGCAGCGCTACAACCTGTATATGCGGGTGAGTTTCTGTGCAAGCAGATGCAGCATCTGATTAGCAGCAGTGATAAAGACAGCAAGTGAGCGAGCAACAATTTGACGCTGTGGGGAGAGGCTTGCTTGCCTTCCACTGCGCACTGGCGTCCTGAGTGGTAGGGGGCGCCGTTGTGCATCTGTGGTCTGTTGGTGCGAGGTTCAGGGAACTGATGTGCTGCAGAGGAAGGGAGCATGGACGAGCTGTGGTGCGTTTTTATGTGCACCTTTAAGTAGGATGCAGTAGAAAAACCTGAGACCATCGGAAGAACAAGTAGGAAAAACAAATAAAAACAATAAAACAAAAAAGCAGAACAATACTCAGTCTTATTAATCAGAGGTTTATTCTATGACAAAGTACATGCCACGAACCTTTTCAGTACTACTATTTAAAACTTGAGCCTTTTTTCCCTTAGACAGTTTACTGCATTGAGCCTAAACTAACTTATTAAGGATGGTGTCATTGGCAATAAAAACATGGATCATTAGCTGCGTATTTCGTATAAATTCACAGCACATGTTCTGCTGTCTATATAATCTTTTGAAACATTAGTTAATTAAAATGCATGTTTGACCAGTACCTTTGTTGCATATTCCACAGTAGTTATGAGGTCCTTCACTGTGTTTTTTCAAGTGGTCGGTCATGTAGGCAGCCCGGAGGAATTTTCCACACACTTGACATGGTATCTTGTCTTCATGGCATGCCAGGTGTGACCTCAGGCGATCTCGTGTTGCAAAGGATGCATTGCAAATCTGAGACATTTCAAGATATGGTTTAGAATATTTAAATTCCAATCTTCTACATAGAATGAATGTGAATGAGGACCTGGGCTGTCAAAACAACATCCGAAACAATAAAAAGGCATCATTAAAGGATCATCCCATCCTAAAAGTGGTCAATATGACTTGTGTGCTACATATTGCAAATATTTTGGAGCCAAATTATATTATAGCTTTGAGTGAAGAACCAACAAAAAATTGTATATCACCATGTATTAAAAATTCAAATTTTTTCTATAGAATATTGCAGTGTTTATTAAAAAATTATCTGTCTTTTGTGAAAATTATCACTTTCTGATCTATCTGGTTTGTGAATGAGTCATTTTTTGCATCTTAATTCACCAATTTATACTATCCCCTAAAAGTATATGCTTTTCTGTTAAGAAAAAGTACATACGTTTGAGTGTGAAACAGAAGAGTAGAATAGTTTTGGGAAATACTTTTAATAGACCACTCTGTCACATAGTTACTTGCATCCTCTCACTGTAATCTTAAAACGTCCTCATATGTACACACTACACATTTTAGTTCATTTCATTTATGTACGAGGGTATACCTTTGGAATACTAATTTCAACATACTACGATTTGGAATGGAGCATGAGAATTACGTAGGACGCAGTGAGAGCAGCAGATTTGTGAACTGCAGCAACTGATTAATTAAATAGATTCAAAAAGCAATTAATTAAATTAACTGGGAAAAAAAAACAGTTTGCTCTTGTGCCAAGAATTTAAGTGAAAAACAATTAAAATTCAGGGGGCAGTTGCATATAGTGCTTGGAGTAGTCTTAAGTCATCTAACATTTTCTGCAAGACATAAAAAAAAATAAAACATTAAAGGCACAATATGTAATTTTTCTGCTTTAAAAATAGCAGAAATCACTATATCTATGTTATAGATGTACAACTACATTCTCGCCTGAAATACTTTTACAATTAAATTTCATGACACAATAACAGTAATATTTTGAAAATGTTGATCCGAATAAATGGTGGTTGAACAACCAATGCTGCGTGAACTCAACCAATCAGGATGTTTAGCGCCCAAGTCCCACCCCCGAAAGTTCCAGAACTTTGAAAAAGTACTACCTCGCCAGCAGAGACTTTCTAAAGGGGCATTTTTTTTTACCCGGAACTTTATTTAGTTCCTGGTTCCTGCGGTGGAAACACACAGAGTACCAGGCCAAAGTCCCTAGTTCCTGGGTAAAGTTCCCACGGTGGAAACGCGGCATTGGATACCTACTAGTAAATCAAAGTAGTTCCCAAAGTAGTTCCCAAGTTCCCTCCTTTCAGGGAACTGATATTACATCCATAACCGGAGACGTTCTTAAGATACTGTCTGAAGATACTGGCTATGTTTATGCATCTGGTCCCAAGTCTGTTTCTCACACAAAGCTTCATATGGCTTCATAATTTGTATGGACCATGTTTATAGTACTTTATGGTGGTTTTTGTCATTTTGGAGTATGACAGTCCTCTGTCACTTTCAATATATATAAACAATTACCTGGTAAATGATTCCAGAAATTCACTTTCTGAAAGAAAGTCATACACATTTAAAACAACACAAGTACATAAAGCTGAGTATTTTTCACCTGACATTTGTGAGGTCTCTCTGTGGTGTGAACCTGCTTAATATGTCCATTCAGATGGTCTGGCCTACAAAAACATCACACAAACAATTTATGATGACACAAACACATAAACGAATGCTCTATTTGTAATAAATGCATCTATAAATGACTGCACTCACCTGGAGAATCCTTTACCGCAGCTTTGACAGACATACGGTTTACCCACCGAGCCGTCGTGAGACCGCACGTGGTAAGACATCCTATCCTTGCGTTTGAAGCGCAGCCCGCACACCGGACACGCGTACGGTTTCTCGCCCGAATGTGACAGTTTGTGCCGGTTGAGGTGGTAGACGTCTCGGAAGACCTTCCCGCACAGATCACACGCGACGTGTCGTCTCGTCCTCTCGCGTTTACGGTTGTCCGCGGGCAGATCGTTTTCCTGAAACTTCGACTGGGGATGAGAGACCATCGTCGGGCCGTCCACAGCGACCAGCTCCACTCCCGTGCTCACCCCGCCAGTGAACGTCCCGTGCTGCATCTCGTGGTTTCTCAACTGGACGTCTTCTGGAAACACCTTACCACAAACCCCGCACGAGAAAATGCCCTCATTTTCGCTTTGAGCCATGCTGTTATTGTAAGTGATCGGCTCTGTTGTGGGCTCTTTTTTGGGTCTCCCTCTAGCTCGCTTGGCGCCGTCGCTGTTGGGAAACTCCAACGGGGAATCCGCTAAGCGATCGGCGGCTGGTGCTCCGGTAGCGGCCGCCTGCGATCGGTTACTAGGCTGCGTCGGATCGGCACTGTCACTGTCATTATTGTCGGTAAACACAGCGCCGTTGGACACGCTCCCGTTGGACATGTCCACGGGCAGGGGGTATGACAGCTGCTCCGCGGCCCTGAACAGGCTGTGCTCGCCTCCTCGGGAAGGAGGCACGAGGATCTGCACGTTGGACTGTTTGATGACCTCCTGACAGATCTCGATGACGGATCGCATGAGCAGAAACTTCGCCGCGGTCATGAGCTCCGGGAAGCACTCCAGACGCACCACGATCTTAGACGTGTACGCGAAGTCCAAGATGTCTCGGAAAACTTTGGGGCTGATCGTGTGCATCTCCAGCTCCTTGCCCTGGCCGTCGTCTTCCGTTTGACAGCTGAACACCGACTCAAAATACTCGCTGCACGCCGCCAACACCGCCTTGTGCGCGGGGAAGCTCTCCTCTCCGACGCGCAAGATAACATCACAAAACCTGCCTCCATCTTTTCTCTGGCTGTTGAGATTGTGTAGCATCTCGGCGCTGTGTTTGCTCACCTGGTACGTGTAGGAGGAATTCCACGGCTGTTCGGTCCTCTCCATGCCGCCTTTATTTAACAACCGAGCCTAACGCATACGACGGAAGAGGTAGACAAAGGCAAACGAACGGCAAACACCCAATAAACAGAAGTACTCAGCAGCGACCACCACTCCTCGCCTTTTTAGCATTTAACATGTTAGCAGGGGGAAAAATGGCAGCCCCCCAGCTTCCTGTGAACTTTGACCTTTGCTTAAAGGGAGGGGGGTGTCGTTTGCGTTTAATATTTTCTCTTTTAACAATGTTCAATCCAAAGATAAGGCGCGGATACTAGTCCCACATCGAAATTTAAGTTTCGTGTCCGTCTTCCTGGTTCGCAGCGTTATGAATTCACATCCTTGTTTTCCAGTGAGCCCCCTCCCTCAAATGTACGCCAGACACTGAATACATGACAGCAGACCCTTTCTCTACACCGTAACATATTTAGGAAATATACGGTAAACGAGAACGAAATTAAAGTGAACAGTCAAAACTCTTGAAATGACACAGTAGCCTAGACCAGCGGTTCTCAATTGCAGTCCTCGCGCCCCACTGCTCTGCACATTTTGAACGTTTCTCTTAGCGCTTTAGACATTTGTTCTATTCGAACATAAGTGCCCTGCGAAGTGGTCATCACAGGATATTCAGTCATGATTCCAGTTCAAAGCGAACGTAGCTATATGTTCCAATCAAAGTGCATTGAAGTGTGCAAGACGTGAATTTAAATTGTATTGATTTACAGAGGTATATAATGTCACAGTTGTCCATGTTTAAAGACGCTGCACAGCACAAATCAGTGAATGAATGTTTCGATGTGAGGTAAACTTCAACAGATTTCCCCTGCTCAGAGAGTAGGGAGCAATGAACAATTGAAAAACAGTTCATGCACGGAGTTCATTTCTAACGAGCTGATTATCTGAATCAGGTGTGTTAACAAAGAGAAACGTGCAAAATATGCAGAGCAGTGGGGCGCGAGGACTGGAATTGAGAACCGCTGGCCTAGACAGACAGCTGCTCTCCTGAACTGATAGTGTACTTTTCAATCACAAAGACACAGACAATAAACTAAGATAGTTGTTGAAGACTGTACTCTGGCTTGCAGTGTGTCTGGATGCTGTATTGTTTGTAATTGTGGTAATCAGATGTACAAATACTTTAGGGATATACTTTTTTTTTTTTTTTTTTTTAAATCAAATATAGTTACATAATGCAATTTTAAATATATATATATATATATTCCCCTATTTACTCATCCGTTTTTTATTATCGGTCTTGTCACTGTCAAGATTGTGTTGTGGATGCTTCCGTCACAAAAACAAATATCACCCTGGTTTCACACCAAAATATTTATTTACTGTTTTTGAGCTCATTGTCTTTCTTGGGTGGCAAATCCAAATTTCCATTTATATATAAAAAAGTTCAACTTAAACTTTCTTACTCATAATTGCAATCAATTTAGCCTCTAGGACTTTGTTTTGCCTTCATATTAATTTTGTGTTGTACTTTCATGTAGTTTTTCTGCTTTTGAGCTTTTTTAGTTTGTTTAAGTTCATGCATTATCCAGTGTGCTTGGGTTTGTAAAAAGCCCGATACAACACAGAACAATACTGTGCAGAGCAAAGTTCGGTAAAGGGAGTATAGCTTGGACATGCATGGGTAACACTAGAACAGACTCTAATTTATGGACCAAAGACACCGGATACATGCAAAGCGATGAAATTCTACAACATTTTTGCTACAGCAGTTTTGGCACTTTGAAAATACACTTGGCAAGAATAGACTAAGATGACTGTGTAATTACACTGGAATATGAATGAACTGTAGCCTAAAAGCAAATGACACTGCAATATAGCTACAGCCATTCCATGCAGAAGACTTGTTCCTCAATCAACCATTTTTTTAATTTAAGACCTTGAAATCAATGAGTCAAATACAGTTTTATGTGAATGATTTTTTTTATTAAATTTTTCTTATATTTATTAACTATTTGTGCTACCTAAATTAATAGCAAATTACTTAATTGTCAACCCCTGCCACCCTAAAACAAATGTGATTCAGAGCAGTGCTTCTCATAAGGTGACTAAGAAGACTGGCTGGAGGAAGGAAAAAAAAAGGGGGGGGGGGGGGGGGCAAAGGCACAACTAGCATTCACTTCTTGGGGTGAAAGAATGTCCCCTCTTGCAGAACAATCTGGCTTCAATACTCCAAGTTTCAAGGGC
The DNA here is from genome assembly GCF_963082965.1 of Carassius carassius. Lineage (NCBI taxonomy): Eukaryota > Metazoa > Chordata > Actinopteri > Cypriniformes > Cyprinidae > Carassius > Carassius carassius. Next base: position 9,150,919 of record NC_081764.1, read on the forward strand.
ATGCATCTCTGGATCAGGGACGCATTAAAACACTACACACGAACATCTCCTTTCCAACAAATCAGCAATACTGCCCATTCCCACCCAGATCAACCCTAGATGGGAAACATGGAACACTGCAGATAGTGTGACTGGACAAAGAAAAAGTAACTTTGCAGTTTCTCATTAGCTGGATAACCTTCCCCACATGAAGACAGAAAAATAAGAGAGAAAAAAAAGTCAATTCTATGTACAAGGTGGAAAAAGAAAAATTTCCATAATCTGTACAAAACCAGGCCTATACATTATTTACTTTACTGCAAAAAACGAAAATTCAAAACAAAAACTATGAGAAATTTCCCCCTTAACTTCAGGCCTTCTCCAAAAAAAAAAAAAAAAAAAAACCAAGGGCTCTGACATCTGTACATAATGGTATAAATCAAAGTTCATATCTCTCCAACTAGAGGGTAGTGGGGAAGGGAAGGGATGTCTTGCTTCGCTCCTGCTGACTGCTCCGAGGATGTCATCACTGCCGGAACTCAAGCTCGTCAACACTGATTACTTTAGTCGATGGCATGGAAGGGAGGGGCTGTTGTAGCACGTCAGATCCAAACCACTTGGCCAGACCTAGAGGAGGGCTACCCCCTCTTCGCTGGGAATGGTTTGTCCGATGGGGACCGTGGCTCTGTGACTGTGGGCCTCCTGATGGAGCCACTGGCAGATCTGTGGAGAATGTTTAATAAAAATTTTAAACCATAAAAAGATAAACCATCAGCATATTTATTTGCTTTCCTGTCTGAAAGTAAACTTTCATTAATAAACATGTTTAAAAGCTTGAATCTAGTAAACAACTGATAAATTGGCTGATTTTTGGCATTGAGATGATCAGAAATGGATCGGAACTCCACACACTTTGACAACTCAAGTAAATAAAGTATAATATCAGCAATTCTTTAAACTGCATTCATCAACATTAGATTGTATTATAATCAGATTATCAGCCATTGGCCAGCGAGATGGTACATAGCAGTAAACCGTGACAGTAAAGAAAAGAAAGTTTCAAAAGATATACATTTTTGACTTCGATTCAAAGAATTCAGATTATTTTCTTTTTTTTTTTTTGTTTCCAGAAAAACATTAAGCTGCACAACCATTTCAGATAGCTCAGAAATGCTTTTAAAATATTAATGTAAATTTAATTTCACAATTTATATCATGACATGGTCATTTTTGTTATAAGAACAGATGCAAGTAACAAACAAAAAGGATCAATACAATAAAACAAAGACGGATTAAATAGACCTACTGTCCCTAAAAACTGTTTATTTAACAGTAGAATTCGAGGAGGAGATACAGAAATTGTACTCAAAGTACTCAAAATATAAAAAGTAAAAGGACTGCATAGTCTTAACTATATGAATGAAACATCATACATTTATCCTTATTAAAGATAGTAAAGTTAGTCCAGATTAGTGAGTGATTTTCTATTTTTCTTGATTAACATTGTAGAGACAGCAGCAGGAATATTTGTCTGCGGTCATTTTTAAGAGCTGTTTGGACCCAATTTATTGATATACACGCATTTTCTTTCTCAGCCGTTTGTTAATTTCAGCCATAGACCAAGATGGGCATTTTAAGACAATTGTCTGAGTATTTGACCACTGAAGCACAGTAACTGCTGAAAGATCTTAATATGCACTCAAGACTTTAGTGCATGAGCTTCGGGTATGTGATGGCGCACAAGTTTTTTTTTTTTTTTTCTCCCCAGAGGTTTCTTGCACTCAAGTCTTTTTTTTTTTTTTTTTTTTTTTTTTTAATACAATCAAGCACATCCCGCAATTTCTCCTCATTTATGCAGGTTTCTTATTCACGCTTTAATTCAGTAACTTTAAGCAGTGCTGCGCAGCACAGATATATAAAGTTTGGCATAGCCAGTGAGCATGCAGGGAGCTGAAGCAGAGCACTACACACACACCTTCCTGCACGTCGAAGCAACTCAGGAAATACGGATCTTATTAAAACACTGTCATTACCAGTACTAGTTAAATGAGGAATCGTATGGTGTCAGCATGGTATCATGATACCTTTTCAGTGCCGATATATCATGCAACTAGACATGTGTTGGTATTCGGTAATGTGATATCACGGTAATGAATATGCACAATATTGTTATTGTGGGCACTACTAAATACTGTGAATAATTATATATTACAAATTATTCAGAATTTGGAATGCATTTTAAGAATACTTTTCCCATCAGCTAGTAAAAATAATTTACTAGTAAAAAAAACACCCCTGTATGCTGCTCAAAAGACTGTGCACTCTGATGTAAACAAGCACGCATGAGAAGTGTTCACATGGGGGAACACGTGAGAGGAGCGCTGAATGAAAGCACATTCCCTCTGACAGCAGATGGCGCTAAACTGCAGAAAATGCAGCCCTAGCATTTAGGGGGAAGTCATGGCTTAGTGGTTAGAAAGTTTGACTCCTAACCCTAAGGTTGTGGGTTCAAGTCTCGGGCCGGCAATACCACGACTGAGGTGCCCTTGAGCAAGGCACTGAACCCCCAACTGCTCCCTGGGCGCTCCAGCATAAATGGCTGCCAACTGCTCCAGGTGTGTGTTCACTGCTGTGTGTGTGTGTGTGTGTGTGCGCACTTTGGATGGGTTAAATGCAGAGCACGAATTCTTTAAATAATTTTAAATAGCCATTAAGATTTGTGGATTTTTGGTGTTGTTCATCACAGCACCAAATTACATACATATTTACATGATTTATTTTCAATCTCTTTTTTTTTTTTTTACATTTTAATCTAGACTACAACATACCCTAGATATTGTTCGAAAGTGTTTTGATTCTTTATTGTTCGTTCACACTATATATTAGGGCTTCTTTAATCAACAGTTAATTTATTAAACTGCCAATGAAAAATTATTCAGAACATTCATCTTATGTATTCCAATAAACACGGTTAAAATCAAAAATTTCAACAGCGTTATTTAATGAGCTAACATGAACTAGGAGTTTAACAAAGTTTAATAACTTCTGTAGCAAGTGTAACTATTTCTCATTGTGAATGTTAATGCATTAAGGCATGCAACTACTCTTAATTTAGTAATTTTAAAACACTGGTGCTGTACTTACTTGGTCTCTGCTGCTGTTGAAGCTGTTGCTGCATGACTGCTAACTGCATGTGTGTTCCTGCAGCTCTAGGGGTCATGAGTGGATGCCCTGCAGGACCAAGGGGATACAGAGGCTGCCCTAAGAGGGCTGGGGGTAAACCCTGAAGCTGAGACAGGTCTACAGCCTGAGGGAACATGCCTATTCATGCAGAGGAAAAATGAAAGAACTTCACTAACACGGTTTTCAGTTACCAACAGGAATATGGCTGGAATGGTTATGAAGGAAGAGAAATCAAAAAGGTGTTAAACCAACCTGTTTGTAATAATGTGGGTCCGAGTTGTTGAGGCTGGATGCCCTGAGCCAGCATCCTCTGCATCACGCCCGGGTGAAGCTGGGGTGGAGGTCTGACCAAGGGGACCTGGGGAAGCAGAGGGACTGGATACATCTGGGGTCTGGGGAAGGGAGAAGATGGTCCTGGTGACAGCATAGTGGGAGTGTGGCCTGTTGTTGAAGGAGGCCTGGGTCGGTCTGGGTCTTTATTATAACGACTCTGAGTAGGAACAGGGGTGGAGCATGCCTTTACCCCACCAGTCTGAGGACCACTGGTGTCCCCATCTTCCAGAAAGGAACTGGGTGATGGAGGCCCATCTATAAATGAAAGGAAACTTCTTTAGGAAATAAGAAAAATAGAAAGAGAGCTACTCCGTTTATTCAGCCTGCTCTAATCTCTTGATATATGTGCATTTTTTCATACCCTCCTGTGAATTATGGGAGTTCACAGTCTCCTCCTTGCTTCCTGGTCTACTCCCAGGATCATCTCGACTTTTCTCTTTTGATTCATACATTTTTTTGATCACAGAAGTGGGAGTGAAGGATGGAGACAACTGCAGCAGGGGAGAAAATATGTTGCTTAAATCAAACAAGTCAATCGTTTCCATTTGTGTTTTTTGGTCTATATAGAGACATTTAAGTTACTTAAGAAAATGGCTTTATAAGTTGATAATACATCAGGGGCCGTATTCACAATTTTTTTTTTATCTTAGCACTAAGAGCTCTCCTTAGTAACAGTTAATGTTTTAGCTAAGAGTTTCCTCTTAAAACCTACTCACAAAGCTGCTGATACCAACTTTGACTAAGGAACTGGTAAAAATCTTATGCTACGACAAAGGCTGACCTGGTTGCTATGAATGATGTCATCAAGCTTACTAAGCCAACAGTAATTGGCTGAGAGGGGATGGGTCTCAGTCAGTGTTTTAATCAGAGTTGTTAGAATGAGGTAAATGTTTGTCTATCATTCATCGACCTCAAATAAGGCTTGTCATTTGAAAATTACCTTGCAAGTTGTAGCTACTTTGTACGACCGTTGCTCTAACGTTAACTTGTATAAATGTGTACTATTAAGCACACATTCAAGTGTTTTTTCGGAATGTGGAAACTATTAGCACACAGAGGCACCAGGGCAATCACTGGCATTTTTTCCTGACAACAGTGGAAACAAATCCGCCATCATGTTTGTTCAATACAGAAGATTAATAATTTGAAAGGGGCTACTTTTGTGTACTCACAATATTAGCAAAATGTTGTGCTTTTGTAAAGTAAAGAAAAACAGGATGCGCTTACTGCCATCTCGCAGGCTCCGTAAACTGGAGCGCATCATAAAAATTAAATTATATCTACAGAAAGCCTGTAATGTCTACTTCCAAGTTAACTAATTAAAATCAAAAACTCCCATTATGTAATCCATTTGAAATGTGCATTTCTCTCTAAAGGCACATCACTGTACTGAAGAGATGGCAAGTCAGCATCATCAGCTTCATCTTTGCAGCTGACATTGACTCAGAAAACAGTAGTTTATTAATGAACTAAATATTTCCATACTTTTTTTTCCTGACACATTCATAGTCAATCTCTTTGCCAGTACTTTGTGGCAAGCTTTGTGTGTGCTTGAGAGCAGAATAGGCCATAAATGCTCAGTGTTGGCTTAGTGTTGGTTGAAGCGGTCAACACTGTATGATGAATAAATCTCTTATACTCACGTCGCACGTACATCTGCACTTTGTCGTTTATGATTAAAGAATTCGCAAGCGCAGAATTCAGTCAGCGAGCGCACACATTAAACAGAATCTGGTGTTTCAGCAATGACTCATCTGAATGTCAAAGGCATCAGCCATAGGCGAGATCTCCTACTATCATTGATACACAATGCTATGGTCACAACCCTATTACTTCTTGCCCAACTTGTACATGAAAAGAAGAGACCTAATTCTACTAAAGGGAAATTGTGAAATGCTTCTAAAACGGTAGTGTGTCCTAAAATTAGGACTGACATGCCCATTATTTTGAAGAGTTTCTCCTAAATCGGCAAGTTAGGAGCTTCTTTTAGCCTTAAAGGAACACTCCACCGTTTTTTGAAATAGGGCTTATTCACATTATTTCCTACATTTAGATAGGTGGGCAAATGCATTTATGTGTCAGTGCATGCATTTAGTTTGACTGGGTCGGCGTTAGCTTAGCTTAGCACAATGAATGGAATCCTTTGTTGCCAGCTAGCATGGCCTGAGTAAAAGTGATCAAAAAAATGTAAAAAACCCACCTAATTACTTCTTGTGGCCTGCGTATTCACAACGAGTACAAATTTTGGACTTTCCAATCCAAGATGGCGCCGCACATGGCTGCTTCAGTGCTTGGCTCTCCAGTGTTTGTACTGTTTTTGTTCGTTTTTCCTGTTTTTTGTTTAACAAACACGATCAGTTTCACCAGGGATGAACTGCTGAACATTCGGCAGAACACACCACATGATATTTTTCCGGATTTCTATTATACAGACGTTTTACTGAACATTGTTATCGGAGGAGCAGCGGCGCTGATCAAGCGCTTCAGGACGCGCAGACGGGGAAAGCGAGCGGGAGCGCTCGTCAGACTCAGGAAGCGCGGATTTCGAAAGCCGTTGCCTAGCATCCATCTCGCAAATCTCCGCTCTCTACCCAACAAAACGGACAAACTCCTTCTGCTCTCTCGGACAAATAAGGATTTCTCTCACTCTGCTGCTCTGTGTTTCACGGAAACCTGGCTGAATGACGCCATACCGGACAGCGCACTCCATCTGCCGGGCTTTCAGCTGTTTAGAGCGGATCGCGACGCAGAATCAACGGGGAAATCGCACGGCGGCGGGACATGCTTTTACATCAATGAACGGTGGTGTACAGATGTAACTGTGTTAAAGAAGATGTGCTGTCCTGATCTAGAAACGCAGTTTATCAACTGCAAGCCGTTCTATTCGCCGCGGGAGTTTCACTCGCTCATTCTGGTTAGTGTTTACATTCCACCTCAAGCGCATGTGAGCTCAGCTTTACAGAAACTCGCTGATCAGATCACAGAACAACAACACCCGGACTCTGTTTTAATCATTCTTGGGGACTTTAATAAAGCCAATCTCTCCCGTGAACTGCCAAAATACAGACAGCATGTTACCTGTCCCACCAGAGACAGTAATATACTGGATCACTGTTACACCACAATAAAGGATGCATATCACTCTGTTCCACGAGCAGCTTTGGGACGTTCTGATCACTGTCTGGTTCATCTTATACCGACCTACAAGCAGAAACTTAAATCTGCTAAACCTGTAGTAAAGACTGTGAAGAGATGGACCAGCGAAACAGAGCAGGATTTACAATCTTGTTTTGACATCACAGACTGGAGCGTTTTTGAAGCTGCTACCACCGATCTGGACGAACTCACAGACACTGTAACATCCTATATTAGTTTCTGTGAGGATATATGCATTCCTACCAGGACTTATTTAACATTCAACAATGATAAGCCATGGTTTACAGTAAAACTCAGACACCTTCGTCAGGCCAAAGAGGATGCCTACAGAAATGGGGACAGGGTCTTGTACAATCAGGCCAGGAACACACTGAACAAAGAGATTAGAGCGGCTAAAAAGACCTATGCTAAAAAGTTGGAAGACCAGTTTACTTCCAACGACTCTACTTCAGTTTGGAGAGGACTGAGAGCCATCACAAACTACAAGACACCATCCCCTTGCACTGAGGCTAATCAACGACTTGCTAACGACCTGAATGAGTTTTATTGCAGATTTGAAACCCCCAACACCCACTCTGACCATCTCCCTACACAACCATTAACACCTCCTGCAATCCCCCTCTCCATACCTCCTGCTCTTCAAATCTGTGAAGATGATGTGCGCCAGGTCTTCAAGAAAAACAAAAGAAAAGCACCAGGCCCAGATGGCGTTACACCAGCCTGTCTGAAAATCTGTGCTGACCAGCTGGCCCCCATCTTTTCACAGATCTTCAACAGATCTCTGGAGTTGTGTGAAGTGCCTTCCTGCTTCAAACGCTCCACCATAATCCCCATTCCAAAGAAACCCAAGATAACAGGACTTAACGACTACAGACCTGTGGCTCTAACGTCTGTCGTCATGAAGTCGTTTGAAAAACTGGTTCTGGCTTATCTGAAGGACATCACTGGACCCTTACTGGACCCCCTGCAGTTTGCGTACCGAGCAAACAGGTCCGTGGATGATGCAATCAACATGGCATTGCACTTCATCCTGCAACATCTGGACAAAACAGGGACTTATGTGAGGATCCTGTTTATGGACTTTAGTTCGGCTTTCAACACCATCATCCCAACAACCCTCCAAACCAAACTGACCCAGCTCTCTGTTCCTAGCTCTATCTGTCAGTGGATCACCAGCTTTCTGACAGATAGGCAACAGTTAGTGAGACTGGGGAAATTCATGTCAAACAGCTGCTCCACCAACACTGGTGCCCCTCAGGGATGTGTTCTCTCCCCTCTGCTCTTCTCCCTGTACACCAACGACTGCACCTCTAAAGACCCCTCTGTCAAGCTCCTGAAGTTTGCAGACGATACTACAGTCATCGGCCTCATCCAGGACGGTGACGAGTCTGCTTACAGACAGGAGGTTGAGCAGCTGGCTGTCTGGTGCAGTCTTAACAACCTGGAGCTGAACATGCTCAAAACAGTGGAGATGACTGTGGACTTTAGGAGAAACCCCCCTGCACTTTCCCCACTCACCATCATGAACAGCACTGTGGCTGCAGTGGAGTCATTCAGATTCCTGGGAACCACCATCTCTCAGGACCTGAAGTGGGACAATCACATTGGCTCCATTGTGAAAAAAGCCCAACAAAGGTTGTACTTCCTTCGCCAGCTGAGGAAGTTTAACCTGCCACAGGAGCTGCTGAAACAGTTCTACTCAGCCGTCATTGAGTCAGTCCTGTGTACTTCAATTACTGTCTGGTTTGGTTCAGCTACAAAATCAGATATCAGAAGACTACAGAGAACTGTTCGGACTGCTGAAAGGATTATTGGTGCTCCCCTGCCCACCCTCCAAGAACTGTACACATCCAGAGTGAGGAAAAGGACTCAGAAAATCACTCTGGATCCCTCACATCCAAGTCACCCCATCTTTGAACTTTTGCCATCTGGCCGGCGCCTCAGAGCCGCAAATACAAGAACAGCAAGGCACAAGAATAGTTTCTTCCCCCAGGCAATCTACCTCATGAACAGTTAAATGTTTCCCACTTAAACGTATGCTTATGCAAAAATGTGCAATATCCTTATATTTATTTGTTACCCCTCCATCCTAGAACATTCCTGCATCTCACTCAATCCTATTCCATTATCATTTATAGCACAATTGTTTATACACTTATTTATTTGCCAATTTGTAATTCTCCTGTAATTTTTTTTTTTTTTTTTTGTCTGTGTGTTGTTGTCTCTGTTTACTGGAAGCTTATGTCACTAAAACAAATTCCTTGTATGCGCAAGCATACTTGGCAATAAAGCTCTTTCTGATTCTGATTCTGATAGCGATCCAGATTAACACTAGGCGATTTCCTAGGCAGATATTGACTTGGGACTATATTATGGGGAAGCACAGGCGAAGCACTGCTACTTAGGCGAAGCACTGCTACTTCGGTGCAGAGATATCACGCAACACATGAAATCCCACGAATTCCGTCAACATAGCGGCGTGCAACGCGTCAAAAAAACAGAAGAAGAACATACCGGCGTGACCTGCACCGAGTGTCTTCGCTTTTGGATGATTTATTTTGAGAAGTTACAGCAAACATGGTTATTACCTGCATAGCAAAAGGTTGTGAGAACAAGCAAAGGACATACACGAATGTAATGTTTCACAGAATTCCATCTAATGTGGAACTGAGAAATAAATGGCTAGCAGCTCTGGAGATCTGTAGTTCAACGCCTCTCAACAAAATAAAGCAGTATCGTGTTTGCGAAGAACATTTTGCACCAGAGGACTACTTTGAAAAAATGGAATATGGGTCCAGAAAGACGGTACTACGTCTTAAAGATACGGCCGTCCCATCTATTTTCAAAGCACAGGAAGAACAAAGTGCACATGTAAGTTGTCTTTTATTTCTCTTCCTATATAACCTATATTGCCTGTGAAAACATCAACTCTATGTGAATACATTTGGTATTTGGTACATTTGGAATACATCCATTTGGTCCACTCGGCGTGGGGCGTTTTTTCCAGTTCACTTTGTCACACCGGAAAAAAAAAAAAATCGAGTACTGCAGAATGGATCAGCGCCGTGAAATCCTCTGTAGATGTGACACAACTTTGGGCACGCTCATCTTGATCTGACGTGTTGAGCCTGGTCAATGGCAAAAACATGTCCCACTCTCTACAGCACAGACACTCTATTTCCGTCGGCATAGATTGGCATATTCCCCCACATTCACACCACCAGTTCATGTTGGCTCTCATCCTAACGTCCTCAGGCTGTTGAGCGATCGCAACCTCCTCCTCCTGTCATTCTATTTCCAAAGCACTCAGCTCGTCTTCTGTAAACTCTGGTTCAAATAGGTATGGTTCTGGTTCTTGACTGTCTGAGAAGTCACCCTCTTCGTCTCTCTCAAATTCAGCCATGTTCATCATCGCCATTCGTGTACTGTAAGGAAAATAGCCAGGCAGCTACTATTCACGCCGCTATGTTGACGGAAGTCGTGGGATTTCATGTGTTGCGTGATATCTCTGCGCCGAAGTAGCAGTGCTTCGCCTAAGCAGCAGTGCTTCGCCTATGCTTCCCCATAATATAGTCCCAAGTCAATATCTGCCTAGGAAATCGCCTAGTGTTAATCTGGATTGCTATTTGTACTCGTTGTGAATACGCAGGCCACAAGAAGTAATTAGGTGGGTTTTTTAAATTTTTTTGATCACTTTTACTCAGGCCATGCTAGCTGGCAACAAAGGATTCCATTCATTGTGCTACGCTAAGCTAACGCCGACCCAGTCAAACTAAAACAATGCATGCACTGACACAAAAATGCATTTGCCCACCTATCTAAAATGTAGGAAATAATGTGAATAAGCTCTATTTCAAAAAACGGTAGAGTGTTCCTTTAAGATTTTTGTTAATACGGCCCTTAGATGTATGATCAAATGTCTCAATGACCGTTACATTAAACATCACAGATTTGACTTACTACACTTGTTACTGTATTGCCAGGTGAGGCCCGGCCAGGCAGGTGAGGTCCAGGTGAACGGTTCATCCTGGTTTGTCTACAAAACAGGATGATACAGATGCATAAGATGAGTACTAAGAAAGCTCAATGATTCATAAGGATGAAACCATTGGCAAGATATGCTCTGTGGCTGCCTGTGACCTGCTATGGTCTCTGATAATCCAAATTACCTGTTGCGAAACACCATATCGTGAGCCTGTTTGTTGTAGCCTTGTTGGTACTGTTGGCGATTAAGAGCTGCCAGATCCTGCTGAAACAAAGCTTCCAGATTGGCCTGGTCCACTCCCATTGGCAAAGCTCTAATCTAAAAATAAGGAATTCATTTGATTAACAAATAATGCAAAACCAAGAACAGTACATTTTATTGTAATTTGTTAACAGCCTTTCCCCAAACAGAAAAGAAAATCTGCAAAGTTACAAAGCACAAAGTCTAATTCAGGAGATATTTTAACAAATCACTTTTCAAAAACTACAACAAACTCGTTTGGACTACAATGCATATTTTCCGGGCTTTGCGATATCACAGAGATTGACGAATGGGACAAGACCTGGTTGAGCTGCACTAGAGAAGGCAACAAGTTATCACTATGTCAGAGACGCACTAGTTTTCCCAAGGCAGACGAACTTAGTGGTTACCATTTTCCGGGTTTAAAATTGCGCTCAAATTGATTTGATCTTGACGCAATATTTACAGTGAAGATTGCAGCAAGCGGCATGTAATTTCCCGATCAGGTGCAGAGTGCTGTCAATCACAGTACACACTGGCCCAGCTAACCAAATCACAGCACATTTTGTATTTCAGAAGGCGGGCCTTCATTTAATACAGGAACTATTCTGGCCGTTCATGCCTGACTGGGGAGAGAGGTGTTGTACCGTATTTTTCAGACTATAAGTCGCACCAGAGTATAAATCGCATCAGTCCAAAAATACGTCATGACGAGGAAAAAAAAAAACAGTCGTGGCCAAAAGTTTTGAGAATTACATAAATATTGGAACTTGGAAAAGTTGCTGCTTAAGTTTTTATAATAGCAATTTGCATATACTCCAGAATGTTATGAAGAGTGATCAGATGAATTGCATAATCCTTCTTTGCCATGAAAATTAACTTAATCCCAAAAAAACCTTTCCACTGCATTTCATTGCTGTCATTAAAGGACCTGCTGAGATCATTTCAGTAATCGTCTTGTTAACTCAGGTGAGAATGTTGACGAGCACAAGGCTGGAGATCATTATGTCAGGCTGATTGGGTTAGAATGGCAGACTTGACATGTTAAAAGGAGGGTGATGCTTGAAATCATTGTTCTTCCATTGATCGTCTCCTAAAGAGGATTCAGCTGCGGGATCGGAGTGCCACCAGTGCAGAGCTTGCTCAGGAATGGCAGCAGGCAGGTGTGAGCGCATCTGCACGCACAGTGAGGCCAAGACTTTTGGAAGATGGCCTGGTGTCAAGAAGGGCAGCAAAGAAGCCACTTCTCTCCAAAAAAAACATCAGGGACAGATTGATATTCTGCAGAAAGTATAGTGAATGGACTGCTGAGGACTGGGGCAAAGTCATATTCTCCGATGAAGCCCCTTTCCGATTGTTTGGGGCATCTGGAAAAAGGCTTGTCCGGAGAAGAAAAGGTGAGCGCTACCATCAGTCTTGTCTCATGCCAAAAGTAAAGCATCCTGACACCATTCATGTGTGGGGTTGCTTCTCATCCAAGGGAGTGGGCTCACTCACAATTCTGCACAAAAATACAGCCATGAATAATGAATGGCACCAAAACACCCTCCAACAGCAACTTCTTCCAACAATCCAACAACAGTTTGGTGAAGAACAATGCATTTTCCAGCACGATGGAGCACCGTGCCATAAGGCAAAAGTGATAACTAAGTGGCTCGGGGACCAGAATGTTGAAATTTTGGGTCCATGGCCTGGAAACTCCCCAGATCTTAATCCCATTGAGAACTTGGTCAATTCTCAAGAGGCGGGTGGACAAACAAAAACCCACTAATTCTGACAAACTCCAAGAAGTGATTATGAAAGAATGGGTTGCTATCAGTCAGGATTTGGCCCAGAAGTTGATTGAGAGCATGCCCAGTCGAATTGCAGAGGTCCTGAAAAAGGGCCAACACTGCAAATACTGCCTCTTTGCATAAGTCATTGTCGATAAAAGCCTTTGAAACGTATGAAGTGCTTGTAATTATATTTCAGTACATCACAGAAACAACTGAAACAAAGATCTAAAAGCAGTTTAGCAGCAAACTTTTTGAAAACTAATATTTATGTAAATTCTCAAAACTTTTGGCCACGACTGTATATAAGTCGCACCGGACTATAAGTCGCATTTATTTAGACCCAAGAACCAAGAGTAAACATTACCGGCTACAGCCACGAGAGGGCACTCTGTACTGCTCAGTGCAGACTACAGGAGCACTGAGCAGCATCTCTGGCAGCATAGAGCGCCCTCTCGCTGCTGTAGACGGTAATGTTTTCTGTTAGTTCATTTCTCTCGGTTCATGTCAAATTAATTTTGATAAATAAGTCGCACCTGACTATAAGTCGCAGGACCAGCCAAACTATGAAAAAAAGTGAGACTTATAGTCCGGAAAATACGGTAATGTAAAATGTGAGAAAAAGTGTTTTTTGAAACCCCCAAAACAAAATAAAGACTTTGAAAACGAGCCCCTTTAAAACCAAAGACAGAATTGATTAAATGTAGACTTTTTGAAATGATACATGCATCTTTTTTTTTTTTTTTTTTACATTTTGATATCTGCCCATAGTATTTGAGTTTTACCTGTGGTAAAGTCCTGGCCCGATTCAAGTCTGGAATTTGATCCAACACAGTTTGTGGGCCAGCAGGGAACCCTGAGATTCAACAAAAGATGGGTGAGGAACATGGAATAAATTATATTTGCGTTTTCACATTCAACATGCCTCTATTGGTTTTAAATCAATTGAACTCATTTTACCAGTTATAGGTGGCATGCCCGGGAAAAAGTCCTGTATAGGGGCTCTCTGTTGGAAGAGTGGGGGTGAAGCGCGATGGTGTATGAGGCCAGGCACAGGGGCAGGAACAGGGCCATGAGGGGCAACCAACAATTCCTAAAGCACAAAATTAATTCTCAACACCCGTAACTTCACTGCAGCAGTGTTATAATACAATAAGAACAAGATGTGAGCCTCAATTACAGAGCTAATAAAGCGGTTATTGCTTTGTTTTGCCTCAAAACTGCAGGACAGATGTCAATTACTAAGTTTACTAGTGCCTCAGTTATTACAACTTTTTTTGGCAAACAGATTTGGGTGCATGAACTTCAGGTTAGGGATTACTGAAAACAGTTTGCACAATTTGTTACAGTGGTACACATCAGTCACATCACATAACTAGGTGTATTGATGTCCTGACAAGTATAAATTAGTTGATAGAACTTGTATTGAATAGAGATGCACCGAATATTCGGCCACCGAAAATTTTCGGCCAAAAAATGGCCCAAAAGTGCATTTTTCACCGAAACAACACGAAATGTGATGACGCAAACAGAAACCGCGACCTGCATAGCGCAGACCAGGAGCTCCCCGCGACATTCACTTCACACCAGTGGGTCTTAATAGAGAACATTCTCTCTCTTCTTGCCCCTTTTGCTAACTAAAGAGATCAGATCCTCTGATGCATCTGTAGCAGACGTTGATTATTACTTTAATCTCATCACCAAAGCGTCTCCTAACAAAGAGGTTGAGATGGACCACGAAGTGAAAACAAAGAAAAGTACACTCTTATAGAGTCTCTCAGCACACGTTTCACGGAGATCTTTTCGGATCCTCAGCACTTCATCGCGACTGTACTTGATCTATATATATGTGTATATATATGTATACATAATACACATACATATCCGATTGTAGCCATATTTCTGCTAGATTTCTGCTTTAATTTGATAAAAATGTTTATTTATGCCCTGGCCCTATTTAAATACACTCAATACTACAATATTTCTCAAATGTCAGGCAGATGACAAGCTCCACAGCTAGATCTGTCTGAAGTCCCCATCCCCAGAAGTGATAACCCTCTTGCCTACGGAGAAGTAATGCACTCTCTTGTAGTAGCCCTACAGATAAAAATTTCAAAATGCACTTGACCTAAATGCACTTTGTTTTTATGAGAGAACATTTAATTTTAAACCTTTCTGAAGGCCAATAGGCCTGTACATTATTATTTAATATACACAAGTGGGATAAATTTTTAGTTTGAATTTTATACTGTGCATTGTTGCAATGTGCTTAAATATTTGCATAATTTGTAATAGATTTATTCTTTGAAACTTTAATATTTAATAATTTATGCAATTGCAATGTCTTGATTTTAGTAAAGTTAGTACACGGTCATAGCAATAAATGCAATTGTACTAATAATTGGCATAATTTATTTCGGGGTTTCGGTTTTCGGCCTTGGTTTTCTCTTTTTCGGTTTCGGCCAAGAATTTTCATTTCGGTGAAACCCTAGTATTGAACAAATAGAATGTCCTTGATAGATCACCTGAAAGATGTTTTTCTGCTGGGAGGTGGGTACCTGCGCCTCTGATAAGGACACAAGAGCAGGATCCACTGACTGCTGCTGTAACTGAACCAGGGAAAACCAGGGAAAAAGTGATCATGGTGCGAGTTGGAACATGAACCAGACAAAAGCAGACTTGATTCAATGCATGCCATTTGGTTCATCAAGTTTTGTTAGCTAAAGCCATAAACACTGATGGTGCCTACATCATACCAGTGATAGCTTGAGCCAAAAAATTAAAATAAAAAAATAAGCCAAGCATGTTATAAAAGATTCACTGTAGTCAGAACAGGATAATGCCAAGCAAAGCATGCAAAAGTTCACGGACAAATGAGCCACAACCGCTAAATACAAATTTATGCCCATCACTAGTCAAAATAAACACTCATTTACTAGCCCAGATCAACTAGCAAGTAAACAGCGCTGGCTTGCTTGCATGCAAAGGCAGGTAATCTTTGAATGCAACAATCTGGACGATCAATGCATCCGTCTCATACATCCAGCTTTACCTGAGGCTGGACAGTAGGTAGCAAGCTCTTACAAAACCATGCAAACATAACTGATGGTTGCATACTTACACTGCTGCCGCTGGCTTTGGGGTGGGTGGGCAGGGTTCCACTTGCCTTCATGGTGTTGACTAACTTATTAAATGCAGACATGTCAGGGTCTCGTGGTCGTGGCGCAACTCCGGTACCTTCCGTGAGAGCCTTTTCAAGGTGCTCCACCATGAAGGGAGTTCCCCCACCTCCGCTGGGCTGCTTTTGAGGTAATGATGGAGCCGGTTCAGGCTGCATCTTCAGGGCCTTCAGACTCCCTTCCACTTCCTCCAAAGACAACACCACCCCTGAGCTTGCTATAAGGCGGCAAACAGAAAAAGTTTGTTTTGATTATCTTATTAGAAGTAGCAATTTGATATATTGATGAGTAACATCTGTGGCCTGCTGTCTAGAGATTAAGTTGTATATATTTACAAAAGAAAAAACTAGCTACTCAATATTCCAATAAAAATACTAAAAACACAGAATGCTACTCACTGCTCTCTTTTAGGTGAGCCTTGTTGACATTCAAACTAGACAGTAGAGGTTTCAGGTCAATGTTGGCTTTATGCAGCAGCTCCAATATGTCCACCTTCTCTTTGCGTTCCACTGAAGAGATGGGGGTGAAGTATAAAGACGTACCCTGATTCAGAGATCCAGTATGGGGATCGAGACCTGACACAGACACGCACAAAATTATACAACAAAAAAGGACACACTAACGCATCAAGCAACCTTTTTACATTTGCTTTACAGATTCCATATTTACATTAACTTTTCATCAGAGGTATTAAGTAGTGGGCAAGTCGTGTTATCTTACAATTAAATAATAATTCAGAATATTTTTTTATTTATTTTTTAACACTGAGCATAAGAGACTTTTAAATGGCAGTGTATAGGGGTGTCCCCGACTATTTTCAAATCTTGCCGATATTCGACTGATAGTCGAATCATGTGTTTTGGAGGCAGGGCAAAATACATTACCAAGAGTCAAGTCAGACATTCGTCATAATTACGTTAACACACAGGGAAAATGTGTAACGGACATCTCAGATACACATGGGGTTTTGTTTCGATTAAAATAGTTAACATTAAACGTCAGTGAAACCCTAAGAATTCACAATTTTACAAGTGCTCTAATTATAATGCTATGTATATGGCAATAGTTAAATGTTCTGCATTTCGGTTTTGAGCTACGAGCACTGAAGATGACCAGTAGAAAAGCATTTGATAGCAGGTTTTTAATAAATGGGATTTAACTCATTTATCTCATATAGAATACACTTTTATTTAAATAACAACGTTAATACAGTGTTGGGGTAGTTACTCAAAATGAATTAGTTACTAGTTACTTCTGTAAATTGTAATGAGATTACTTTACTAGTTACCGCATTTGAAAAGTAACTTCACTACTTATTACTTGACTATTTTTAGGGCCCTATGAAATCAGCTTTATTTTTTCCCCAAATTCCGTTAAATTGTTTCCCAAATTCCGATTTAATTTTTATGGATTCCATTTTTTTCAAAAAAAAAATTTTTCTCAACTCCTTTTTAATGGTTATGTCTATTTAGAGTGATGAGATGTTAAGATGTTACAGAGGACTTATTTTATTTCTTTATTCCAACTTCCACATGGCCTAGTCTACGTTAGTTATGAATAAATTATATTAAAACATGTATAAATGACTCATTTTTGACACAAGGAAAAAGAGCTGTGTGTGCGCGCGGGCACATTTGAATAATGTTGGGCTGTAAACGAGTTCGGGCTTTTAAAAAGCTGTCAATCAAAATGTACTTGTCGGGTTCGGGCCGAAACCTGTCGGGCCTAACTTTTAAGGCCCGATTACAGCTCTATTGCATGGTTTGCAGGAAATTGACAAAAATAAACAGCTAAATAATTTTCTTTTTTTGCTTATGCCGATTTTAAAAACTAATGTCCATGTTTGTGCACTATAATAGGAAAGGGTTACCTGCTAGTCTCTCCAACTCCTCATGTGGTGTGGAACGCAGACTGCTGGAGTGGCTGCCAGAGGGACTTCTGTTACTGGAGAACCAGCGACTGAAACGACTGGACATGACAGGACCCTCAGCAAGGACATCTTCAATCATCTGGGGGAAAGAAAGGGAAGGCCTGGTTTAAACTGTTACAGCACAGAAGCAGGAAACGGCCATGGGGAGCGGATGACACTTACGTGAAGAGTGTCTGCAGACTGCTTAGCGTAATGGGGTGAAAATGGGCATTTTGGAGAAAAGTTTCATTTACAAGATCCCCACATATTTCCAAAATCTAAATTATAATTTGGCACAACCCCATAAACCCAATCCCAAAAGTATCAGTACAATCATTAAAAGTCAGATGGGCATAAATTTGCATTTCATATACAATTTGCATTTCATATACTTTCTATACAACAAATAAAAAAAAAAACAAATAGCTTGACACCACACATCTGCAAAACCAATCATTTCATATTTCTAACACCAGTAATCAACAGCAACATGAATCCAAAAAGGTCTGCTGAACTGCTCTGCAATCACAAATACATAACTACCTATCGTTAGATTAATTTAGTAGGCACATTTATCTAAAGCTATGAACAAATGAAGTGATATTCACAACAGATTCATTATAGAGAGTCACATCCGGCCATATGAGAAGTACTGCAATACAAATCTGCCTTGAAAATAACTATTAAAGAGTTACAAACGTATAAGGAGCACAGTGAATGGTACAGCGTAGAGGAAAAAGAAAAAAAAATAAATAAATAACAACTTACTTTCTGTATAGTGTACTGTATAGACTAATTAAAAGTGCCCAGAAAATCCCTAATAACTACATGGAGCAAACATTTCTCAAAACCCCCAAAATACCTGAGGTGTGATTTTTCTATTCTTTCTCCCTTTAAGACAAGCCAGATATTATGTGACCATCACCCTTAGAAGCATGCAGTGCTCCCCATATCTTACCGAAGCCAGACCAGGCATGGTCTTTTCAAGATTGAAGAACTCATTGAAGTCAAATTCTCCAGGGGTTTGCTCAGGTAGAACCTCAGCATGTGGAACTTCTTGATCAGCTAACTCTTGAACCGCTTCACGATCCCCAGAGAGCCCACCATTACATTCAACTGTAGGTATGAAAGAAAAAAAAAAACATGATAAAGGTTTTGCAACTTTTCACACTACCCTAGCAACTTCTTCTTCTAAAAGCATCAAGCAACAAAATTATAAAACATTTGAAAACTTTTAATAAGTGACTCAAACGATAAAAAAGGCACACATTTTTCATCTAAATTAAACAAAAAGAGGAAACCAAATAAGAGTACACACCATCTGAATCAGGTTTCTTGCTGTTTGCAATTGTTCGATTTATTAATAATAATTGTTCAGTAATGATACACCTTATTAGCGTGTAAATGCCATTTTCAATCACTTAGTACACTGCAGGAAAAACATCTAGAAAAATGATACTAGAAATTTTCCAGGACATTATCCGTTATCTATCATCCATCGTAACCCTGTAAGCCGAAAACACTAACTACTGCCGCGTTTCCACCGCGGGAACTTTACCCAGGAACTAGGGACTTTGGCCTGGTACTCTGTGTGTTTCCACCGCAGGAACCAGGAACTAAATAAAGTTCCGGGTAAAAAAAAAAAAATGCCCATGAGAAAGTCCCTGCTGGCGAGGTAGTACTTTTTCAAAGTTCCGGAACTTTCGGGGGCGTGACTTGGGCGCTAAACATGCTGATTGGTTGAGTTCACGCAGCATTGGTTGGTCGTATATTTTTTTACGCACCCATGTTAACAGATTCCAGCATTCATACTGCACGCGGTTGCGGTCCGTCAGTGCGTTCCAGGAGCAGTGCAACGATCGTTTATGTACTGAGTCTATTTTTGCTGTGCTGCATGCGCTTAATTAAAGTGACTGCGCATTGTTCGCGGTAAAAATGAACATGGATTGACACGGAAATGCAGTCATTTCACAATAAATGTATACTAATTAAAGCCTACTGTGTTTCACACGCAACACATGGGTTTTGGCTAGATTTAAAACAAGAAAAAGAGCAACTTTAGAGAAACAAGGCAACATTATATATGCTATATATGCTTAAATAAGTTATTTAAGACCCGTTGGATTGAGTGTAAAAGATTTAAATGCAAAAGGCACGAGAGACGACTGTTTCTGTCAGTGGTGAGTTTTAATTTTAAATGTTTGTGATAGCCTAACAAGAAAAGTAGGCTAATGTTCTGTTTAAATGTGTTGCAGCTTGTTTCAGCAACTTATAAAAACCTAGCAGTCAAATGCATGAGTAATACGTTGTTTATATTTGAATTTATATGTCTATGAAAGATTGTTACTGTACTGTGATGAAAGTATCAAAACGCTGAAAAAGCTTTTTTTTTTACTACATGATTTGATATCAAAATAATGGACAAATGTTGTGTTTTGTGGCTTAAAAAGCCGCGGATCAGTAGCGGACTGCAAACGCGTAGTGTGTGAAAGCACAATGAGTCCGTGCTGCTTCAGCACCACATACGTAATTCACACGGACTGCAAACGCACTGCAGACGGAGTATATGTGAAACAAGCGTTAGGCCGGCGACACACTGGATGCGTGGCGCAAGCATCTCAGCTGCGTGGTGTGTCCGTTTTTAATTCGGCACCCATGTTAACAGGTTAGAGCTTGCAGACTGCCTGTGAGAGACGCGCGGAAAACGCGTGCATGGTAGAAATAGAACCGACGCCTATTTTTCACGCAACACGCAAGCATGTTGGAAGCGTTTCCAGGCAAAATAGAATAGGAAAATATGTTTATATGTCATTTTGTACACAAATACATAATTCATGACATTTTGATGTTTGAAAGTCTATAGGTTGAAAAATTCAGATATAAATGTAATTTAAAAAATAAATAAATTACCGATTTTCAAATATTGCACCTGTCAAACAGTCTATTTTGCCGTCAATACTGTTGACGGTGTCCTTTATCAGTAGGCTTTATATTAATGCTCAACATGAAATATAGATATGGTTGTAGTGAAGACAAGAGCCTGGTCTGTCGGCGGCCTCCCTCTATGTCTCCTACAGCAGCAGCAGCGCGCTAGCGCCGCGTCAGGCACGGTTCTGGTGTGTAAAGACGCAGAAAACGTGAGGCAGCCGCCATGCTACTGACACACAGCAGAAACGCCACACTCACGCCACGCAGCCAGTGTCACCGGCCTTTAATGTTTAAACTGACAAAGCTTAAATGAGTTTAGTTTAAACATATCAACGTGTGCTGTTCAGATCTCATCTGTGCGCACACTTTCAGCACCCGGATGATGACGGAATAAATGACTGCTCATATTCCAGCATGCACATTGATCAAGAGTGAATGATTTGGCCAGGGTTTTTTTTTTTCTCTCTCTCTCTCATCGCTGTTATTGTAATGTATGGGAATCCAGAATGCGCATGCATCAACAGAAACATATTAGCTGAACCCTGTTTGTTTTACATGTTATTTATAGCAAACCATATTACAGATGCTTTGTCAGATTTAAGTTGAACCGCGGTCCCAGTGCGTGCCGAACCGCATGGGGTGAACTGAACAGTTCGGGTTTTTTTCAGCGAACTGTGCCACCCCTACGTGAATGTAGTTGTTTAAAACTCAAATCTGTGGTTTACTTATAAAAGACAGCACCTATTTAAAAATGTGTTTCGCCAATCTCCGATACCGTGAGCTCCACACGATCAGCGAGAGCTCATTGATCATCTATCCGCCGAGAAGCAGCCTCACCTCGGCTAGACCTTCTGATATGTGCCGCAGGCTTTGAATTCTCTTTAGTGGTTAAACAAAATATAATTAATTTGGGTAAATCTAACAGGTTATCTTTGGTCTGTATTCAATTTATCTATATGTTAAAATGAAAATAAAGGCAAATTTATATAATATTTTGTTTCATTATAATGGCTGTATATACACATATCCCTGAACTAAGTACATTTCTGCAACTGTTATGTTTAAATTAAAACTAAATAGGATATCAAATACCACTGCCTCCTTTCGTTTTCTTGTAAATATACAGAGACGAAAATTGCAGTAGCCATGGTCAGCTGACTGAAGTTATCAAGTACGCTGCTGTTTGCAGAATTACCGGATTTGCGCCGTTGCGGACATCACACTCCCGAGTCGAATGAGCAAAGTCTGAACTACCGAGGATGCAAGTCCAAAATCAGCGTACTTTGTATTGAGAAACGCGCGCAGACCTATTGCCGCATTTCCACCGAAATTACCCGGAACATTTGTACCAGGAACTTTTTTCCCCCAGGAACACCCCCCCCCCCAAGACCTGTTGCTTTCTGCGTTTCCACCGCGGTGTAAAGTACCGGGAAGATTAGGCAAATAGACTGGTGACGTAGGTCTGCGCGTGTTTCTCAATACAAAGTACGCTGATTTTGGACGTGCATTCTCGGTAGTGCAGACTTTGTGCATTCGACTCGGGAGTGTGATGTCCACGACGACGCAAATCCAGTAAATCTGCAAACAGCAGCATATACTTGATAACTTCAGTCAGCTGACCATGGCTACTGCTATTTTCCTCTCTGTATATTTACAATAAAACGAAATAGGATATCAAATACCACTGCCTCCTTTCGTTTTCATTTAAGCATAACAGCTGCAGAAATGTACTTAGTTCAGGGATATGTGTATATATACAGCCATTACAATGAAACAAAACATTATATAGATTTGCCTTTTTTATTTTCATTTTAACATATAGATAAATTGAATACAGACCAAAGATAACCTGTTAGATTTACCCAAAACGAATTATATTTTATGTTTAACCACTAAAGAGACATCAGAGCCAGCGGCACACATCAGAAGGTCTAGCCGAGGTGAGGCTGCTTCTCGGCGGATACATGATCACTGAACTCCCGCTGGTCGCGTGGAGCTCACCGTCTCTGAGATCGGCCAAACACATTTTTAAATAGGCGCTGTCTTTATAAATAAACCACAGATTTGAGTTTTAAACAACTACATTCTCACCTGAAATACTTTTAAAATTACATTTCATGACACAATAACAGTAATATTTAGAAAATGTTGTTCCGAATAAATGGTGGTTGAACTCAACCAATGCTGCGTGACCTCAACCAATCAGGATGATTAGCGGCCAAGTCCTGCCCCCGAAAGTTCCGGAACTTTGAAAAAGTACCACCTCGCCAGCAGGGACTTTCTCATGGGCATTTTTTTACCCGGAACTTCATTTAGTTCCTGGTTTCTGCGGTGGAAACACACCGAGTACCAGGCCAAAGTCCCTAGTTCCTGGGTAAAGTTCCTGCGGTGGAATAGCGGCATAACTCACCAGACTATTTGCTTAATCTTCCCGGTACTTTACACCGCGGTGGAAACACAGAAAGCAACAAGTCTGGGGGGAAAAAAAGTTCCTGGGAAAAAATAGTTCCTGGTACAAATGTTCCGGGTAATTTCGGTGGAAACGCGGCATACAACGCCTAATAAAAAAATGCAGTTAAAAATAAACCTGTGAAAAATCAATACGGAAAATTCCTTCACACTAACATTTAACTACTATTTAGGGCTGTGCAAAAAAACAAACGTGATTTTCAAGAGCATATTGTCAGTAAAGGCACTCCTGTGATTAGTAGTATATCTCCAGCATGTGCATTAAGATCAGGATTGCCAGGTTTTCAAAACAAAACCTGCCCAATTACTTCTCAAAACTAGCCCAATCGCGTTTCGTTCCAGCCTATAAAATACACATTTTTTGGCGGGGTTCCCTTGGTAAAATTTGCATTTTAGGGGCTAAACATCACGTGATTTGTATTGGGGTCACTTCGAACCACGGACATGAAAACAACCGCAGACTTGGCAACATTGGTTGGCCTTTACTACACAGAGCCATAGTTCACAGCAAATCCACACAAAATCGGAGGTGATGCTTTGTTGATTTTGAAAGCGATTTTGTGTAGCTTGTCGGTGGACTATGGCTCTGTGTAGTAAATGTCGCTCCACCTGAACCAGTGTTGCCAAGTCCGCGGTTGTTTTTCATGTCCGCGGGTTGAAGCGACCCAAATACCAATAATGTTATGTTTAGCCTCTAAAATGCTAATTTTACCAAAGCAACCCTGCCAAAAAACATGTATTTTAACCCCGGGATACAATTGTTATCGGGAAACCTCCTGGAAACGCGATTGGGCTAGTTTTGAGAAGCAAGTGGGCAGGATTTGTTTTGAAAACCTGGCAACCCTGATCTGAACGCACGTGCTGGAGATGTACTTCTAATCACAGGAGAGCCTTTACTGACGAGATGAACATGAAAATCGCATTCGATTTTTTGCACAGACCTACTACTAACTATTTTTTACTTATTTGTTTTACAGATTTTTAGTGTAGCATACCAACTAATACACTGCTTAAAACTATTGCTCAGAATTTGTAGCTTTACTAGTTTACTAGCTAATAAAATGTGTAAGTGTTCAACAATTCAATGTTTTTAAAAATACTTGTTTACATTTTAATATTAAATTATGCATTTATATTATTTTATGAACAAAAAATTAACAAAGTATTTTTGCTGATTTCTGATGCAGTGACAATTTTGCATCGTGATTACGTAAACAACGTTATCATGCAATGACATCATAACGTCATTTAGCAACAAATCGACCTTCCTTTAGCAATTTTCTCTGAAAATTAGTTGGCAACACTGGCTGATAAATGCACTTATTAAACACCTGAAGCATTTCTAAGGTGTTTGCATTGTCCTAAACATGTACAATACATGCCTTCTTTAACAGACTCTGGCTTCTTCCTGGAACGTTTGGTCCTGCGCTTGTCATCCTCCAAGATCTTGTCATCAAAGCCAATGAGCTCAATGGTCTCAGACTGACTAGTGGGTCCACCAGAGAACCACTCTGGCTCCTCTTCTGCATAGGAGTCATTTCTTCTTCTCTCACTGAACACTCTTTTGTCTCCAAAGTCTCTCTACAGTAGAACACAGAAAACAATACATTTTATTCTTTGAACAATCCAATAATGGCAAAGTTTCTTCGCATCAAAATGTCTTAGCACTATACCCTAAATCTCTTATCCTTAAATTCACGTTCTCGGTCTCGTTCCCTCTCCTTGTCAACTCGTGCGTCCCTCTCAAATACACGTGATGCAATGATACGGCCACTCCCTATGCGACGTGCTCCCCCCAAACGTAGTGACTCATTCTCTTTGTTCTCCAGAGGGCTGATGGGGCGACGAGGGAGGGCAGTGGGTGCCACTTGACAACCACTGCCAAAACTACGCCGCTGTGGACTCAGAACCACCTCAAGATCATCATCTTTTACACGTTCCCGAGGATCTGGAGAAGACAAAGTTAATTCTGGTTTTGTTTCAGCAACAAGGTTCTGATTTCTTGGCCAATTACCTGCAATTCTGCGTTTTAGCAGAACTCTGTCCTCTGCATAATCTTTCTTGTATCCTTCTGCTGGACAGCTGTTTTCTGAAGAGGGATATAGTGAGGCATGCCATTTTTCAGGGTCCCAAACCCCATCACTATGAAGAAGAGAGTACCGTTAACACATATAAGGCTTAGGCTCTCCATATAAACTAATTTAAATAAGCATCAGACACCAATAGTATTCAAACAAATTACTGCTGTAAATTGACTCTTTGATCATGTAATACTGGAAAGCAGCTGTCGGGTGTTAAGTGCCACTGACAATACTAGCTGTCAAAGCTTGAAAAAAAAAAACAACATGAAAAGCTTCATGTTTACGTATACAAGAGGTTATGGAACAGTAGACAATCTCCTTTTCATGCAAGATAATATGGTGCAACATTCAGAAATATTCAAACTGAACTGGCAAACAAACACTAAATAAGTTCACCTGTCATATTTCTCTGAAAGACACTCTGGCCTCTCATTGGAAATCGGCAATTCTTTGATTTCCAGAAGCTCTTCCTGCAATAAACAATTATAAACATTACAAAACTTAATAGAACACTTTACATCCAAAATATTCAGGGATGCTTTCAGACTTTTGTAAAAGTTTGGTTCAATGGGATGTGAACAGTTCACACCCAAGGTTTTTAAAAAATGGATTTTAGTATTGGTAAAAAATTATAATAAGATTAAGACTTGTCGGTGACGATGGCCTTGTGGGTAGCGCGCTGACATACAGTGCAACTGTGCTCACAGTGACCCTCACCCGATCCCCTCTCTCCATTCACCCAGTGCATTCCTGTCAACTCTCTACTGTCCTGTCTCTATAATGAAGGCATAATCCCATAAATAGAAACTTTAGGAAAAAAAAAAAAGATTATAACTTAATAAATTACCTTCTGCGTCCCTTACCTAGCAACAAGGGTAACTTTAAGCATCTGCTGATTTGATGACAAACATAGCACAGTCAATCCAGCAGAAGCAATAAAACTCAGATTCAAACCAATCAAACCATGTCTGAAAGCACCCTTGAAATAAACATGAAATAAAAATTCACTAGTTCTGAAATGCATGTTACAGATTTTTTTATTTAATAAATAATTGGTGTGCGTGTTTTTTTTCCATCTTTTAATGTTTTTTAATCTTTTAATGTTTATGTTTAATGGATCTTCTGCTGAACACTTTCTTTCTGGTTATGCAATCAGGACTACTCCAATCATCATCTTCTCAAAATCTGATCAACAATCGATGGACAGAACCCTACATTTTCTATTTTTCTTAGTTGACTTTACATCACAATACAGATGAAAAGATCTCCGCTACATCCATTTCATCATGACTTTAAAGCCTAGTTTCATAGGCTTTAAGTGTGGTCTTTTAATTAGTAGGACATTTAAAGCTCTAAAACTTACAACATGTGTTCAAAGTATATCACACCATAATATAAAAAGACTAATGCGAATGTTTTTCAAAAGAGGTTTCCTTTAGGGGATTGATCTCACCTTGGTGTATCTAAAGGCAGAGGTCACAACTAAGTCCTTCACCGTTTCCACCATGTTTTCATCATTTTCATCCTTCTCCATGACTCAGGTGGGTGGTCAACCTGAAGTGAAGCCCCAATATCAGACACTCTGGGCGCCTGTGAATGATGTTCTATAGCATTAGTTTAACCGCTGTGACAACGTAGTGCAGATTTATGTGGTTGGTTCTCAAAATACTACCAAAAAACTAACCATCAAGTCCAAAATCATTTAGCAACTGAATGTGATTGTACAAACTGGCTACAATCAGTTTAGCAATGGGTATATAAACCCCTTAAAGTCTATGAAAACTTCAAATTAAATTTAACTTGGATCTATTTTTAATGAGGATTGGAAGGTGTAGTTATTTACTATCATCAGGTAAATGTTTGGCTCCAAAGAAGCTGTTTTATTAGCAAATGACGAGGCAGACAACAAGCAAACAACACAATACTAATCAGCCTAATGAAGGAACATTGTAATAATATCTCTAGCACGAACAACGTGTCTGTTTTGAAATAACCAAGCTCCTGTCTCGACATGCTGATGAACTCACCTGATATTAGAAACGGTGTCACAGCACCTACTCTCTCCGTCTGGATACCGCAGTTAGCTTCTGGCTACGTAACCTGCCCTATACCAAACTACAAGAGATTCTGCATTCAGTCCAGATTTCACACACAGGTTAAGCTTTCTGCCTAAAAGCAAAGTTTCTCTGTAGACAATCCTGACAGGAGGCTCGGATATCCCTTGTCACTCCAGATTTATTCGCTAATAGTCAGAGAGAATCATTTCATTAGCAAACTGGCTAAACTCAACTAGCCGACGATTTCCTTCGGTTTTTGTGCACAAACGGCTCTATTTGCACTGTTTCCGCCTTTTAATTATAGATTTGGCTTGTTTCTCCTTTGGGGTTTTTTGAGAGAGCGAAAAACTTCATAAAATTCCGAATCTGTTTGTTTATTTATAGGCTAGTGAGCCGGGTTAGCAAGCTAGGAAACTTATCCCGTCTCATAAAGCTGGAAACGCACATATAAAGCGCGTCAATACATTAAAGCTCACATATATTAGGACCAATTCCAGCAGATAGCTGGGTTCTGCTGATAATTAAAGCTTGTAGTCCGACTGCAACAATCATTGTACCTCGGGGTACTTTCTCTGAGCTCTCTCTTTCGTCTCTGTTCAGTCGCAGAGCGGCGAATTTCTTCAGATCTCTGACTGGTTCTGAGAGAGGCCCCAATCAAGGATTATATAGTGTCTAATCACGCCTTCTTTAAAGTTTTAAGAAACAAACACTCACGTTTGATTGCAATTTAAAATCTAATAACAAAGAACACCAAACTGCGTGTTTAGAAGTGTGTATTTTATTCAAGGGCGTTGACAAGAGACGTTATAGAATTTTAGAGCAAGAATACATTTCAGGCAATCAACGTGGCCACCCATTGAAAATTATAGTCACGTGACAGGATTTAAACCTTTTTTTTTTTACATAATTTTGACTGTAGATAAAAATGTTTACCTGCTATTTATTCGATTAAATTATATTATGGACACGATGGATTCTGTTTTAATTTTATTGTCAACCACGTAGTACTTAATTTAATCCAACAGCATTTCAAAAAAGGAAAAATAAAAAAGGAATAATTACAAATTATTATAATATTAATAAGATTAAAACAGAATAAAATAAAACTGAACAATGAAAAAAAAAATATATATATATATGTATAGAAATCTCACAAACTGATATGTTGACCTTAACCTTGTCATGACTTCTTAAATAAACGAAAAAACGCAACTTAGACATCATATTAATTTCACAAAATGTTTTGTACAGTAAGGCATTAAAGATCAGTTCTAAACGCTGCATCAGTAATCACTAATTTAAAAATCAATGAACTACACCTGAATTAGTTTTAAATATCTGCATTAATATTACTGTAACACAGCTGCATTGTTATTAATTATAATATTAATGCTTTATCAAAATGTTCAAATTGCCCTTTTTTAGGGAAGGTCTTTTATTATGACATAATTTTACCGGAAGAAAATTTATTCAGCACAGCAGAGCAGCAGTTATGGTTTGTTGTTCAAGACATTTGGACGAATAACAACATCACAAGCCAGGTCAAGTCTCGTAATGTGTTCACTTTATGCACAAAGAAATACTGCAGTGGTACAGTGAGATATGTGACCTTTATTTAATGAAATTAGTATTTTCTTTTCAGATCTCATTATTGTAAGGTGGTCTTGAGGAAGACATTAGGGGCTTGGAAAGATGAGTGGTGGAATACAAGTAAGTAATGGACCTTAAATATAAGGGCAGATTTCCATTACACGTAAGCTAAGTCTCTTATTCTCAACATTGATTTGTCCAAAAATACAGTAAAAACTGTAATATTGTGAAACATTACATGTCTCTATTTTTATATATTTTAAAATGTAATTTATTCCTTTGAAGGCAAAGCTGAATTTTCAGCAGCTATTACTCCAGCCATCAGTGTCCCATGATCCTTCAGAAATCAATCTAATATGCTGATTTGTTGCACAAGAAACATTTTTTATTAGTCTCAATGTTTAAGATATTTTAGATTTAGTCCGAGAGCTCTCAGTCCCTCCATTGAAGCTGTGTGAACGGTCTACTGTCCATGTCTAGATAGGTAAGAAAAACATCATCAAAGTAGTCCATGTGACATCAGAGGGTCAGTTAGAATTTTTAGAAGCATCGAAAATACATTTTGGTCCAAAAATAGCAAAAACTACGACTTTATTCAGCATTGTCTTCTCTTCCGTATCTGTTGTGAGAGAGTTCAAAACAAAGCAGTTTGTCATATCTGGTTCGCGAACGAATCATTCGATGTAACCAGATCTTTTTGAACCAGTTCACCAAATCAAACTGAATCCTTTTAAACGGTTCGCGTCTCCAATACGCATTAATCCACAAATGACTTAAGCTGTTAACTTTTTTAATGTGGCTGACACTCCCTCCGAGCTCAAACAAACCAATATCCCGGAGTAATTCATGTACTCAAACAGTACACTGACTGAACTGATGTGAAGAGAGAACTGAAGATGAACACCGAACCGAGCCAGATAACGGCTCGTTCACATTCTTTCGATGCTTCAAAAAATTCTAACTAACCCTCTGATGTCACATGGACTACTTTGATGATGTTTTTCTTACCTTTCTGGACATGGACAGTATACCGTTCACACAGTGTCAATGGAGGGACTGTGAGCTCTCGGACTAAATCTAAAATATCTTAAACTGTGTTCCGAAGATAAACGAAGGTCTCACTGGTTTGGAACGACATGAGGGTGAGTTATTAATTACATAATTTTGATTATTGGGTGAACTAACCCTTTAAACTGTTCAGCACTGAATTGACAACAAATTCCAGCTGCAGTGTTGAACCGATTCCCCATTGAGAGTCTCAGCATCATCCTGTCTTCTCGTGCTTTTGTCTTACATGGACGACCAGCCTTTTTGTGGGACTTAAATTCATTAGTGTCTTTGTAAAGCTGCATTATTCTAGAAATCAAAGATTTAGAACGACTTCTCTTGCAATGACTGAAAGAATCATCCCTTTGGTAGTCTCAAGAAAGTTTTGGTGCTCAAGAAACATTTATTATTATTATTTTCAATGTTCTTAAACAGTTGTGCTGCTTAATTTTGCAGAAACCATGCTGAATAGAAACTTTGATGAATAGAAAGTTAAAATTTAACTGCTTTTATTTAGAATAAAAGCCTTTTATAACGTTATAAATGTCTTTACTGTCATTTTTGTTAAATTTGTATGCGTTGTTGCTGAGTAAAACTATAAAAATTTTACATTTATATAATATAAACAGTAGTTTATTAAATATAAAGATGCCTGGGTATCACAGTTGAGGCCTATTTTTGTGGCCTGTAAGTAAACCTCTAATTTGAAAAATGTATGTGTTGGTCATTAAAGGTTTAGACTGTGTGGAATGACACTTCAGCACAGGGATGTGGAGTATCATCAAGAAGATTTTGCTTTACAACACTGGGCTCACACTGTACAGAGCAGAGTATGAACGTGTGAATGAAACTGTGTATGATGAATTTGTGATCTCTAAAACTGCTATTCTTCACAGGCATGGCTGCACTGGAGAGACAGGATGAAACAAGCCTGTGTTCTGAAAGAGAAGGAGTCCAAAACTCATCGTTACTATTGTCTTCAGCTGTTAAGACATGTACTAGATGGATGGATAAGACACACAGAGTACAGACAGGCTAAAAACAGGAAAATAGGTGCCATTTATTTTATATTTATGAGATATACTACAGTTCAATTTATGTTTCAAATAAATGCTGTTCTTTTGAACTTTTTATTCATCAAAGAATCCTGAAAAAGAGATATATTATGGTTTGCACAAAAATATTAAGCAGCACAACTGTTTTCAACAGTAATAATAATATGTTTATTATGTTTATTAAACACCAGTCATATTTAAATTATTTCTGAAGGATCATGTGATACTGAAAACTGAAGTAATAGCAGATGAAAATTCAGCTTTGCAATCACAGGAATAAATTTCATTTTAAAATGTATTAAAATAGAAAAAAAGTAATTTTTGATCAAATAAATGCAGCTTTGATGAGCATACATTTTACCGTAAAAAAATCTTAATGACCCCAAACTTTTAATATGTAAGACTTTTTAATTGCTATAACTTGGGATACAGTGACAGACTGATCAGTCACAATTATGCATTTATTTTTTGCATTTTATGCAGTTCATATGTCTTCCTTGTTGCAGCTGTTGCTCAGGATGTATGGCGTGCTGTTGTGCTGGAGAAGTTTTGGTCTCAGTGGAACAATAGCCGCTTTTCCACTGTCGGGCCAGTGCGAGCCAGGGCTTAAAACTGGCCGGGTGGGGCTAATAGCCTCGGGCCAGTAGCACCGAGGCCAAAATAGCGCTACATTTCCACAGTCGGGCCTGAAGCTCCGCTGCGCTTCACTAAAACCCACCCTTTACACGCCTTTCAGAAACAATGTCACGATACCCCATTATTTCACCAACAAACAGAAGTTATCAGAAAACTAATAAGAAATAAATCACTGGAACTAGCGCGATCACAAAATGAACATGATGACAGTGGGCTTTTGTTTGCATGCTTTGTTAAATATTTAAATTCAAAAGCATTGATGTTATACTATATGAGATACATTGAGCTTAATGAATTAATTTATCAGGCTTAAAAATTTAAATATTTCTGCCTTTTATGGTGATTATAATCCACATCGGATCGGGTTATTTCAAACACTCGCTGCTGACTGAAAGTGAGTTTTGAGCTCAAGTTATTTTAAAAAGTTTTTAATGCTGGTGTTATAGCTGTTATCTTTCTGAAATGATCCACGGCGCTGACGCTCTCCAGACGCGGAGAAGCTCCTCCTTTGTTCATAACCACTCCTCTAGCCCCAGCTGGCCCGCTTGGCCCCGAGGAAGCCCCGACGAGGCACGATCAAGCCCAAAAGTGACAGTGGAAATGCGACTGGTCCTGGCACGCACTAGCTAGCCCGCTTTTAGCCCAACAGTGGAATCGCGGCTAATGTGCTGCAGTCCAGGATTGCTAAAAGAGACAGAGATCAGAGAGAAGACAAATTGGCCCAGCACGGCTCCCAGCGGCTGGCGTTCTCACACTGAAGAAACTGTATCTTTGCTTACACAGTTGAACAGATAGTTCCCATATACTTTTAAACTGGAAGAAGAAATGAAATATGTCAGTGAAAGCATGATGGTACCTAGTGCAGTTGTTTTCCTGAGCTGTCTTGTAGAAGTAAGTTTGTGCTCAAAGAAGGCTAAGAGTGAAAAGGCTGCCATGCATCACAGACATCTCTGTCTTCTGGTTAGTTGTGTACTTGTCTTTAAAAGTTATAATGTTTTAAAGTTTTATTATATAGCTTTTATATATATTCTGTTTTTTTTCTTGTTTAATTATGATGTCCCTGTATTTCTTCACAGCAGTTGGGTTTGAGAAGCCTTGCTTTAAACATCACTCAAAGCAAAACTCATCGTCTCAACAAGAATATTAGTGTCCAGCATCATCATCACACTGTATGAAAAACACAAATGCACATCAAAAACACAACTCATAGCAGGGCTGTTCTATTAGAGGGATAGTTCACCCAAAAATGAAATTTCTGTGATCAGTAACTTACCCTCAACTTACCTAAACTTGTATGACTGACTTTCTTTTGTTGAATATGAAAGAAAATTCATAAAAGAATGTGGGTAATTAAAAATATACTAGTACCTGTTGACTTCCATTGTATGGGATAAAAATGCTATAGAAGTCAGTGGGGACCAGAAACTGTTTGGTTACCCACATTCTTCAAAATATCTTTTAGTGTTAAGCAGAAGAAATACATTTTATACAGGCTTTGGAAAAACTTGAGGGTGAGTAAACGACAACGGGATATTATTTTTTGGTAAACTGTCCCTTTAACATATTAGTAAAAAATATGTTATTATTTTTTTAAATAAAAGAGTTCATTATACTATAAAAACTACTAAAAAAAACCATCCTCATCCTCAAAAGAGCTATTATTGTCACCTAGTCTATCAGTAATTATTATGAATGTTGTCTTTTTTTCTTTTTTTTCTATTTCAGTCATTGTTTTATGAATTTTGTGTAAAAAGTGTAAATGCCAGAAATGGATATTGACATTTTCAGTTGCTGGCAAGGTGTTGGAAAGGGTGGCAGTTGCGCTTGGATGATGCTGAGGACAGAAGCCTGGAGCCGCAAATGAGTTGTTGTTGCACAAGCCCAGCACAAGTTAGTCACATAAATGAGTTTAATATGTGCACTGCTGGTAAAACAGTCAGCTCGTGCCTTTTCATTTGAAGCATATCATATAGCTTTATATATTTTAGGTTGTTAATAAACATAAGTTGGTGAGACTTTTAAATGGTTTGCTCACAGAGCAAAGACAAATGCAGGTAGCCACCACACTCTCATTATCTTATAGGCCACCTGAAGTTAGTAGTGGACTGCACTTTTCCTCATTTTTGTCTTAAAAATGCTTCTAATATTTTATCAAACAATCTATGTAATTGTATTTACATAGGAGCTGGAACTACGCGCTGATGCCTGCTTTGCCCGACATATCTTCCCACAATATGTAAACATTTGGATGGAGTTTGCAGCACAACGCACAGAGAATCGAGAGCGGAAAGAGAGAGCTGAACAGCAGTAAAGGCAAGTTTCTGTGGCTAAAACAGTGTGTGCATGTCTGTGTTGTATTGTACTGAAAAATGTACATGTATTTGTCCTCTATTTAGGCAGCAGACTTGCTGTTGGGAATTTTTACACCTGGTGGAGAAACTTGGAGGACAGTGAAAATTTGGGACAGTGAGATATCTTTTTAAAGAAAATAATACTTACATTCAGCTAGGATGCATTAAATTGATCAAAAGTGACATGTGACGTTACCAAAAAAATCTATATCAAATAAATTCTGTTCTTTTGACCTTTCTTTTCATCAAAGAATCTCGAACACAAAATGTATCACAGTTTCAACAAAAATATTAAGCAGCATTTTCCACATTGAAAATGTTGCGAAATGTACCAAATCCACATATTAGAAAGATTTCCGAAGGACCATGTGACACTGAAGACTGAAGTAATGGCTGTTGAAAATTCAGCTTTGCATTCACAGGAATACATAACATTGTGAAATATATTAAAAAAAGAAAACACAACACAGCTTTTTTTAATTGAAATAATATTTCAGAATATTACTGTAATCTGAGTCTTTTTCATAGACTCTGTTGCATTCCGAGCACTTGTCTTGTGCCTGTGCCTGGTCTTAGTGGTACTGCGGTGCTGTACAGTGTATAGAGGAGAGATTCAAACAAGCAGCAGCTGACTCACTTTACAAACGCACTCTGCTACGCAAGGCCCTGAACCAGTGGAGAAACCTCGTCGCAAACATACAGACTAGGTGTGAATCAGATAATGGAAACTACAGAACTACTGAATAAGCCACAGAGAATTTTGATGACATTTGAGCTTTTTTTGTGTTTTGTTGATCAGTCAGAGACTTTTCGAGCATCAGAGGATCATTATGGACAGCGCTGTCTGAGAAGACCCATGGCAGACTGGCATAAGGTAAGAGTGGCATGACTC
The DNA here is from genome assembly GCF_963082965.1 of Carassius carassius. NCBI lineage: Eukaryota > Metazoa > Chordata > Actinopteri > Cypriniformes > Cyprinidae > Carassius > Carassius carassius. Next base: position 9,185,761 of record NC_081764.1, read on the forward strand.
TATTTACTAAGAAAACCCCTGATGATGTTTTTTAAATCATATGTTGCTGATGTCGTTGTTATTATTGCTTTAAAATATTGTGAATCTAAGATAAGTGACTATGAGCTTGTATTACAGTACATGGATTACAAAAGACAGAAGAGCATGAAACTTGCACGTATGGAGAAACACTACAAAAGCAGATTGCTCAGACATTCTCTAGCTTGTTTTGACAGTATACAGTATATCTGAAATACTGCTATGTTATAGTAGTGTATTTCAGATTGTATAAAGCAAGATTATAGCTAAGAAAATGAATGAACTTATTGTTTGAACATGTATGTGTATAGTCATATCATTTGCAGACTCAACTGATCAGCCAAAATGTTGAGCGCCGTTACCAGGAACATCAGCAACACCTTGTCGGGTATTAATATGACCTATTAATTATCATTTTTTGTAGTGTTTATTTTAAGGTATGTGATCTATTCTGTACTTGTTTATTAATTTTTTTTCTACAGGAGAATATTCTGTTTATGGAGGATGAACGTGTCACAGTTGATGGAAGAGGGAGAGAAGGAAAACAGAGCAAAATGTTTTTCTCAAAAGCACCTTCTATCTCAGGTGCTTATATCAAAACAACTGCATAATAAGTAAAAAGTAACACCTATTATTTATAAGTGCAACTTTATAATTTTAGACTAAATAATACATATTTGAATTGTTTGATAGGTGTTTCTGGCATGGAGACAGAGAACCATACCTGCTCATCTTCACCATCACCAACAGGAGGAAGCCCTGAAACAAGCTCGAAGACACCTGGATATATGTACCTTGTTTATATAAATACCACTGTTATTAGTCTGTGAAATGATGAAATTATTCAGTGTTGTTTTTTCATGTCCAGGTGGCTTTGAGAAGATGGAAAGAGCGTAGCACAGAGGTAAGAGATGAGAGACTGGCCAATGAGAAGACCGGCAGACACTACAGCAGAACCCTGGCAAAAAGATCCCTCAACACATGGTCCAGTAATTTTCAGCATCACAAAACTTAGGTGTCTGTCCAAGTCTCCATATCTGTATACATTTCATAAAAGTCCATTCTTAATTATATATATAGAGAGAGAGAAAGAGAAATAATCTTTTGTAATTTCTTTTTTTAATTTTTTTTATTCACATGTATATGTGTATTTAGGTAATGAAAAAGAGAAGTATTGAGCTTCAGAGGTTGAGGATTTGTCAGCATTTTTTTTTCTGCTGGAGAACACAGGTAACTTACTATGCAGTAGTTGGAGAAGCTTACATTGCTTCATTTCCTTTTTTTTGAGCTGCAGCTACTTATGATTGGTTGTTACTGTCTCTTTGAAGTTTTTATACAGTATTTTGTGTCTGAGGTTTAATGTTTTTCGACATACAGCTGCAGAGCAGAAGAATAGAAGCAGAGCAAACTGAGACTGCCCTTTGGCATTGGTCCCTCAACTTCCAGGCCAAGGAATTGCCAGGTCATGCACCACTTATTACTGATAATTCAGGTTTCCTGCAACTTCATAATTTCATAGTTTGGTCTATATGTTTTCAGGTGTTTTGCATGTGGCGGTTCTGGATTGCAGAGTATAATGTATAACTAATATTGCCCAGCACAGCTATGAACAGGTGCTGTTACTATAGTTACTGTTTATTTGTTTTGTTTTGAGTTTTGGTCTGTAGAGTACAGGTTTGTTTATGCGATTGCAGTAATATCAAGCCATTTGTGTCACATACAGAGCTGTCGACACCTGCAGGAATTGGTAAGGCGCTGTGCCAAATGATGGAAGCAGCAGGCACTGTGCAAGCCTTTCAAGGGTAAAACAGACAGCCACCCCAAGAAGAGTGTGTCTTCTTTTCTGCCGGAAGACCACACCCCCATCACCACCCCCTGTCCAATCAGCAGCCAGGCGGCAGAGCAGAGGCAGAAAGATTCCATCATCAGTCAGCTGTGAGTAAACTCCTTTTTATTGCAGATATTAATTCAGATTTTATTTGTTTATATATATTTGTTGATTAAGTGGTTAATTGGATTAGGTTTTGTTGTCTTTGAATCTACTACAAGCTGCTATAATTGATTGTATAATTACTTAATTGTAAAACACAAAAAAAGTGTATGATACAACATCAAATTCAGTTTTAATTTTTAACATTTTATTCAAATTTTTAAAAACTTAGGGAAACTATTCTGCTTGATCGTCCTGTTCTGTTATCAGGTGGTCAGTTTGAGATTCTAGATTGCAACCGAGAGACCAGATGACCTGCTGCAGTCCCCATTCAAACCTCTGCCACATGACTTCAAGATCAGCAGGTGGATCCGCTAAACCTAAAGTCGCAATCATTTTTTTAATAACTATGTTCACATAATAATGAACATCTGCTTTTATTTATGGTGTTCCAGTAGTCAGAGGGTGTCTGTAAGAGAGACTTCTCCGTTACCCTCAGTCTGTTTGACCCACAACCCACCAGAGTCACCTGAAACCAAAGGTCCTCCTCTTTAAACCTGGTCCTCCTGAATATATCGCCAATCATGGCCAGGACATACTGCTTCCTCCATCTTCATTTACTGTCTCTTTAGCACATGGCAAGGTAAGCATCGATGCTGCTAGAACACTTGTTTAAATGCTTTTGTATAATGTTACTTTTATAATTTTTTCCACTGGCAGTTCCTATTTATTCGGTTACTTACTGGTGTTTTTGTTTAGTAGCTTCATATTCTGGCTTAAATGTGAATTGCCAATTCTTTATTTGAATAAGCTAATCGTTCCCTAAAGACTGTTCTATTGTATGAATTATGCACTTTTCTTTTTTTACAGCAAAAAAGCTTAAAAGATCAGGAGCTCCCACTGCATTCTACGCATTTCACTTCCAACCCTCTCCTAATACAAGGTAAAAACAAGTAGTCTTTCATAATATGAAGAAGGGCTGGAAGATAAAATGATAATGATAATCATTGTGACATAATTTTTCTTGATAAAATGATTACAACAAGAGTTTGGTAAATGTTAGATATAATGTTTCATATAAAGCAGAAAAGTGATTATATCATTTATAAAAATGTTTTATGTTATTAATGTAGACATTAAATGTATTAAAGGAGACAGTATTTAACAATCGGAATAATTTAATTTCACTATATAAAAATGAGTTTGTTACAATTATATACAAATGTTACTGTTTTTCATTATGAATGTAAATTTACATTTGCATCCTAAATCAAGCTATTACTACTGTCAACTCAGAATGTAATATTATTAATATTGCAGCCCGTTCTACAAACAGTGCTGAAGATACGAGTCATCAAAGTCAGGCAACACAAACCTGCTCATGATTTGAAAGAATATCACTCATTAGAGAATGCAGAAACTAAGAAATTAATTATTCTATTAAGATATTTATTTTGTTAAGGAAAATTAAATTCAAAATCGTGAAGTGTTTGTCATGTTCTAATGACTAAGAGTAGTTCAAAACAACAGTTAACGGTCTGGTTCCAACTTTCACTTAAGAGCAAAAATCTGCCTTTAAGCTTCAAAGAATTAAAAATTATCGATATTGACTGATTAGAATTTTTTTTGGGAGAGAATTTGAAGAGAGCTTTATTTTAAGTCTGAGGTTCAGTAACATATTGAAAGACCATTTATGCTTATTATTTGTCCGGTAGGTGTGTATGAGAGAAGACCTGAGGAGAATGAGGAAGATGAAACTGTAGATGTGGAGCAAACTGAAAATCTCACATAAGAACTACTAGATATTAGACTGGAAATGCAACGATACCAGCAAGACAGAAAACATCTACAGTAAGTAAATCTGGCTTTGACTAGGATGAATTAACCGCATTTAGAATTTAGTATAAAATAAATTACTATATTAATTTATTTTTATGGAAATCAGATATAACAACTAAATTCAGTCTTCAGTCCATATATAGTGATTTATATAAAGCATATAACAGACATCTAAAGTGATCCTGGAGCTGTTTTGAAGAAATGTGATTGATCCTCCAGCTGTAGTTTGACTAAGTCATCATATTAAAGTGGTTATTTATTCTAGCAAACACAAAGGAAACTTGGCCTTTGTTGTTAATAGTTGTTTCTGCTTTGTTTGAGAAACTAATGAGGAGAAAATACTTGGATTCTGCACATGTTAGATGTTAGAGGGGTTGTTTTGCATTTCCATTTTGTGATCTAACAAAAGGGGTTTAACAAATATCTTCAGCTTCATATAAAAAAATATTGCACCTACTGAGATGTCTTCACTAATAAAGTGAAAACCAGTTTGTGTGTGTGTGCGTGCGTGCGTCTGTGTGTGTGTTTAGGACATGGCGTAAGATTCAAAAGGTCTTGTGTAACTGGCTGGAAACAACAGGCATTGAGGGAGAAACTGAGGAACGAGAAAGCATTTTAAAGGAGTTAAGTGAGGTATCCAATCTTTCTTTTTCTCTCCTACAAACAATCATACAGGTATTCATGTCTTTAAATGTATAGTAAAAAATTCAGAAATAACAGTACAAGGAAACATTCTTGGTTGCTCAAGCTACACTATCACACAGAGAACACTGGTGGTTTACATTTAACGCGCATATTTTTAGAGAATTGACGTAAACATAAATCTCAGATGCTCAAAAACAGCTGTGTGTAGTGCCACTAGATAAAGCTTAGAGACTGCATAAAACCTTGCTTTTGCTATATGCCATATTGGAAATATTATAATACGAATTGTTATAGACATTCTTAAGATCTAATGTTATTATGTTAGTCATTTGAGTAGCTTAAATTTAGAATTTGTCATTACACCCGTAGAGGTATAATGTATTTTGTGTGGTGTTTATGTATTTAAGACTGTTGGTTTAAAAAAATAAAAATAAATAACATATATATATTTTATTTATTTAAATTTTAGTACAGTGAACTCATTGTCATGTTCAAGAAACCAATTTGAAATGATTCGAGCTTTGTGACATGGTGCATTATCCTGCTGGAAGTAGCCATCAGAGGATGGGTACATGGTGGTCATAAAGGGATGGACATGGTCAGAAACATTGCTCAGGTAGGCCATGGCATTTAAACGATGCCCAATTTGCACTAAGGGGACTAAAGTGTGCCAAGAAAACATCCCCCACACCATTACACCACTACCACCAGCCTGCACAGTGGTAACAAGGCATGATGGATCCATGTTTTCATTCTGTTTACGCCAAATTCTGACTCTACCATCATTTTTCCAGTCTTCAACTGTCCAATTTTGGTGAGCTCGTGCAAATTGTAGCCTCTTTTTCCTATTTGTAATGGAGATGAGTGGTACCCGGTGGGGTCTTCTGCTGTTGTAGCCCATCCGCCTCAAGGTTGTGCGTGTTGTGGCTTCACAAATGCTTTGCTGCATACCTCGGTTGTAACGAGTGGTTATTTCAGTCAAAGTTCCTCTTCTATCAGCTTGAATCAGTCGGCCCATTCTCCTCTGACCTCTAGAATCAACAAGGCATTTTCACCCACAGGACTGCCACATACTGGATGTTTTTCCCTTTTCACACCATTCTTTGTAAACCCTAGAAATGGTTGTGCATGAAAATCCCAGTAACTGAGCAGATTGTGAAATAATTTCTTTGCAGCTTGAGTTTCGCATTTCTTCTCTATCTTTGAGATTAAACAAACAGAATCCCCACCATGATTCGCCATGCTGCCAGAGTTAACACCATCCAGAGCCAACTACTATCCTCCAATGTTAATGTAAAAACACCCACAAAGTATGGAATATAAAGCCAACTTTATGCCAGAAACAGTTTCAGATGAAACAGTATTTTTGGAACCCTTGGGGGAAAAGATAAATTGTGTGACAAAAAAAAACTGTTTTATTTCAGTTATTTATTCAAAGACACTGTTGTAAATATGTATTCAATTTTTAATAAAGCATTAAATCCCATGTTTTGTTGTCTTGAAATTCCTTATTTATCTTGACATGCTAAAAACTGGGTAGCCTACCTGAGTCAAATTTTTGTTGGTTTTGCATGACGTTGGAATGTTGGATCTCAAACTTGGAATCATCTTTTGGACGTTCGCATGGACTGCGTTGCTGCTTCAGTGGAGAAAGTCCAGTTGCATTTAATACGAACACAATTCCGAACAAAACGCGCTTTCTGGAAATGCCATACTACGCCAAGCAAGGAAGGATACTTGGACGATAGTGTTCCACGTGACATAAGTTCGAGTGTAATATTTTCCATATGAGCGCATTTATTATAAGAACTATTCGCTTTGAAAACAACCGCTTGCCCAGAACAGGGGTTTTTTTTTCAGACTGACGCAAACCTAGACAGTGAGATCTTCGGTGGGCGATTTGCCCCTTTCACTGAAACGTCTCTGCAGGACTCTATGTAGACAGTTACTGTGATTCATTTTCCCGGAGCAGATTCTGATACTATGATGAAGCGAGTGAGAGTAATTGTTATCTTATTGCTGTGCTCCATCACCAGCTGGGGTAAGTGCGCGTCCCGTTTGCTAAAACGAACCTAACATAAGATGCCAATTTAACGCTTGCCTTTTCCAGTTGTATTCTTTGCATGCATTTCATCATACTAAGCTATTTACTTTTTCATAGTTTAGAAAGTGAAAATGGTTTTTAAAAATATGTTCTGGGGATAAACATACAAATTTGGTGAAGAAAAAGTTGTTGGACCTCTGCCAAAATTTTCATTAGCATTGAATGCAATGTGGCGCACACATTTTTATTTTATTTTTCTACAAGACAAAGTTAGTAGGGACTGTGTTATAAAACTAGTCTACATTTTAAAATTTAGAAAATTATTAGTGTGTATCAGATTGTCAATAATTGTAAAAGAGGGGTATACATATAAAAAAAATTCTATACGCACCTTAACTTACAGAACTTAATTTTTGCGATATTTATGACGTATAAAACAGTAGTATGCCTTAACTACGTAAGTGATGTCGACCATGCGATTTTTATGGGTTGGAATTTTTTATTTGTATTTCAAAATAAATACAGATGTGTTTGTGACATAAAACACAATTTGACAAAATTTGGTCTCACAAAAAAATAAATACTTTTTTTTTTTTTTTGTAAAACCTATGTTATTTGTGACCTATTAAGCAGTGTTTGTTTAGTGTTTGCCTGTCTTATCTGCCTGCAGGTAAGAAGATGCGGTGGTGTACAGTCTCCGAGCCGGAGCAGAAGAAGTGTGCTGAGCTGGCCAAAGCTCTGGTCGCTGTCCTTCCACCTGCGGCTGTCACTGCATTCGGCCGTCTCTCATGTGTGAAAGCTTATGGCACTGTGGACTGCATTAATAAGATACGGGTGGGTTACATATGATATTGCACAAGCTAAAATCTGTTTCAAATCAACCCCTGGGACATAAAAGTAGATGCTTTATGTTCTGCTATCCTCTCGTCAGGATAATAAAGCTGACCTTGTGACTCTGGATGCTGGAGAGGTGTACTCTGCAGTAAAACAGTTTGGACTCACAGTAGTTGCAAAGGAGATCTACAGAGATGGTATCATAAAAAAAAAAACATAGTTTCAGTTCTTGCTCTATATTAATGCTTTCTTGTAGGTCATATGCCTCACACTTTGCAAGCAGTAACATGTAAATATGTTCCTTTTTCAATTTGTCTTCCCCCTCATTTCATAGGAGGATGTATTCTTGCAGTTGCTGTGGTGAGGAACAACAGTACTTTAGATATGCGCTCTTTGAAGGGCAGTAGGAGTTGTCATAGTGGAGCTCGCTGGACTGCAGGTTGGAGTCTCCCCTTGGGACATCTCCTTTCTCGAAACCTCCTGCCCTGGGCAGAGGATGAACCCCTCAGTCAGGGTAAGACAACCAGTCACAAATTATATATGAACTGTGGTAGTGTTAACTAAAACTAATACTATTAAACATGAAAAATGCACTTAAAAAAATTTATTTGATTTTAAATGAGAAAACTTGCCTTGATGAGTATTACAATTACTGGAACCAAAAAAAAAACTAAAAACAAATGTGCATAACATAATTAATCAAACTTAAAACAATAGCTCTACCAAAAATTTTTTAAAAATCTGAAAATGTACCCTCAGGCCATTCAAGATGTACAGTGGAGGTCTAGATTAGAGAACAGTGGAGAAAATGAGTAGGAATTGTAGAGGCCCTTGCTTTGAATGACTTCAGCACATCTGCAGCCGCAGGACATCTCTAGTTTCTCACACTGCGCTGATGGGATATTGGTCTACTCTTCTTCCTGTCATTTCAGTAATTGTAGTGGGTTTCCTAGTCATAACTTTGTCATCAAGGATTTTTCAGTGAATTTAAGTTTGGTTTAGATCAGGACGGCCATTTCATCCTTTCAGTGTTTTCATCTTCAAAGAACTGCTTTATTCTTTCTGCAGTGTGGCTGGGACATTGTCTTGCATGATTGCAAAATGCAGGCTGATTGGGAGATGCTTGCAGGAAAGGAACTGCATGTTGCTGAAGGAGGTTCAGATAAACATTTGCACTCACCTGCCATGTATCTGTATAAGAGGCCCAACTCCTTCTGAACAAAGCATAAGACTTCCTCCTCCAGCTTCAATGACTTCTTTATACACTCAAGGTTCAATCTTTCCCTAGTCTGACTCTGAACATAATGTTTCCTATCTGACCCAAATTAATTAAACTTGCTCTCATCACTAAGGTGAACTTTGATCCCGTTCTCCTCTCTCCACACTACATTTTCCTCAGTAAAGGTTAGTCAAGCTTTGATTCTCTCTACTGATGAGAGGCTTGTTCACTGCTGAGTGCATTTTCAGTCTGACTTCTCTTTAACGTGCCGAGACAGATCCTTATCCTTTTCAGCAAACAATTCCAGCTGCATTGTTGAACCGATTCCCCATTGATAGTCTCAGCATTATCCTGTCTTCTCGTGCTTTTGTCTTCCATGGACCCCGATTTTGGGGGTGATTGAATTAGTGTAATTGTAAATCTGCAATATTCTAGAAATCACAGATTTGGAACGCTTCCTGCTGCAAGGGTTCAGTCACCTTAGAACGTCCCACCATCTTGTGATCTCAGCGAAAATCAGAGGAATGCTGCTAATTAAATAGGGTTTGTCATGTAATTTAGGAAGTTAGCACAAGGTGCCAGATAAACGCCAGTAATTTGGAAGTATCTAATAGTGTTTATTAATTTTGATCAGTTTTATTTCCTTCTATTCCTGTTAGGATAATTTCAAATAAATCCTTGAAATTTAGGAAATTGTAGGTTATTCCCTAATTTAGATTTCCACTGTATGTTTCTGGTTCTTCATCAATTTGGAGAAATTTAGCATTACATCACTTGCTCACCAATGGATCCTCTTCAGTGAATAGATGCTGTCAGAATGAGAGTCACAATATTAATCCACATGACTCTAGTCCAATTTTCCTTTTTGTGTCAACTATTCCTTTTAACAAAAATATAAATATTTCAAAATATTAATAAGTACTATATTAGTATATACATAATATTAAAACAACACCCTATACAACAGTTTCTAAAGGATTCATGTAGAAAATGTTGATGGAATGAAATTAGGTAGAAGTAATTTCCCAGATTTTTGTTTTTGTTGTTGTTTGTATTTCCTGTCACTTGGTAATCCGGATCATAGAATAGAAAATATTCCGTCATGATCTCTCAAAGCAAACAAAGTTTTCAAAAATATGCATGTATGTATTCCTACTGCTAATATTTTGACTATTTTGTCAGCGGTTAGTACTTTCTTCAATGCCAGCTGTGTGCCTGGAGCATCTTCAATGGCAACCAGCCTTTGTTCCTTGTGCCAGGGTCAGAGGTCATACATTCGTCAGAAAAATTTCCATTGTGAAACATCTCACAGTGAACCATTCTACCACAACCAAGGAGCGCTCAGGTTAAAATAATCTTATTTACACCTGTATCAATGAATCCCTGCCCGGTTACCTGGAGGGTCTTACAGTATCCATTCTTTTTCTCGTAGATGTTTACAGTCACGGGCAGGTGATGTAGCCTTTGTGGATCACACAGCTCTGGACAGCATAGATGGTTAACACTATAATGCACTCTTGCAAAAACATTTATGCTTTTAAAGTGTGGATGAACTAATGATTAAATCCTATATGTGATTAACAGTTTTTTCCTCTCAGGAATCAAATTTCAGTTTGATCCTGGCTTATAGTTGTTGTTTTTTTCTTAAACAGAAAGTGAGAAAGATGAGTTCAGACTGTTATGTATAGATGGAACTCATGCTCCCCTCAGCGGTTTTAGAAATTGTAATCTTGGACGAGGCCCTGGAGGGGGTGTGGTCACACGAATGAACATCCGTAAAATTGCTCGGAAGTTCTTGGTCACTGCTCAGGTATGTTTTAGAACTCATTCAACCAGAAATCTCTTTTTGTTTACCTTCTGAACAAAGAGACATCATTTAGTCACCCTCATGTTGTACAAAAGCTGTATATGTTTTTTTTATTTTTGTTTGAACCATTCCTTCAACGAATGGAATGATGGTCCTGTCAGGCTCAAGTTGGTCCCTGCAGATGTCCCTTAGTAATGTCATTGGTGTCTTAGCAGAAAGTACTGATAGGATTTCAGGATCTTATAAGAGAAAAAAATCTTTTTTTTTTTTTTTTTTTTTTTTTTTTGTGTGTGTTTTCTTTTGAAGATGTTATTTGGTTTGAGGGGAAGGGAGCGTCAGCGCTTCCAGCTGTTTGAATCAGCATCCTACAGTGGGAGTGACCTTGTCTTCAAAGATGTGACGGAGAAATTATCAGTTCTGATGGAAGACATGGATGTGAGCCAGGTTCTGGGACTGGACTATGTGGCCTTGCTTAAGGGCCTTGGACATGAAGGTAAAAGATTGCTTTCCATCTGAACCTATTAATCTTGGTAATAAAAAACATAGACTTTAATGTGAGTGTGTGTGGTTAGGCAGCTCACTGGAGGACAGTGTGGTGAGGTGGTGCTGTATAAGTCATGCTGAACAGAAGAAATGTGAGCAGTGGGCTCTGAGCATAAAATCAGATCCTCTGGTGTGTGTGAAAGCCTCCTCTATGAGTGACTGCATTGAGAAGATCAAGGTCCCGTAAGACATATTTTCAGCACTTGTGATTTATGTTTAAGCAAACATCTACATATTTTATTTTATTTTATATTTTATAAACAAATGCAAAGTACAGTTTCATCACAAAAAAATATTTTATGGCCTAAACATGAAATATTCTAAAAAGAACTTTAGAGAACACTTACAGATACCTCAAAATTATTGGCTTTAATCTGGCACCTGGTGCTAATTTCCTTAATTATACGACAACCCCTATTTCACTAGCAGCAGATATTATACATATTCTCTGTTTTGCTTTAATGTATTATTATTATTTTTTTTTTTAGTTCTAGTAATTATAGTACTTAATTTTATTTCATTTCAATTAGGTGCTAAGGCAACATTTCAAATTTTTGTAATTAATTTTTTTTCTCAAATATTTTTTAAGTTAATGGAAATGATTTTTAGTTTTAGTTAATACCAACAATGGTGATTCTTCTTTGCATCAGTGCCTAGAACAGAATGTATTGTTCATTTTCACAGCGGGATGAGGTGGATGCTGTGTCTCTGGATGCCACTCACGCATTCATAGCTGGGAAATGTGGCCTTGTCCCTGTTGTGACTGAATATTACGGTATGTAAAACATCTAACATCCTAATGTACCATGACATACTCATATCTTCACATTCTTCTCACCTTCTTTTGATTTTCTCTTTGCTGGTTCATTTAAAATTTAGGAGAGAAATGTGAGAATCCTGAAGGAATTGGAGGCCATTTTGAAAGTGATGGTAATAAAGGGCTGAAATCAGCTTAGCATAAATGATGCATCTCTACATACGTCTTTTACACACTTTTTTTTATCTTTGCAGAATTACCATCAGTGTATGGTGTGGCAGTTGTACGTCGGACAAGTAGGAGTTTATATTTCGGAAGTCTGGGTGGCAGACGCTCCTGCCATGGTCACATGTACAGCCCTGCTGGCTGGGTTTTACCTTCAAGACACACGCTCAGCACAGAGCACAACAGCAGCGCCGCATGTCAGCCGAATAATGGTACTCCATGTTCTTCTCTATTACTTGGTATCTTTATCAAATAATCTTTATCAAATAAACAAAGTTTGAATATAATATACTAGTTAACTTTAATGCAGGGTTTCAGAATGGTGTCTGTTTGCTTTAATGTCGTGTAACTGGTGTCAAAGAACCATAACAAAATGACTGTGTTGTTAAATTATTTTAAAAAATAATTAAATCTCACTGGGTTACTTTAAGTAAATAGTTTACATCTATGCATCTATTTCAGCTGACCAAAAAGTCTGGGAACCCATCATTTAAAGAAATAGTTCAACAAAAAATTATATTTGCTGAAAATTTACTCACCCCCAGCCATTCAAGATGCAGATGAGTTTGTTTATTCATTGCAACAAATTAGGAGAAATTTAGCATTACATCAATTGCCCACCAGTGAATCCTTTGCAGTGAATGGGTGCCGTCAGAATCAATTGATCAAAACAGTTGATGAAAACATCACATTAATCAACAAGTAATCCACACGACTACAGTTCATCAGTTAAAGGGTTAGTTCACCCAGATAGCAAAATTATGTAATTAATAACTCACCCTCATGTTGTTTCAAACCCGTAAGACCTTTTGGATCTTTGGAACACAGTTTAAGATATTTTAGATTTAGTCCGAGAGCTCTCAGTCCCTCCATTGAAGCTGTGTGTACGCTATACTGTCCATGTCCAGAAAGGTAAGAAAAACATCATCAAAGTAGTCCATGAGACATCAGAGGGTCAGTTAGAATTTTTTGAAGCATCGAAAATACATTTTGGTCCAAAAATAGCAAAAAAGACGACTTTATTCAGTATTGTCTTCTCTTCTGTGTCTGTTGTGAGAGAGAGTTCAAAACAAAGCAGCTGGATATCCGGTTCGCGAACGAATCATTCAGTTCACCGAATTGAACTGAATCGTTTTAAATGGTTCGCATCTCTAATACGCATTAATCCACAAATTACTTAAGCTGTTAACTTTTTTAATGTGGCTGACACTCCCTCTGAGTTCAAACAAACCAATATCCCGGAGTAATGCATGCACTCAAACAGTACACTGACTGAACTGCTGTGAAAAGAGAACTGAAGATGAACACCGAGCCGAGCCTGCATGTTTGTAATGAACAAATCCATCATTAAGATGTTTTCAACTTCAAACCATTAGTCCACTATCCACAATGAAAAAGTCATCAATACTGAATCAGGAGAGACATGCACATATCAAGCATCTTTTACAAGTAACAAATATGTTGGTGAATTTTGATGTGAGAGGACAACATGAAATGGTGCTTTAAAGTTATAATATCATCTGCATCTTGTGTGTAAGTTTTTTGGTGGACAATTCCCTTAATGTAACCCACTCTGTTTTCAGTGTACACTGAGGTGTTTTGGAAAGGTTGTTTGCCAGGAGGTAAAGGCAGTCTGTGTAAGGTGTGTATGGGTGGGACTGAGGAAGCTGCCACCAAACGGTGTGCTGACAACCATAATGAGCGTTACTACGGCAATATGGGTGCATTAAGGTGAGGAATTGCTGTTGTGAACAGTTCAAATAAAACAATATTTGAACTATATGTCTTATCTCCTACTACTAATGTACTATAGTGCAAACCATGCAGCTTTGCAGGCTTTAAAATGGCTTTTACTTTACAGGTGCTTGGTTGGAGACCCCAGTGGAAAGAGCTTCGGAGACGTGGCCTTCATGGAACACCACAATCTGGAGAGAAACATTGAACGTAAGATGTAAACGCTGAGAAATGTCATTGGTATGAATCTCATTGGTAATATGTGTGATGTGTTTGATGGACAGGTCTAAACACCAGTGGATGGGCAGAGGGTTGGCTTACTTGGGACTTTGAGTTACTCTGCGGAGATGGCAGCCGGGCTCCTCTGACGGCGTGGAAGACCTGTAACTTAGGGGCAGTCCCTCCAAATATTGTTATGACACGTCCTGTTCTTATAGCTCGCATTTATGACCTTTTAATGAAGTCACAGGTCTGCACACTGAAGTGATTATCATTTGATTGAGTTAAGAGACTTTTGGAATCCAAAACCTGATGTGTTTTGTGCTATAGGAAACCATAGCAGCTCGTCCAGATTCTGGGTTCCAACTGTTTGAGTCTCAGCAGTACGGAGAGAGTGACCTGCTCTTTAAAGATGCTACAAAGTGTCTTGTTCACACCAGTCACATGGACTACCACACCATACTGGGAGAAGAGTTCTATTCACAGACTGAGAGCATCTTCAACTGTACACACTCAAGTGAGAATAAATGGAAACAAATTATTATTATATATGCACACCAATAAATTTGTATATATTTAACCATTGAACTTTAAAAAAGTTTGATTATAAAAAAAAGCAAATAAGTACAATCAGTCTCTGATAATTAAAGCATTTTTTAATTTGGGCAATTGTTTTTAATGAATTCTTGATGAATTTCTTTTTTTTTTTTTGACAGACATCTTACAGTTCTGCAATCAAGATGTGTGCAGCATATTCTAAACATCTATGAAACAAACTTTTTGACAGTGTTAAAGCAGCATGAGCCATGCTATATATGGTTTATTTTGTATCATCACTGACATACAATAAAGTACTCTATTAATATTTATCATATATATATCTGTGAGTGCAATACTGGAGAGTTTATAGGTTTTATCACAGCTGGAAATGTTTCAACGTGCCAAAACAGGAGGACATTAACTAAACTACATTTACCATCATGCACCTGTGTAACAACACGGAAGTTCTTGTTTAGATGACGGCTACAGCTACTGTACTAATGTTTGCGAAATACTTTTGGTGTCAAGGATTTTATTAATACAGGAGCTGTGTGGTCTGAAATATTTGTTAAAAGTATAGGCATAATGTCCATGCTATGTTTATTAGTGTCCTAACTTACTTGTGCATTTCAATCAAGTTATACAATGAGTATTAAGTGAGCAACATTATTTATATTCCACCTACTGACATCACAAACTTCAATTAACTGACATGACTTTTTTATGTTTATAACGTTATAATTGACTATGATCCGGATACCATTAAATATATTGCACAAGATTTATGTTCAGGAATGTTATGATATAATACATACCATACACCGTTTTTATGTTGCACTTAAAGGTTTATATGATGCCATAGTCGGATATGAATGCTATTTACAAGCCAATATTTTTGATCAAAAGATGGATGCATATATATTTAAGTTATAATATATATATATATATATATATATATATATATATATATATATATATATATACAGGTGCTGGTCATATAATTAGAATATCATCAAAAAATTTAACTAATTCCATTCAAAAGTGAAACTTGTATGTTATATTCATTCATTACACACAGACTGATATATTTCAAACGTTTATTTCTTTTAATTTTGATGTTTATAACTGACAAATTAAGGAAAAACCCTAATTCAGTATCTCAGAAAATTAGAATATTGTGAAAAGGTTCAATATTGAAGACACCTGGTGCCACAATCTAATCAGCTAATTAACTCAAAACACCTGCAAAGGCCTTTAAATGGTCTCTCAGTCTTGTTCTGTAAGCTACACAATCATGGGGAAGACTGCTGACTTGACAGTTGTCCAAAAGACGACCATTGACACCTTGCACAAGGAGTGTAAGACACAAAAGGTCATTGCAAAAGAGGCTGGCTGTTCACAGAACTCTGTGTCCAAGCACATTAATAGAGAGGCGAAGGAAAGGAAAAGATGTGGTAGAAAAAAAGTGTATAAGAAGTGTATGTGTAAAAGAAATAGGGATAACCGCACCCTGGAGAGGATTGTGAAACAAAACCCATTCAAAAAGGTGGGGGAGATTCACAAAGAGTGGACTGCAGCTGGAGTCAGTGCTTCAAGAACCACTACACACAGCTGTCGCATGCTTAGTGTCAAGCCACTCTTGAACAACACACAGCGTCAGAAGCGTCTACAGACAAAAAGGACTGGACTGCTGCTGAGTGGTCCAAAGTTATGTTCTCTGATGAAAGTAAATTTTGCATTTCCTTTGGAAATCAGGGTCTCAGAGTCTAGAGGAAGAGAGGAGAGGCATTCAGTCCACGTTGCTTGAGGTCCAGTGTAGTTTCCACAGTCAGTGATGGTTTGGGGTGTCATGTCATCTACTGGTGTTGGTCCACTGTGTTTTCTGAGGTCCAAGGTCAACACGGCCATATACCAGGAAGTTTTAGAGCACTTCATGCTTCCTGCTGCTGACCAACTTTATTGAGATGCAGATTTCATTTTCCAACAGGACTTGTCACCTGCACACAGGGCCAAAGCTTCCAGTACCTGGTTTAAGGACCGTGGTATCACTGTTCTTAATTGGCCAGAAAACTCGCCTGACCTTAACCCCATAGAAAATATATGGGGTATTGGGAAGAGAAAGATGCGATATGCCAGACCCAACAATGCAGAAGAGCTGAAGGCCACTATCAGAGCAACCTGGGCTCTCATAACACCTGAGCAGTGCCACAGACTGATCGACTCCATGCCACGCCACATTGCTGCAGTAATTCAGACAAAAGGAGCCCCAACTAAGTATTGAGTGCTGTACATGATCATACTTTTCATTTTTATACTTTTTAGTTGGCCAAGATTTCTAAAAATCCTTTCTTTGTATTGGTCTTAAGTTATATTCTAATTTTCTGAGATACTGAATTTGGGATTTTCCTTAGATGTCATTATATTATAATTATAATCATCAAAATTAAAAGAAATAAACATTTCAAATATATCCGTCAGTGTGTAATGAATTACTATAATATACAGGTTTCACTTTTTGAATGGAATTAGTGAAATAAATCAACTTTTTGATGATATTCTAATTATATGACCAGCACCTGTGTGTGTGTGTGTGTGTGTGTGTGTATATATATATATATATATATATGATTTGATTTTCATAAGTTTTTTTTATTATTAGGTAATGTCATGTATATTTTAAACATTTTCAAGTATATTTAATTGAATAACAAATTAACTGAACAACTTTATTTATTAAACAACTTATTTCACCATATTTCAGACTATAACATGTACATGTCATTAAATAGACCAACTTTTGTGCAGGACAGTTGCTTGTTGTTGATAAACAGTTGTTTTTTTGTTGTTGTTTTGTTTGTTATCTGGCATTGTAGGAACAGTCCTGTAGATGCTGTTTTCATGGAGATCCCTGCCACCTTGTGTGGCAGTGGGAAGACGCGCCTCTACAATACAAGCTATTGATTTGTTCCTGCAAGTGACTCAACTGACTCCAGTGCTTTGGAACAGCTCCAGGCCTTTGTGTCACAGGCTTCTTGTCTGTTTGTGGTTAGCGGCGCCAGACTCTCCACTGAATCTGGAATTCCAGACTATAGATCAGAAGGTGTGGGACTGTACGCACGGACTAACAGGCAGCCTATGCAACACTCAGAGTTTGTGAACAGTGCGAAATTGAGGCAACGATACTGGGCATGGAACTACGTGGGTGGCCACAGTTCTCCTCACACCAGGCGAATTCAGCGCATTTCACATTACGAGACTGGGAAAAAAAGGAAAAGTGCACTGGCTTGTCACTCAGCATGTAGAAGCTGGACAACAGAGACTAACTGAACTTAATGGATCTACACACAGGTAAAGCAGGGCATGATTGAAGATTATTTGATTACAGAGTTAAGAGAGAATTTAAGAGAGTTAAAAAAAAATATTATGGTAATTTAAGTTTGGTCTGCTATTAGGGTTGTGTGTTTGGACTGTGGGCAACTGACTCCACGTGCCGAGCTTCAGGAGTGTTTTGCAGCTCTTAACCCTGGCTGTGCAGCAAGTGCAGGTGCTGTGACCCCAGATGGAGATGTGTTTCTGGAAGATGAGCAGGTGCTGAACTTCACAGTACCTGCATGTGATGCCTGTGGTGGTGTACTCAAACCTGAGGTGACGTTCTTTGGTGATGTAGTGAACCGGACTACAGTTGCTGTGCTGGATCCTTTCTTCAGGTGACTAACCTTTTATCAATATCACTTTTAAAAAAACATTTCCTATTCATCTAGAGACCATGGTTACATTCTTACTCACTTGCTGCCATCTACTGGTGTAATGATGAATTGCACATATAGGAGTCAAAGAACATATTGTTTATTTACAGTTTTTTGGGGAAAAAACATAATACACCAGATTGCTACTTCAGTATATAGAATTATTTTTACATATTCACATGTTCTTAGTTAGTTAGCTAGAGTTAAAAGTGATGAATTGCACATATAGGAGTCAAAGAACATATTGTTTATTTACAGTTTTTTGGGGAAAAAACATAATACACCAGATTGCTACTTCAGTATATAGAATTATTTTTACATATTCACATGTTCTTAGTTAGTTAGCTAGAGTTAAAAGTTCAATTAAAAATACAGCATATTGGCACTAATGAGTTAAGAGGAAAAAAATATTTTAATGATTTTAATCAAAATCCCTGTGGTTATAATATTTAACTGAAACTAAAACCACAAAATAATTTTGGTATACTTGAAGTAAAATAAATGTTAAAATAAACTGAAATGAAAGAAAATACATTTTTATTTCAGCTATTTGTTATATATTCCACCATTATATAAAAAAAGGTACTTAGACTTTTTTTTCTTGCAATTCTTAAATTATATCTAACAATTTTGGCATCTTATTACTATTTTGGCCTCAATATAAACTGTATTTGAGAAAAAAAAACTTTTGGAGTATTGTGAGATAGAGTCAGTTACCTTTTTTACCTTTTTAATTCTGTGGTAGGAATAAGCTTTCATTTATTTTTCATTTTCATTTAGTTTAACTTGATGCAAGAATAACTGAAACTAAAGCTGAAATAAGAATAAATACAAAAAAATCTATATAGACATAAAAAACTACTGAAAATGATGAAAACGAACAAGGTAGAAGTGTAAAATAATTAAAATAATTAAACAATAAAATATTTATAAAAGTAAAATATATTAAAAACAAAATGGAAAAGTATCATCACTATATATTATAATACTATAATAGTATTTACTATAATCACAATAATATCTCAGTAATACTAAAATAACACTGATAGAGCAAATAGTTCCAACCCTGTTGCAGTGCACCTTCTTGTAATCAAGTAAACCCAAAGACCTTGAGTAGTTGGTTCAGGTGTGTGTTGACTAGAGTTTGTTAACTAGTTAATGAGTATTCCTGACCTAGATAATGCAAATAATTTTTCCCCCTTGTCTCAATGCTTTCTCAAGACATTTGGAAAAAGGTGAAGGCATTTGTTTTCCTTTTTAGGTTTTGTCGGGGTACCGGTTTCTCCTCACTGCTAGTGAAAGAAAGCTTCCAATAGCCATTGTGAATATAGGACCCACTAGAGGTGATCGTCTTATTGACATCAGGGTGAGTGTGCGTTGTGGAGAAGTGCTGCCAGCAATTCAACTCTGAGAAACTGACTCTTTTCCTTGAAGCAATGCTGATCCTCAGCATTCGACTCGTCACAAGATTACTAGAACATTAGATTTGGATCTGTGCTGCTTACATAAACAACCGATCTCTACCTCAAGCTACAGAATTACTTTAACATATACACACATTCATTAGCTAGAGTTTGAATTGCAATACTGAATACAGCATTGGCATTAATGAGTTAAGCTTAAATACTTCAAAATTATAAAGTAGGTTTATAGGGACAGCTTTATTTCCAATCTAGAATTTACTCTCTGAGAAGTTAGAGCTTCTCAAGATTAAGTGTGGGAAATAGTAATGGTAATTATGAAATTCTAAATAAGATGTATGGATTAAGGCTTTTTTTATTTACTAATAGAAGTTTGGTTATGATGAATATTTTCAAATGTATGTGAATGTACTATGATGTTTTTAAAATGCATTAACACATTAAAAAATGTACGTTAATCATTTGTTCTGTCTGAAAATATAGGCCATGTTCAGGTGTATTTGTGGTATGTTTTTCACAATACAAACTGATTGTTTCAAAGCAATTTTACAGAAAATCATGACATTAATGTTTATAACATCTTAATATCTTCAAGCCTTATAGTTGCATTGAGAAGTTTTGGAGCTGGGTGATAATTTAAGTTTACTTTTTTAAACAATAAAAAACAATCAAGCAGTTAAGATTTGTTATATATATATATATATCGCTTTGAGTTTAATGTATATAATTTTAGATATACAGTCAATGCACTCCACTAATATTGGCACCCTTGGTAAATATGAGTAAAGGCGACTGTGAAAACAAATCTACATTGTTAATCTTTTTGATCTTTCATTAAAAAAATCACAAAATTCTAACTGTCCTCTGTAAGTAAAAAAATTTAAACATGAAATTTGTATGAGAAAAATATCTCTGAAGTATATTCCCATTCATGTTTACATGAGCATGAAATTCTCCAGACTTCCTGTTCCACATGATTATGAATATGAGGAACACAAAGGCCAAATTCCCTTAGTCATCCATCAAAAGTAGTAAAACCAAAGAATATAGTTCTGATGTGCAGAACAAGATTGTAGAGTTTTATGAAATAGAAAGTGGCTGTAAGAAAATAGCTGGCTTTTATGGTCAGATGAAAAAAAAAAAAAAAAAAAGCTTTTTGGCAGCAAACTCACCAGATGGGTTTGGTGCAAACAGGGATGAAAAGTACCCCATTCCCACGGTAAAATATACTGCTGGATCTTTAATGTTGTCGGCCCATTTTTCTGCCGGAGGTCGTGGACATCTTCAGATACATGGCATCATGGATTCTATCAAATATCAACAGAAAAAAAAATCTAAACCTGACTGCCTCTGTTAGAAATCTTATAAAGAGCCATGTTTTGATCTTCCATCAGGACAATGATGACTGATTTGTGTCACTGAGCACAAAATTAATCATCTGCCATGTCCGTCCCAGTTCCCCGACATGAACCCTATGAGTGCCAACATGGAACTGGGAATCTGAAATCAAAAAGGTTGAGATTCACTGCCTAAATTTATTATATGCACACATTATTACACGTTGCTTTGGTAAGAAAAA
Source organism: Carassius carassius (assembly GCF_963082965.1). Classification (NCBI taxonomy): domain Eukaryota; kingdom Metazoa; phylum Chordata; class Actinopteri; order Cypriniformes; family Cyprinidae; genus Carassius; species Carassius carassius. Next base: position 9,206,861 of record NC_081764.1, read on the forward strand.
AAGAGCATAAATGATACAGAAAACAGGTGATGCGTGAAAAAAAAAGGAAATTAAAAAACTTAAACAATGTATGTAAACACATATTTTAATAATAAAAAATAAACATAAATCGAATTTAGAGGGTAAAGTGACAGTTTCCCTAGAAAAGCAGAGATCAGTCAGAACTGCCTGTTTATTAAATCTCTCTCTCAGACTCTCTGTCCGTTGATGTACATGCCGTTGTACTTGTGGCCATAGCTCTTCAGGAACACTGAAAGAGTAAAGACAACAGCGATGATTGATGTCACGGGTGTGCCATTTGACCCAAACGGTGCACACCACCAGAGGTGACATACACAGACAGTTCCTGAATCCTTCAGTTTGGTCAAACCAGTATGAGGCTGGATAACCTAACAGGATTCCAAAAAGAGTGCACAAATTCCAGTCATTATACAACTCCTCTCCCAGTACAATCACTGAGGAGTCTTTATGCAGCTCATTCATGAAGAATCCTGAAAGAGTTTTGATCATATCCTCAGTTTTATTTTCAAAGCCAGCCAAGACGGGTTGTTTTCTTGAGGGACATACGTCAATTATAATGAGATCTTTGCTTTTGAGCAGTTCGTCCAGGTGGGACTCAACAGACGATTAAAAATTAACGTGTTGTCATAAATGGACAGAATCCGTATTGGATTGGTTACAACTCCAGGTACATCTGAAGCTGTTCTGGAGATGCTGCATAACTGTCGTAAAGTAGAGCAGGTTTGACGCCCAGATCCACAGCCATTATCTGAACAGTCACATCAAGACATGTGGCCGGAGATAAACGCTTCTTACGAGGACACAGTGACTTCTGTGCTGCAGAGATGAGCATTTCTGATGAAGCAATCATTTGCAACTTTTTCCAAGTATACATATACAATATTTTAATTAATCGAGTGAATGATTCATAACACAGATAGATTCTCGTCACACACTGGCGGTGTAATCTGCAGAAAGGGCGACTGAAAGAATCTTGTTGAAGGCGATGCAAATGATTCGAGTTAAGTGAATCAAAATCCTTCCAGAAAAACTTCCTGTTAGTTGTAACAAGTTAAAAGTTATATAATGTACAGTCAAACGTAGATTTTTGTCTCATTGCAGAATCTTATGAACATTTTGAATAATTATAAAATGACGCGGGTCGTCCAGTTTCCCCTAAAGCGTCATTAGAAACGCCACTGACGCGGACTTTTATTTTGAAATCTTTCAACTGAGAAACGGAAGTATATTCTATTTGACAACTGCTACAGTTGTTAAATGGCAAAAGCAATAGGAGACTATTGTAGTACATTATCAAAGTAATATATCTCTATAATGAAGCGAAGCTAACGTTTATTTTCCACCGACGGATTTCGGTGATTTTGTTGTTAGTGAGTTTCAATTGTTGAGTTAAAAAAGAGGAAAGTTTAAAATGAGTTCAGAAGATGTGCTCAAGAGTGCTTCAACACTGGCCTCTTATAATGTTCTGCTTCAGGTAACTTACTACTACACTCACACACACTACTATTGTGAACACACCAAATACACATATATTAGAGACATATGATAAAGCAGTATGTTGATATATTTTTTTTACATTGCAGGTGATGTTTCGAGTGTTGACTTTTCTCTTGAATGCATTTACTTTGCGGTTTGTGTCCAAGGAACTGATAGGCGTGGTAAATGTGAGGTGGGTTTGCAGTTCCAAATCATAAACTCGAACATTCCTCTCAATGGGCCACTAACTGCAACGTCTGCTTTTGTTATAGGTTGATGCTGCTCTATTCTACATTGGTGTTTCTGTCTAGGGAGGCGTTCCGGAGGGCGTGTCTAAGCAGCGAGGGGGCGGGGCGTAACTGGAGACAGGTCATCAATCTGTTATGGCTCACGTAAGCAGAAATTCCTGTAGGTTTATTTAACCAAAATGGGTTTACCTCTGAAACCAACACACTGAAAGGTGGGCAGGCACTAATTAACTCTCTCTCTCTCTCTCTCTCTCTCTCTCTATGTATATATATTAAAAAGGAAAAAAAAAGGATTTAATGATTGCAATCAGAGATTTATAGATGATGATTCAGATCATATCTGAAATTTCAAGGAATATTTTGCCTAAAATGAAAATGTTTTTTATTCTTTCTTTTACCTTCTTCTCATACTCCCAGATTCCCTGTGGGTTGTGTGTGGGGTGTGCTGTTAGTGTGTGTGTGGTGGTGGGTGCTCCAGGCACCTGATCCTCAGTCCATCCCACATTATGTTCCCGCAGTTGGATTGTTCTGCCTAGCTGCACTTACAGAGCTGCTGGCTGAACCCCTCTGGGTTCTTGCACATGTGCACATGTTCGTCCGTTTGAAGGTGTCAGCATCTGTCTATCATGCTTTATGTTGCACTTTATAGTGTCATTGTAGATTGAATAAGATGAATGTATCTGATCAAATGACACATATTTGCAGGTGATTGCCGAAAGCTTAGCCATGATTGCTAAATGTCTCGTCACTGTAGTGATGGTGGTCTCAGCGCCTCAATGGGGACTTTATATCTTCTCTGCTGCCCAGGTATATATGTTTGCATGTTTAGACACTGAACATATACAACATATATAGTATCTGGTTTCTAATCCTGATTCTGTGTGTGTTTTTTTTTTTTTTTGACAGTGTGTCTATGCAGGGTTTTTGTTGCTTTGTTACGTGTTATACTTCATCCATTTCCTTGGCTCAGAGGAAGCAGAGCGTAAATTGTTCCCTGTTAGTCACATAACAGACCTTCTGCCATCTCGAGTGGATCATGAGGTGACTTATTTTATAATACGACACCACATAATTTTTTTGTTTCAGTGAAACAACTACATTGTTTTTTGTTTTTAGCCACTGTTAAACTGGAAGTTGACCACACTGACCTGGAGCTTTTTCAAACAGTCATTTCTCAAACAGATACTTACAGAAGGTTAGTAAGTTATGCAGTAATTTTTTTGTCTGAATGATCGAATGCTTCTATTAAATATTTTGTTTTGATTTTATAGGCGAGCGTTATGTGATGACGTTTTTGAATGTGCTTACCTTTGGAGACCAAGGTGAGTTTGTACATTCATATACACAAGCTATTATACACAAACAGCGTATTCATATTATAATTACTATTTTCCTTTCTATTTACAGGGGTTTATGATATAATAAACAATCTGGGCTCAATGGTGGCTAGATTTCTTTTTTTGCCTATTGAGGAGAGTTTCTACGTGTTCTTTGCTAAAGTGCTGGAGCGTGGACGAGATGTACGACATCAAAAACAAGTCAGTATCTGTTTATGTTCCTAATTTAATGTGGTGCAGCCACCCAGATGTGGGTTTGCTAACTCTAAAATGTTGATTGGTCCACAGGAGGAAGTTTCCATGGCGGCTGAAGTACTGGAATGTCTTTTGAAGCTGGTGCTTTTGATTGGTCTGATCATCGCAGTTTTTGGTTATGCATATTCTCATCTGGCACTTGACATCTACGGTGGGGAGCTTCTGAGCAGTGGAGCCGGTAAAACATTAATATGCTTGTTGCTTACAGTGGATACTAGATTATACTAACTTTTCAGTTTAGTCAGATACATTTTTTGATATTTTTGTAAGCGTGCTGTAAACATTTAAATGGTCTGTTTGTGTATTTTGCAGGGCCGGCTCTGCTACGGTGTTATAGTTGTTATGTTCTGCTGTTAGCGATTAATGGAGTAACAGAGTGTTTTGTTTTTGCTGAGATGAGCAAAGAGGAAGTCGACAGGTGAACAACATATAATTACTATGCTGTATATATATATACACTCCTACTCGAACATTTGGGGTCTGTAAGATTTTGTAATGTTTTTGAAAGAAGTCTTTTATGCACACCAAAGCTTCATTTATTTGCTCAAATACAGTAACAACAGCAATAATGTGAAATATTATTACAATTCAAAATAACTGTTTTCTGTGTTGATGTTTTTCAAAGTATTCTTTTTTTTCTGTGAATTTTCAGCAGTCATTACTTCAGTCTTCAGTATCACATGATTCTTCAGAAATTATTTTAATGTGTTGATTTGTTTTGATTTGGTGCTCATGAAACATTTCTTCTTATTATCACAGTTGAAACCATTTGTGCTGCATTATATTTTTTTAGAAACCATGATGCATTTTAAGGATTCATCGTATGAATGCATTTATTTGTACAACAACATTTATTTGCTCTTCAAGAACAGCATTTGATTGAGATAAAAAAAATCATTCACAGATTAATTTAATGCGTCCTTGCATGATAAAAGTATTAACTTCTCTCGAAAAATCTTACTGACACAAACATTTAAACTTTAGTGTTATATACAGTATATATATATATATATAATTTATTTACAAACTATTTTCTAAGACAGATAAGTATTTAAGCATTTTCCATTTTTCTAAGAACTTGTTTAAACAACATGCTTTTCTCTCTCTCTCTTTAGATATAATCTGGTGATGCTGGGCCTGTCAGCATCATTTCTTCTCCTTTCTTATTGGCTAACCTGGATGTTAGGTGGCATTGGCTTCATTTTGGCTAACTGCTGTAACATGGCTTTACGAATCACTCACAGTATTGTTTACATACATGGGTATTTTCTGCAAAGTGAATACAGACCTCTGTGGGGGCTCCGCCCACATTCTGCTGTCATTATTGCACTTGGCGTGAGCTCCATCCTCACAGCCTGCTCAGAGGTATCATGCTAGTGTCTTATTGTTTAATTATATAATTTGTTGTGATGAGCCAATTTAAATCTGATTTCTAACCATTTTGTCTTTCAGAGCATGTTCTGCTGTGATGATGGCTGGTTGCTAAGGCTGGTTCACATTGCCGTGGGGGCAGTTTGTCTCCTGGGTGTGGTTGTCACAGTATATTTTACAGAAACAAGACTTGTGCAGTTTGTTAAGACTCAGTTGTTATCGAAATACAGCAAGAAACATACATGAGCTTTTACTTGAAAGCTGCTAATGCTTAAACCTCACTGATGTCATGGACCAGAAATCTTAATAAACAGAAATAAATATTATGTGTACATTTTCACAAACATATTTTGTTTTCTTGAACATTTTTCCATTTTTGTTGCAGAAGATGCAGTACTTCTATGTTCAGTTTTGGTTATGATATCAAAAGTAGTTCACTAAGATACTGATGGTTTGAAGGTTCATATTCACACAGGGCATATCTTATAGAATATTTTATTGATTGATTAAAAAAAAAGACATACAGAGAATATTGCAATGTGATGCAAATATATCAAGGGGTCCTCCAGTATGTAACTACTGCTCCAAAGTGCATGTCTGTCCTTCATCACTATGAAATACTACAAATGCAATAAGATTCATCTTTTGAACAGTAATGCTTATTTTTAATTAGACACACCAGAGGTGTAAATTGACCAATACTACTAGATATACTCTAGCTGTATACATAAGTGGTAAATTTTGTATGAATGATTGTTTACATGATTGATGTACAAAATGGTTATACATATAATAAATTCAAATGATACTGGGTACCATTTTCTTTTAAAACATGTAAGATGAGACTTGAAAATATTGTCTGTTTTAATATCTGGGAACAAATAAACCCTTTTCTCCTGATTGCACTGTTTTATAAAAATTTTATTTACAAACATTACTGTTTTCAAATATTTGGAGTCAGTAAGATATTTTTTTTAAAGAGCAATACTAATTCTATTCAGTTAGGAATAAGCAAAAGTAACAGTAAAGACTTACATTATCAGAAAGTTTTCTATTTTAAATAAATGCTGTACTTTTGAAATTTCTATTCATTGAAGAATCCTAAAAATATGTATCACTGGAAAATTATTTAACATGAAAATTCAGCTTTGTCATTATAGGAATATACAACTTTTTTTATAACAGTATTTACTGTTTTATTGCTGTTTTTGTATTTCAAATCTTTTTATTTGGATTCTTAATAGCAGTGCAGAAAGATACATCATAAAAAAGAAGTAAATTGCAGGAAAATGTCCATATTAATCTCTCCAACAAACCTTCCGTTATAGCTTTTTTTTTGCTGTGTGTGTGTGTGTGGTGTATGTATATATATATATATATATATATAATAAATGCAGCCTTGGTGAGCATAAGGGAATTTTTTAAAAACATAAAAAAATCTTGATTTACTGAAATGTTTGTACTTTTGACCATAGATTCTAGCGTGAGGCTGTATGAAATTTTTCCTGAGTTTGCAAACCAGTGAAAAGGGCTAAGAAAATAAAAATATTAGGAATAGCAGGACATTAAGTCATTTCTGAATATCTCTTTGCTCTGAGACTAATTAACATTCACAAACAATCACTTAGCAAAACTCAAAAGAACAAACACAACTGTACAAATAAACATATGAAGTCATTTTTAAGCACTCCAGCATGAGCAATAAAACAGATACAAGGCACAAACCATGAACTCTTTTCATTTCTTCACTGCTGGAAGTACTGAAGATGTCATCTTTAAATAACTATTGTATATTCCTGCAGGAACAGTGACTGAGATTAAATGGGAGGAGGAACAGTGTGACTCACGCTTTGGCCAAAGGAATTATGGACCCTTTGGGATTGGACTCTGCAAGGGTAGGGTGTGTTTGTGTATAAATACACTTACGACCAGTATAAAACAGAATCTTCAGCAAGACTGTAGGACTTCACATCTGATATTGAGAGTTGGCCATGTCTCAAGTAAGAGAAGGATGACCACAGACGAAATTAAGTTTACATTTTTTCTTGTCATTCATTTTTCTGTTTCTCCTCAGCAGGGTGAAGAAGTTAAGAGGCCTGAGGTAAAAGCAGAGGATTTGATTGGAGCCAAGGATAAATTGGCATCTGGAACAGAGATGAAGAGCAAGACCTTTGAAGTGATGCAGGAATGTGGTGAGTCGAGCAGAAACCGCAATAATTCAGTTAAAAGATCGTGTGTGAAATAAAAATGTCACTGAATCCAAGTGTCCTTGTTTTTTGACTCGGAGCCAAGAGGAAAAAAGAAGAGCCGTGTGAGTGTGTGTGTGTGTGGTTCTTGTAATGTTTCCACTCCATATATAGCAGGAAGTCAGAACACAAAAACATGGGGGAAGACATTCTTCTACTAATCACTTTAATTATGTGATGTTTATCGTCTCAAATTTGTCTTATATATTGACTATTTTGTTTCTGATTCCTGAAAGATATCCGTTATTTTTTTTCTAGCCTTTTATAATCTCAACCCAGCTTTAAGATCCCAGCTGTAACATTTTACAATGTACTATTTTATCACCATTGTATAAACAGACCATCAGTTCTCTTAAATTTGAAAATGTCACCAAGTTGTCATCAAAGACTATTAAAAGATTGTAAATCATTAAGAAACACGATTAATGAGAAATTTGTCTTTTGCGGCATTTACTTTGCTTTTTTTCAGTTTCAATACACATGAATTTTTGTCAATTCATTAATGAATAATTAACATAAATGGAGCCTTTTGTAATGAGGTAACTGAAATTCAGATGTGTTGGATATTATAGTTTGTATTATTGTGTATACTGAGTATCTTTCTGTCTCTTCTTTTAGAACAGGCTGGGAAGGTCGCGCCATCCGTCTTCAGCAAAGTTCGCTCAGGATCTGAGACCGTCTTTAACAAACCCAGCAAGAGAAAGTAACAGTAGAAAACCAGTTTTACTGAATCGTACAGCTAAAATATGGATTTATAAATGAATTTAAAGCATTAACATTGAAAACAACTCTAAACATCGTCATCATTCAACATTTAGCACAGCTGATAACCTGCTCTTAATATGTACCTAAATGTACCTTTTTCTAAAACGGCTTTAAACCATTAAAACAGACTAATATATTTTTATGAAAAATATCCTAGAATGCTACTTTGCAAAGTTTATTAGATATAGAAGTAATAAATAAACTTGTTGGTTTAGTTTTAAATTGAAAAGAAGTTGAGCATTTGATTTTGGGTGAAAATGAAATATCGATTATAAAAAAAAACTCCCATTTACATTTCACATTACTATCAAAAAAATGATTTATTTTCAAAACAATAAAGAACAGCAGACAGGACAATGGAAAAACTTATCCTGCAGGAAAATGACAAATCTGGGGCATGAAACTAAAGAAATCAGGCTGTCTAAGCATGTTAAATAGAGAATGTATTATTTTCCTGTTTTTCTACCAGTTTTTTGACTAACAACAACTGACACAATTGGGTAAAACAATAAAGTAGCCATGCACTGATGCTGAATTGGCTTAAAACAGTGGTCATACTGTTAGAATGTCATGACAAATGTGAACTAAACAACCAGTAAGCACACTAAAGCAGTCTGTACAGTTATTTCATAAACTTGGTGTGCTGATCTTGTAGGATCTTTGCAGAGGACTTGGCATCATAGAAGAGTTCATTAATTTCTTCCACTTGTTCCTTTTCTACTACTTCTCTTCCCTGAACTCGTGCCAGCAGACTTGCAGGGGTCAGCAGCTGCACTGCATATCTGCATTTACACAAACTCACACATTAGCCGAAATGACATAACCAAATTGCATAAATAATGAATGCAAGCAACACAGAATATGACAGTTCAATGCTAATCTAAATAAATAAGTGTTTTTCAAAACGCAGTTAAAAAGTCTTACCTGAGTGTAGTCTTGGTACCGATCTCTCCAAGATGAGATAAAGCCACCTCGCTGATGTTGATTCCTTCTGTCTGAGCTCGGATCTTTATTATCTATAGCAACATGCAAATTAAACAACAGCATGAAATGTCTAATTCATCTTTAAGAATGTAAAAGCTTTATTTGTAAGCAGCTTGTTTAGACACAAAAGTTTGTGCACACCTGTTTCATTTCTTGAGGAGTGTACAGCATCGTTCTGATAATCATGACTCGATCCAGCAGATCCAGTGGAATACCATGAGGAGAGCTGATGTCCTCTGTCCCCCTAAAACATTATTATGTATAACTGTAAATTTGTCAATCAACTCCACAAGCAATCAAATGGATCCTTCTAATAGCTGGTCACAGCAAACTATGAGGAACTAATAATGAACAATTTTACAACACTTATTAATGTAGTTTAATGTGACGTTTTTACATATATTAATATATTTTTAACAAGTTGTATAAATTTACATTAATGTACATAATGAACAGAAATAAGCAATTAACAATAATATATTTATAAATAAACGGCACTTTACAATAAGGTTCCATTTATTAACATTAATTAACTACAATAGTAAACATGAATTAACATTGAAAAATAATTCCAAAGCATTTATTGGTAACACTTTACAATAAGGTGTCATTTGTTAACATTAGTTAATGTATTAACTAACATGAACTAACAATGAATAATACATGTGTTATAGTATTTATTCACCTTTGTTAATGTTAGTTAATGAAAATACAGTTATTCATTGTTCATGTTAGAACACAGTGCATTAAGTAATGTTAACAAATATAGCTTTTAATAATGTACTATTAAATGTTTAAATTCACATTAACTAAGATCTGTAGATGTTGAAGTATTATTCATGCTGTAGAAGTATTGTTCATGCTTAGTTCATCACTGTTAACTAATTGTAAAGTGTTTATTCATCTTAGTTTATGTTCATTTCAACAATTACCAAAATATTAAAAACAGTTGTAGCTGTTAATATTATTTAAGCCAACATGAACTAACAATGAACAGTTGAATTAAAAACTGTTCAAAAAACTGTGCAAAAAATTATTGTTAGTTAGTTAAAGCAATAACAGACATTAACTAATGGGACCTTATGTTAAGTGCTACCAAATAAAAATTAACTAAAAAAATTAAATACAAATTTTTTCTAACTTTGTTAGTTCATGATACCTTATCCATTAATGTTAACTAACTGAACTTTACAGTAAAATTGTTACTAATTTACTTTACTACGTTTCCCACTGTATCAAAAACACACCTTATAAGGCAGTTTCCACGATTGGATGCAAACACTACGATAGGAGAGATGGAGCTCTCCAGTGCTCGATGTAGGTAGGTAAAACACTCGATGTCCAGCATGTGAACTTCATCAATGAACAGAACACCAGGAACCAGCTCTGCCACACCCTGATCAATGTACTTGTTCACCACCTTATTGATCTCCCCTCTCAGTTTATCTGAATACACACAGACAGTTCAACAAGGCTTCATTAAAAATCCTGTTCTGATTATCAGTGTTAAAAAAAAGTATGATACCTGTGATTTCTGTCTTCTTGGGTTTCATCAGTTGACCCATCATAGAAAGTATGTCCTGGCCTCCCTGGAAAACATAGTATGTTTATATGACCAGCATTATGGGGATCCACTTGAAATGCTGGAAAACATGATGCCTGTGTGCACATACCTGAGGTCTTGCATTAGCAATATCCAGGTCATGAAGTGTCACATCCTGAATAATCTCTTTCTTCTTGTGTACATCACCTTTCGGTAGAGGTACGTACTCTTCCGCCTCCAAATCAAACTCTGTTGCAAATGTGTCACATCGTCCCTGCCTCTGCAGACCAAAAACAGAAGGACTGACTATGAATGAACTCAATAAAAGCCTTAAGAGATTTTGGGACCATTAAATAGGGTCAATTTATTTACAAGGGAAGTGGACTGCACTTTATGTGGTGCAGGATTTTGTTTAAACACTAGAGTTGTGCAACTATACATGCATGTACACATCTGTTCAAAATGTTTTTGAATTAAATCTATTATGCTGACCAAGTCTGCATTTATATATATATATATAAGGGCTGCACGATTAATTGCTTGCAATTGTCATGTGTGTCTCTTTAGTAAAGCTGGTTCTGTGATTAGTACCAAATACTATCACCTGCTTTCAAATGGAGCAGCACTTACTTCACAGAGCCGTAGTTCGCTGACAAGCCACGCAATACCCCGTCATAATCGCAGATGAATCGCATGTGGTTATGAACGTGATATTGCGTAGCTTGTCAGCGAACTACGGCTCTGTGAAGTAAGTGCCGCTTTTTTTTTTATCCTTTAAAAAATATAAAGCTAAAATTGTGTTTGTGATATTAATATATTTTGTAACTTAATAAATGTCTTTACTGTCACTTATAATTATATATTATTATAAAATAAAAGTATTAATTTCTTTCAATAATATAAAAGACAATCTTGTCCTTTACACCGCTGCCAGACTACCTGCCCACCTGAACAGACAAAAGATTACTTCAACATGCCTAGAGCAGATATAGGGAGGAGATTTTTATGGTTTTTTTCATACCTTGACTGCCCCACTGTTCGCTTCGATGTAGATAACATCACCGACCTCCACTCTCTCCTTCTGTAGACTTTCATAGATACTGGGATCCAGCTGCATAAGCATAACAAACATTATGAGATATGACTTCAAACAGAGACAAAATCAGCTTCCATCCAGCTCTTTATCTTTGAAGGTTAAGTGTGCAAGAAAAGTGCTTCCACTTCCTTACCTTCAACTGTTTGGTGCCTTTTGCTGTCTTTAAACCAATAATGACATGACTGATAGTTTTTCCATAGCCCCCCATTGGGTTCTCCGTCTCACAAGGAGACAGTTCAGTGACCTCTCCCTCATAAACCTCCTTAGTCTCCTTGATACGCAGACCTGCACAATCAAAAAATAAGATTTTTAAATACAAGAATGAAAAGAACATATGCTAACATATTAAATACTAGCGGATCTACTCATAAGGTTTTAAAAACCTACAGAATTCATTATATATTAAATACCAGTGAATATATTAACCTGTGTGTGTTCAATTGCCAATGCCAGTGTATTTCTATGTCAGCACTGTAATAATGTGTGCATGCATATCTCACTCTTGCCTAATGACTGATATCAAGCTACAATGTTTGTGCATGGGGAATTATTTACTAACTAGTAGCATAAAAAGTTAAAATATAATTTAATGTGTTTTTCACCTTCATTATAAACAGTGTCTCTTAAATGAAATGAATACCTGTTCACTATTATCAATGCATTTTTACAGGTTATGGTGCACAGATATGGGTTCTTTCCATGAGAGCTCACCTATGGCTCTTCTGAAGTTCTCCATCAGCACTTCAGTCTTTTTGATTTCTGATGAATACACTTCACTGCCCACCATAGGACAGAATGGCACTTTATTTCCCAATTCTTGTGCCATGGCTAATGCTAGAGCAGTCTGCAGAGGACAGAAATAGAATTATCAAACCATAAACACTCTCACAAAGGGTATCTCTGAAACTAATAAAATGACTGATAAAATAAAGGTTGTCAGTTCTTACCTTACCTGTTCCAGGTGGTCCAGCCAGTAAAATGGCTCTGCCAGCCATCTTTTTGGAACGAATCAGCTCTACGATGATGCCACAAGCCTAATAAACAAGGGTAAAAATATAGAAAATCTTTATCTTTACCATTTTTTTGAAAATGGGAAGGATTTACAGCAACATTTCGTCCTTTATAAATGAACAGTATAATAATATCAAGTAGCTAAACTTCAGGAAATTAGCCAGAAAATATTAAAAGTCTCCAAAACCAGGAACTGTTATAACCACAGTAAAATATTCTTGGTGAAAGTGAAACACACATATGCATTTTTATATTGCTCCTGAATAGGGTGGCCATTCGTGCCATTTTCGCAGGACACGTCCTGGCCAGGATTTCCTAAAACATCCAGGTTTTGGCTTTGGTTTCCTTTTTACATACTTAATGACGGTAATGATCACTTGACCAATAACCTGCAGAAATTGTACGTTAATCGACCAATCGTGGTGCGTGAGAAGGTGGGATCTACAGAGAACGGTCAAAGTGATGCAAATACGTGTACATTTTATTGTTGGACTGGAAAGCAGCACTGAACAGACTGATCGGTGCATGACATCAAAGTAACGTGAGAGCGATTCAAAAGCACAAGAAGCCACTGGTCTGTGCAGTGCAAACAAAGCCAAAACGTGGATATTTTTGGCAATATACAATTCCTGGCCAGGACGTGTCCTGCGAAAATGGTACGAATGGCCACCCTTCTCCTGAATCCTAACATATAACGTTACCATTATTTAGACATTTTGTATTCGTTATTCACATTCACAAACAACCAGTCAATAATGAGTGTAATCAAATTAACGGATTCTGCATTCATTAACAAACTGGCAAAATATTAAATATTTTACCTCTCTAGCGGTCTCCTGCCCCACTAGTCCGGACGCGGATTGTTTCGCATTACCGGCCTCGTCCAGCCCGAGACCCTTTACATGGCTGTGAGAAGCGATGCGCTGCGTCTTGGTTGTGCTTTTTACCTCTTCGATCTTCATGTTCCTTATTAGTTATTTAAACAATCTAAAAACTGAGTAAAATAATTTCTAGCCTATTACACGAAAGGCCGTTGAAATCAAACACAAGAGACCCGCGTTTCCATGTGGGTAACTAAGGCGATTTTGAGGAAGTACCGCCCTGGAAATGTTGTTTTTTTGTTGATCTTTGCAACGATTGGTCAATTGGTCGAAACTCTGTTTAATCATTGGACGCTCCCATTGTCCGTCTGTTCACTGCGAATACGCCCCTTTTTTCAGTTTGTGTGCTGTTTGAAATGTTGTACTGGAACGAAGATGCACCACTGTGTGAGTTCCACAAAACTCTTATTCCGTATAAAGTGTAAATAAACTTCTAATTGTGTAACAAACATGCTGTAAACAATTTAAACATTTAACGTTATATATATATATATATATATATATATATATATATATATATATATATATATATATATATAGATATAACCAATGACGCATTATCTTTTTCTAAAACAAATGCTCTGAAGAAAGGATTGAGTTGAGTTGCTGCTATAGGGATTGTTTATTTGCAGCACAGGAAGAACAACTGTCAAATTTCAGAAAAGTTTCCTGAAAACAGTAACTTAAGAGCAGCAATATTTACGTTAGCATGTTAATAAAAGATATTAACACCCAAATTAGAGACACTTTATTAACTGATAGTTAAATATCGAGCTGGTCGGGTTGAACCAGAAGCGTTGCGTTGCGGTCTGTCAGCAGATCAAAGTCGCGCGGTTCTAGTGATGGCAGATTCCAGTCCTCCTAAAACGCTGAACTTTAACGTTGGTGTCCTCGGCCATGTGGACAGTGGAAAAACGTCTCTTGCCCGTGCACTGAGCAGCACTGCATCCACCGCTGCCTTCGACATCCACACTGGTGGACTGCCCGGGACACGCGTCCCTCATACGCACCATTATCTTTTTCATAGCGTACTACTTGAAGAACCTGTCAGTACATCTGACAACTCTATCTAGAACTACCTTGATCAGTAGGTGGTGTATTTGAAGTGGTCATGTTAACCCTGTTAAGACTGAAATATGATATAATAGACAGATTTTTTTATGAAAGTTTTTTTTTTTTACTTTTATACAAAATATAAAATGAAATCTTAAAAATATGCATATGTGCTGATATGATAGTATGATACAGGAGAATATGGCGCTCACACTTAAAAATGAAAAAACATCAGTTTTATTCTATAAAACTGGGAAATTCTGAGAGCTTGTAATGCTGTCATATTTTTATTACAGTATTACAGACTACTTGCTTTAAATAAATATTAATATAAATATAATTAGTCACTCTAAATCGATCAATGATATGTGTTTAGTAATATGATATTGTATGCTTTTACAATAATGATTAAGATGTGTTGGTTCCTCAAGACTGTTTCATACTTGATACATTATAAAAAATAAAAAAAAAGATGTATGGATAATTGAGTAATCCTACATTTCTTCAGTTCAGTAAATGTTAATGATGATATAAATATTACTTACAATATAAAAGTTATTCTTATATTCACTTTATAAAAATCATTAAAGATCCCATCAAAAAGTACTATTACCTAAAGATGGAAAAAAAAATGTAATCATTCTAAAAGGTTTTTTATTTGCTAAAATAGTATGAAGAGTATTAGAGTGTACAACAGGTTTTTCATAAGTTTTGATAATGTTGATCATTTAGGGACTAGGGACATTAAAAACGGATGTTTCAAACGTGATACCGTAGAATTAAATCACACTTTCAAATCAAAAGACATCTGCTTAGTTTTAATGACAGACTTGTAATGGTACAAAATATAAAATAAAAATGCATTTAGAATTAGAACACCTTTCACAGTTACAGCAAAGAATAGCATTTTGTCAACATATTATCATGATCGGATTCTGTTATTTAATGCACGTCCAAATTATAAAACACAGTTGTGTTTTAAAGTGTCTTTAACACACTGAAAAAAATACAGGTGTGGGAATTCCTTTGAAACAATTTTCTAGTAAAATTGCTAGTAAATTGATCAAATAAGTTACACTGAAAAAAGCGTGAAATTTTGAAGTAGAAATGCTGAAATAGTATTATGTTTCAAAACATACTTATTTACAACTTTACAACTATGAACTACGAAATTATTTTTGTTACAGGGGAATCATATATATTTGTTAATGGATAGTTATGGGTGCAACACATTAATATTTCTCCATACTAAAAGCTCACATGGCTTGTTTTCTTGCATACACAGTTTCATAAGTATGATGTTCACCGAGGGATGTATGAAGAAATAAATGATGAGAAACAATGTCTAGAGGGTTTTTGTTAACCTTCAGGTCCAAACAAACCCAAGAGAACTCAGAGTGTAGTGGGAACGTCTAGTGTAATTGCGTTGATGGTACTGGTGTGTGTGTGTGTGTGTGTGTGTGTGTGAGCATTTATGGCACATGTGATTAATTAAGGCGGAAGGGGGGTTGTTCAGGGTTCCAGCTTGACTTCCTCTTTCCCCCCAGAGGGGATCTCTCAGGAAAGAATGAGTGCCAAAGAGAGGGAGAGAAAAAGAGGGAAAGGAAAGTGATTATTATTTTTGGTCTTTCTTTCTGAAATACTGTCTAGCAGCGATGACTGTACTTTATCATTGTTGAAGTTATATGTTTTACTCTCATCTGTATACTTGCATTCAGGCGCTCAGATCATTGTTCTGATGATGTTGGTGGTTGACCCCCCCCCCCAAAAGAAGCCTAAAAAAAGAAAAGTTATGATGTCAAAGAAGCAATATATATAGGACACTAAGTCAAATTTAGGCAAATTTGAACATTGACCATACAAAAGGTCATTGCAAAAGATTTCCTTCTTTCCATTAATACACAGAATCTAACATTTTCAAATCCAAACTTGTGGAGTTATATTGTATTTTGCATGGTGTGGATCATATTTTTGAAGATGTATCTGTCTTTGTGTTCAGTTATTGAAGGCCTGAGCCTTCTTTCCTCATAGAGATCCATCAGGTTCTCTTCTGATGGCTGTAGATCACTGTTTCTCCATCCATGGCCAGGGAACAGTCATTGCTGGCACCATCCTACAAGGGTCACTCAGTGTCAGTGATACTGTGGAGATACCAGCGTTAGAGGTATTTATGTATTTCTGTGACACTGAAGACTGGAGTAATGATGCTGAAAATTCAACTTTGCCGTCACAGGAACAAATTACATTTCAAAATATATTTAAATAGAAAACAGTTATTTTACATTGTAATATTATTTCACAATATTGTTTCACAATGTTGTTTTTATTGGATATTTTATTGGATTGGATTATTTATTTTTTTGATTAAATAAATAAAGCCAAAATTATTATTATTATTATTTTATTTTGTCAATAAAAAAAACGTACTGACCCCAGAATTTTGAACAGTAGTATAAACACAAACAGCACAAAATGAATAGGTAAAGAATTTGTCTTTTTTTCTTATTTCTCTGACTGTTTCCAAATGTTCAGTTTCACCATGGTAGGTGAACAAATATTTTGCTACAAATTTGTATTGACATGATCAGCTCCTTATTTAAGTTATTGTCTATTCCCCAGGTAACTCGCAAGGTCAGATCTGTGCAGATGTTTCGAAAGCCAGTTCCTAGTGCTATGCAAGGTGATAGGGTCGGTGTGTGTGTGACCCAGTTTGACCCAAAACTGTTAGAATGAGGTGTAGTATGCACACCAGGTTCATTACACACTCTTTTTGCTGCTATTATATCCGTCCAAAAGATTGAATACTATCGTGGAGCACTTACTAGCCTTGCAAAGTTTCTCATTACTGTTGGACACGAAACTGTTATGGCACATATCTAATTTTTCAGTCAAGTGCTTCCCCTTCCTTTCATGGAAGGCTTTGAGGATAAAAACTACACAGAGACAGCACTGCCTCGGCTCAAAATCAGCAAAGACAAAGCAGAAAGAAGGAGCAGTGGAACGGGTGACTACAAATATTTACACTTCCGTTCAAAGTTTTGGGGTGAGATTTGTTTTAGGTACAGGAATCATTTAAAATATATAAAAATGGAAAGAATTCTTTTATTATGATAATATTTCACTATATTATTGTTTTTAGTAAATTAATGCAGCCTTGGTGAATATAAGAAACTTAAATCTTACGAACCCGAACTTACCGAAACCTTTTGAATTGTAATTGAAATGAACCTATTATACATGATTTTCTATATATAAATTAGAATTAATTAATTATATCTGATTTCATATTTTGTTTAGGTTTTCATATATAAGTTTGACTTATTTCATTAATTGATTTGACATTTTTTACACACTTCATGTACTCTGGCTCTAGCCAAGCAGTTTTGACAATTTTCTTTTTCAATTTTTTACCTTTGGTCAGGTGACAGATGACTACTCTGTGATTGGTCGAAACATTTTTAAGAGGGAGATGAACCTTTAGCTGTTCATGAATTTAAAAGTTACACTGTCAACAGGAGAAACAGGCTCCATTGAAGGTGGCTTCGGCTAAAGTGGAGAATTCCAGGTAAACAAAGAGAAAAACACTCTTTTTTACTCTCTCTTACTTCTTTCTTGGCCCCTTTAACCTCCTTCCTCTAAGTTTTTTTCTTGTCAGGTGACTTGCATATTTATACATATATTTATACGTAGACTCATTCATAGACAGCATATAAAACCTACTCTCATTTAAAGTTACACACACCAAAAATGCATGCTGAATCTTAAATATAAGTGCAAAAAAAAGCTCACATCCTTTTCCTGACCCTCAAAGCTCACTTTGTGTAGGTAGTCCTCAGCCACACAAATATACATAGACAAACATTACAGCACACCCTTCACTTCAGGCCCAGTGAAATGGAGTAGATTGAATGTATCCATAACTACACAAGATGTTTAGCATTTGTTTAATATACATTAATTCAAATTATTGCCTAGCTTGAGAAAAAGTAAGTCAGACTAGATTTAAAATAAAATTTTGATTTATGTAACAGTTTAAAACTGATAATCATATGCTAATTGTATCCAGCCAAAACATGAGGGATACATTCTGTCTAGTCACGTTGTGTGCGCATTCTCCATGAATGCCTGTTCATTATTTCTCTTCTGTTAGAGGGGCTGAAAGAAGAAAGCAAGCAGCTTCTATCTTCCTCTAAGAAGAAGGGGAAGGGTGGGGCCAAAAATGAATCCTCCAAATTGGAGGAAACTAAGCCTGATGCTCAACCAGTCACCATACATCTGAACTTCAAACGCTATATATATATGATCCCCACAAAAAGATGGTTCAGTCCTGACTATCAGTCCGATTATTCCTGATAAATGCTAACAGCAAAAAAGAAAAGATGGAATATTCTTTCCAGACTAATAAACGCTGTTATATGACTGCTAATAAAACAACTCTAATAGCTAAACTGCTGTAGTTGCAGTGTACTGTATATTTAGTGATTTACATTTTGTTTGCAAGAGTGTGTGGAAAGTATTTGTGTTTGGCATATCGAGAGGTTGAGACATTGCTTTAGGGCAGAATGCGTTGTGAGTGTAGGCAAATATCTCTGCTGGAAAATCAGAGGCCAAATGTGTTTCCACACACCTCACCATCAGTTACTGTACATTTATAAATATCCTTTTTTTCCATTTGTTTGTTCCACTGTTTATGTATGTAGGTTTTTTTGTGCAAATGCAGCTAAGAGTGGTAAAAAACGTTAAGAAGGGCCATGATAAGTCTTATCAGTGTTTAGCGATTTGCTTTATGGATTTGAATATCTATTCCAGTTACCTTGTCGCAACTTGGGGGAATCTGTAGGCAAATTCGTTCTTAATATGCGAGAATACAAATAGCAGCTGTACTAAAATATTAAATGCCATCTGTGTTGTTATACTTCCCTGTTTGTACCTGACACCATAGATAACAACAAAGCCTTTATTTGTTTTTCATTATTATTGCCATTAACTGGATTTTTTTTTAAGAAGTGCATACACAGGTAACTTTCATTCTCTTACGCACTCTTTCTTTGACTGGCAAATGTGCTGTCATGGGTTAATTTACAGTATCACATTGTTCTAAAAGGAAGATGTGTTGAGCTAACGGACTAAAGCTTTTTTAATAGATTTGTATGGAACCTTTTACTACTTACCTTTGACTTAACCTCTTAAGGAATCTTTTAATGGGGTGTGTTGCACAGAAGAAAGAAAAATAATACAGGTCTTGAACAACATGAGAGAAAACTATTGAACTTTAATTTTTAGGTGAATTACTACTTCATTGTCCAACTATTCCTTTAAGTTCCATTACATATGACAGTATGACCTTGAGCCTCATCTGAATATGACTTCAGATCCAAAAGCACAAACTTGATTTTAGTTTAGTTTAGTTTTATATATATATATATAAATATAAAATTTTAAATTTTAAATTATAAATAAAAAAATTTTATAAAATGTTTTTTGTTTCAAATAAACACTGTTCTTTTGAAATTTCTATTTATCTAAGAATTCAGAAAAAACTAAATTTATCATTGTTTCCACTAAATAATTAAGCTGTACAACTGTTTTCAAAAAAAAAAAAAATATATATATATATATATATATATATATATATATATATATATATATATATATATATATATATATATATATATATATATATATATATATATATATAGTTTTACTGTATTTTTAATCAAATAAATGTTGCCTTGGTGAGCATGATTCTTCTGACCCCAAAATCTTTTGAATGGTGATAGATGTCTAAAAAATTGCTTGTTGCAGTCTGCTGACTGATTGACCACTCATTTCTTCTTTGTAAAGATCAGAAGTTCATTGTATGTGTTTTTTTACTAATATTAATGAAGCAATTTTCTCTGATTAATTACAGCAGGAAAGAGACAGAACACGGTTAAATGCTGCAGGCATTAGAACTCTGTGTGAGTCTAACACAACAAGGCTTTTATGTGCTGCTCAGTGTTTGTGACATTGACTCTAGAGCTCTAAACACAACACACACACACACAGTCTTTTACTTTCCTTTCTCTTCTGTGACTCAGATAGGAATCTCAGTCTTTTATTTTGTGTGTGAGTGCATGTATGTACAAGCCTTTGATATGACAGCTTGAGTCTGTTAACCTCTCTAATCAGGGTCCTTCATCAGAAAGGTCTTTCAGAGTGCCTGTTTAAAATTCATAAATTGAAAGAGAGGGGAGAAGAGGGACTGAAAAAGGGAATAGAGAAAAAAGGAAATAAAACATACACTCTCCCATGAGGTAGAAGCTGCAGATTGTCTCCTTCCTGACCCTGGACCTGCACTGATCTTGAAATGAGCTCAAAGAGGGGTAAAGTCACGCTCTGTGTTTGACTTACCACTAACATTAACATTATCAGCTTCATCAGCATGGGCAGTTGGCATTTGTGTGTGTACATTTTTAATTATTTTCTTTGATCTCATGGATTGTTTCCTTACGGAGTATTTTCTCTCCCTCTTAAAGCACTCTCTTTAGTGTCCGTGTGGACCCTGCAATAGCACTTGCTCACATGTAGAGGGCATTAGTATCCCCAAAGTCAGTCCAGTTGTAGTCATTATTCGTTTTAAAGGTTTATTTAACCAATAATCAAAATTATGTAATTAATAACTCACCCTCATGTCGTTCCAAACCAGTGAGACCTCCATTTATCTTTGGAACACAGATTAAGATATTTTAGATTTAGTCCGAGAGCTCTCAGTCCCTCCATTGAAACTGTGTGTACGGTATACTGTCCATGTCCAGAAAGGTAAGAAAAACATCATCAAAGTAGTCCATGTAAAATCAGAGGGTCCAATAATAGCAAAAACTACGACTTTATTCAGCATTGTCTTCTCTTCAGTGTCTGTTGTGAGAGAGTTCAAAACAAAGCAGTTTGTGATATCCAGTTCGCGAACGAATCATTCGATGTACCTGGATCTTTTTGAACCAGTTCACCAAATCGAAATTAATTTACTCAAACAGTACACTGACTGAACTGCTGTGAAGAGAGAACTGAAGATGACCACCGAGCCGAGCCAGATAACGAACAAAAGATTGACTCTTTCACGAGTCAAGAACCGGTTGCATCGGTTTTCGGATCACCAGTAGTTCTTTCGGACAGTAATAAACCGGTTGAAGAAAACGGTTCACCGGTTCTTTTGCGCTCAACGTAATGGCGTCATTGGTGATGATTGCCCTTGATTCAAGCCTTTGGTTTACCCGCGCTCATAACATTAGCACAGAATAAGTTCAGAATCAATCATCAAAAGAATCAGTTCGGTTCAGATGCTCTGTGTCAGTCTGCTTCACGCTGAATCACACATGCGCAGTATCATCAGCTCCTCAGTTCTCGAATCAGACACGTCTGACAGAAACGGTTCTTGACTCGAGAACGAGTAATTATCTGGCTCGGCTCGGTGTTCATCTTCAGTTCTCTTGAGACATGTTTTTCCCAGTCCTCTCAATTCCAGATGTGTCCCAATTTACCTGAATTCACCCTATTGTAAATTATCCATATTTCATAACTCATATAAATATATTATTTGCTTGAATTTGTTTAGAAAATTATGACAATTCTGTATGGATTTTTTAGTCCTCTGTGTTTTTACTTCTTGATGATGTATGTCATGCAGATGCATTACATGCAAGCAATGAAAATCATCCGTTTAGTCTTGATTTGTAATGGCACACAGTTGCCAAAATGCATCAGTCGTTTTTTGCATAGTGGTTTTAATCTCTCAATGAATCAATAACTTGTGCAAAAAACATCAATCCTTCTATAAATCAATGGGCTACTGCTAGGGACCTAAGTACTACTAATCACATAATTTCCCTTAGTTGAGCTTTTAGCTGAACATAGTGTCTCTGCATTTTATAGATTTGCTCAAGTCTCTGGGTGAATGAAAAGTTTAGTGCATTTTAGTGTATATTTTAGTATATATATTTATATATAATTTATTTTTATTATCTGAGGTTCACTTTTGCAAGAATTAAACACATCAACATATAAATATATACAGTACAGAACAAAAGCTTGGACACACCTTCTCATTCAAAGAGTTTTCTTTATTTTCATGACTATGAAAATTGTAGATTCACACTGAAGGCATCAAAACTATGAATTTACACATGTGGAATTATATACATAACAAAAAAGTGTGAAACAACTGAAAAGATGTCATATTCTAGGTTCTTCAAATTAGCCACCTTTTGCTTTGATTACTGCTTTGCACACTCTTGGCATTCTCTTGATGAGCTTCAAGAGGTAGTCACCTGAAATGGTCTTCCAACAGTCTTGAAAGAGTTCCCCGAGAGATGCTTAGCACTTGTTGGCCCTTTTGCCTTCTGTCTGCAGTCCAGCTCATCCCTAAACCATCTCGATTGGGTTCAGGTCTGGTGACTGTGGAGGCCAGGTCATCTGGCGCAGCACCCCATCACTCTCCTTCTTGGTCAAATAGCTCTTGATGCCTTCAGTGTGAATCTACAATTTTCATAGTCATGAAAATAAAGAAAACTCTTTGAATGAGAAGGTGTGTCCAAACTATTGGTCTGTACTGTATATCATGTTTTCCTGTGTGCTGCAATATGTTGTCTTCACAGAGTCATAAAGTAACACATTCTTATAATATAAAGGTCCACGTCCATAAAAAAGCACACTCATTTAAAAGGGTGCTTTGTTCCGGTCCATTATCCCACTTTCCATCCTTTCTTTGAATGCACTTTATCTCTGTCACCCCATTGTTCTCTCCCACCTATTCTTTATGTTTCCTTTGTATGGGCTTTTATGTCCATACAACCTTTATCCCACACCCCCCTTTCTTCTTATTTTCCCTTTCTTTGTTCTGCGCTTTTCTTCCAGGTCAGCAGCATTGTCACTGTCTGCTGAAGAATTTAACTTTGTCACACAGGTATTTTGTGTTCTATGTGTATGTCTAGATCATTCGATGCATATGAGTTTTAAAATAAATGGATAAGAGTATGAGTCCATCTAACGTGGTAGATGCAAAAGTTATTGTTTTAGATGTGTGCCGCCAATACGTGTTAAAGGCTAAAGATTGTAACCTTTGCCCTTTGAAGTTTACATGTCATTGTTTAGGAGTGCATCAAACTGTCATTTTATGTTTTTGGATCAATTTGTCAAGACGGACACTTCAATATGAATTGCTAGACCATAAGAAAGGAAGTAACAGAGGTCAATCTGTTTCGAACAGTTCAGGTTACGCTCATCCACTGTCCGATTAATTGTTCCAATTAGCAGGGCGGTAAAAGCCTCCCACATCCCTTACTGAAGAGACTAATAAAATTAGCAGGCCCTCCATCTTATCTTTGAATGATAAACAGCCAGCTATTAGATTACAGCTATTAAATTAGAAACAGGCTCTAAACAAACAATTATCTGAATGTAAGTGTGGGATGGGTAAAAAGAGGGTAAAACAGTGTGTGTGGAGAGAGTTTGTGGATGCATGCAGACTTTAAACATGATGGTTCCATTTACTTGTAATAAAAAAAGTGTTATGTGTAATGGCTTGAATTAGTTTGATAACATCAGTACATTACATTAACAGAGCATAACAACCATCAGCCTCTCCATTTAAACCCATTTTCCATACTTATACATATTTTACATTTAATGTACACTAAAATCCATAATATTATTGTGGCACATATGTGACGTCTGGATCTGCATGTATTTAAACATTTTTTTTAACTTATAGATAAACTTAACACAATTATGCTAATTATAGTTGATGTTCTAATGACCCAGCTGTCACTCAATACATCTCTTGGGTTACTGTAACAATGTGAGACCTATTCTACCACTAAGCCTCTTGGTTTTTTCATTTCAAACAATAAAGACACAATAGCAATTCATGGACAGAGCATTACGATTACACATTACAACATTATGTTGTTTAAAAAGTGTGTCCAGATTTTGCTTGTTCATGATTTGATTTCTCAAAAGTATCAGTATAATCTATAAATCTGTATCTTACCTACACAGCTCTATCCATGACCCATAGAGGTTTGCAAAAATTTGAATTTGGTTTTGCACATGAATTTGGTAATTGACTGAATTCTCTTCCACATCAATTTGATTAAAGTGCTATTTATTATATATGTAGCTTGATATAATGCAGTATTTTTTGTTTAAAATGTATTTCATTAGACATGTGAACTTAGCTTATTTTATTGAGATAAAATACATTGTCTATTGATTTCAGGCCTTCAATATGTTATCATTTGATCATAGTCTCATGATTTAATGAGCATGTCTGTATTTACTGTTATTGAGCCAGATAACTTGTAACAGTGTATTAAGACTCAGTCCCCTCCTGCCTCCGGCCTACTTTCCTGCCTCTAAGGTTTCTCTCAGGACAAAACCACTAGGACAGGGAAAATAAAAGAGTGGAGAAAGAGAGGAAGGAAAGAGAAGTAAGCAGATCTGTTACCCTGTTCCAGTAGGATGGCAGTAATACACATACACACTCTCACACAAACCACCTCACACCACACAAACTGTCCCTGGAGAGGGGAACTGAGCACTCACAGTTGGGTTGTCATTTAAAATAAGTGATTGTTCTAAGACAGAGGATGAATTAATTTACCTGTTATACAGGAAGATCAGGAGAAGAAAAGACAGACTGAAAGGGGCTGAATGTGGCTTGGCCGGTATGGGAGCGTTCTGTTGTGTCCCAGTTTTCAAACAGACTGTTTGCAAACAGCTACATCTGTTAGGTCAGATTGTACACACATAGTGTGATAATGTTGTTAACAAATATCTATACAGTAAAATAATATACTATATACACACTAGTGTTCAAAAGATCAGGGTTATTAAGATATGGTAAGATGTTTTTTGAAAGAGGTCTCTTTTTTAACCATGGTCGCATTTATTTGATCAAAATATATTATTGCTATTTTAAATAACTTTTTGCTATTTTAATATATTTTCAAACATAATTTATTACAAACCCGATTCCAAAACAGTTGGGACACTGTACTGTACAAATTGTGAGTAAAAAAGGAATGGAATAATTTACAAATCTCATAAACTTATATTTTATTCACAATAGAATATAGATAACATATCAAATGTTGAAAGTGAGACATTTTTAAATGTCATGCCAAATATTGGCTCATTTTGGATTTCATGAGAGCTACACATTCCAAAAAAAGTTGAGACAGGTAGCAATAAGAGGCCTGAAAAGTTAAATGTACATATAAGGAACAGCTGGAAGACTTACTAGGTCAATTGGCAACATGATTGGGTATAAAAAGAGCCTCTCAGAGTGGCAGTGTCTCTCAGAAGTCAAGATGGGCAGAGGATCACCAATTCCCCCAATGCTGTTGCGAAAAATAGTGGAGCAATATCAGAAAGGAGTTTCTCAGAGAAATATTGCAAAGAGTTTGAAGTTATCATCATCTACAGTGCATAATATCATCCAAAGATTCAGAGAATCTGAAACAATCTCTGTGCGTAAAGGGTCAAGGCCAGAAAACCATACTGGATGCCTGTGATCTTCGGGCCCTTAGACGGCACTGCATCACATACAAGAATGCTACTGTAATGGAAATCACAACATGGGCTCAGAAATACTTCCAGAAAACATTATCATGAACACAATCTACCGTGCCATTCGCAGTTGCCGCCTAAAACTCTATAGGTCAAAAAAGAAGCCATATCTAAACATGATCCAGAAACGCAGGCATTTTCTCTGGGCCAAGGCTCATTTAAAATGTACTGTGGCAAAGTGGAAAACTGTTCTGTGGTCAGACGAATCAAAATTTGAAGTTCTTTTTGGAAAACTGGGATGCCATGTCATCCGGACTAAAGAGGACAGGGACAACCCAAGTTGTTATCAGCGCTCAGTTCAGAAGCCTGCATCTGTGAAGGTATGGGGTTGCATGAGTGAGTGAGGCATGGGCAGCTTACACATCTGGAAAGGCACCACAACCGCAAATGCATTTGCTAATTAAACAACGTGGCGCTGGATGGGAAAATGCGAACAAGACTGAAACTAGCAAACACACTTGCCCTGCGCCTTGCGTCGCATTGCGTCGGGTGTATGATAGGGCCCTTAATTTTTAGATATTATTTAAAGATTTACTTTACATATAAAATGCATGATCTATAAATCAACACAACTTTGAATACATTTACATGTACTCCATACTTGTTTTTCATTTACAAAATTGTACGAATGATTTATTTGATTTCACTTGTCACGGTTTCAGTTCTGTCTGGACTGTTTTTGTTTGCACCGTCTCCTAAAAACAAACCACGAAGACCTTCTCTGCTCTTTCGCTTTTATCTCTCTGGAGATATCTTATCTTTTGTCCCTCTGGAGTCCTGCTCTTCATTCACTGCTTCAGTCCTGTCAGCATGCTGATAAGTGTTTGCAAGTGCACCAGAGTTTAAGGCCACACGTGTCTTTTGGATTGTTTATATACAGTACAGACCAAAAGTTTGGACACACCTTCTCATTCAAAGAGTTTTCTTTATTTTATTTTTACTTTGAAGAACCTAGAATATGACATATTTTCAGTTGTTTCACACTTTTTTGTTATGTATCTAATCCCATATATAATTCCACATGTGTTAATTCATAGTTTTGATGCCTTCAGTGTGAATCTACAATTTTCATAGTCATGAAAATAAAGAAAACTCTTTGAATGAGAAGGTGTGTCCAAACTTTTGGTCTGTACTGTATATTTGTAACATGTCAATTTGATAATGTTTTTGCAAATAAGGCAAGAACTCGCACAAAAAACACTGTTTAAATCATTTATTAAATAAAATGTAAAACAAGCACACAGTAAAAGTGTATTAATGTATGTGTTAATGCATGTGTGTACAGAAAATATTAATTGATAATATTGATGTTGATACTAGTTTAACGCTTGAAAATAAGAACAAAGAAAAAAGAAATTAGAAAAAAAAGAAATATAGTTATATAATGGCAAATGGTTTAGGGACAGGTTTATATTATCCTTTTTTTAATGCAGGGCTGCTTCTAATTCAGTTGCATAAGGTGCAGTGCTATAGATGACATGAAGAGGCATAAACATTTTGGAATTGTGATTATATTTAAATAAATAGGGGTTATTTATTAATGATAAGCTGTTAAACTCATGGTGTACAACAGTAGGATTCTGGGTTGGTTTACATCACATTTCAGAAAACCACAAAATAAAGTGCAATATTTTAAATCAAGAATGAGTAGAATTTTGAGATTTGCATAATGAACATTTGAGCCTGAAACATTAACGAAATGTCCTTGACCTGAACATTAAAACTGAAGAATGCAGTTAATGTGTTCATTAAGTATAGGATCTTCTACAAGTGTCTCTCAGCCCATAGCAGTGACTAAGCTGCTGTGACTGAATGCGGGATGTAATTGGATTGATTGGGTCATATTAAAGGGGTGGGGTATGTTGGTGATGTGGCTGAAGGTGGATGGTTTCTCATGCACACAACTGTCAAATTGCTGAAAATGTTCTCCTCTCCTCTTCTTAAGTTTGCCTGACATTTTCCTATTGCGTGTCTGTATCCCATCTTTCTTCATAGTAAGTGGACGGTTCACCTGAATCCACAAACAAATATAAACACTGTAAACTAGATTATATAATTATTATTCTATTTAATGTTTTAAATATTAGGAGGATGGACTGCATGCATATTCAACAAAAAAAATTCTGAACATTTTTAATGCAAACAATGGATACATTATGGAGACCACTTAAAAGTGGAAATTCAACATGTAAGCAGCAATGTTATTCTGTCATTCATTTTGGTGTAGTCTGTATATAGGAAGTGTTACGGTAAGGCTACACAAAAACATTTACTCACATTATGTAGTTTGTAGTATAGACCACAGGCATTACAGACAGGTTCTCCATTGGAATTACGTCTCCAAAGTGTGGTGGTCCCTGTCTGGCAGTTGGCACAACAGGTACCTGCTCGTCTAGATGCTGACTGCAACATAAAACACACATAAAAAGAAATATGATATAACACATGGTTGATGGGAAGTAACTGAGCAATGAGGAAAAAATAAAGCTTGTGAATGAAAATATGGTTGAACAGGAAAGAAAGAAAAAATTCCAAATTAGCAAAGCCTGAAGCTATGCAAAATTTGGTCGGCCTGGCATTAAAGGTGAAATTACAGTTCTGATACTGTCAAAGATTATATTCATATTTGTCTCATAAAATAAAGACATTAAAAAAGATTTTCTGTCTATGATGATGAAATATGATATTATAAAATAACATTTAAGATTTACAAAATTAATTACAAAATATTATCCATCCATCCATCTTCTTCCTCTTATCCGTGGCCGGGTCGCGGGGGCAGCAGTCTAAGCAGAGAACCCCAGACTTCCCTCTCCCTAGACACTTCCTCCAGCTCTTCTGGGGGGACACCGAGGCGTTCCCAGGCAAGCCGGGAGACATAGTCTCTCCAGCATGTCCTAGGTCTTCCCCGGGGTCTCCTCCCAGTGGGACGCGCCCGGAACACCTTCCCGGGAAGGCGTCCAGGAGGCATCCGGAACAGATGCCCGAGCCACCTCAGCTGACCCCTCTCGATGTGGAGGAGCAGCGGCTCTACTCTGAGCTCCTCCCGGGTGACTGAGCTTCTCACCCTATCTCTAAGGGATCGCCCAGCCACCCTGCGGAGAAAGCTCATTTCGGCCGCCTGTATCCGGGATCTTGTCCTTTCGGTCATGACCCAAAGCTCATGACCATAGGTGAGAGTAGGAACGTAGATTGACCGGTAAATCGAGAGCTTCGCCTTGCGGCTCAGCTCTTTCTTCACCACGACAGACCGGTACATCGACCGCATTACTGCAGAAGCTGCACCGATCCGTCTGTCAATCTCCCATTCCATCCTTCCCTCACTCGTGAACAAGACCCCAAGATACTTAAACTCCTCCACTTGAGGCAGGAACTCTCCGCCAACCTGAAGTGGGCAAGCCACCCTTTTCCGACTGAGGACCATGGCCTCGGATTTGGAGGTGCTGATTCTCATCCCAGCCTTGTATTATACAGTAAGAGAAGTAAGAATATAGCATGTGTATTGCTTTAGTATTATAATAACATTATTTTTATTTTTAACATTATTATTAATATTATTTTTATTTAATACAATACACCAAACTTAAAAATATATACACCTATAATAATATAATAATAATAATAATAATAATAATAATAATAATATACACCTAGAAATAAGAAATAATCATTCTTAATAATAATTAAATAAAGAAACGATGATACTGACTTCAGAATCTTTACTTTAAGTTGTCTGTCAAACTCACATGTCAAACAGAAGTACGCCCTCAAACACCATAAATTCACGTAACTATAGAGATATAGTAGATCCTCAACATGCCAAAAGAAAATACAGCAAGAAAACAACCGCAAAAGGAAGTATTTTTGGGTCTCACAAAATTATCGGTACCAAGCAGACATCCTGCCAAGGAAACAAATGGACCGAGCTGTCTCTGCAGGTGCTCTTTCAAATATACGACCTGTAGCTGATGCAGAAGCACTCGTCACACACTGACTAAAGAATAAGACCCCAAGCTAGTCAGCCTAATTTATAGCTAATACACTTTAAATCGAGGGTCACACAAAATACAGACGCAGTCACTTTCAAGTTAATTTATTACATTTCCCTCCAGTGACAGCCGTTCTGCAGCTGCCCTGTGCTTAACCATCACACTGGACTTTCATGAAAATGAAATTGCGATCAGTGTCCACTTATTTATAAAATCATGAAAATGTTCAGCTTATATTTGAAATTCTGAAATTATTCAGCATAAACATATATTTGGTGGAGAGGAATTAATAACATTACAATCATGGAATACATAAAATGAGGTAAAACGATAGGTGGGTGCCTGGAAAGAAGTATCTGATTAAGATGGTCAAGTTTACACTTGACATGTTAATGAATTTGAATTTGTTACTTGCTTTTTAAACCCTTCAATAGGGCCATGGAAACTCAATGGTCCATTACACACCCAGACACATGCCTTTCACTCTTCTTCTGTCCTTCTCACGCCATTGTCTGTACACATTCTCTGTCAGTGCATGTCATTCTTTTATGTGCCTCTAGGACTGGCTTCTATTTTCACTGTAGGACATGTGTCCTAGCAGCAACTTTGATGAGTTCTGTCCCATCGTCAGCTCAGACCAAGATGTAATGCAGCAGACATCATACATTACACGGGCACAATATTATAGAAAGTGAAATACTACACCATTACTACAGTTTTTCCTTATGTGGTAATACTGTCTAGAGGTCCACATTCATCAACTGTTTAATTTTTCATAAACATAAAAAAAATTATTTCTTCTCTCTCCCTCTCTCTCTATATATACACACACATTGACATTCCCAAAATACACTTACCAGTTGGCGCTTGGGTCTGATGAGGGGTCGGTTCTGGCCATTCATTTTGTGATATAGACCACATGCATTACACAGATAATGACCTGATCCATCTCTCCGCCACAAAGGAGTTGATGTAGCTCCACAGTTCACACATTCACGCCCTTCTGGCACACATTATCCACAGAGATGCACAAAATGAAAAAAATGAAAAACAATGTAAATAACTTATTCATGCTGACTATATTTATTATGCACAAATAGACAGATAATCAGATAAATAGACATTTGTTTTATGAATATGCACACTTTCATACTTTTGGGATATCTGTCTTCCAATTGGGTCTACCAGTAATTGCCGTCATTTGGTGTGTATCTAATAAATAACACCCAACAGGAAGCAACAGTATTCAAAGGCAAGACAACTTATTTAATTCATTGACTTCATAAATTAAAAGTTATTTCTAACTTTTTACATTAAAGTCATTCCTTGTCAAGTGTGTTAAACCGAACCTTTAGACATGGCCCAAAACAGTTCTAAATAAATATAATACTAAATTATTATTTATGTCATTCTAAATAAAAATACTTATAATGCAAATTATGTCATTTGACTAATTATTAAGCATTAATGTTTAAGCTAAAATAAAACTAATTAAAATTATTTCTGAATATATGTTATTGAATATAAAAAG
Organism: Carassius carassius; assembly: GCF_963082965.1. Lineage (NCBI taxonomy): Eukaryota > Metazoa > Chordata > Actinopteri > Cypriniformes > Cyprinidae > Carassius > Carassius carassius. The sequence continues at coordinate 9,238,275 of NC_081764.1, forward strand.
AATCTATCGTTACCTATGATATATAAAAGTAATATGTGTAGTCAGATTTATACAGAATATCTTTAGATAATAATATTGAATACATTGTTATATATTACAATAAGTGCATTTTCCTTTATTTCAGTCCTGAAAAACTGTACCTACTGCAACAAAGTTGTGTCAACACATTACAGTGCCCATGTTACACGTATTTATAATTTATTGCAATACTAATGTTTGCTTCATAAAATAATTATATAGTAGAACATGTTTATTTGGTTTGAAATTATAGCCTATATGAAAACTATATGTTTGGTTCATTTACCGCTAGACAATTGACCAGTTTTAAGTTCCGCTGTTAATATGAATTATGAACTCTGAACCTACCTGAGAAAGCGTGGCTTTTACTTTTGTATTTTGACGTCATGTTGCTCGCGCTGCTCCCAAGCAGACTTCTGGAATGAAACACACTGCCTGGGTACTCGTGTGCTCCAGCTAGTGCGTATTCAGAAAATGAAGGTACATGAGCTGTAGTTTGTGCCAGATTGCCACGGATTGGTCTAGAGCACTCGATCTTCATCCCGTCGACAAGAGGCAGATGGTACTTCCCAGCGTCCCTCACCACAGAACAAGCAGGGTCAGGGGACGCATCTTTGGGTGGAGTAGGGGGCAGGCAGTAGAGCTGAGGGCTGCAGTGTTGCGTCATTGACAGGCACGACATCGAACCCGGGCCATGCGCTCCGGTGCCCGTGTACAGGCCGTTTGAGCTCTCGGCAATTGTTGAATGAAGAACTGCTTTGCCCAGGTGGTTGACGGCCCATGTACTGTGGTGCTGGGTCACCGGAAAGGTCGATTTGCTGTTGTCCAGGATAGAAAGACCTTGACTGTGGATAAGGTGAGATCGACACATTGAGCCACCCGTAAGCCGTGCTGCCAAAAGGGGAAAAAAGTACACGTGCATTGGTAAAAGTAAGTTCGATTCTAATTTTTCCTCCGCGTTTGACCACACTTTAAAACTGTTTTAAAAACACTAGGCCTAGATAAAAAAAGTAGGTAGACTAGCCTACTGCACAATCCAAATGAAGAAACTCGAAAATGTTTTAAATCGCAGCAAAAATAATTGACAAATTAACTTGTGGGAGGCCTTTATTTTTAGTGAAGAAACGAACAGAAAACTATCAATTTGGGATTATTATTAACATCTCGGAGTATTTTTAATAGGCCTACATCACATATTTTTAATTCAGCAGAATATTTTTCGAAACGAAATTTTGTTATAGGCTATGATGCAACTCTTTCTTTTCTTAAATAGCTACCTTAGTTAAAACATTAAAACATAAATCTAATGTAATACAGTCTATTAATATTATCCAATATAATATAACAATTTAAAAAGTAAAATATAAAAATAACAATATTTGCAAATTTATTTAATTTGTAGGCTATTTGTAAATACACTCAGCACAATTACAATGAGAGAACAGTATGCGCAAACTCAAACCATTTGAGTCGTCAAACTGAATTCGAACTTGTGTTCATTGAAATTGATATCACATAATTACACAATAACATTATGTATAATAACAGCAATATAAATCTAATAATGGTGGAAAATTAAATCTGTTTGACACTAAAGGCTAAGGCAGTAATGTGACCCAATAAATATGACCTACAGTTTTAGAAAAAATTAAGTGTTGCGGTAAAAAGCATTTCCTTAAATCTCAAAATTGTGCCAAAATATAACACTGAGGAAAAAAAAAGAAAAAAAAAACTCCAGGCCTACTCACCATGCGTTTGACTGTAAGACATTCGTGCACGAGTATGGGAGTGGGACCCTTGTGTGTGATAATAGGGGTTTCCTTGAGAGTCCAGATGACTGAGAAATACATCCACCTCGTCTGGTGGCAATAATGGGGTACCTGGCTCCATATATCCCGAACTATGTCCTAAACCAGCGTGTGGAGACACCGATTCTGAGGTAGCAATTAAAGCTGAATGATGAGCATGCATCATCCATCGGGTTTCCGCAGGGAGCTCCATCATCTGTAGAAGTTTTCCCGTAGGACAGGAATGCAAACTTTCGTATGCGAAAAAAAAAACTTTACCTTTTTTTCTTAAGTTAGCTATTCCAAGTTCATCCAGTCCCAAATATTGTTTTCTTGAATGTCTTATAAGTCTAAATGACTGAGTACACCTATGACAGCGTAAGTTTAAATGGCTATATTATTAAATATTAAATCAGAGTTAGTGCGTCTCTTGTGTGACAGGAGCATTAAGTCGCCGGGAGCGTTGTGACACTTCCCCACTTTCAAGGTGCAAATACCACAAAAATTCCACTACAGCTGATTACCTCAGCTATATGTGCTGGTGTACACTGAGATAGATCCTCAGATAATGTTCAAAACAAAATCCTATGCTTCGGGCGAAAAGCTGAGGTAAAAAAATAGTCCAAGAAGAGTAACCGACCTTCTTTATCTCGTCACTTCAGGACACGCGACAACGGTTCAAAAGGCACTTGTGCATACGAGGATAAGTGTCAGAGTGATAGCCACAGGTAGTCACACCAGCGACTAGTCAAAAACCAGTGTTCAAAAGAGTTGTATATGAGGCAGAGGCAGAGAACGGACTCCTCCCGTCAGCATAAATGACTTTCTAGCCAATTGGAGTTCACTTTTTTTACAGCTTGACACCTGCAACTGCAATTTACCCCATGCATCTATTTATCCATTCGTGGATCCAACCACGCCTCCTTGGCTGCAGGTCTGCGCTGCTAGTTATTTCACATTTCACACAGTAGCATCTTGTTGCTTCCCGGGAATGAAGAAGTCATTGATTGTTAACGATTTCAGAAAACGATGCATGTTTACACTACGAAAAAAATTGTGTACACATTTATAATATTTATAGATAATTAATATTTAAAAACTACATATAATGCAAAAAATACAAAGAATACAGCCCGTATAATGCTGGCTTTGAAATTGATTTGAGAAAATTAAATCGAAGTTTATGAAACTGATAGCCTATTAAAGTAGAAACCTGCATGCAGGTGAGATGAGTACCCCCCACCCCACCCCACCTCTACGAAGCAATACAACGTCCTCCATCGACTTCTCCCGATCTTTAATTATTCAGGGAATAAGTTTCTGGCCAGCGCGCACGTATTGTCTGTCTCGGCAGATACTTCTCGTGCGCGGTCAATGACAACACGAAACCGCTGACCACCTACCCTGACTCTCATAAGATCTTTCCATCACTCTGAGCGAGAGAGCGAATGGGAGTCAGGCAAGGTGAACGAGAGAGAGAGAGAGATGACATTGCTTCATAGACATTGCCTGCCGCAGCCATTAAAAAAATAGAGAAATGTCATTTTGCATGCTTTATGAAAATCGATCTGTAAATGAAATATAGATATTTGTTTGTTTACATCCATCCTTCTATCATGATCAAAAAGTGACAACTTCAGATAGATAGTGCTTAAACATAAATTTCACATAAATTCTGTTTTTTAATTGTTTTTTTTTTAAAGGCTAATCAAAAAGCTTTTTAATGCTGTTCAAGAAGGTAAAAAGCAGCATTGATCGTTTCCAGTATACATTTTAAATATAATGGAGTCAGTTCTCTGTGATGACTAACTGCTCCAGTGGGCAATCGTTGTTGTTGTGCTCGTGCATCTTATGGAGCATCTGCTCAAGTTTAAACAAATCTAAAGATTTCATAAAACTTGTATGATAAACATGTTTAACCTGGAACTCTCTCTTATTACATTTGGCTTTCTCTCACTCTCTCTCTCTCTCTCTCTCTCCACTTGACAGCATAAGCTCAACAATGTAGCCCATGATTGCCCATTTCTTTCCTCCACAAAAGAAAATCAGGAAGGCAGCATTAACAACATTGCAGTAACAATCTGTCAGTTATCTTTTCCCTTTCTCAGGCAAAAGAACAGTTATTACCAGTCCTGATTTCCTGATGAGATTATGAGTGTTTTTCTTGACCAGTATGTACATTTTTTGTTTTTGTTTTATAAATCCTGCATTGTTAATTCTTTTTTATTCTCTGAAGACTGACCTTTTACAGTAATTGAAGGACTTTTATTGTGAAATAAATAAATAAAATCTTCTATTAGAATTATTTTCCTTTTTGACACAGTTGTGAAATCAATGATGTCTGAAACCATACTTTTGTCCCGATTTGGACAATGTGGAAATCATAAGGATTTCATTGTGTGTGTGTGTGTGGTTGTGTATGTGTGTGTGTGTGGGTGGGGGGTGTATTTGTTTGTGAATGTCACTGAATGTGTGTGAAGATGTTGTAGTGTGAATAACAATTTCCCCCTCCCATACCCAGAATGCCTTGCAGGCCTGGTTTTCACCACATCAGGATACATGGCTGCTGCCTGAATTCCGGTATGAAACGGAGCGCTGGTGCACCGCAATCTGTGTGAAAGATGGACAGGTGCTGTAACGGACACTTGCTTTTACACACATGTAACATTCATTAAGTGCAACCATGCAGTTCCAATTCCACCAATTAATTTCATGCCACACACACACACAAACTTTATAGTCAATTATCCACTCTGTGCAGACAATTACCAAAACATTATCACACATATTAAAGCTGATGCTTCAAATTTCAGCCAGGACATTTTCAAAATTAGCATACTTCAGTCTTAATTTATTAATTGTGAAGATGCTAAAAATGTATGCCTGTATAAAATCTTTTAGAGATGGTGTCAGGTGTATTTTGTGATGCTAACAAGTAAGTAGTTCAACCTAATGGACCATTGAAGGTTAATTAGCCAAAGGTAGATTCCAGCATCTTTTTAATCATAGTTGGGAAGCCCTAGCATGGAGTTTCCTGTTTGTATCATGTGTTTATAGGCAAGTAACATTACAACTTTATTCTGACATTCAGTTGAATATTTATACCCTTAAATGAATATTATGGCTAAATGAGATTTCTAAAAATTGAAAAGTGAAAGTTTACAAGATCTCAAGCAAAGTCACTGCTATCCATTAGTGTAGTGCCAAATTAAATAAATGTATGAGCATGTTTTGGTTGTGTACGCCCATGACAGTAGGACAAAATTAATAGGAAAGAAAAGTTTAAGCTAAAAAAATTTTAAAAAAAGGTTTTAGTGAATGGTTGGGACAAGAGCGACTCAAATCTTGGATCCCAGGCTATATTTTTATTCATAATTACATTAGGTGATACTCAGCAGTTGTTCCCCTGTCCCCATTATATTAAGCCATAATGGACTTCTATTAAGAATCTGCTGAGATGGCACTAAGCATCTTTAGCATGCTTCAATCAAAACAAAAGGACTGGAGATCAGATTTTCAGTCATTTTTAACTCAAAGCCGCCATCTTCTGGCCATTTACGGCTTCATGGAGCTTCAGATAAATCAATACAATTCTCAACACTCAGCCTCCCGATTACTTCAGGCCATGCTTTCCCATTAGTCTGCCTGATAAGCATAAATAATGACAAATATAGATATATGCTGTCTTATTTAGATGATAAAAAATACAATATAGCAATGATTACACACATTAAGTAGTTGTTCAACTTTAAAAAGGTCTGCTTCTGATACAAATAGCTAGATGTGGAAATTTCCTTGGGGACAAATGCACTCTTTGTTTTAATTACTATGTGCAGTATGCAAAAACATGTGGTAAGAGAGTAAGTGTATGTGTGCACGAGTGTTTTCAGCTTTAAGGGGATGTGCTGGGTAACTGTTGCCCGCTTTGGGTTTCCGGACTGGGTGCCTGCAGACAGTTAGTCCCCCCTCTCCCTCTCCTTTTATCTCTCTCCCCATCACTCCTTTTATCTCCTTGTCATACAAGCCAGGCACTCAGCCAGGATACTGTGGTAACAGCCAAGCTGGCTTCTGCTTCACCATAGTGATCTTGTTGGTGGAAATGAGAAGAGCAGAGAAGCCTCCTTCAGTGTGAGTAACTGTATATTTGTTCTTGATCCACTTGATTCATTCACCAGCTAAACAAGCAAGGTGGCATATAATGGACTGAATATCCACAAAATAAGAGGACTGTACTAAAGCCATCCACATTTGTGGCTGAACTTCAAATCCTTATGGTCTGTAAATACTTAAAAATATGCCATTATAAAGTTGTGTTTCTACTTTATAAGATACAGACCATTGAGAGCAAAAACATCCCCAAACCCCTGTGCAAAATATCCCATGTTCTCTGTGTTCTGTATACAAAGGCCTGACAGAACTCATGCAACAGTATGGATAAAAATGCTGCAGCATGAGTTTGTGTGTTTTTAATGTGTATGTAAGTGAGTGTATGTGAAATATCATATCTGGTTGGTAGTCAGCAGATCATAGGCAAAAGGGTATTAATAGATACTGACAATGTGTTGAACAGACTTACATCTATTTGTGAAAATGGCTAAAAGGAGCAGATTCAGTAAATTCACACTCCCACTGTTTGCCCTCTATAACACACACACTTTCTGTCTTTCAGGCATCAGGGATCAGAAGGCTGTCTTTTTGTAACCTATAATGCCATGGGACTGAAATCTCAACACTCTGACCACAGTGGCTTACAAGAAACCCTTTGCTTTCTTTGCCCCGAGACCATACAAAGGTTAGAGAAAGGAGAGAATCAGATAGGAGTCTGATTCACGTTGCAGCATACAGTGCTGCAGCTGGATGAGACGTTTCGATGTATCACACACCTTCATGACACACATAAACATACACAGACATAAAAAAACAAAGAACATGCATCTTCAATCTCAATCACCATATTCAACATAATATACAAATTGTCCATATGCTTAGACTTTATCTTAGTGTCAGTAATATAGAGTTGTTTAAAATTAACTAAAAATGAACAACATTTCTACAGCATTTATTCATCTTAAGGGTAACTTAAAAAAAATTTGTGCCCAGTACACTCTCAAATCTCTCACCGAAGATCATTTAGGCCATGCTTGCCTGTGCGTTTTTGCAGTTCTCTGGAGTCTTTCTAACTCTCGAATCCTGAGAGTGAGGGTGATGTATTTTAGGGGGTAATGCTGTTGCACTGCAGCTCCCCTCACATCTGCAGTTGGATGGCCCAGTCACCAGGATGTCCCTCTGACAAAGCACACAGACACACATCATGTATGCTTACCAGCAAAAGCAAGGGCAAAACACACACACACACACACACACACACTCGCTGCTCAGGATAGCACACAAAGTCAAAGAGATAGTATGCACCTGTTCTATGTCTATTTCTCTATCTACTCTACCAGTATCTACTTTATACTACTTATCTTCAATAGGATTTTCTTTAGCCACACTATTGTGTTCAGATCAGTACCATCTACAGTCTATCAATTCCTAGACATTATCTTTTTTCTCATTATGTGCTCGTCAGTGTCTCCTCTCCTGTTTTTCTCTTTTATTTTATCTTTTCTAGGGTGACCATATGAGCCATTTTCCCAGGACGCGTCCTTGCCAGGATTTCTATATTGCCTAAAACATCCAAAGTAGTTTGACCAATAACATGCAGATATGTTACATAATCAACCAATCGTGGCGTGTGAGAAGGTGAGATCTACAAAGAACGATCAAAGCAATGCAAATACACGTACATGTTAGGTATTTGTTCGTTCATTCAACTTGAAGTGTCGCTTTGCACCGATCATTGTATGACACCAAAGTACCAAAAGAGTGATTCGAATGCATAAGGAGCCGTCTGCTCTGCTCTCTATAGCTCTTATGAATGTCATACAATGATCGATCTGCACAGCACAAGCAGCCAAAATCTGGATATTTTTGCTCTCCTGTTCACTCTCTTCTGTCGTGAGACTCTTTTGGCTCAGATTCCTACATAACTGTGCCTCTTTGCTGTCTGAAATGCACTGGTACACCCACCCCCTAACATACACAAGTACACACACTTGTTCCTATATGTTTACATGCACATTTAAACACTTCACATTTAATTGGTCGCATGAAATTTCACCATCAAATCCATCTAGGATCTACAAATAAACACAAACTCTCATACAATCACATTCAAATACAAAGATAAACAACCTCATCAGGTTTTAACTCAACCTTTTTACTGTTTTGGGAGTGTGTCTAATGATTATTGAGTTTGTTAGGGGTTGTAAAACGTTTCCCCTTTTAAAACTTATTAAAAGACAGACAGTCGCATATTAATATATATATATATATATATATATATATATATATATATATATATATATATATATATATATATATATATATATACGCACACACAGACAGAAAAAAAATATTGACTAGCGTGACCTCTGCTGCACTTTGACCTTTAACCTTTCTCTGTCTCAAGTGAGAAGGTGCTAGACTTATTTTATTTGACAGGTGTTTGCTCTTTGTGTGCTTGTGTGCAACAGGAAGTAGCTACAACAACTCTGTAACTGTAAATATGACAACATGCATATTACAGTCAACGCATGACTCACCTGCAGGTGGGTATTGAACAGATCAAAAATGCCTATGTTGGATTATTTCCTCATCAAATTGTAATTCATCGGGTGCAGAAATGTAAGATTTACAGTTTGTAATGAATTTAAGAGGTCTGTACCCTGTTATTATGTGTTACACCTACAAGGTTTGGAAGGTGTGAACACATTGTACTATACATGTGTTTATTAAATTTCATCACAAACCATTATCAGTAGATAGACTGCCATCTAGTGCTGAATGTCTGGGATAAAGGCATTTAGAGGAGAAAGTGGATTCATTTTAAAAAAAAAATTTGTTTTGATTCTGAGAAACTGAACTGAGGTATTGCAGAATAATGAACTTCCACAACTTGATATGTTGATCAGACATGATGCATTCAGGTTTTTCTTTTGATTATATACAAATATCTACTTATTTCGTGGCATTAGTTATTAGTTCAATAAAATGTTATGAAGCTTATTGCCATTTATGTGATGGGTGGGGCCACGAAATACCCTAAACAACAACAAAATCATATGCACATTTCGCAAATAATCATGCAACTGTAACTGAACACCAGTGATATATATATATATATATATATATATATATATATATATATATATATATATATATATATATATCCTATTCCCTTGATATGTTTTGAAACTCTCAGAAGTATCACTGTATGGTTATATCAACCAAATCTGTATCCTGTAAGGTAGGACTAATTATACAAATGTATTCTGTGGCGACCCCTGAAGTTTTTAACAGCTCATGCCACAATAGGGGCGGAGATTGCACAGCATTTTTGAAAAATACCACATTGTTAGTTAGTCTCAATGTTAAACTGAACTTTGATTTGTTATATCGTGTCGTAATTATTTTTATGTTCTCTTCTTACTGTACCAACTATTATGTTTATCCAGATGGTCAAAATTAAATCACAGAACGTTTTAGCTTTCACAGATTTCTAATATGTCGTTTTAACTGCTCAGTGCAGTAAAGATCCTTTTGAGATGTTAACTATGATCAGATGTTCCTGTAACGAGTTGTCAGACTCCTCAAATTCTAGCAACTGAAGCTCAACTGGGATTCTGATCCCATACTCAACACTATTTGATATAATAAACCTTTTAAAACATAAAAAGTTTAATGACTAACGTAGCATGCAACTGTCAAATAATAATGTTTTTATTCGAGCAAAAAAAGTCACTTTCACACACAAGCGCAGGAGAATACAGTCACCAGGAACAAAAAAAGCAAAGGAAATAAAAAGTTTGCCAATACACAGCCACGGGAGGGCGTTTAATGTGTTAGTTGAGTGAAATTAAACTGCTTGCATCTCGAAGGCGTTTGGTAAACACGGACTGAGTAGTATAATTTCAGAATCGTTACTTTATAAATTTTCACAGCAAGTTTATTGTACGAACCGTCTCAATATCCTTAAAAAGATTTTCGTTGGCAAAGTAAGTGCCCCTACCCAAAATCGCAAGGCATTGTGTGGGCAAGATCTTTTCTTTGCTTTCTCGCGCCACGGTTTTGCATTTATTTCACCACGTTTGCACACTGTCAGAAAGAGCATCTTTTGCACTTCCCATATGAATCATTTAACTTAGTAATATATGTCATCCTAACAAGATAATAGATCCCAAAGTCGTGGAAGAAAACACAACTCCACAAGCGCCTCTGACGACGGTGTTGTTGTTCTCAATCACGTCCGCGTAGCGCCGTTAAATCTGATGATTCAGAACTCTGAGATGAGGCTCGCATTCTAGAGCTGATATTCTCGCGTTCTCGAATACGCCCATATAAACGCATCACATTTGATCATGTCTGCTGAGGTCGAAGAGTCGGCACCCGCCCAAGCCCCTGCTCCAGCAGCCCCCAAAACGAAGAAGGCTTCGGCGAAAAAGGCAAAACCTGCCGTGACTGCTTCTCCTGCCAAAAAGAAGAAAAAGAAGAGCAAGGGGCCCGGAAAGTACAGCCTGCTCGTCATCGATGCGATCCGAACCCTGGGCGAGAAAAACGGCTCGTCGCTTTTCAAGATATACAACGAAGCGAAGAAAGTGAGCTGGTTTGATCAGCAGAACGGCCGCATGTATCTGCGCTACTCCATCCGCGCGCTCCTGCTCAACGACACGCTCGTGCAGGTGAAGGGACTGGGAGCCAACGGCTCATTCAAGCTAAATAAGAAGAAATTTGAGAAAAAAACAAAGAAGAGTGCCACCAAGACGACTAAGACAGAAAAACCTTCAAAGTCGGGGTCCAAAAAAGAAGCGACCAAGAAAGTGAGTGCAAAGAAGAGCCCTGTTAAAAAGAAGACCTCGAAGAAGACGAGTGTTAAGAAGGCGACACCCAAACCGAAGAAAGCAGCTGCAAAAAAGCCAAAAGTCGCGGTGAAGAAGGCAACCAAGGCGAAGAAATCAAAATAGACTTTCTGTGAAAAAGAATAATAATATTTTTGTATAGCTTCTTGGAAAGAGAACACATAGATAAAGGGGAATGGTTTATATATATATATATATATATATGTATGTATTGATATTTTTGTTGACTTTAGTTATGCTGTCACTAAGGGTTTGATCGGATGTAGTTCTTCTAGAAAACGGCTTCATAGAGACACACCCACTTTAGTTTCTGTGCTGCAAGATGTCATGCTTATTCTTAAATGAAAGTAAAAGTTTAATTTGCTGCACTAAACCGGATACGTGGTACTAGCTAACTAGACGCTTTGTGGATATAAGCTAGAAGAGCGTTTTTTCATATGAAATTTTGATGAACTGCAAAAAATAACAACATACTTGTCCAATAAATCTGATTTTTTTTTTTTTTTAAATGATTGCACAAACTTATTTGACGGGTGTTTAATGGTGATCCCTTTTTAACCTGTTCATTTAAACAACAGCGTAAATATATCGCAAGATTAGATTAATGATTCAATTTTATTATATTACCCTGAGCATTTTATATGTGAACAGTAAAGGGTGCATACATAAAAATAATTTGAAATCACCAGTGAAAAGGTAAATACATTTAAAACTACTTATTTGGGATCAAGTTGTTGGAGATATAGCCTAAACTTTTTTTTCATAAAGTTATTTAATGTATGATCTCTTCCCCATACTGCTGTTTTTTTTTTTTTTAAATCCGTTTGGAGCACTTAAAAAAAACAAAAGAGACCCTCGTGCAAAATGATATTTTTAAAATGAATCAAAAATATTACTTGGTAGAGTAGTTTAGATACAATAGTACTGTGCATGACAACCTCATTTTACAACATTGCAAAAATGTCTGTATCAAGTAAAGTCCACAGTAAGCATTAATGTCAGCGAATGAAGCATAATACAGGCATGCTAGCCCTTTTTAGTATCAAGATGTCTTTGACTAAAAACAGTAGGTACAGAAAAATTAGTTTACAGTCGTCGCCCCTTACTTGGTGAAAAATTGGTATCTTCCAATGAGATGAGTGGCGTTACACGCGGAAGTCGCCCGGTGTTTGTAGCATTTCCGTCTTCTGCTCCAACGGGTACACAGAAATGGTAGGTTTGCCTTTCAGCACTTCGAGAAACAAGATAAATTTTGTTTTGTATATATAAGTTTTATTACATGAATGATTATACTGTTGTGACGCAAATGTCTGATTGCTGGTGTTTGTTTCTGCGTTGGTATGAAGTTGCTCATTCGGCTCGTAGAGCTAACATCCCCACCCTTATTCCTCAGTCGCGGGTTCACTGATATTGATTTGACTATTTAATATGTATTAACAATTGCAGCGCTCTGTAATACAGGGTTTTTGTATTATGGGCAAGCCAACTCAAACTGACCCGTTTCATATTAAATCTTAATCGATGACTAGCAAATAAACAAGCAACCCTTTATTATTAAATATACCAGTGTCGTGCTACACATTTTATTTCATCTGTATTGTTACGCATAAACGGGTGTATACGTGCAAATTCTCTTGATCTGGTTGCTGGTTACTAATGTGATATTTACTTGTTTTGCTTATCCACAACACAATATGTCATAGGTGCTTATCCCAGCTATAACAATATTAACTTGCTTTAGGTATGTTAATTATGTGTACAGGCAACTCGCTGTTTTATAGTCTAGTTCTATGCGGTGAGCTATTTCTGAATTCAAGGCAGCCCACATAATACTAAACAAGGTCAGAGTTTTAATATGCATCATCTTTCATGCAGGTTTTGCACTTCCTCCATGTCTTGAATTTAAGTTCAGGAAGTGTCAGGCTTCAGAAGTGTGCAGTCTATGAAAAGATTATTGGTGTTTGCAGGTTGACTGAGCCACTTAAAGTGTACAGCATAGTTTCTTTTTCTTTCTTTGGAGGACTTAAGTGCTTAAGTTCAGTATCCCAAGAACTCCCCTTCAGGTTCAGGCGTGTGTGGAACAAAACGAGTGGAAGTTGTGAGCCATTTGCTAAGTGCTTGCTTGCTGTAAGGTAGCTGACATTGTTCATCATCCTGAGTACTCATTTAGTTTGATTTGTTTCATCAGACGGCGACTCTGCGCCCATACCTGAATGCGGTGCGTGCTACACTGCAGGCAGCTCTCTGTCTGGAAAACTTCTCCTCACAGGTGGTTGAAAGACACAACAAACCTGAGGTTGAAGTCCGGTAAGTGTGTATGTGACTGTTTGCATATGTGTTTTATTTGTGTGTAAAAGTTACATGATTCAAATAGGGTCAGTGGCATAGATCTGGCTGGTTAAAACTTAACATAAAAATGTTTACAATATAAACAATTTGAGGTAGATAGTTTGAAAGCGAAATAGCGAATACTATTGTAGCAAAAGTTGCAGTAAACAGCCCAACCTAACCTACCAATTGAATATATATTCTTCAAAATTTAATTTCAGCTTTTAAAGAAATAGAGAACATATGAGAATTTCTAATGTTTTACTCTTGAGCATCTGGGTTTTTTTTTTTTTGCTCGTGCTGATTATTCCATGGTCCTTAAATGCATGACATCATGAGACCCCTGATAGTGTTGTTATTGTTAACAAAATCAGTTTTATTTTTGTTCACTAAAGCCTAAACAAAATATAAATATTAGATGAAAAGCTTAAAATTTAAATGAAAATTAGAAATGTTGCCTTGACAGTACTAAAATTGCTAAAACTTAATAGAAGCTATAAATAAAATGACACTTGCCTAACAAAAATAATAAAACTTGAATGAATTCAAATGTATTAATTTAAACTTAATTATTATAACTGAAAATATAAAAATAAAATTGAATTCAAAATATTAATCAATTCTATAATAGTATGTAAATTATGCTGATCCTTGCATTTGTATCAGAAAAATGTGTTAGAATGACCGTATGTCAGCTGATTAAAATCACAGTAGGCAGTGAACCGAAGCCTGATTTAATGTCTATGGTAATATGATGGTGATTCAGCATGCCATTTTAAAACCAGTTGTGGTGCTTACTGCAATAGACACTTAGCCTACTTCTATTGCATTGTATGCAGAATGTCAGTGTGTTTGTGTGTATGCTTTACTATTTCTGTCTTATCTCAACAGGAGCAGTAAGGAGTTGTTGCTTCAGCCTGTTGTAATCAGTAGGAATGATAAAGAGAAGGTCTTTATAGAAGGCTCTATCAACTCTGTGCGAGTCAGCATTGCTGTCAAACAGGTTAGAACACTTGTTGTTTTACCCTCAACTCACTCTTGCTATTCTTTCAGAGATGGATCTTGAAGTATTGGTATATATTGAAAATTTAAAATGTGACTAATAATACAAAAAGAGAAGTATTGTGGTGGTGATGAGACAAGTGAGAGAGACTGGTTTCACTCTGACTCAACACATGCAGTCCACTGAATGCGGTAAACCAGGGGATTTTTTTACCAGAGTCTTACTAAGTGGGCAGGGGGATTTAAATTAATACATTTTCATTAATGTTTTAAAATAAGCATGTGCTAAAAAACACAAACAAGCTAGGTGTAGTCGTAACTGATTCGTTTAATATATAAAAATTGGAAAACAAGCATTTTTTTCATAATTACAGCAGAAATACCAAACATATATATTCCAGTATGTCAGTATTGGTAGAGGGGGTCCTTTGAATATTGCGTTGGTGATTTTGGGCATTTTGAGTCACAAAGGCTGAGAACCACTGTGGAAGGCCAAGAACAAGCTAAGAATCCAGTTTGATGGCTTGTTTCTGTCTTTAATGGTCTGTGATTGGATGATGCATCTCAACCGGTCCACTAAAGGCTGATGAGATTGAAAAGATCCTATGTCACAAGTTCATGCGCTTCATGATGATGAGAGCTGAGAACTTCTTCATCCTGCGAAGAAAACCTGTCGAGGTGAGAGCGAGCGGAGAAACTTACAAAACCCCTAGGCCTATTTCTGTGATTACAAAGCTTTGTGTTCGCCATTCATTGTTATTTCTTGCCAACAAATATCATAAGTTCTTTGCTGTGAAATGTCTACATGTAATATGATATTTTAACAGTGAATAACCCTCCTTTCTTTTGTCAGGGATATGACATCAGCTTCCTCATTACTAACTTCCACACAGAACAAATGTACAAGCATAAGTTAGTGGACTTTGTCATCCATTTTATGGAGGAGATCGATAAGGAAATCAGTGAGATGAAACTGTCAGTCAACGCCAGGGCTCGCATAGTTGCAGAGGAGTTCCTCAAAAATGTGAGTCTCTCTGTAACCTGATTTAATTGAATGAATGTTCCCGTCACACCAGCAAACTCTCTTACTCTATATTCTGTTTGTGCTCAACAGTTTTAGGAAATTATCAGTACACCTTCTACTGGCTGCAATACCTGTGTCACATTGGATGCTGAAAAAACTGATGGAGAGCTGTAGGGCTACTGAGGAAGTAGTTGAGGTGTGATTTGTTTCCTGGACCACCAGTGAAGGTGGAACAGCTGGATCCAGAGGGTGTCGTCTGTCACAGGAATGAATTCCGAGTATTGCAGTATTGTAACTTAAGAGCAAAGTGATGGCTTTCACAGAAAGCCACAGTACTCCTTTTGTTATTGTTTTATTCCTTTTACTTTTTTTGCCCCCTCTCAATTTTTTTAAAACTTGTGCTAATGGCCTAATTTTGTTTTAAATGTGTTTTGTTTCTTCACACTCTGCAATTCCATTTTTGTATCCTGTCTCTGTTCGTCTTATCCCAAATCCCTTTGCTATTATTTAGTAGTTGAGAAGCGCTCACAACGTTGCAATATTCTGAATATGCCTCTGCTTTCCCTCGTGCTCATTAATATTAATGAGTTGGTACCGTACATATTTTAAAGTATAGACTCATTTTACCTCTGCCTTTCTAATAAACCTTAAAATCAGGGTGGGACTATATAAATGAAACCTCAATGATGCTCATGAGTACTAAGGAAAAATATTCAATGTCCAATCATTTAAAACGGATTGTTTTGCCATTGTCAGTGTTTTTTATAAATATGTATACTGTGTTCAGATTTTTCAAGTTAAGTTTTGATATAAAAAAAAAAACCTCACGCTTGGTGCACATGGATTTTAAAAATCATATCAGTCATGGCAAAATAATGATTATGCTAAATAAATCCCTTTATTGCTTGTAATGTGTTGTGTACTGTGGGAATGACCACTCTTTCAATTTAGGTTCAATTGCTTATCGCGGTAAGTTTTGTTCCAGTCGGTCTTCTGTACACTTTGAATGTTACAGTATGTACAATGCAATGATGGCTCATATTTGAAGATCCTGAAAAGGATCAGTAACTGTTTGATATGCAATACCTTTTTATGATATTTAAAAAAAAAAAAAAAAAGCTCATCACAAGATATTCAAATAGTAGTAGGAGTAACCTATTTTTAGTCGTTTATTCACACAGCCAAGGCCAGGTAATTGACCTTTCTTCTGTGTCACATGATATGTAGAAAATACCATAGGTTGGTATCATAATTTAAGAAATTGGTGTTATTATAATTGTAGTTTTTTTCCCTTTATTTAATCAGAATTATTTTCAGTTAAAAAATAAATCTAGGGATATGCCATTATTATTGCACAGATTTAGGGAGAATAATAATTCTGCAATTATTAATTTTATATTTAACTAAGATTTTGAAGTGGAGTTGGTAATACTTTTATAAATATCTGTTTTCTCTTGGTAGTATAGCAAAGAATTGATAGCAATCTCATGTTTACATAACTTTTTTTCACTTTTTATAATTAAAATGAGATAGAAATAAAAGTACTCACCTACCTCTTCTCCCTCAGGCTCTTTTATATATTTTGTGTTGTTTTCGAAGGGTAGCTGCATGAGTGCATCTATATTTGTTCTTAATTCTTATAAGATGATATGAAATCTTAAATATCATATATCCCTTTTCATTGAGGAGATGAGCTCACCCTTGTGGGTAACCTCTTGAGAATTTTTACAGAGCCCCTATCTTGTTTCCCATCCCAAGAAAACTCTGAGTGTAATTGGTATAAATCATTTAATCCCTTGTTGAACTGATGGGAAGTTCTTTAACAACCACAAGAGATGGGTCAAGAAATAAAGCTGGCAGAGGTGAAGTTGCCCTTACTGTACCGTAAAAATAGAAACCTTAAAAAAAAAAAAAAACAGGTCAAATAATTCTCTTCGGGTCACATAAGTATAACAACTATTCTATTTAAACACTGAAAATGGTCATTGTCTCAAACAGCCATATCCAATATGAAGATGCAGAAACGAAATCAATAAATTAGCAGCTTATGCACAAGTGACAACACTACAATGCTATGAATTGTATAAAAGAGCATCAAACTTCTCACATGATTCTAAAGTTTTTGTTACATGTCTTTTCTATAATTTTAATAATAAAAAAAATAATAATAAAAAAATTGGAATATGCCTGTTTACTTTGTTTAAAGCTTCAGTACATGTCTTTGATATGCAAAGCTCCAGACTATTTTGAAAAAGTGGAAATATTGTAGCAGAACTGCAATACTCTGTTTAAAATAACTTTAAATTTATCATCAGATAAAAAATAATATTCCAGAGAGGGATGCGAAGGGCAGTTAGAGAGAGTTTTGAGACAAAGCATTTTAGTAATCTGAACCTAGTATTTGTCCCCCTAAAAAACTGCCACAGTGAAGGAGGATGACATTTTTCCAATGAATCTTATCAAACATGGGGGGACACAAATTGAACATTATTGCATTAAGATCATATTTTGCAATATATAATTTTAAATAAATAAAGATTATCTGAAACAACAGATAATGTGAGCATTAAATTATTATATTTGTGCAGCAGTATGAAGTCTGTCTTTCTTGTCATTTTGCACTTGTAGAGGCTCTTCTGATCACCACTAACCCATACGACTATCCCATGATCAGTCAGGGTGAGAACACAGTCTAGAGCATCAATGGTGTGGAAGTGGAAGCCAAATGTCTGAGCACTTAACATTTGATGCATAATCTTATGGTTTTATACTCTATATATTATATTTTATATATTTTATACACTATATCAAATACATTGTAAAAGGTACATTTGATTGTTTTTGACTTGCAGACAGCTATTGATATTCTGGGCTTCAATGTTGAGGTGAAAATAGGCATCTACAAGGACAGGAGCTGTGATGCATCATGGGAAATTGAAGTTCAAGCAGAAGCAGAAGCAGAGGGAGGAACAGGCTGAGCTTGATGGAACTGAGGGTGTGACTTCAAATTAAGCTATAAAAACATGCAGATATGGTTACAATATGGATACATATAAATTATTTATTTAAAATATATAAATTTTTCCAGTGGCTCATAAAAATTACTACATATATCTGATAGTGTTAACATTCCGCAGGGTCTATTTCTTAACAAATGTGTTATTAAATGTATATATTATATTTGTACTATGTATTATTCTGTTCAGAAGCAGTGTCTGTTTAGGGTAATTTTACCATGTTAAATATGTGTTCATATTACTTGTGTTCGAAAAATGCTTATGTTAGTAATGTATGTACTTATACAGTGGTCAAGGTTGGTATTGTTATTTTTTCCACAATGATAAATAGTGCATAGTATAACAATATCACCTTTGTTTACTTTAAGCAGAGGTATCTCACATACATACCACATGTGAATGTCATGCATATTTTATTTCTTACTATGACACTTTTATTTTGTGGTGAAAGTGTACTTCAGAAGAAACTTTATCTGAAATGGATTGAAATCACTTCTCTTTCAGGTATAAAGTATTGAATGCTAGTGTCATCTCTGAGGGTCAGTTCATTGAAAATAAGAAGGCTTCAGAGAAGCTCCTTACCTCCATTAATGTAGATCCCAGTACAAGTTTGGACACACCAAGGTACACACTATCATACCATATTTTATAACTTATTATGTTGACATGACTCAGGCTCTTTGTTGCAGATATGTTATGAGGTGAGAATTCATCAAAATGATGAAGAGGAGGTATGGTTTTGCATATATGGTATCAGGTAACTTCATGTTAACACAGGATCTGAACATTTCTTCTGATTCTATGAATCTTCTCCATCCAGTACAACATCCGCACATTCATGAATGTGAAACATTTGCCATGGATGAAGCTGTATTTTAAGATCAAGCCTCTGCTGAAGAGTGCAGAGACTGAGAATGAAATGGCAGCCATGAAAGAGAATTTAGAAAAAACTGACAGCCAAGAGAAAACTTGAGGATGAATGCTCTGAGCTGAAGAAAGACATTGATGATTTAGAGCTTACCTTAGCCAAAGTGGAGAAGGAGAAACATGCCACTGAGAAAGATTTTTCAGAACCGATCCGATACCGATCCAATCAATACCAGCAAAGTTTTTTTTTAACCAAATTTAAACATTTGATTTAAATGTAGAATTTCAATACTTCTTTGTTGACCAGATCATCACTCTTTTGTGTTAATCACAATCTATACATACATAACTTCATTTTAATTAAAAATAACAAATGAATAAATATATAATCATAATCTACGACAAAAATACTATTATAAACTAGTGGATAATTCAGCAGCAAAAGATATTCTACATTCTTAAAAAAATCACGAATGCACAATAATTTTATAAAATCTAGTGAAATTATTTATTTACAAATAAGAGTGAATAAGTCTAAAATCTAGTAAAATGTTACACATTGCTAGCAAGCAGGTGGTGCCACTCCTGCCCAGATTGAGATGAATGAAAAAACGTGAGGCTGAGTTCCAGAGATTGCGCCGTGATCTGGAGGAGTCCTCTTTGCAGCATGAAGCGACGGCCACGGCACTCCGCAAGAAACAGGCCGACACTATGGCAGAGCTGGGAGAGCAGATCGACAACCTCCAGCGTGTGAAACAGAAGCTGGAAAAAGAAAAGAGTGAATACAAAATGGCGATTGATAACCTGTCAAGCAATATGGAGGCTGTCGCCAAATCAAAAGCACAAAAATAGCTTTTCCTGAACATTGTATTTTTATTATAACAGTCATATTTATAGCAATTTTACTTTCAGGGTAACTTAGAGAAGATGTGTCGAATCCTTGAAGATCAACTGAGTGAAATTTAAAGGAAAAAGCAAAAAGGAACACCAAGCAGAACTGGAAGGAGCTCAAAAAGAGGCCCGTTCCCTTATAGTACAGAGCTTTTAAAGATGGAGAACTTCTTTGAAGAAGCCCGGACCATCTGGAGACCCACAAGAGGGAAAACAAAAACCTTCAATGTACGATTGTTTTCGCAATTACAAAGTGCAGATGATAGAGAGACATTATCTATAATTTCATATGAATACTAATATTTGTATATTATTCATAGAGGATATCTCTGACTTGACTGAACAAATTGGTAAGACTGGGAAGACCATTCATGAGTTGGACTAGAAATCCAGACCGTTCTTGAGGAAGCTGAGGTAAGCTGAAGTTTTTCAGAATAACTAATATAATACTTAACAAAGCTGATTAACTGATTATTGTTCTTCTACTGGTCAACAGGGAACCCTGGAACATGAGGAATCTAAGATTATTCTTATCCAGATTGAGCTAAGCCAAGTGAAAGGGGAGACTGATGGTAAATTGGCTGAGAAAGATGAGGAAGTAGAAGAGATCAAAAGGAATAGCCAAAGAGTGATTGATTCCATGCAGAGCACTCTAGACTCTGAGATCAGGAGCTGAAATGAAACCCTAAGAGTCAAGAATAAGCTGGAAGGACACCTAAATGAGATGGAGATTCAGCTGGACCATGCAAATAGCAAGGTGACTGAAGCTCAGAAACAGCTTAGGAACGTCCAAGGACAGCTCAAAGTAAAATCGTGGAGCTCTTGTAAAAGTTCCAATTTTCCTCAGCTGGGAGCTGAACCTTATCCTCTTAAGTACTTATTACATTGAATCAAGTTATTAATCTTTTAACGGGATGCCCAACTGCACCTGGATGGTGCTCTGAGGGGTATAGACTAGAGGAATTGAAAGTACAGGTTGCTATGGTTGAGCACAGGAACAACATGATGCAGGCCGAAATTGAGGAGCAGAGATCTGCTCTCGAGCAGATCGAGAGAGGCCGCAAAGTGGTGGATGTCAGTGAGCATGTAGGACTTCTACACTCCCAGGTTTGTTTTCAAGTGTTTCCAATTTAATTCATCTGGGCTCTTAGATAGAATAGCCAATAGTAAACCATGTTAATTTCCAAAATACAGGACAACTGGTCTCATCATGTAAGTGCCTATTTATATGAAAGTACACATTGATATGTTTTATATGACTACGTGTCCATAGAAGTACACACATTTTTATCCAGTCAATTCCTATCAATTACATCTAGTGAACAGTGAAAAAGAGCTGTAGTCATTTGCAAGAACAAGATACAAGTGCTCATCTTGAGAGGATAAAGAAGAACATGGAGGTTAGAGTCAAAGTCTGGCAGCACCGTCTGGATGAGGCTGAGAGTTTGGCCTTGAAGGGTGGAAAGAAACAGCTCCGGAAACTGGAAGCTAGGGTATACTTGTGTAATATTAATAAAAAATAATAATATGCACAGTAAGAAGGCTATGAAATCCAAATGGTACTTTTTTTGTAATTTATTTTAGATCTATTTCCCAGGTTCGTGAACTGGAAAGTGAGGTTGAGGCTGAGCAAAGAAATAGTGCAGAAGCTATTAAAGGAGTTCGGAAGCATGAGAGAAGAGTGAAGGAACTCACTTAACCAGGTAGGTGATTTTACTTAACTTCTGAAAAAGAGTGTCTCGTCAACAGAGCAACTTTAGTTACAATGCCGAGTCTTTTTAACAGACTGCAGAGGATAAGAAGAATGTAACCAGACTGCAGGATCTGGTCGACAAACTGCAGTTGAAAGTGAACTCCTATAAGAGACAAGTTGAGGAAGCTGTAAGTATTATAATGGTCATATTGCATCATAATCAAGACATTATTATTTTGTTTTACGATTAAATAATCTATTGATTCCTGGGTAATATCCTCAAAGGAAGAACAAGCCAGCACTCACCTGGCAAGGTACAGGAAGGTGCAGCATGAGATGGAGGAAGCCCAGGAGAGAGCTGACATTGCTGAGTGTTCAACAAGCTCAGGGCAAAGGGCCATTATGTTGGAAAGGTATTTTTTAAAAGTTATTTATCCCATGGGAGTATACATAAACTAAACCCAAAAGTCCAGAATATTTGAATGTTATTTATGTTTGGGTTTTTTTCACAGGGAAAAGAGGTTGCAGAGTGAATCACATTTCAATAAGAGACAGCAATAAACAATCATATAATATGAGTTTGTGCTGAGTATGAGTCATGTGATGAATACATTTGACCACCAAACAACAATGGCTGCTGTTTTTCTTTTAACATTTTGACTTGTTCTCTTAATTTCGCTGATGACAAAAATCTAATAAATCTTTAATAAAGATTAAAGCTTCTCACATGGTTTAAAGTATCCATGTCAATCAGAACCTATGGTTACATGGTAAATTGTTTAAAAAGTGATGTGTCCTTTGCTTACACAGAACTGAAGTCGTCCTATTCGTCCTATATAGTAGGTGTCCTATTTTTTCCTTTCATGTGTACTTCTTTGGGGATATGATGTAACCTCAATGCATTTTGCAACGCTTGAACTGGTGCACACTGGATTACAACCAAATAAATGACTATTAATCAGCCTACATGGTATTCTGCCACTTAAAGTTTACACTTTTGTGAAGTAATGCGACATCGGATAGCAGTCCCCTGTGAAATCTAAAGGGTGTCCAAGTTGTATCAGCTAACCAACGTCTTGTCCTTTTAAGACTATAGGCTACTGCAATTCGCTGTGGGCCAATTTTCTAGATAGAATATGATTCACAATATAGTGGCACATCTACTTCTCCCAATCGTCAAAACACTATCAGACTCTGATGTCAGGACTGCCACTAGAATAACCCCTTGTTACGTCAACATGCTCCTACAGGTCTGTTGCCTTCTGTCCTCATAAACTTTCTCTGCTTCTCTGTGGTGATCTTATCTTTCTCTCCCTCAGGTACTCATTCTGCCATGCTTTGAAGCAATATTTTAGAAAACCACACCCTGTGGGTTAACATAAATATTAAAAGCAACCCAAAGCAAGTACAGTATGTGCAAAATCATGCAACTGCATCAAAAATATAATATAAATGAAAATGTCAGGGTTTCTACAGACATGAGCAAGTTAAATTTAAGACTTTTTAAGACCTTTTTAATACCATCTTATAAGACCTAAACCTGTAATGGAAATACACATTTTATTACATACATATATGTAATATTTAATGTGTTTAAATAAAAAAGAAAACAAAATATCATTGCTGTGATAAATTATGTTTATTACTACGATATACAGTGAAATTTTCATATCAGCAGACAATGTTCCATACAAAATATCCCTGCAAAATAACTGCATCCATTAGATTTTGGTGGAGTTAACAATTTTTATTTACCTTTACAAAGGCCTATTTTTTTTTTTACTTTTTAGATGTATGCATCATCTTTCATGCCAAATTATTACAAATTATCAATAAATTCAATAGGTCTGCT
Organism: Carassius carassius; assembly: GCF_963082965.1. Taxonomy (NCBI): domain Eukaryota; kingdom Metazoa; phylum Chordata; class Actinopteri; order Cypriniformes; family Cyprinidae; genus Carassius; species Carassius carassius. Next base: position 9,261,714 of record NC_081764.1, read on the forward strand.
ATGAGTCAGAATAAATATTTTCACCTGCAAATACAATAATTACAACTGCAATAAATAATGTTTTGAGAATAATGTTTTAAATGCATTTATGAATATACAAATAAGAAATGTTGAGGGAAAAATTCATATTTTCCCATACTTCCCAACTAAACCAGAAAGTGGCGACAAGTCACTTAATGAGCGAGTCACTGAGTCATTCATTCAACTGAGTGTGTTATCATGCTGGCACCTATTTACACACTTTTTAATGCAGAACATGAATGCATTTAACCTGCAATTACAAATGCATAAATAATGTTTTGATATGTTAAACATAAAACGTTGAATACTGATATTTGAATTTATTTATATAAAAAAAAAAGATACTTTAAATGTGAGATTAAAACCGCCAGTAGGTGGCAGCAAGTCACTGTTAATAGTGAGTCATAGCGAATGAACCGAATCATTTAAACGTTTGATTCATTCAGCACCAAACGATGTCATGTGGCTTTGTATGGGATTACTTTTGTTGGCGAAATAGAGCAAATACCGGAAATATGGTGTCTAAAACGTAAGAGTCTTAATAAAAGTTCTAGTTTATTGAACTGTTGTAAAATCAATATCACATTTGTATATTGTAATTTTTGGAGGAAAAAAGGCACTCCTCGTGTGAAATTCATTACCTATATGAAGTGGTATAAATATACACATTTTCTGCCCCTATGTCTTGAATTTGTGATCATTCTGACAGTATTTTAATAGACAGAATCATGCAGTGAACGAGCGCACTGTATGCGAACACGCACAATGCGCGCACACTGTAGGTGTTTAGAATGTTTTTTTTTTGTTTTTGTTTTTTTTTTTTGCATCTGAGAATATTGAGGCAAAATAGCTCACTTGTCATGGTGTTATTTAACTATATCATGTTATGAATAAACTATACATGTTGAATTTTTACCTCAGTGTGTTTCTTCTGAGTTTATTTGTGCTTTTACGCTCGTTTGTTCTGAAGTCTCTCACAAAGTGACAAACCGAGTGAGCCTTAACAGCGCGACCTTGATACCAGAAATATACTATCCATTATCAGTTATAGTTTACACTGAATTTTGGATAATAACATTAGAAGAATCATTCTCGCGCTTCGATACTTCGCTGGTTATTTTTGTCACTTATGTTTTAATCAGGCTATTAATCTGGTAAGGCAAAAACATTTAAAATGCTATAGCTCGATCTATATAATAATAATTATATGAATATAATGAAAATGTATACTTATCTGTGGTGGTACTCAACTGTACTCAACCCAACTGCATCCACCAAGAGGCTTTGTAAGCCGCTGATCTCTGCATGGTTTAAAGTGTAAATGCGGCATCATACTCAGACATTAAACATTAAAGCAAAGCCAATACAAACTCATTTGTCTTTTGCCACAAGAAGCAAAGACGCTGTATTATATTTCAAAGTCCTAAAATAAGAAGCAGAAACAACTTGAAACTATGATACAACTGTCTCATCCAACAACCATTATACCAATCCACAATCTTTAATGCCGCACACTTGCAGGCTCTTGACAGACACTAAAACACTTGGATTTTGTTTTGTAATATAATGCAGGAAGTTCAAGACATAATAAATCCCCTGAGCCTGCTGCCATTTGGTTGGTCAAAGACTGCACTGGTGGCTATATTTGCAATTTGTCCAAATAAGAATGTAGTGTTAGGGGTGGGCGATCAAGTTTCACATTTTTATTCGATGGAGCCCATTATATCTCAAGAGTAACTCCCCCACAATTTTTAAAGCTTTCTGCTCTTTGCCAGTATGAGATCACCTTTCCAGTGGAAAGACTGACCTTAAGGCTCACAAAGCCTACTTTAAATCAAATCTCATGTCACACTTAGCCAAACAGAGGAGGACCATCAGACTAAAGAGGTCCTGATCCACTATTTTAAATCTTAAAAGTGGAAAAAAAAAGGCCATGCACACATTAATCCAGCACTCTCGGCATAGAAAGGTCCAGCTATTAGCACACAATGACTCAAGCTGTTGACATCAAGGATTTTGTCACCACCTTGGACTTTGTTTCATTCCCAGGAGAGGCCTGGTGAGCCTCAGCTGTTCTTAGCGAGGAAGGGCATGATCCTTTGGCATCCCTGCTTGTTTCTTGAAGGGACAGAAGTATACCAATCTGATTTCTTTGTAACATGTCAAATTTGTAAGGCTCCTGCAACTTTATACTGGTGACATTTGAAGTCTTCTCATCAGCGTGGTTAAATACTTATTATTGCCAGACATTCATAAGAAGGATTTATGACTGAGGGTTAGTTGTACTGACTTGCACATTGTGGTTATTGATTTGCTCTCCTTATTTGTACCAGCTGAATACTTCCAGTTAAAAAGAAAAATATGTTGTCCTTGTAGGGTCATGACTCAGGACTCTTGGAATAGTTTTGTTTTTTTCTCACTCGATTCATTTTTGTGCAAACTGTAACAATGCAAATTTCTGACCAATATAGACAAAAAATTCATAACAGTTCAGATTTACATTGAAACACTTAAAATGGGCAAAAAAAAAAAAAAAGCTTTCCAGATTTCTGTACTACGACAATAACAATTTAAAAAGATAAAACCATCCTGGAACTCCTTCTCATTTTCAAGGGATAAAAATAATACAGTGATGCTGCTGAAGGGGACAAATGGAAGTGGGCAAACAGGACTCATGACCAAAAATGAGATGCTGAAATGTGCTGACAGGACACTTGCGCCTCAGTATAAAACAGGGCTTTCCTGACTCCTCCTTGGGCTCACAACTACACAGCTAAGGTGAGTGTTTGAACGCTAAGCCACAACGCAGATGGTTTTTCTACGCACAGTTCTTCTTTTTCTATATAGGGATATTTTAGGCTTTTTATTTCAATTTAAAACATTGTGCTTCTCCTGTGCTAATTTTAAGAAATTATTTTTGCCTTAACTACTTATTTTATAATTTTGGCAAGTTTCAACTAACTAACTAACAACTGGCTTGCTTTTGTTTACAGTACACAGAGGTGGTGAACTGCCATATCGCCATCAAGTTGGTGCAATATCAATATCAAGTTGGTACAATACAAAGGTAAACATGGAGCATCTTTTAAGTGAACGGTCTAAATGTTACCAATGTGACATACTGACATTTTTGAAGTTGGTTGTGACAATTCATGCATAACGTAATGTTCTTTAACAAGGTTTTGTCATTCTCAACCACCATCCCTCAAATATTAAGTTTTATTTGTATATATATATATATGATTCAATACTGTAGAATTTTTGGCTTTGGGTTACATGAAGTAATGGGTTATTTTATACTTTAGCCTAATGTTAAAGGGTAATATCACACTTACAGAATCGTACATGTTCCTTTGAATATAACTTGCATTACAAACAGTATTTGTTGTTTTTCTTTAAGAGTGCCACTATGGAACCGGAAATGGAGTGTTTTGGCCCTGCGGCCATTTACCTCCGCAAGCCAGAGAAGGAACGACTGGAAGCTCAAAATAAGCCATTTGATGCCAAAACTGCTTATTTTGTGACTGAACCCAAGGAGATGTACCTCAAAGGGGTCCTCAAGAGTAAGGAAGGTGGCAAAGCAACAGTGCAAACTCTGTGTGGCAAAGTAGGTATAAGAGATACTTAAAATTTGCCAAATAAATTTTACAGACATCGGCATTGCTTTTTTGGTGACTGTAAAATGACTCTCCTTCCAGACCCTCACAGTAAAGGAGGATGACATTTTCCCAATGAATCCCCCCAAGTTTGATAAGATAGAGGACATGGCCATGATGACCCACCTCAATGAACCCACTGTGCTGTACAACCTCAAAGAGCGTTATGCAGCATGGATGATCTACGTAAGTAATAAAATGAACAGAACTTCATACTTTAAATGTATTATGCTATTTCGGTTAAGCTAAAATCCTCTTTTGCAGACCTACTCCGGGTTGTTCTGTGTAACTGTGAACCCCTATAAGTGGCTCCCAGTGTATGATGCTAAAGTTGTGGCAGGCTACAGAGGCAAAAAAAGAATAGAAGCACCACCTCACATCTTCTCCATCTCTGACAATGCCTATCAGTTCATGCTCACTGGTACGAAAAAACCAATGTTTATGGCTGAAGTTCAGTGGTTAAGATTCTTAAAAGATTTGTTTTAAAAAAAACTAACTGTGCTAGTATTAGAATGTAATAAATGACTTTCTCTTTTGTAGATCGTGAAAATCAGTCTATCCTGATTACGTAAGTATTTTGATCACAGATGCAAAAGCATTACTGTTTGATAAGCAGAAACTGTGAAGTCTGTTGCATAGTATAATATATTGGACCATATTTTCAGTGGAGAATCTGGTGCAGGAAAGACTGTGAACACCAAACGTGTCATCCAGTACTTTGCAACAATTGCTGTATCTGGACAGAAGAAGACAGATGCCATTCCTGGAAAAATGAAGGTATCTATGCTATTTTTTTGCCAATGTGATAATGAGGATGGAATTATTAGATTGTATGGTTACAACAGCAATCTAAAACAAGCAGTAGAACACTTATTTGAATGGCATATCTAACACATTATGTGCCCACCAGGGGTCACTTGAAGATCAAATCATTGCAGCAAACCCCTTGCTGGAAGCCTATGGAAATGCCAAGACTGTGAGGAATGACAACTCTTCCCGCTTTGTAAGTATGGTCTTCTGTGTGCTTTGACTCTGTAATGGAATTTTTATACATATTTTCCTGATAAACTTTGTTTTCTTACCTTTAAATTATCTAGGGTAAATTCATCCGAATTCATTTTGGCACTACTGGAAAACTGGCCTCAGCTGACATTGAAACTTGTGAGTCCTTCATTTTTTTAGATTTCAACTGACTGATATTATAATAATTCTTTTTATTTCTCTGATAATCATCTTACTGATCCATAGATCTGCTGGAAAAGTCCAGAGTAACTTTCCAGTTGTCTGCTGAGAGGAGCTACCACATCTTCTACCAGCTCTGCACTGGCCATAAGCCAGAATTGCTGGGTAAGAAATTGTACATTATTACATTAAGATCATGTTTTACAATAGTTAATTTGATTTTAATACAATTCTTCTGAAGAATGCAGGAAAGAATATTCAATCTTTGAAGTAGTATTAAGTCTTTCTTTCTTGTCATATTCCTTTTGTAGAGGCTCTTCTGATCACCACTAACCCATACGACTATCCCATGATCAGTCATGGTGAGATCACAGTCAAGAGCATCAATGATGTGGAAGAGTTCGTTGCAACTGATGTAAGCAGAAATCAGCTTGTCAAGTAATTTACATTAAAAGACAATTTTGTAATTGCGTTGCATACTCATCAAAAAAGGCTTTAACATTATTATGTCCGAATCAAATGACAAGAAACACATGATTGTCTCTGACTTGCAGACAGCCATTGATATCCTGGGCTTTACTGCTGATGAGAAAATAGGCATCTACAAGCTGACAGGAGCTGTGATGCATCATGGGAACATGAAGTTCAAGCAGAAGCAGAGGGAAGAGCAAGCAGAGCCTGATGGAACTGAGGGTGTGAATTCAGTCTAAATTCAGCTGTAGAAACATTCATATATAGTTACAATATGGATGGAAACATGTATTATTTTTAATAATATATTAATAATTTACTTTAAATATTTTTTTCCAGTGGCTGATAAAATCGCTTACCTCATGGGACTGAACTCTGCCGACATGCTGAAAGCTTTGTGTTATCCCAGAGTGAAGGTCGGGAATGAATTTGTGACCAAAGGTCAAACAGTTCCTCAGGTGTGTGCATTTGAAAATGTATAATTAATGATAACATCACTAAATTTTTTATATTTTAATAGTTTTTTAAACAATGAAATGGTATAAAATTGAATTTTTTTTTTTTCTAAATTAGGTGAATAATTCAGCCATGGCTCTGTGCAAGTCAGTCTATGAGAAAATGTTCTTGTGGATGGTTGTCCGAATCAATGAGATGCTGGACACCAAACAGCCAAGACAGTACTTCATCGGAGTGCTTGACATTGCTGGGTTTGAAATCTTTGATGTAAGTTGACAAGATAAAAAAATATGAATCTGGTGCTTTAGATTCTTGGTTCTGATACTGAAATATTTTATGTTCACTACAGTACAATAGCCTGGAGCAGCTGTGCATTAATTTCACAAACGAGAAACTGCAACAGTTTTTCAACCACCACATGTTTGTGCTGGAACAAGAAGAATACAAGAAAGAAGGTATTGAGTGGGAGTTCATTGACTTCGGTATGGACTTGGCTGCTTGCATTGAGCTTATTGAGAAGGTAACAAATTTCAAATTTAGGACATAGTGTTTTTCCTTTTTAAGCATAACTGCTTTGCTTTGATTCCTTTTCTTATCTTAAGGAAATTTGCTTTTTTCTTTGGTTTCTTGCAGCCAATGGGTATTTTCTCCATCCTCGAGGAGGAGTGCATGTTCCCTAAGGCAACAGACACAACCTTCAAGAACAAGCTGTATGACCAGCATCTTGGTAAAAATGCATGCTTCCAGAAGCCCAAACCTACCAAAGGCAAGGCTGAGGCCCATTTCTCCTTGGTGCACTATGCTGGAATTGTGGATTACAACATCACAGGCTGGCTGGATAAGAACAAGGACCCTCTGAATGACTCTGTGGTTCAGTTGTACCAGAAATCTTCAGTGAAACTGTTGGCTCACCTGTATGCTGCTCATGCTTCTTCTGAAGGTCTGTCAAACCAATTGACACATTTATAATTGTAACATTAGGATGCAAATATGAAAATGGAGTTTTGTCAAAAATGTATTTCTGTACATGGCATTGTTTACCAGAGAGTTCTTTACTATACTGCTTAATCAACAGCTGAATCTGGTGGCAAAAAGGGTGGGAAAAAGAAGGGTGGCTCCTTCCAGACTGTTTCTGCTCTGTTCCGGGTAATCATTTTACTCCTTAATATTTTATATTTTATTAAGGGGTACTGGGTGATAGCTTATCTGTTTATTTTTCAACCTTCAGGAGAACTTGGGCAAACTGATGACCAACCTGAGAAGCACTCATCCTCATTTTGTGCGTTGCTTGATTCCAAATGAATCAAAGACTCCAGGTCAATATTTTTTCCATTCATGTTAGAATACAGAAAAGCATGCAATATATTTAAATGAGTGATTCTGTGTTAAAATGAATATGAGCAACTTTTATAAAAAGTTAAAACAATAATGACATTTTACTCTTTTTATTTTAGGTCTAATGGAGAACCCTCTGGTCATTCACCAGCTGCGCTGTAACGGTGTACTGGAAGGAATTCGAATTTGCAGAAAAGGTTTCCCAAGCAGAATCCTCTATGGTGACTTTAAGCAGAGGTAAATATGTTTTACAAAAAATTCTCTCAGCCTTGTTGTAATGTGGATGAATATAGATTTTTCTAAATGAGGAGCATGTACCCACAGCTAGTAATTTGCATGCAACAAATGTGCTTTCTCTCACACACATATATGCTTCTCTTGCATTGCCAACAATATCTTATAAATGCAGAATAAATGGAAATGCATATAAACAGCTTTTACACACAAAAACGTGTACACAAGATTAGTGAGTGAGACCAGTACTTCGTACTTCATGTATGTACCATCCAGGTGCAAATTTCAACTTGGTATGATTCTGAAACCACATTATTGAATTAATTCAAGGTAAATAATGTCATATTTTGAATGACTTTTCTTTAGATACAAAGTATTGAATGCTAGTGTCATCCCTGAGGGTCAGTTCATTGACAATAAGAAGGCTTCAGAGAAGCTCCTTACCTCCATTGATGTGGATCATACCCAGTACAAGTTTGGACACACCAAGGTAAGAATGTTTACAAAACTGCAATCACTGTTGATAATACAGCTGTCTCTAACAATGTGAAAACCAAATCAAATTACAGGTGTTCTTCAAAGCTGGGCTTCTGGGTACCCTTGAGGAGATGCGAGATGAAAAACTCGTTATCCTTGTGACCATGACTCAAGCACTTTGCAGAGGCTATGTTATGAGGAAAGAGTTTGTCAAAATGATGGAGAGAAGGTTTGTTTTTTCTTAAAAATATATTTTAGGGGGTAACGCTTCATATTCACACACAGGATCTGATTATTTCTTCTGATTCTATGAATCAGAGAGTCCATCTTCTCCATCCAGTACAACATCCGCTCATTCATGAATGTGAAACACTGGCCATGGATGAAGCTGTACTTTAAGATCAAGCCTCTGCTGAAGAGTGCAGAGACTGAGAAGGAAATGGCAGCCATGAAAGAGAATTTTGAAAAAATGAAGGAGGATCTAACAAAGGCACTTGCCAAGAAGAAGGAGCTGGAAGAGAAGATGGTTTCCCTCCTGCAGGAGAAAAATGACCTGCAGTTACAAGTGGCATCTGTGAGTTTTTCCAGCTGAAAAGATCACAGATAATCTATTCATCTTTATAACATAACAAATACACAACTTAAAAAAATTAATCTAACAACAAATTATGCTTTTATAAACAGGAAACAGAAAACCTTTCTGATGCTGAGGAGAGATGTGAAGGACTAATCAAAAGCAAGATCCAGCTTGAGGCGAAACTTAAAGAGACAAGTGAAAGATTAGAGGATGAGGAAGAAATCAATGCTGAACTGACAGCCAAGAAGAGAAAACTAGAGGATGAGTGCTCTGAGCTGAAGAAAGACATTGATGATTTAGAGCTTACCTTAGCCAAAGTGGAGAAGGAGAAACATGCCACTGAGAACAAGGTTGATATCTTTAGTAACAGGTAAACATGTTCTTTTAATCAGGTTGCAGTCACTCAAATTACCCACTGTATCTCTTAGGTTAAAAACCTTACTGAAGAATTGACAGCTCAAGATGAGGTTATTGCTAAGCTGACAAAGGAGAAGAAAGCCCTCCAAGAGGCACATCAACAGACTCTTGATGATCTCCAGGCAGAGGAGGACAAAGTCAACACTCTGACAAAAGCCAAAGCAAAGCTTGAGCAGCAAGTTGATGACGTGAGTTTGAAATGTAACAAATTAGTGCAAACTAGTAGTTATTTGTCTAGTTATTGTTACAACAAAAAGCAGAAATCAAACATTAAATTAATCTTTTAGAGGAAAATAATGATTACTAATGTTTCACATTTGCGAAACAGCTGGAAGGCTCTCTGGAGCAGGAGAAGAAACTCCGTATGGACCTTGAAAGAGGCAAAAGAAAGCTTGAGGGTGATTTCAAACTTGCCCAGGAATCCATAATGGACCTGGAGAATGACAAGCAACAACTAGAAGAAAGGCTGAAAAAGTGAGGAACTAATAAAACATTGTCATTCTATCCTACTTACCATCGTAATTCAGACCCCTTGTTCACTTTCAGAATAGTTATAACATTTCGGGGTTTTTTTTCTTTCTTTTAACAGGAAGGACTTTGAGTCAAGTCAACTTCTGAACAGGATTGAAGACGAACAGTCTCTTGGTATTCAGCTCCAGAAGAAGATTAAAGAACTTCAGGTCACTCAAAGTACTACTGAGATTTTATGCTTATTTCTTGTAATTAACTGTTACTCATTAAAGTTTTGCTACCACAGGCTCGTATTGAGGAGCTTGAGGAAGAAATTGAGGCAGAACGTGCTGCTCGTGCTAAGGTCGAGAAGCAGAGATCTGATCTCTCCAGGGAACTTGAGGAGATCAGCGAGAGGCTTGAAGAAGCAGGTGGTGCCACTTCTGCCCAGATTGAGATGAATAAAAAACGTGAGGCTGAGTTCCAGAGATTGCGCCGTGATCTGGAGGAGTCCTCTTTGCAGCATGAAGCGACGGCCTCGGCACTCCGCAAGAAACAGGCCGACACTATGGCAGAACTGGGAGAGCAGATCGACAACCTCCAGCGTGTGAAACAGAAGCTGGAAAAAGAGAAAAGTGAGCTTAAAATGGAGATTGATGACTTGTCAAGCAGTATGGAGGCTGTTGCCAAATCTAAGGCAAGTATTAACATATTCATGGAGTATTGGACGTAAAACAGCACTGTATTGTGTAAAAATAAAAAATAAAAAAATCCATCAAAAAACATTTGTGTTTTGCAGACAAATCTTGAAAAGATGTGCCGTACACAGGAAGATCATTTGAGCGAGTTTAAGACAAAGCATGACGAACATGTACGCCAAATCAGTGATCTAGGTGCTCAAAAGGCAAGACTTCAGACTGAAAATGGTAAGTAGTATTTTTACAGAAGGGATAATAAAATGACATTCTCAATGCACACACCTATACCACACTACAGTTATTAACCATCATTAAATCTATGCAAGGTGAAATGGGACGTCAACTAGAAGAAAAAGAGGCTTTGGTTTCTCAGCTGACTCGAAGCAAACAGGCTTTCACTCAGCAGATTGAAGAGCTGAAGAGGCAAATTGAGGAAGAAGTCAAGGTAAGGAATTAGCATTTTCTTAATTAATGACCTTATGAACTGAACCTACTGAATAACACTGGAACATTTTTATTGTTTAAAAAGGCCAAAAATGCCCTGGCTCATGCTGTCCAGTCATCACGACATGACTGCGATATGCTCAGAGAGCAGTACGAGGAGGAACAAGAGGCCAAATCTGAGCTCCAGCGTGGCATGTCAAAGGCCAACAGTGAGGTAGCTCAGTGGAGAACCAAATATGAGACTGATGCCATTCAGCGTACTGAAGAGCTTGAGGAAGCAAAGTAAAGGAAATCACCTGTTTAAATGTTGTCACAACAAGAAATTAAGCAGTAGCAATGTCTAACATTTCATTGTTGCTCTTAGGAAAAAGCTTGCTCAACGTTTGCAGGATGCTGAGGAGTCCATTGAGGCTGTCAATGCCAAATGTGCCTCTTTGGAAAAGACCAAGCAGCGACTGCAAAATGAAGTTGAGGATTTCATGATTGATGTGGAGAGAGCTAATGCTTTGGCTGCCAACCTTGACAAGAAACAAAGGAACTTTGATAAGGTAAAGCAACCGCGTCTTTTGCACATTATTTCACTTACATTCAATATTGTTGTGATGCACCTCACCATAATGTTAAATGTCATAAAGGTCTTGGCAGAATGGAAGCAGAAGTATGAGGAGAGCCAGGCAGAGCTGGAAGGAGCCCAGAAGGAGGCTCGTTCTCTTAGCACAGAACTTTTCAAAATGAAAAATTCTTATGAGGAGGCTTTGGACCACCTGGAGACTCTGAAGAGGGAAAACAAGAACCTTCAGCGTATGTACAATGATTCACTGCAGAATTATCAGTGATCTTTTCTTTTGCTCTTTTAGATCTTCTCCAGAATAGTATGTTTCAACCCACTGTTAATCATGCGTCCTTTCATGTATACAGAGGAGATCTCCGATTTGACTGAACAACTTGGTGAAACTGGAAAGACTATTCATGAGCTGGAGAAAGGAAAGAAAACTGCTGAAATGGAGAAATCTGAAATCCAGGCCGCACTTGAAGAAGCTGAGGTAATGTGGTGCTTTTTTTTTCATTATTTCCACTGTTCTAGCAAACTATTCCCTACAAATTATCCTAATTTCCAGGCGACCCTAGAGCATGAAGAATCCAAGATTCTTCGAGTTCAGCTTGAGCTGAACCAAGTGAAAGGGGAGATTGATCGGAAATTGGCTGAGAAGGACGAGGAGATTGAACAGATCAAGCGAAACAGCCAGAGAATCATTGATTCCATGCAGACCACCCTGGATGCTGAAGTCAGAAGCAGAAACGATGCTCTGAGAATCAAGAAGAAGATGGAAGGAGACCTTAATGAGATGGAGATTCAGTTGAGTCATGCAAATCGCCAGGCTGCTGAAGCTCAGAAACAGCTCAGGAACGTCCAGGGACAGCTCAAGGTTTGTTCTGTTACAGCAATATATCACTATATCTTGATCTGAAATCACATGATCGAATTATCTCTCGATTGCTTTAGGATGCTCAACTCCATCTTGATGAGGCTTTACGAACACAAGCGGACATGAAAGAGCAGGTTGCTATGGTTGAACGCAGGAATAACCTGATGCAGGCAGAGATTGAGGAGCTGAGATCTGCTCTGGAGCAGACAGAAAGAGCTCGCAAAATGGCTGAGCAGGAACTTGTGGATGCCAGTGAGCGAGTGACTCTCTTACACTCCCAAGTAAGAAGAATAATTTGTATTTTCTGAAGGAATAACTCAAAATCAAAATTATTTGTAACATTTTTTCAATGTCTTCAGAATACCAGTCTTATTAACACAAAGAAGAAACTGGAAGCAGATCTTGTTCAGATTCAAGGTGAGATGGAAGATGTAGTCCAGGAAGCACGCAATGCTGAAGATAAGGCAAAGAAAGCAATAACTGATGTAAGTAAAAAAACTGTTCACTTATAAGTTGTGTATATTTTGATGTTTTTTAAATTGCTGTCGACTACTAATTCACACATCCTTATTAACCAAAGAAACTGAATTTCTGAATAAAAAATTATTCCAGGCTGCCATGATGGCAGAGGAGCTGAAGAAAGAGCAGGATACAAGTGCTCATCTTGAGAGGATGAAGAAGAACATGGAGGTTACAGTCAAAGACCTGCAGCACCGTCTGGATGAGGCTGAGAGTCTGGCCTTGAAGGGTGGAAAGAAGCAGCTCCAGAAACTGGAAGCTAGGGTAGGTGGCTATACACATGGTACAATACATTTTTAGAGACTTAACATTGGCTAATTTTGAAGATGAATGATGACATCAATATAATTAATGGTTTAAAAAGTGGGTGGAGGGACTGAATTATTCAACGCACTTAAGGCCTTGAGCCGAAATGTTGATGTTTTGTCCTGCTGGTGATATATGTAAAATAAGATGTTAAAATAAGACTATTTTTGTGAGTGCGGATCATGGTTTCATACAGTATAAAAAGGTAATCGAAAAAATTGACCAAAATAAAGTATTAAGAGATGAAAGATTGTTGTGCAAACGGTTTTGTTGAATGTACACGATAAATTAATTTACTTTATCACAAGCATAAAGTCAGGAATCATTTTAATTATAATCTGTATTTCAGGTTCGGGAGCTGGAGGGCGAAGTTGAAGCAGAACAGAGACGCTGTGCTGAAGCTGTGAAAGGAGTCCGCAAATATGAAAGAAGAGTGAAGGAACTGACTTATCAGGTACTCCATGAAACAAAAATATGTACTAAATGTAGATATGATAAATGGTCCAATTAAGGCATTATGTTTTCCTGACACAGACTGAGGAAGATAGGAAGAATATTATCAGACTGCAAGACCTTGTGGACAAACTTCAACTAAAAGTCAAGGCCTACAAGAGACAGAGTGAAGATGCTGTGAGCAATTTTAAAGTTTAAAGTATGGTACACTACAAAATATTCTGGCTATGATAAACCTAAACAAGTGTTATTTCATTGACAGGAGGAACAGGCCAACACTCACCTGACCAGGTTCAGAAAGGTGCAGCATGAGCTGGAGGAAGCTCAGGAGAGAGCTGACATCGCTGAGTCCCAGGTCAACAAGCTGAGAGTTAAAAGCCGTGAACTCGGGAGGGTAAATATCACACTTTTATTTATTACATTACTTGTGCACAAGCATTTTGCTATTCATAAGCATTTTAAACAAAATCTACAATATGAAACAATATTATGCTCATTTTGATAATGCTTGTTTTTAATTATTTTTCATTTGTTTACAGGGTAAAGAGGCTGAGGAATGAACCTTCTGAGAAAGAAGAGAGTGGGCAGAGAAAGAAAAACTCATATAATATGAAATCCTTGTAAAATGTCCACAAAAACCAGTAACTAATAAAAATGCTCATCTGATGTGTATTTGTGTTTTGTTTAATGAAATATTTGGTTACATTTATATAGCTTTAACGTTATTTTTTTAATAATAATTTAAAACACTGGTTAGATCTGTATCTATATGTGTGTTCATCTGACTAAAAAAAAATATTATGAAAAAAAAATGCTAGTTCTACATGATTCCAACTAAATTTGTTTTTGCCCAATACATACGTGGGAATACAAATGAACTGAAAGACATGTATAATTCTTCTATAGAAAAACCTACTGAGAAAAACAGAGGTTAAAAAACTGCACAGCTATGACAGAACTAGCTATTACTTACCTTAACACCATATTAGCATCCAGCAAATGGGTCATTCTTCAATTGCGGTGGCAAATGGTGTCCCTCTACTTTACTACAGTTGAAATAAACTTTAAATACCAATAAATTATATAAAGTGTACATGTTTATATTCTATAGGGTTAACACAATTTGTGCACCATTAATAGTTAAATTTTAGTCTTAAAATACATATTTAATTGAGTTTGGGAGATTTGTAACAAAATCTGCATGTTCCCGCCATACCTTAGAGAGGTATCATGGAATTTAATTACAACAATATAAAATTTTTAACACAAATAAAGTGGTTATAATGTGAATATAGATTTTATTTAGCACGTACAATTTTATTAAATTGTTTTAAAAAATACATTTTTTGTTATATTTAAGAAAAAAGTTGTGTCCCCCAAATTCATGCCTGTGGTGTTACCACAATGGATTTTGCCCCTTTAAGAAAGGGGGGAAATCTACTTAGACTACTTTTTGTGTGCAAAGGTCACTGCAGGTGCTGGGTGATCTCAGGGGTGCATGGTGATTACATTCTTTATTATTAAATTTCTTAAAGTTATCTTAATGTCTGACAATTTCATGTGTCGCACTTGATTAGTGTCTGTGGTGTTATGTTAATAACTTTTATAACTAAGATTTTTACATATTTTAATTTTTACAAATACATTCCAAAAAGTCCCTTGATCTTGAAAACATCATGACGGCAGCCTCTATTTAAGAAAAGTCTGGATTTAGGCTGATTTGTCTGTAGTGTTACTGTCTTTTCTGGTAACACCACAGAGCTAGTAACTTGCAATATAAAGTCTGTGGTTTTAGAATTATGTCTGTGGTGTTACTTCAAAATTACATAGACATAAGTGACTGTGTCAGCAGTGTTTGATTGAAATTATTTAAAAATCAAAATGTTCTTAAGCTTTCATTTTAATTGATATATTACATTAAACTAATTTGAAATGCATAGCAATATATTTTACTAGAAAAAAACAAACAAGCGTTATTCCAAATTCTGCCTCTCATTTGCCACCCCAACAGAAGAATGACCCAAAGTCTCACATAATTCATAAACCACATCGACAGAATCTCTCAGAAGGACTTTAAAATGCTGAATTATTAGAATAGAAACACAATTTCTGGGGAACCCTAAGCAGGCAAAGTTTTGTTTTATTCTACTTTTATTACATTAAAACCTCCATATATGACCACCAGAGGTACTACTCGCTAAGATCCAGTACAACTGTCACTTCTTTATTATTGGAAGTTCTACATTCCCATGATTCGGATCTTTCGAGCAGTTTATTTCAAATAAAAGGTAAAAAAAAAAAAATGTTAGGCGATGGACATCACGTAGTGTCGTGACGTAAATGCTGAACATATTGCTATTAAATAATTTATTTACATTACTCTGTTTGTATGCATTATAAAAACACTTGTTGAACCAAGCGTGTTAAGATTTATGAAATGAAAACTGGGGAAATGTCCTTGTTCAGTGGCCAAAGTATTATTAAAATCTCACTTTTGGTTTTCTACTACTAAAAAAAAACAGGGACAATACGTTTTTATATGTTTTTAATCCATACACTATTATTATTAATAATGTTTAGTAGTTTTATACAATTGACCAAAAATCACACTATGTGATAACTATGTAATTACAACTTTTTAAATGTTATTTAAGGATATATTTATGCTTTTTGGAAATGAAACTTTACTATAGCTAGTTAGGCTTAATTTGCATTTTAGGTTCATTCGGGTTTACCATGAAGTTCTTTCTGCAAATCTAACTGTGCAAGTGTAGGCCTAATTGTTTTAATTTAACATTAATTTTATTATTCATTTATATCGGAGTTGTGACGGGATTTTTTAAGGGAATGTTTTATGATATTGTGTGGAAAGCAATCACCCTTTAATATGGTTGCCAAGAGAGCTCAACACGCTGCAATTTAACAAAACACATGCCAATTGAAAAAACACCAGCAAATAAAAAAAACATCTCCATCAATTTGACAACACAAGTGTCGCTGCAAAGTCAAATGTTATTCTGAAGTCTCGCGAGATTTTGCGAGATTTCCTGTGTTCACAGTCGAGACTCTGGTTGAAAATCTGTTTGTGTGTGGAGCAAAACAGTTAAATCTGGGATTTTTTTTATCATCACGTTTGTAGTCTATTACATTTAGAAAATCTTATAAGATGTAAAAAATATTTTGGGGCATACCCAGCATAAGTAACTTTCATAGAATTTATGAGCAGTAATCCCTTATTTTTATGTTTTCAGTGGATAAGTAATTTAATTTACATTTAAGCTACACCAAAAACTGTTTACATGACTTTTGGTTGAACCAGAGCCCGTCTACTGAGAGCCTTCCTACTCCTATTGTACCGAATTTTGGTTGCAGTTCCACCAGAGTTCCACTGGGGGCGATCGCCATGAGTGCAAAATGAATGGGAGTCTATGGGGCTAGACGGCTAAATTTGTCCCTTTCACCCGATTGCCGTTGAGAAATCTCAGATCTGATTGTAGGTTTTGCAAGTTCAACATGGGTTATAGGTCAAAAGTTGAATGAACGAGTACTTATGTCGTTTCGATTTCTTACAGGTTGAGTTGTTGTTGCCCATAACACGATAGCATTATGCTAATGAACGCTGATTGGTCAGTGAAGGACTGATTACGACCAGAGATACCGCATGATGGCATCCGAATCAGAATCAGCGGGATCAGAATGTTAAGGCGGACTTTTTCAAGTTTTTTTTTCAACGCCACTTTTTTTTTTGGTTGCTGGGACTTTTATCTGCCTATTGTTATGTATGTGAAATTTACAAGGAAAAAAAATTGAATTTGAGTACTTGTTGTGTGTGTTATTCTTGTGTTAAGAAATACCGGATACATATGGTATAGTACTGCCACCTTAAAAAAACACAAACAAATGTCACGCTCAATAGTGCTAAATATCAATAAAAATTGAAAAAGGAAAAAAAATGTGCAATGATAAATTGTTCTAATAGAGGTCAAGGGTTGTCCTATTTCTTATTTCCCAAGGACGAAAAAAGGTAACCCATGTGGACTGTGTTAATTGTCAAAGCCTACCTGAATTTACGGTGGTTCACGTGGGAGGGAAAGTTGGCCAAATGCCCAGTTGGCTAATGTCCAAAATCGGCCAGGTTGCGATATTAGACATTCTCTGGACATTCTCTTAAAGCACCAAATGGACTGAAGGATTGCTGTAAAGCAGTATCTCTGGTCTAACGATGTGTATGACGTCATTGACATTTTAAAATACTTTTTAAAGCAAATAAGTGACTCTAAAAAATCTAACACCCAGCAATAGGTAATTTCTTTGCATCTCCTTTCGAATACAATATTCAAATTACTAGACAAAAAATTATGTCCTGAGAAAAGTGAGCGCCCTCATATGGAATCAGAGTGTAACTGCTACCAGTTCAGAAGCCGGAAGTGTAGTGAGAGTGAAACTTCTCGCCATATTACACATTCTCTGATTGAACCCACTTTAAAAGAAGTTCATTATCTTGTTGTAGGTTGGGTTTGTTAACAGGATGAGTATGGCATGAGGGATTTAGTGGGTTGCCAATAATTGGATCAATGTCGGTCCAGATTACCAGCGGTAGGCACGCTACCAACAATTTGTTTCTCAACAACAAGAGACACAAGAGCAAGAAGAACTCATTTCACAACTCAGACCAGCACGTAGAAACACCAAGACCTGTAAACGGATGCATCCAGTTACAACAATGCACATTCACTTCTGTGTTGCAATCTATATATAGTCACCCACTTCCTCTTTCAAATAAACATCCAGACACACAGTACCTTACCAGTAGAAAATCACTATACACAGTCATGCCTCTGCATCACTCATACACTCTGAGGCACTGACCTCATACCAACAAACACTAAAATGCACTCGTACATAGTACTGTTTGGTTCGCTCTTCCCTACATTAACACAAATGCACACTATAGAATTGTAGCCCATTTTAACTAAATATCTAAACTGATATCAAAAATATCTAAACTGATTAGACATTTAAACTGACATCTAAATCACCAAACACTTGAGGAAAGTTATCTGCAGGGACACTCAGTAGGGACTTTTTCTGTCAATAGACTGCAGGTTAGTTTTATCGTAATTATTAACAAAAAATGATTTAAATGTTTTAACCTATGTAGCATCTAGTCAGCCGCCATCTCTGCCAGGATGTTCCTTACACTTTCTCCCTCAGATATTCCTGAAAAGAAGCATATAAACTTGCACAATCTTGTATGATTCGTTTGGATTTCAGTAATTTATTTTGTAATGTTTTATTTGTTAATTGCAGTGCATCCAAAGATTGACTTAAGTTATCTTGTTTTATTTATTTGTTGGAACTGAATCACATTGTTGCTGTTAAAATGCACAGAAACACTTTGTCAAATAAATTATTAAAATGACAAATCAGAAATTAGGTTGTTTTCTTAAAAAAAAAAAATTGCATTTTCCAGTTTAACATTTGACATTTTGCATACATTCTCATAAAATGTTGTCAGTATATTTCACAACAATCCTTTACAGGTAAACTAAAACCATAAAATACAATACAAACATATTAAATACATTTTAAAGCCTATGTTTCATCATCAAATGGAAAAAAAGTAACAGACATGTTTCATTAGTGACTCTCCTTTGTCAAATTCTATTTCTTTTCTTTATATAGCTTGAATAAAATAAGAAGAGCTTGTAGAACAAGAAGAATCATGTGTATATATATATATATATATATATATATATATATAAATCATGTATATATTCTACAATAATTCCATGAATTGTATACTCTATGTGAATATGATATTAATGAATGTGTATAATGGTGAACCTACTAGAGCATTCTCATAGCTGTGGACCATCTTGGCTCCCCGATGTTTGAGACAATACAGAACTGCATCATGCATAGTAACAAAGACATGTCCTTCAGTGATGACATCAGAAAAGAAGCCACCACATTCAAGCTATTCCACCACCAGTGCTTGGGTGAAAACAAAGAATAGCCCAGATATTTTTCAGTCATTGACCGAATTAGCTGAATTTTGAATCACATTCCTTAATGTCTTAATGGCCACCACAGTATCAATAAAGTTAGCAGTGGAGAAATCCAAGATGATGGAATGGATGTCCCCAGGTCCACTTCCGAAGGGATCCCAGAGAAACCCTATCCAGAAGTGTCTTCTTCTGCTGGAGTCTAGTGGTGGTGTCCCCATTCCAAATATTTTGTAAAATAATCCATTTGTAATTACACAACTATTTTTTATCAATTTTTCTGTATTTATTTTTTTCTTTCTTTCTTTTATAAAATAACATTTTATTAATCGGAATGCATTCTGAAATTGCCTTCTCCACAAAAGTAAAGCTGCCTTATAATTTGGACAAAACAAGGTATCTAATCTTTGTAGGCAGCTGGTTATGGAACAGAGCATATATAATAGTACAGGATTAAGCCTAGTTCATGCTAATGTAGCAGTTTATAATATCATTATCCAGTAACCATGGAAATGGTTAGCAGAGATCATCTACCTGTCTTTTAGCCTCTCTCTGTTTATAGGTGAGCATTTTCCCGATGTCCAGGCCTCTCTTTGAGTAAAAATCAGCAAATAATATGCATTAATGAAAATAATGTAGGTATATCTTCAAAGACAGCAGTATTTATTGTATGATATTTTTGGAGTTACAGTGAGAACGTGATTTTTTAATAAACATAAATTTTAATGCAATAAATAGACAAATCATGAAAAATGGCACACAGTTCAACATTTCATTTCTATCCTGTATGCTAAACGAATAAATATAAATGTAATCCTCACCTCCTTGTGTTTTTCCATATCTAGATACAGCTCAGTGCCAGGGAGGTTTCCCAGCAGTGAGTAAATGGGCCTGAAAGAAACATAGAAGTCATGCGATAAGTTCAGACTTGATGCAGTAAGAGAATGGAGCAGGTGACAGAAGTGAGAAACTCTGCTGACAGATAAGAAGCAGGGTAAGACTTTGAACTGTTGAGTTCTGAAGATAATAGTGAGTAGAGCAAAACCCATGGAGGCACCCAGACCCATATCCAAATTAAAGAGCACAGTGGACACATATGTCACCAACCATATCAACTACAAACACAAAAACAGCACAGAAATGAACATATAAGTACACTGGCAAACCAGCAATCATGGAAATTAGCAACATAGTTAAATATTAATATTAAACTAGATGTTTAAAATTTTAAAGAAAATATGAGTGGTGCTTGCCTATGTAAGTCATCAGCACAATGCCTGACGGGCTGAAATCTGACCTCAGCTTTCATGTACTGAGGGCCTTTCCCAAACGTTCATGCCAAAAATACCAAAACATAAGCATTGCAACGACAATAAGCAAACTGACAATATATATAAATATATAAAACTTTCTAAACATGCTGTAATAACAATTAATGTTCAGTTGTCATTATTTTTTTCTTGTTTCCCCCAATCGGTAGTTTGACAAATCGTGGTCTATAATTAGCACTGTTGCTTAGCTGGAATGGGCAAGGAAGGTTGAGCATGCTCCCTCTCCCAGTGTTTACTGTCAGACGCAAGGCAGCCAGTGTGTTTGGGTTGACTGAGGGTAATGGACGAATGGTTGCCTGAAGGCAGACACCACAGGAAGCCAGAGATCTGGTATGATTCACTGATGCATGTGCTAATATAATGCAGCTTGTTTCCAATAATGTGACTCATACAACAATAACAGACTTATTTTAACATGTCGGAGCATTGACCTGTTTAGCACTGAAACTTAGAGCAAGATAAAATTATTGGTGCATCAAAATGAACTTACAATGATATTCTGTCGATTTTTCATTAAAGGGTGCACTAGCATGTCCCTGCCAGTTGTCATTTAGCTGCATTAGCTATTAATTTGTCTTTTATCTCTTCAGATACAAGTTCCTTGACACTTCTGAAGGATCTCCAGGATGTATTGTGACGACATCTGCTGTTGATTCTGTGAATTGCGGTTGGCACCTGAGACCATTAATTACCTAAATTGCCAGTCTACTGGAAACACCTGTGTTCGTGCCTTGGATGCTGTTTAAAAGATCACCAATTGACTGGGGAGAGTCAGTCTTTGGTTTTGGACTCTTTGGTTGTGTTGTATTTTGTTACTTTTTTCATTTCCACTTCAACACTACATTACACTTCACACCTGCATCTTGCTTTACACACTGACCTTACTGATGAATACAGAAATACTGTTGTTTTCTTTATTTTTTTTCATTCTATAATATAGTGTTGTCTCATTTTGGAAGTAAATAAATATTACTTTGAGCTTATAATTTGGGTTTTTCGTGTCCCTTTGTTTTGTTGCTTCCCTTGAGCCAAGGGTCGTAACAAATTGGGGGCTCGTCCTTGCTTTGGTTATTTGATTGTATTGATTATTTTTGGACATACGAAATTGATTTGTACCAAAGAGAATTTTTTCACCGTGTGAAATTTTTTCACCGTGGGACCAGTTGGTAAGTACATGTGCAATTTTTTTTTTTTTGAACGTGAGTTTTCTCTGATAGGTATAGCGGCATGTTTCTTTTGAGACGTGTCGGATTTGTTATTTTTGTGTAGTGTTGAGGTGAAAGTGGGAAGTAGTAATTATCTCGGGAGCACATCCGTGGTGTTGAAGGCGTCGCTGGTTTGACCAGTTGCGTTTTTCACCCAGCGGGCTATAGTGCATAAATACCCCCCACCGGTAATCGCATGAAGACTAGGGTTGAGTTAGGTAGAGGTACTGAAAGGTAGAGGGAAAACTCGTTATTTGATTGCACTGTGCTAATTAAATTATTCTGGTGATATTTAGCATGGCTGATATTGATGAGTTTGTTAGTTCACCTTCGCATGAATTTTTGGACCGGTGTACTAAAGAGCACAAATTAAGTATTGCCGAACGTTATGAAATTTTGATTAAAGAAAAAAAGCTCAAAGAAAATGTTAAAATAGCTTTGAAAACTGAGTTGATCGAAAAAGGTTTATTAGACCCTGAGATGAAGGAATATGTACCAACTGCATCTGAGTTAAAAAGTAATTTGTCTTTTGAACAACAGAAAGAGCTGCTACTCTTACAGATGGATCACGAGAAGTTAAAACTGCGTTCTGAACAGGGTAAAATGGAATTAGAAAAGGCAAAATTGGATTTGGAATTGCTCAAGCTCAACCTAATGAAAGAAGGTAAGCTTTCTAGTTTTGGTCGGGAGCTCAGTGTGTCTTTTTCGATCACTTCTAATCTAAAACTTGTCCCCAAATTCAATGAGGAAGATCCTGATACTTTCTTCACTCTATTTGAACGCATGGCAGAATTAAGGAACTGGTCAGATGATAATCGTGTTGCACTGCTGCAGTGTGTTTTAACTGGGAAAGCACAGGTAGCATTTACTTCATTGTCAGTTGAGGAGTGTAAAAATTATGATAGTTAAATCTCTCATTTTAAAGGCATATGAATGTGTTCCCGAAGTATACAGACCGCACTTTCGATTGCAGAAAAAAGACTAGTTACAAACAAATTTAGAATTTGTGCGTGATCTGAGAAAACACTTTAATCATTGGTGTAAGGCATTAGACCTTAAAACATTGGAAGATTTAATTAATTTGATGGTGTTGGAACAATTTAAAAATTCAGTTCCAAGTCGTATTGCTATGTATATCAGTGAGCATAATGTTAGGACGCCAGAGGAAGCGGCTATGTTGGCCGATGATTTTGTATTGACGCACAAAACCACTTTTGTTGATTGAAATGCTCGTGATGTTCAGTATGAAAAGTCTCCATCTACGTATAACCGTGTTTTCACAGGAAAATTTGATCCAAGTAAGATTTGCAATTACTGTCATGAGAAAGGACATTGGAAAGTAGATTGTCCAGTCCTTAAAAATAAATCCAAAAGTAATGCACAAAGTTCACAAGCTAAGCCTTCTGCTCTTGCAGCACCAGTCCTGTTGGTAGGGAGTGAAATCGTTGATAGTCAAAAACTTGATGTTGATTTCTCTTCTTACACTCCTTTTATTACAGAAGGGCATGTATCTCTGGTTGGAGAGAGAGGAAATCCCTGTTAAAATCTTGCGGGACACTGGCGCAATGGATTCATTTTATTTTGGAATCAGTTTTGCTATTTTCTTCAGTCTCATACTGGTGAGAGGGTTTTATAAAGTAAAGCTTCAGTCCGATTTGATTCAAGGTGAGGTTGTAGTGGGCGTACGACCAGCTTTGCCAGTTGAGGGGGTCCATATTATTTTGGGTAATGGACTTGTAGGTGAACGTGTGTGGGCTGATACTTCAGTGTTTCCCATAGTAACCACTGATAATAAAATTAAAACTGAGCAGAGTGTTTTGTGCCAGGATTCATGTGTCGTGACTCGTGCTATGAAATGTGCCAATGAGGATGAAATGTGTGATCAAAACGAGATTCAATCTGATAAAGGCTGTACTAAGTTGTTTATGCCTGACTTGTCTGCTTTGTCTTTTCCTGTCTCTGTAGAGGATTTAGGAAAGGAACAGCGAACTGACTCCTCTTTGGATGAACTTTTTCAGAGTGCTGTTCTTCCAGTAGAGCAGTGTCACGTTGCCCGTGGATATTTCGTTCACAATGGAGTGCTGTTGAGAAAATGGAGTCCTCACAAAGATTTCGTTGGGGATCCTGTTTTCCAAGTAGTTGTTCCTACTAAGTTTCGACAAATGATGATCGAAATTGCGCATGATCAATTGGGTCACCAGGGGGTGCGTAAGACTTATGATCGCCTGTTGCGATATTTTTTTTGGTCGCGTTTAAAATGAGATGTCTCCGCTTATATTAAGAGATGTAAAACCTGCCAGTTAACCAGTAAGCCGAACCAGGTTTTGAAACCTGCTCCGTTGAAACCAATTCCGGCTACTGGTGAACCATTTGAGCATCTTGTTGTTGATTGTGTAGGGCCACTTCCTCGTTCGAAGTCTGGTAGTAGTTATTTGTTTACTGTGTGTTTGAACACGCGTTTTCCTGCGGCATATCCATTACGTACAATTACGTCTCGTTCTATTGTGAAAGCTCTAACCCAGTTTATATCTATTTTCGGAATTCCGAAAATCATCCAGCGTGATCAAGGTTCAAATCTAACTTCGCATCTCTTCCAGCAAGTTTTAAAACCGCTGCACATTACGCATAATCCATCTACTGCGTTTCATGCACAAAGTCAGGGTGCATTGGAGAGATTCCATCAGTCGTTAAAATCACTTCTCCGTGCATACTGTGTGCAGCTGGATAGAGATTGGGAAGAGGGTTTACCATGGATTATGCTAGCTGCACGTGAAGTAGTGCAGGAAAGTATGGGTTTCAGCCCTAACGACTTGGTCTTTGGCCATAATGTTCGTGGACTGTTGGCTGTATTTCAGCAGGTTGGTAAAGCTGTAGAGCCTCCTAAAAACTTGGTGTCCTATGTTTTGGGGTTTAAAAACCGACTCATCCAGGCTAGAGAACTAGCGAAATTAAGTCTCGAAAAACATCAAAAAAACATGAAACGATTGTATGATCGTACGGTTGAACGTCGAGTGTTTGTACCTGGTGATCAAGTTCTTGTCTTACGACCGATGGTATCTTCTCCTTTTGAAGCCAAATTTGATGGCCCGTTTGTTGGAAAACGGAAAGTGACTGAAAACTATGAAGTCTCAATGCCGTCGCGGAAAAAGTCAGTTAAACGGTGCCATGTAAATCTATTAAAACCCTATCATGAAAAAGAAAATTCGACATCTTTGCATCCAGCACTTTCGGCCGTTTCCATCGGTGAGGGTAATGTGAGTTTGATGGGTGAGGAAGAGGAGACCATTTCGCCCGATGATTGTTTTCCGGGGTCGTTTGAATAATTCTGAGTCATTGCACAACTTGGAGTTTACTCTCAATTTATCTCCTGTAAGATGTCAGGAGTTATGTGATTTTACGTAGTTTTCCTGAATTATTCGGTAATGCACCGTCACGTACTGATTGGGTTGAACATGATATCGATGTGGGGGACGCAAAGCCTATTAAGCAGCGTTTTTATCGTGTTGCACCTGAGAAACGGGAATTGATGGAGAGGGAAATTAAGTATATGCAAGACCACAATATTGCAGTACCTTCATTTTCTGATTTGGCTTCCCCATGTATTTTAGTTGGAAAGTCAGATGGTTCGGTGAGATTTTGTACGGATTTTCGCAAAGTTAACGCTTTAACAAAACCAGACTGTTTTCCTCTGCCCCATGTTGAAGACCGTGTGGACCAGGTTGGTTCAGCCAAGTTCGTCAGCAAGTTTGACTTACTGAAGGGCTATTGGCAAGTGCCTTTAACCAAGAGAGCGCAAGAAATTTCATCTTTTGTCACTCCGTCAGGGTTACATTCTTATCAGGTTATGAGTTTTGGCCTGCGAAATGCTCCAGCGACTTTTCAGCGCCTCATGAACCGAGTAACTTGTGGTCTTGAGGGTTGTGCCGTTTATTTGGATGACTTGGTAGTTTTTAGTGACCGTTGGGAGTCTCATTTAAAACGTTTGCGTTCGGTGTTGAGACGTTTGGCTGATGCTCGACTTACAGTGAACTTGGCCAAATGCGAGTTTGCGAAGGCGACCGTGACATATCTCGGGAAGGTGGTGGGGAACGGTGAAGTGCGTCCGGTGCAGGCTAAAGTGCAGGCTGTTCAGAACTTTCCTTCCCCAACAACAAAGAAAGAGCTTATGAGGTTTTTAGGGTTGGTCGGATACTATCGGTCTTTTTGTCGAAATTTCTCTACTGTGGTGGCACCGCTTACAGACTTGTTAAAGGGAAAGACAAAGTTTATCAGGTCTAACACTTGCGAATTGGCTTTTGAGAATGTAAAATCTTTGCTGTGTTCAGCGCCCGTGCTTATGGCCAGAGGCGTCGTGCCCATTCGAAGTGAGGGGGCACGTGCCCCCTCAGATTTCTGAGCCAAGTGGATTTTAAATGCAGCTTCCAAACGAAAAAAAAAATTGCAGAATATTTTTTATTTATTTGATACAATCACAGCGGTGTAATTGGATCGTTCAGTGCACAGCATCAGCTGCTAAATTCAAATCTGCGTTCGCTGGCTGGCGCTGAGCCAGAGACAGACGCGTTCGTAACAACGCTTCATGATAACCAATCAGAAACTATTCTGTTGCGCTTATGGATGCAATGGCCAATCAGAGACGTCCAGAAGAGTCATCACTGAAACGCAGTGTTTTGTTCACTTGCTCGCTGACTGAATTATTTAGCGAATTCTCTCATCAGAAACAACAAAAAGTGCAGATGTGCGTAAGAAATTCGTTTCATAATGTAAAGTGCTTCAGTGATTTTAATGGGAGTTTTTGAGAGTGCCTGAACTCTGGCTAGACTGAATGAAAGTTTTTTGATAATGTAAATGTTCTTTACTCTCTGTAAAATGAAAGTGTTAAAATAAGTATCTTACAATATTGTTATTAAAATTTACATTAAATGCAAATTCAGTCGTATTAAAAATATTTTATGGCATGATATGGCACTTGAGTAAAGTCAGGTTTTTATGTGTAGTTAATAGATTACACTACACTACATTTCCATATATTGATCAAATAACAATCTATAAAGGTGCAAAACGCGTTTACCTACACATTTGAGAAACGAGATATTTCCTGATATATTAAGCATGTATGGAATGGTTTTGAATAAAAAGGAAAAAAAATAATAAAAAGCCTATATCAGTTATACAGTGCTTTCGTAGAATGACTTATAACCCCGACCCCCCCCCCCCCCCCCCCACCAAAAAAAATGTGCCCCCTAAAAAATCATGAATGCATGACGCCCCTGCTTATGGCTCCGTGCTTTGATAAACCTTCCACGTTGCACGTTGATGCTAGTAATGTGGGAGCTGGAGCTGTCCTGCAGCAGTCTGATGTGGACGGAGTGTACCATCCAGTTAGTTTCTTTTCGCGAAAGTTTAACACCTACCAATGTAACTATTCTGTTGTTGAGAAGGAAGCATTAGCACTTATTTGGGCATTGCAGCATTTTGCGGTTTATCTTAACTCGAGTGCACCTATTGTGATCTACACTGATCATAATCCATTAACTTTTTTTGAATTCTTTGCAGTGTCCGAATCAGAGGTTGGTTCGGTGGCCCTTATTCTTGCAGTCCTTCTGTCTAGATATTCGACATGTCAGAGGATCGGAAAATGTGGTAGCTGATGCGCTGTCACGCGCCCCAGATGCAGTTTAATCTACTGGATTTGACGCTATTCCTGTGTTTTTGGGAGCTGTCTGTGGTTCTGAACTTGAGTGTACCCTATGACTGAATTTTGTTTTGTTACAGGGATCTTTGTGGGAGTCCCTGTCTTATGGGGAGGGGTGTGACGACATCTGCGGTTGATTCTGTGAATTACGGTTGGCACCTGAGACCATTAATTACCTAAATTGCCAGTCTACTGGAAACGCCTGTGTTCGTGCCTTGGATGCTGTTTAAAAGATCACCAATTGACTGGGGAGAGTCAGTCTTTGGTTGTGGACTCTTTGGTTGTGGACTCTTTGGTTGTGTTTTTTTTTTTTTTTACTTTTTTCATTTCCACTTCAACACTACATTACACTTCACACCTGCATCTTGCTTTACACACTGACCTTACTGATGAATACAGAAATATCTTTAATTTTTTTCATTCTATAATATAGTGTTGTCATTTTGTAAGTAAATAAATATTACTTTGAGCTTATAATTTGGGTTTTTCGTGTCCCTTTGTTTTGTTGCTTCCCTTGAGCCAAGGGCCAATAACAGACTTATTTTAACATGTCGGAGCATTGACCTGTTTAGCACTGAAACTTAGAGCAAGATAAAATTATTGGTGCATCAAAATGAACTTACAATGATATTCTGTCGATTTTTCATTAAAGGGTGCACTAGCATGTCCCTGCCAGTTGTCATTTAGCTGCATTAGCTATTAATTTGTCTTATCTCTTCAGATACAAGTTCCTTGACACTTCTGAAGGATCTACAGGATGTATGTAGGCTAAACTTCTCTTCTCCAACATTTTCTCTAAGTTTTATGCTGTCGAGACAAAAAACTAAATGGATCTGAGAGCCAGGCATGGTTTGATGCTGTTGGAACAGCTAAATCGAATGCGGGATGCTGAGCAGTTAACAGATGTGGTTCTAATTGCTGAAGGTGTTAGCTTCCAATGCCACCGTGTGGTGCTTTCTGCCTTCAGCCCCTACTTCCGTGTAATGTTCACCTGTGGCCTGTGAGTGTACCAACTGTCAGGTGGTGTTAAGGGACATGCCGGCCCCAAGCCTGGCCCTTCTGCTGGAATACATGTACAGCTCCAATCTTCCACTCACTGCAGGGAACAGGCTCAGCGCTATCTGCGGCAGCACTTCACTGAAGTGTGCCTTGGGGATGAAGTACTGGAGTTGGAGGCACACCAGCTAGGGGCATTATTAGACTCAGACGACCTTAATATTACACGGGAATAGAGATCTGGCACCTTCCAGATCTCTTAAGGAAAGTACGTCTTCCACTGGTGGGTGCAGATTCACCTCAAGAAAGAAAAAAAAGGTAATATCAAAAACTAGGCATAGCCCATGAATAAATTTCAGTGTCCCCTCCTGCAGGTGGTATTGGGTGTGGCCAGTCACGTCACTGTCTTAATGTAGTGGAGATCTACAACCCTGATGGGGATTTCTGGAGGGACGGTCCTCCTTTACCATGGCCTCTCTTATCACTTCGCAGCAATGCATCAAATGCTGGTGT
The DNA here is from genome assembly GCF_963082965.1 of Carassius carassius. Taxonomy (NCBI): domain Eukaryota; kingdom Metazoa; phylum Chordata; class Actinopteri; order Cypriniformes; family Cyprinidae; genus Carassius; species Carassius carassius. The sequence continues at coordinate 9,290,585 of NC_081764.1, forward strand.
TGTTGACGGAAAACTTTGTCTGTGGATACTACAAAGGAGCAGGTAAAATATTGTAATGTCAATATCAGTCCATTTACTTCAGCGTTCAACTTGAATTTAAATTCATGCAATCACAAAATTGAATTCAACACTCATTTACATTCAATTAAACTAATAGACAACATTGTAAGTACTCCACTCTTTTCCAAGATCGTCACGATACCATCACTAAAGACATCCTGCAGTTGGATCCCTGGGAAAATGTATGGACTGTGGTGGCAAAGCAGGCGCTGATGCACGACAGTTATGATGTGTGTTTGGTGGCAAATCTGAATCCTTGTGGACTCATGCCCCCTCCTGCTGACTTGGTAGAGGAATGACAACACTATCCATGCGATTTTGCAAGACAAGATGCTTTTTTTTTCATTCACAAGACAGAACTGTAAGAAAACTGTAGAAGAAGGCTTTCTTTAATAGTTATGAAACAATTTTGATTTACAATGCTGCAAGTTTTTTAGTGATTTTAACTTTGATATGCTTTACATTTTGGGGTTTCAGATAATATTACCAATAGCTGAGGTATATAATATGAGTTAAGATACATGCCGAAGGATATGAGAAACTCGCATCATTTAGTGCTCAGATTAAGTAACACTCCAAGACACTGTGCTAAAATATGTAAGTAAAAATACATTGCAGAGTTGCACAATACAGTACATGTACTGTAATTTTAAGCAGTGAATGCAATTTATTAAAAATGTTAATTTGTCAAAGTTAACAGCTAAATCTGTCAAGTTTCAACTGCAAACAATAGTTTAATATGTTTTTAAAAACAGTTTAATAT